>NC_140704.1:30655000-31255000 GCF_050655825.1 Lonchura striata
CTTCTCAAGACTCTGTATTCCTGCTGGTATGGAAATAACTTCTTACCTTTGATGATTTTTGCTCTTCTCTGTGCTTTTTGTAGTTTCTTTGAGATGGAGTAAAATCTGCATGCTTTCACACATTGTGAACTTGCACAGTAGCTAATACTGGGGATGTTTTGTTTCTGTGGCTTTCTGCTCCTCTACCATTAACTCCAAGCTCTCAGTCATAGCCATCACTGTTACAACAGTTAAAGCTGTCCTCCCTCATTTTGTGTATTCTGTGTTTGTGTTGTTTGCCTTCTTCTCCATACAGAAATGCTGCTATGGGCCTTGGAGCTGAGTGGTATTGGCAATTTGGTGTCATCAGCAAACATTATCACCTAAATCTACTTGTTGTCTGCCTACTCTTTTTTAAATGCTCTGGAGAATTCCTCCATAGCGAAAATTTACCAATATTATTCTGTGATTCCTGCTTTTGATGTACTGTTAATCTGTGAAAGGACTTTCTTTCAACAACCAGAGTTCTTCTAAGCACTTGGATAAAATTGTCAGAAGACCTTCTTTGCAGAGGAAAATCACTTGATCCCCCTTCCCTAATTTCCTTCAGAAACTTTTAATAAATTTGGAAGGATTGCCATCTTTATAAGTGTTAAGACCTAACTCTTACCCAAATGACTGTTACCTAAATGCCTACTAATTGCATCACTGATTGTAGCTGCTTTCAATTTTGCCATACAGGCTTACTGTACCTCCTGTGGTTTCCAAAAGGGGAATTGCTTTCCTTGCCTTCTCTACCTCTTGCTGAGTTAAGCTGTAGAATATGCTCAATAGCTATTTCTTTAACAACATCTTAATCATATTTCCCTGGAACTTAGCAGACAAATATCATCTGCACTTAGAAATTTGGAAATGTTTGGTGTATCAGTTTGTTCTAACACTCATTCAGTTTAGGATAGCTCATCTGCAAGTAATAAAATCTCACTGACACATCTCTAGTGAACCCAGATATAAATAGTTCATTTTACTTTTGTGGTCTACCTTCCTTGATGCTCCTTTTATGCTTTGATCATTTTCTCTGATGTATTTTGAAAGATCTTTTTATTATTAGCTTTTATGCTTTTAATATGTTGCTTTTCAGACTTTCCTTTAGTTTGCTTCATTGAGGGTTTACATTTAACTTGCCAGAGTTTATATTTTATTTCATTTTCCTTGCTTGGATGTTACTTCCTCTTTTGAGGCTGTATATGTAGTTACCTTATTTTGCTCTTAAGCTAGGACAGTTTTTTACTTTCAATTCCTTTCTCTTTGATCCATACTAAGTCCATTTTTACTAGGATATACACTTACTCAGGATGTCTTATATAATGTCTTTAGACACTCCCCAAATCACCTTCATGATATAGAAATGTACCTATTTTTCCCCAGCTCTTTGCTACCAGAGGATCACTTTTCAATGACTATGATCTTCCCCAAGACAGCTGAGTTAAATTAGGAACAGATTATGGCATAAAATAGCCATACCATGCCAGAAAAATCTATCTTTTGTTCAGTTTATACCTTAGAAACATACCTTGAATTTTTATTTTTGTGTGTGTGATAATTTAGCTAAGAGGACTCTCTGTAATGCTCATTTAAAAAAATAAGCTAAGAGGAAGATTTCCTTTTTTTGGGTGATGTACAGAGTTTATCTATATTCTTAAATCCTACTTTTTGAAAAATTGTAAGTATAAGTTACTTTTAATAATTTTCTCATAAATAACATTTATTCTTAATTGCCACAGAACAATATTTAAGATGTCGCGTTTTGCTAGATTCTATCCATATGGTAGGATTTTTGCCTCATCTATTCATTTTCTTTGAAGGTTTAAACAGCATCATTTTGTTTAGCATTAACTGCTAAAAGATTATTTAATTCTGCCATAGTCAGAATTCTACATACAGAGAGCTAAAGATGAGCACTCTTCACAGCACACCACACTAAAGTGAATGCAGGAGGGCTCAGCTCCTAAGAACTCGCAGTTTAAATGAGCCACAGTGAAGCCTTAGAGAAAAATCACAGTTGTGGCTCTATAATCATTACAATCTCAATTGGTGTCCTTCTGAATTTGCTGACTGCATGGAATTGGTTTAGATCAGACCTGAGCTCACAGCTGCATCTCGAGGAAGTGCTCCGAGCATACAGTGTGGGATGGGGGTTCTGCCTGGTTTATGTTTTCATGCCAACTTCCTGTCAGCTACAGGAGGACTGACTGAACTGACCTAACTCACAGTGACAAAGCTGAAGTAACACAAATTTGGCCTGTCAGACTCTGCCCCCTCGGTTTTTCTTTTGACAACTTTTGATTTTGTCAGATTGGGTATATATTGATTCTCTGCTCAGTGCTATGGGATTTACAGTGTTTTTTCTCTCTGTCCTTTGGCCCCAAAACAATACTGGCTCTCACACAAGACGCTAGCCTGAGCCATTATCTCATAAAAAATAAATGTTTTTAATGATAAACCATTGGATTAATACAGTGGATTCTCTGACAGTAATAAAATGAAGTTAAAGTATGCACCTAAGTCTTCAAAAGGAGACTGAAGAAGAGTGTGAGAGTACCCACACTGTGAGAAAACAGCTGGATTGCCATGGCAATCTAACTTTATCTCCCTTTCCTAATGCATCTGGCACTTATATATAAAAATTATTATTGGTGCTTATGCTCTGGTTGGTGAAAAATTTTGGCCTGTTGTTGGAATATATTTGAATATATTAGAATATAGCACTCAAGATCAGTAAATGCCACTCCTGGCCCTCAGAAGCACCTTTGTCAGTGAAAAATTTTCCTGTGAAAGAAGTCCTAAATAAGATCCTCAATTGTACTATACTCATAAGAATGTCAATCCCAGAAGTTAAACACATGAACAGACTGTTGCATGTACTGCTTCCCTAGGTTCTTATGAATAGTCCAAACCCCTGCTCTCACTTCCAGAGGTTTTCCAGAGCTTCACTCCTTCTGATCTGCCAATCACCACCTGAAGTCTATTGACACATATTTTTTCTCATTTGCAGAACCTAAAAACTGAGCTGTCATCTGCTTCCAGATTATCTTCTTACCAGACAGACCCATAAGGTTCTGGATGTTTACCAAGGCTTATTGACCCTCTGTGTTATGCCAGAGGACTTTCAGGTCTCCCACAAGTGGCTGGAGAAAGTGGAAGCGTGTGGTCGGCACAACAGCAGCACACCCCATCGGTGTGAATTCCTCACCTGGTGTGGGATCTTTCATTGCACCTGAGCCCTCAGCAGCAGGCAGGGCTCCATCTCACCCTGGCTGCCACTGTGTGCTCTGTGCTGCAAGCCAGAACAAAGGAAAAGGGGGAAAAGAGGGAGTGCAAGGGGGCTTCACCTCACTGCTCAGGAATGAGGGAGCCACAGTGGTTGCCGTACATAGGAAACATCCTCCACCATGTGGCGAGGAACTAAAGATTGTAGATTTATAGATTAATCATCTTTTAGAGTCTATATGCTTTGGAAAGTGATTAGTCTGAAAAAAATCATCTTTTTCACGTGTCATTCACCTGACATATTTTTCAACATACTTCCAAATTCATTCCAAATCAGAAAGCAATAACCTTGCCTTCTGTATAAAATAATTTAAAGACATACTGCTGATTTTTTTCATTGGGAAAAACTTTAATAAATTCTAGATTCATTTAAAATTCTCTGGCTTCCTTGCTGAATAAACTGTCAAAGCCCAAGCAAGTCCCCATTATTTTTTTTTTTTTTTTCCATAGGATCTCATGAATTTGTACTTTCTGAGGAATGTTTTACTGAAGCCAGTTATTATACTGGCTTACAAGAATTAACTGGTAAACATTTAATTTATTAATTTACATTTACTTTTCTCCCCTGATTTCAAAATTGTTTGAAGTTACTATTTTAAAGTAGTTCTTAAGGCTGACAGACTGAGATGAAAAATGGTTTATGTCCAAATTCTTTGCCCTTCAACAGGGAAGTCTCTCCACGATCTCAGAAGCTTCTTGTTTTATAATTGCCATCATAGTCTTCAGGTGTAGTAGCTTGACAGATATGAGGAATTGCAAGACCTGACATCAGCTCAGCATATGTGTCCTCATCATTTTGTTATTTGTTGTCTTAGAGAGCTCATCTTGCCTAAGATAATAATTTCCTAAAGGTTTCCATATAAAAGGTACAGATATAACCTGATTTGATATAATTATTAGATCCTTTTTCTTTGATAGTAATCTGCTGATCAGGTTCAGGATTTAGTCCCAAAAGTTGCAGGCAGTCAGGCAATGTGCTTATGAAAACACAAAATCAAAAACTAGGGGACTGAAGAAGAACCTCAAAGGGAATGCTACTTGGCTACTAGTGAACAATTTTACTTTAATGGTGTGGGCCTGCTTGAAAAAAAATAAATGCATGTATTTTTAGTTGCAAAAGGTTGCAAAATAAAAGTATCACAGCTATTTTTTTCATTAAATTATTTGATTCTGTTGACACAAAGCATGTACATTTCTGGGCAAAATGTTATAAAATATTCTGACATATTTTAATATAAACAGGAACATTTTCAGTGATTGCTTGGATCTAAAATGTTTTTCCACTTGACATTTGTTTATACTTCCTAGGAAAGAAACTCTATTTATGGATAGCTGAATAACACAAATAAACATCTGAGAGAGCTGAAAAATCAGCTTTGATTATGCATGGAAATCTACAATGTCATTGTGTACTCTTGTGCCGTATTCTGATTGCCTGTTTATTTTTACAGAGCTGCTGGTGAGCCCATGGAAGAAGAGCCAGCCTTGTGAAGTGCCAAGTCCTCCCTGATATTTCCTGTGGGTGACATCATTGTGTATCCCCCAAAGCACCCTCAGACATGTCTTGTCTGCTTCTTGGGTGGCACAGATCCGATGGAACATAAACACTGGGCACAAAACTCGGAGTAGCAGCTTCACTTGTTCTTTGGATGGACTTGAAAGAGCCTGAAAGATTCCTTAAATGTAACTGCCACAATTCTAGAGTTACAGTAAAACGGACTTGGGAGAAAGAGCCCAGAGCATGCTTTTTTAATGCTGTTTGACCCACTCACCAACACAAATTGTGAAATAGAGTATTGCAAAATTCTACATGATAGATTATAGATATGAGAAATGCAACAGCCAGCAACATACTCTGTGAACTCCGTGAATCACTTTCTGACACTTTTTACTGGATAATTTTTTTCATACCGTGTTAAATTGTTAATAGAATTTGTTTTCTTTGCTCCGTGTAATGAAGGAAAAAAACCCACCCTTATTTTATGTGCCATTTTTTAACCTCCTGTAATGAATTCTTAGCTGAATAAGTGAAAAGCGTTTAAATTATGATGAGGGATTTTAGCTAAAGGGAAAGCACTTCTTATTGTACTATAAATCCCCTGAAGTACTGTGCTTGGTGGTGCTTTATTTTCTCTTCCGTATTCCTGGCCATCCCTCCCCATTTCATGTAATCTTTTCTATCATAAACACACATTCACGATTCTCTAAAATGATCTTTTGCCTTTAAGAAAAAGTGCTGTACCCTCTGTAGTTGACAGTAGCGCTCACCATATGTGCAGCAGAGATCAAGTATGGATAGTTTTTCAAACGTGTTTTTAGTTTGTTCTGAAATGTTTCTGCGTTCTGACTCCAAAGCAGCGACCTTCAGTAACTGCGTGCAGCTCATTTGAAGCTCAGGTGTTTCTGTGGAGGCTGTGTGGGAGTGTTTTTTACAGGTCACGATGTGAATACAAACTGATTCTTTTACGTAGTCCTGCACCAAGAGAACTGATGTTGCTTAAGAAGCTTCAAAGGGTTTAGGCTTTATTTAAGATCCCCGAAGTGCAGCAAGATCTCCCTGCAATGTGACTTTAGCTGTTTAATTCCATGTTTGAGAACGTAACATAGAGTTGTGCCTTTAGCTGAAAATGAACGCTTAAACTGTTACACGTGTTGCCTTACTGTCAGAGAGAGCGAGAGAGAGATGGGGCATGTATGTAAGAGTATTTCAAATGAACAAAACTCTGCTACAGTATCTTTTATTTTGTTTACAACCTTCTCACCTAATGAACCCCAGGAGATACATTGAAGTATTCAGCTTGCAGTATTTGATAGCTTGCTCAGCTTTTAAAAGCAAGGGATGTTCATTTTTCATGTATTTGCCAAATTCAAAAAAGAAAAAAAAGGATATATATTAAAGCCATAAGTGAAGACTGTCATGCTTTTTATTCTGAAATCTGAAAGGAACCTTAATTAAAACAAGATTTTGGGGAAGGCCATGATATGAAAGATATGGAACAATATGGTTTCAGTTATAGGCAGACTCAAACCTGTAAATCAAAGATGAAAGATTTCACTCAAATAGAATTATATAATTCTCTTTTGTTACGCAGTCAGACTATATCTTTCATGCATTTGGGTTTGTTTACGATTAGCATTTTAATTTTAAAGACTTTTATTACTTATACCAAAGCTCTCCGCTACAAGTTAGAAATCTGAGGCATGCTTTGAAAAGGGAAATCTAAAAAAAGGGATGTCATTTCCTATAATGTGGAGTAAACTTTTATTCTGAAAGGTTTACTCTGAAATGAATGTATGCCCCTTAGAAAGGGAAATAAAATTCTTACCCTCAGAAAGTGAAATAAAATTCTACCCCCCATTTACAAGCCAAAACCATGCTCGTTTTAGTAATGCAAAGAGTCCCATCAGGCTAAATTAACTCCTGGTGTAAGCCACCTTGCCTGCCTGACTCTGGGCTGTTCTGAAGGGGTTGTTCACATGACTAAAGCAATCAGGAGTTCCTCCTGCATTTTCAGCAGACTCCTGATGGCAATCTTACTTGCCATTTACTGCAATTTTGTTATGGTCATCAAAGAAATTTCCCTTCAAGGAAACCAAGGGCTATAGCTGATGAGTTGGGTAATTTGTAGAGCTTTTCACATTTTGAAATCATGGCTGCAAAATTTTAATTGAGTGCATAGTAACATTGTTTTAAAATTAACCCTAAAATCTGTTTGTGTCCTTAGCTTGCATGAACTTATGTATATGAATTGCAACCTGAAATGTGAGTTACAAGCCTTTCCAATCAAAGTATGTCTTCTGGGGTGCAAATCAGCTAAAGCTGTCTTTTTTAGCTAAAAATGCTTTTAAAATACCAGAATAATTTGAATTAAACCACATGATAAACTCACACTTTTACATTTGTACAGATGTAGTCCCTGGCAGATATCTAGACATGCTGCTGGTTGAAGTTAGGATCATTTGGATAAACAAGTGTGCTAATAATCTGCACACAGATTGTGTCCAGAACTCTGTTCTGACTGAAGTCAATAGCAAAGTCCTCTTTGATTTTGATGGGAGATGGATCAGGCCCTGTTTTTCTTTTCCCCTTTAAGTCAAGAACGCCATTGCTTTTTGATTATGTCATTCCTAGGCATCTCACAGCCCTCTGGGAAATGATTGAGGCTTATGGTGAATATCAACACTTCCTTCAAAGCAGACCTGGGCTTTCTGAGAGGGCAGTTTCACTTGCTGCTGTTTTCTTCTCACAGTATTTTTTATTACTGTCAATAGCTCCCCATGGACTGGAGTTAAAATATTTTCCAGCAATTTTAGTCATAGTTCTAGAGAAATATTCACGTAGACACTGTTAAAAATGCCCAGTTTTAACTGGATTCAACAACTGATTGCAAGAATTTCAGAAAGATGCGCAAATTGCGTGTTTCAAATGTAAAAATTCCGATTTTTGAGGAAACATCAAAGTCTCATGTCTCCCACAGACCTTTCCCACTAGGCTAGAGAGATTGACAACTCTGAAAATTCAGTCCCAGATATTTCAAGTTTGCTGCCAAAATATGTCTGGCTTAGATTACATCTAAAGCTGAGCTGAAATGCATAAACAAGATGGGATAAGGGTGGTTTCTGTGTGTGATTCCATGGGGAAGGTGAAGCTGAGGAGGCAGCAGGGAGCACTCAGAGCCAGGGTGACCCTCTGCCTGCTCCCGGTGCTGGGAGGGCTGCAGGCAGGCAGAAGCACATCCCACGGTCCTCCACCCCAGGCTGCCATTGCCATTGGCAGCACATCTTTGCCTCATGGGGGAAGCCTGAAGTAATTTGCACTCTGCCCCTGCACCAGTCACCAACCACCAGAAAGAGATGCCTCAGCAGCAGCTCCCAGTGACATGCTTGCTCCAGTTCACTTTCTTGTCTAGCATTAGGAACAAAGTATTAAGCTCGATTGAGTTTTTATTGTATTATGCTTTTCTTGTACTTTTCTTGTATTCTTAGGTCCTTCAGTTCATAGTACAAACTGAAACCTAAAAAGAGACAAGGGAGATCAAGAAAATAATGATTTTTATCTAGCTTAAGGCTCTTACCTCGGCTGGAGTAAGAACAGCATTGAACAGCACATCTCAGAACTGCTGAAATTTTCACAAGTGTCTTGCACTTCATTTTGGACTCTGTGGAGGAATTCTGCTTATGCTCATTTGGTTTTAATATAATTTGCAGCTTGATTATATGATCTCTTTTCAGGCAACATTTCTAGTGGGTAATCAAAGTTCATGGGAATTTTGCCAGCATAAAGATGACAGAATTATTCCCTTTTTTTAACCTTCATAATTTTTCTTTCAGTGCAAATGAAGCAACTAATTCCAACTAAGTGAATCTGAGAAAAGTAAAATCATTTAGCTATCTTAAATAAATATCATAAAAGAAATGGAAAATGTTATGCAAATAAAGATGGCTATGCCTTTACTTTGCAAAAAAGTCAACAACATGCTGCAGGCTGAATATAAGTGGCAAAACAAACTCTTCTCTGGAGCATGTGGTATTTTAGTTGGTGTCTTATCTAAATGCAGTCTCTATGAAAAGCTGAGAGTCATAACCGGAGATGAAATATTAGAAAGGTTTTGCTGCAGCCAACACCAGAGGTCCTGTAGAGAACAAGAATGTAGAGACTGACTAATTTTTGTAGACAGACAGCGGGACACTTTCAGGGCAATGTGTCTGGGACAAAGAATTAGAGGGCACTTTTCCAAAGGCACTGATGGCTGTGAAACAACAAACTCCTCTTAGCTTGCAGGGGCAAGGAGGTGCTCAGCAAGCACTTATTCTTTGGGAAATGCCACCCCTGTCCCACCAGCATGCCCAAACTCATGCAGATGTGAACCTGACTTGGCTATTTTTTCTCCAAAGTAACAGCAGCAGCAGCAGCAGCAGCAGCAGCCACCATGTGTGCTGATGTGTTTACTGTGCATTTGCCCAAGAAATGTTTTGCCCACAGACACTTCATAACATGACTGATAGGGGAATTTTTCTTTTCCTCAGCAGTGGCCTTTCCAGAAGCATAGCAGTCCATGGTTGTTTTATTTTTAAAGGTCACAATAGAGCTTTGTGAACCATTGTACTTTTTTTTTACAGACTCCATGTGGAAGTAAAACAGAATATGTACCTGGGGAGGGGGGATGTGGTGTGTGGAACCTGCCACAGAAAAGGTTCTCTCTTAAATCAAGTTTCTGCTACTTGCTTTTTTCCTGGATTTGAAGGAGTTTGGGTTCTAAATTATCATTTAAGGTCTTTCTTTGTCACTTGCTTTGTTTTTGTACCTGTAATTGAATTCACCCTTGTAACACCCTTGTAACTATCTGAAAGAAGTCTGTTTTCTGACAGATTCCCCTGCCCTTGGTGTGGGAATGAGAATAGCTTATCTTTGTCACTTCCCGCAGCAATTAAATGCTTCATTTTTGTAACAGATCCAAACTGCAGCAGTATTTTAAGAGTACTATTTAGCTGGCTGTCTGCTGACTGTTAAAAAAAGAAATTGTGAAACTTACATTCCTCTCTAACCTCAAAAGAAGCCCATTTTGATTTTAACAATGCCATTTTTTCACTTGATCCGAAAGGGTTTTGTCCCATGAGATCTTGTTACTAGCTCAGTTCTAATCACTAGTAAATCCCACACTCCAAAAAGTGAAGACCAAAAAGGATGAATGTTCAAAAACTCTCAGTTATGTCTCTTCTGCACAATCCTTCACCCAGCTCCAGTGCCATGCTCTGTGTGGTTCAGCATGTTAGCATAGTTTACAGCAAAATATAAATTGTTCTGCACCATCAAAGATGCTGCTCTTTGGATATCAATTAGCACACTGTGAGCTGGGCTGTCATTTATTGGGGCTGTGATTTGTGACAAAGACAAGCTTCTGTGGATATGGTCTAAAGACAAGTGATGCATGCAAGCAGTGGCACTGTGTGGTACTATGTGGGCAGAGGAATTCTATGCCAAGATCACTACACATTCCCCCTTTTGATGGTATGCCTGCATGGCCAGAGGCACATATGCAGTAACAGAGCCATGGGATGTCCTGATTCAAAGACCACTTAAATCCCTCTAACAGGCTGTAGGTAATTGGGAGGCAGCTAGAGGAGGAACCCAAACTCTGCACTCAGCTGCACAAAACTGTATATTTTGCCCAGGTAAAAGATCTGAACATGCCCTCACATACCTTTTTCAAAGTTCCAGTTCTGCCCCTAGAAAAGTCTGTGTGGAAGAAAATTGACTCTGCTGGATCTGTACTACTGGCTTCCTGAGCATGTATACGTCACATGTGAGGGGAACAGGTTCATACTCATGTCTCTTGCTGCTTAGTTTACTGCTATTTTAAATGTCATGATTGGCTTACTATTCCAAGTTAGGATGCAGTAGGAAAGCATAAAGCAATACCTGGTGAAGTCATAACTAAGGCTTTCAAAGCAAGCTTACTGCCATGGGTTTTTACAAGACTGAATTTTTGGTCTAGGGATACACAGCTGAAATGTCTATTTTTTTCATAGGAAATTGATGTTGCTATCTGTTTCCATGATAAAAACCAGTCCTTTTGCTCAGAGTTGTGAAAGTTTATCTGTAATTTGTCTTTCCAAGCAGAGCAGATTCTAAGGGATAAAGCATCAGTGAGACTGACCCAAAGGGCAACATTTTTAAAGGTCAATAGTAAAACTTCCATAAGAGTAAAAGGAACCATTGTTATTACTCCCGATACATTTTTGTATCTGCAAGTATCCAACGAGTAATGTTAAGTAATATTGTGCTCCAGAACTTTGTTGATTGTAGATATATGAGCATTGGATTGGCGTGAAATAGTCTTCAACCAAGTTGTTAAAATCTTTTTTGTTTTGTGTTTTGTATAATTCTTTGGCTATAGTCTTGTCCTAGTGTTAATAAAAGCTATTTGAAGTAAGCTAGTTCAATACTCTGAGGAGTTTTTTTTTTGCCTGTTTTATTTTTTAATCAGTGTCAAAAAGAAGAGGAGCTTTGAACATGCCACCCTGGTTGGATCATAGGATTCTGACTGTTAAAATATAAAGGGTGAAGCATGGTGAAGCTGGAGCGCATAAAAAAGGAACCACAAATGTTAATGTAAAAGTAATGTTACATAGCAGGCTAAAACACACACAAAGCAGAGCATTGCAGAGCTCCAGCTCTAACACCAAGCTCATATTCTATAGTTCCTTTGGCTCATTGTCCTGAGGCGTTGCAGAACACATAATTCTCCTCCCAGTGAAGCACTTTAAATAGTACATGCACTGTTTGGAAAGCTGCAAGGCCCCTACTTTGTGGGCGGTGGGGAATACCCAGCACTCTGCAGCAATGCTCTGGGTCGTGGTATTGCTGCAGTGCTGCTGCTGTAAAACTCAGAGCTGTTACCTTGATAGAACAGACCTGTTTTGGGAAAGGCACCCACAACAGCAGGAGAGTGAGCAAGGAGTGTGTTTGCTGTGAGCATATTTTGATCACTTGCACATTGTCAAAAGCAGCTCACAGATTGAAGTTGCTTCTGTGCCTGGAACTTCATGCACCTGAACTTGAAAACTGAGCAGAGAGGAGGCTAGCTGGGAAGTACAGGCTCTTTGTTTGCACATGGAAACCCCTACCTCCTGGCACGTATCCAGCGCTGCTCCAGAAGGGGATTAAAACCAAAGTGAAGAAAACCAGCATCCTATAATTTTAGCTTTTTTTTAATTCTTCAGAATAAGACATCTTTTCCTTTTCTGGGGAAAAGGACCCCAAACCTACAAACACACAGCTCTATTCCATCAATAAAATACTGTTTGAAAATCTGAAGATGTAATATGTAATCTCCTTGGCCTATTTCAAAGAAGTTCCATGCACAGAGAATCTCAATCTATCCAGTCTATCTACTTCTCTGTTTTGCTTGTTTCCTGTGATTCCATTGTGATAAATTGCAGAACCCTGGGATAAATTGCATTCATTATGTCTTTCTGGCTGCCTCACCTGCATTTTGTACATTAAAACCTCTCTCCTGGGTCTACTTCTAACATTCCAACCTTGTGAGAGATTCCAGTTAGACACCATTGCTGCTTTAAAATCAACCTGCCAGATTTGACCTTGCCTTTGAGAAGTGGAGTGGGTTTTTTTTATAAACTTTCATACTAAAAATGCTTCTAGGAATCTCCTGTAGATGGGTGGGAGTGAATTCTTTGAGATTCCTCCTCTCATGTTTTTTCCCTGTTTCCCCTGGAGACCCTCCTCCCCAGGAAAAATATTTCTTTCCACTGGAAGCTTTAAAAGGAGTAGCAAGAGTTGGATGGCTCTTTGTCAGAAGGGGTAAATAGTGAGATAAATCTGAGTGAGTATGTGCTGTGCCACTGCTCTTCTCTCTTGTTTCCTTCTCTTTCCTTGGAGAAAGGAGAAGGATATTAAAATTATGGAGTTTGGTCTCAGTGTGCTAGAAATACTTTTTGTTTGTTTCTTTTTAAAGAGGAAATTTTAGTTTTTACCTTTGCTGACACAGTGTGCAGGTACAGTACTTTATTCATACAGGCCTCCTGGAGACTTGTAAAGTAGGGTTTCACAATTCTTGTTCATAATTCCTTTTCTGGGATTGCCTGTAAAAGGGAACAGGTTCAACAAAAACCCAAAATTATATTCTGTACTTTACTAGAAGCTGAATAAGGGCATGGATCCAAGATTTTGTGCAAAATTTATATTCTTAGCTTGTATGTTGCTTCTGGCTGAACTTCTCTGTCCACATATCGCTGAAAAATACCCAACCTGTTAATGGCTGTCACAAGAATGTCTTCATAGATTGTTAATAACTGAATAGAACAACCCTGGTAAGATCCTAAATTACCTCTCCTGTGGTATATTTTATATACAAACAACATAATTTTACACCATTCAGATGGTTATAGCATTTGACTGCATCATTCTTTAGCTATCTAATTTAATTAAAGAGTAATCTGTGATAAATTTATTAGTTATTAACAACAAAATACCAATCAATCAATCAATCAATCAATCAAGGTAAAAGCATATTCCATATTTCCATATTCAGAGTATCTACACTAGCGGTGACAGAGGCCCAGCCTAACTGCATGCAATTCTACCAGACTTTACACAGGAACAAAGAGTAGGAGGATAATTGCCATAACTTGTAATACTCTCTTCTCAACTTTCTATTCATTGTCTGAATTCTGCTCTTCAACTTTGGCTGGGTTAAGCAACACAACCACTGAAAGTCTAATATTTTTCTCTGTAGTTTGGGTAATCTAGTCTTAAAACCTTATTGGAACATCTGTAGATAATCTAGAGTCTAGTCTATAATTAATCTAGACTTGTTAAATTTGACCTACAAGCAGGGATAAATTAGACAATTCTTTATTCTACCTACTGAATATGGCAGGAAAACTAGCAACTGATTCTTAGAAAACAAACCCATAAATAATCCTGCACTTAATTTCTCTAATTCTCAGCTGCATCTCCTTCTCCCTTCAAAACCGTGTTATAGAAATATATATTATGTTAGCTGAAATGTAAATGTGTATTGTCTGTCACTACATCTGATGTGTAGCAGTTCTGTCTCTGCCACCTGAGCCAGAAGGAACCAGTGCTGGCTCCTTTTGAGCTACTGCCTGGAGTGGGTATTTGTACTGGAAGTTGAGTACATAATTTAACAGCTGCAGCAACATCTGTAAAAAGCAAGAAGTGCTGAAAAACTTCAAAAATGAATATGTGTACTCCAATTCTCCTTAAAAATGTCCAGCAAATTATTTCATAAGAAGCATCATCACAGTGTAGGGGGTTGTCTTGCAATGAAATCTTTCCCAGTTTCATTGATCTATGATAGCTCATGTTATCTCCTTTAGAGCCTGTATCTGAACCAGAAAGGTAAATCTAGAGTGGCATCACACAGCTCCTCCTGAATCCCCTTTGTAATACCAAGATTTGTCAGTAGCCATGGTTGCTCTCCTTTTCTCCACTGCAGGTGTAAGTAACTCCTTCTCTGATTACTACTGCTTGATGGCACATCATGGAAGAGCAGTCCTGGTCACAGGCTCTTAGCAGAACTTGCTGCTCCTTGCTGCTTCTGAACATGTCTTCCATGATTTCTGTGGGAGTGTAAGTGGTTTATTGATTGAACTGGTAAGGTCTGCTGAGAATTGACCATGGCTAGCAAGCATCTGCTGTGCAGAACTTTTTCTTTTTTTTAAGTTAGGAAAAAAATCTGTGATAAAAGAAGTTTTATTGATACTGAAGTACTGACAAATGGTCAGTACTAGTGTATGCCATGTCTCATTGTCTTCCATTTCAGTCGGAAATAGACCTACTCTGAATAGCAGAATGGCTCAAAGTGAATTACTTTTGAGCACTTTTACAGCTGAGTGGTTTGAAGAAATAATTTTATTTCAGTGGCACTCAACACAAAAATCCAAGATCCTTGTAAACACCCAGGGTTTCATACTCACAACAGCCACAGAAGCAGGCCAGTCATTGCCTCTTTTCACAGATAGGTTTAAAAGTGTTTTTTGAGGACCCACAAAGAGCTTGTAGCTGACGGAAAAATCTCCAGAGTTACAGTCCTTATGCCAGCACCCAGACTGTCCATGTGACTATATTTCTTCCAGATGCCTTCACATTATAAAGTTAGTGTGTATTTGTGACTTCAGATGCTGAATCTGCCTCTTCTAATTTTAGCTCATTGTTTTGAGCTTGCTTGTTCTCTGGCATGTGTGTTACTTACTGGAACATCACTAAACAACAAAACCTTTTATTTATTTTTTCAGAGAAGACTGTATGAGCATATAGAGGAGATGTGGGATTTTTATGAATCACATCCTGTAGTTTCTTTGTGTTTTTACTTCTCTTATTCACTCCTCATTTTTAAATGACCTTCAAAAAACAGAGAACTGCTTGGGTTGTAGAACAATCCATGCACAGGAACTACATCTTTTCTTTACCCTACTAAATGTGCTGGCTGGTGTGATTTTGAATGTAGATTTCAAAGAACAAAAAATAGTCAATAAATACTGTACTTGTGTAAGGGATAACAACTGAACCATTTTAGATGAAGCTTCGTGGAATCTGGAAGAAAATTATCTCAAGACTTGCAATGTTTGTAAACATAAGATGTTGTGGTTCTTAGTACCAAGCAGCAGGGATTCAGTGAATGGACAGGTGAGAACAGCATTCACCAAGCCCTCACAAATAAATATAAAGCAAAGCCCTATGCCACATTTCAAGTTGAGTTGTAAAAACCTGCTTCAACAAGTGGGTTCTCAAATCTGCTTAATTTTTCTGCCTACTTACAATTCCTCCGAGCAGTGTTAATGACTTTCTAAGGTACATTTTGTTACATCTTCCTATATACAATTGTTTAATCTTCATGAATACATGAAGGAAGAAGGCGGTATGTATCACAGAATATCTGTTGTTTAGCTGTAAATTTAGATTTCATCTTTGTTTAAAACTCTCTTAGGAAGTCTAAGGTGTTCTGCTCAGAATACATGCTCTTACCTATTGGAAACCAAGAAGATGAAGACAAGTGTGGCCATATTTCAAGCATAATGAGACTTGCATGGATGCTATGCACTGTGTCCCCATAGGATCCATGGTGATAGGACCATCAAACTTTATAGAGCAGCAGAACATGTTTCAAAATGGTCTGGGACATCCTTCATCCCTTTGCAGAATTAGAATAAACTGCTGGAGAGAACCCTCCAAAAAAAGCTAAGAAAAAATTTCTAAGCCCAGCCTCACACACTGTAAATCCTAGATGTGAGTGGGAAAGGACCAGAAAACTCCACAGTTGCCCCTACTAATGGATCATGAACTGTGATATGAACAGCAGCTAGTATCTGAACAGCTCAAAAGAAATTTTAAAATCAGATCACAGCAAAATATGCCTGCTGAGCTCCAACCTTATATACCCATCTTTGGTTCAAACAGAATGAAGCAAGGCATGATATAGGAGGAATTAACCCAGCTATGTATTGCCTATCACCTCCAGGTATTCTGTATACATCTCCATGAAAGGTATTTCAAGGACATTGTAAACTATGTCTAGAAATTGAAAGGAAAATATGCTCCAGGGGATACTACCCATTATGATGGCAATTCCATGCCTGACTTAATGGAATTCACAACCTGACTTCATAGGTGACACAACCTTTGCTAAAGGAGGTGTGCTAGGTCAGGCAAACGTGTCATAGGGGAAGGACACATTGATCACACTGGCTATCCCTTTTCCTTTGCACACAGTAATAACTGTGCAAACTCCCCATAGCAGTGTGCTAATGCTGACCTTCCTGGCAGCAGCCTGTGGGAGTTACTATGCAGGAAGTCAGGCAATCCTGACATGGCTGGGACCCTGTCAGGAATGCTGGCAACAGCACGTCTCTTCTCTTTGCAGGCTTTTAGACCAAATTAATGTACATATGAGGGACAGTAGACTGACTTCATAAGAAAGATAAGATTTGAAACACATGCAGTATGTTTTCTGATGCTGGTATATATTTCCTCAAGCTTCTGTTTTCAGTTGTGTCCATGCCTATACTATCTGTATCTAGCATCTATTTCCAGCATCTATATCCCTGACTCACAGCAGAAGCAAACCTGTGTGAGGTCTGGAGGGTGTCTATATATTATCCAAGATACTTTTTTACAGTAGATATAATGGTATTAAGCTGACTGAAGTAATGAATCTAAAAATGTAACTAATGATGATTATTGAGGGATACTACCTGTAAAAACAGTCAGGCTATTGTTAAAATAAGGATTCATTATATCCCTTTGCTGGTGATGAACTGCATTAAAAAAAAAATATTATTAATATTTCTCTGCTCCTTGTTAACCAATAACAAAATATACTAATAATTTCCCTGTACCTGGAGATGCTGTTAATTACAGAAGACTCTGTGAAGTTCACTGAAGAGAACAGATAATATGCCCTGAATTATGTGGAAAATATAGATTTGTATAACTACAACACTATCTTCTTTAAAATCTTATGTTAACTATACTTCAGGCATTTATGACATTTTCTTTAAGACCATGATTTTAGATTATGTTTTAATTAGTTGCAGGACATCAGCATTGCAAAGACCTTCCTCCTTGAATCCAGTATCACCATTGCCTGAATCCCTGCTGGCTGCCAGCTCCTGGGGTCCTCTGCTGCCCAAGCTCTCTTATGATCATCAGGGGAGGTATTTTCAGAGAATGTCACCTTGCTCATGCACCATAAAGGGTTTTCCTCTGAGTCTGCATCTCTCCCCTCTGTACCCATGGTTTGGACATTCCCATTTTCCTGGGAAGGCATGAAAGTGGCAATTTTAGGCATGTTCACCTGCAATCTGCTTGGTTTGGTAGATGTGTCCCTTCTTCTCCAGCCCAGTCACTCCCATTCCTGCAGAGAACCTTGTCTCCAGGACATTAAGCAGAGCTGGGCAGACTTTTTTGAAAAGCTGTTTTCATTCTTCTTCAGAACAAATTTCTTTATCTTTTCTTTTTCAAATCCAAGAGTTTATAACGTCATGGAAAGGGAACAAAGGGAAATATTTAGCCTTTTTTTTTGTTCTTATTGTTTTTTCACTTGGTTTGGGAAACATGGCCATGTGGTTATTCCCAGGATGAAATGCATTCCCCAGTGCCCTGTCAGCTGCTGATGGTGTCCGATAGTCCTGTCAGCTCCGCAGCTGCTGCTAATAGCCGTACCCTGCTTGCTGGGGCACTGCACCCCTGCCTCCTGGGGCAGTGTGTAACCACTGAGCCACACGGCCATGCCTGAGCCCTCTCTCACTCTCCCGATGATAATTAAGCAGCATGCATTTAAGCAACATGTAAATTGAAGCTACCCTTAGTGCCCCCAAATTTCAGTTTTCTCACGTCTGCTTTGACTTGTTATTCCCCTCCAGGCAAGGAACAGAGCTGTATTTTTCTCAAACCCTTGCTGATCTAGGAGAAAAGATAGAAGCATGTTGCTCCAGCTGGTTTTCTGCATGGCCTGATCCTGGAGATATGCTTGGAGAAAATCTGGCATAATGGACCCTGTGGATTGGCATAGGTTTCAGTCAGCTACCTGGGGCTATGGGTGCTGAATCAGGATGTTGCTCCAGACTAGTGCTGTAAAAGCCAAGGGCAGTCTTGAGGAAATGGACTCAAGTTTTTCTCCTAAATTTCAGCAAAAAAGTCTATCACTAAAATGACCCAACACAAATACTTATGTAAACTTGAATTTGGCCCAATTGGGACCCAGATCCAGATTCAGAGCCACATTTAAACTCTGATATATCTCTAACACTGCAGTATGCCAGGGGAGTGAACTGTTCCCAAGGATCAATCAATCCTCTTCCAATGTTCTCTTCCCTTTTTTTTCTGATATATCTTCAAATATGTTTTACAAAGCAGACAGGAGAGCAGCAGCCAGAGAGGAGCAAGAGTTATTTGTGATGATATGTGCAGCCACCTGGTCAGGCAAACCCCAAAGTGTGAGCAACAGCGAGCTCGACAAAAAGGCTCTGGCTTCAGGGATAGATACAACTACAGCTGATATCTTCCATGGACTGGAGACACAGGAGAGCCAGGGACAAATATATTCTGTGCTGTAGATTAAAACAACAGCAGGTGGGACTTCTGATGGTGTTTTGGTTAGTTCTTATAAGAGTAAAAATATTCTTTGCTATCCTTGGACCAAATAGTAAAGTGTGAGGAAGTCCTCACTGTCTGTTGTTGAGTAACCTTTTTTTGGCTGCCCAATTGTTCTCTTTCTTATCCCCTGCTACAGTGTCTACTTCCCCCTTATCTCACTTGTTTTTTGTTTTGTTGTAGCCCACTTGAATAAGGACACTAAAAATAAAGTTTCATTAGGTGTATATGTTCTGAGAGGCCAAGTATAAAAAAGAAGTTTGTTGAGCTAACACAAGACAATAATTTAAGTACCATGTTCCTCTTAACAATTAATTGATATTAAGAATTAAAATAAAGTATGCAGATTGAAACTTGTCCTTCGAGATGCAGCTTTTATTCCCATTTGACTACATTTATTTTACTACTATAACCTTTGGCTCATTTGAGTTATTGTTTCCCACAATCAAATATGTTAGTGTAATAGTAAAGATTTCCAGAAGGACTTTTTTCCCTCTGCTACTTTGGGAAAGGCTCTGCATGTAAACTGCTGTATGACTTCATGCTAAGTGCACACACTAAACATGATACGTTTATTTTATCATTTGTAGCTAAAGAGACGTAACTATTTAAGTGGGTGTAATTTAGTGTTATGGCATCCCTCAAATTGCAGTCCTGAAATTACTTTAATCTATGCTTTGGCTGGGGAAATATATGAAAACTTGAAAAGCTAAACAAAAACCCTGAAGCCCAGAAAGGAGTTATTTCTGGGGGCTGTGTAGACGTCCTTGTGACATCTTTTCAGAAGCAGTCCTACTCTTCCAAGAGTGTTACTATCTATTGAACTATTTATGGACTATTGTGTGGAAACAGCAACAACAAACTCCTGTTTTCTGATTTTTCAATATACATTTTGCAAGAAAAACCTCTCTAGATTCAAGCCTGTGCTTTCTAGCAACTAGTCCTGTCTGTGAAAATCAGTCTGAGCTCTTAAAAAAGTGGCTTCATTAAGAATCTGTGCTTTATAAACTGGGTGTGGTATCCTGGTTTTTTTAATGACTTAAGCACATTTTGAGCTGAATAGCTGTCTAATACTTTTGCTAGAATGGAAATATCAAAGTCAGCTCTTACCATTACTGGAATCTCTTCTATGAAAAGCCATCTCAAACAGAAGTTTGTAATATCTGCATTTAAATAAATTTAGCTTCTTAGTAATTCTCTAATGATTTTGGGCTACCTCCTGTTCCCATTGAAGTCAGCGGGAATGTTGCCATTGACTTCACTGAGCTTGGGATTTGGTTTCCTTTCATCAAAGATTGTTCTAAATGTAGATCCCTGCAGCCTCAGTTAGGTATACATCTCCATCCCAGTTTAGCATGAAATTAAAAGGACTCTTGCAATAAACTAAAGCATTTTACTTCCTTTTAGAACCACCTCCTGCTACCACCCGTTGAGACTAGGAGAGCTGCCCTGGTTTTTTGGATTTATGAGTATGTTTCTTTTTCCACTGTGGATGACTATGTGAACTGCTCCAAAATTATTCCTCCAAAAACCCAGAAGCTCTGTGGCAGTAGAGCTGGAGTGGTTTGCTCCTAGTCTGTTATTCTGCCTTTAAAACAATCATGAGGGGAAAGTTCCATTTTCTCTCTAGGTACCTGGCACCAATAATAATTCATATAAGTTGTGGCTTAAAGAAATAAGCAGACCTTATGAATTTAAGTTAAGAGCTCATCTGTGTGAATTTTACCTACAAAAACAAGCTGCTTATAGATAAATCTTCTGTCAATTTTTATAGTCCTGGAATAGAGGTAATTTTTTCTTACTTTTATTCTGTTTTGAAATCTACCAAAAGAGACAATCAAACTTTTGCACAGACAGTGAAATAGCAGTTAAAAGAACTGGAGTAAAAATCTGTTTTCATCAGAGCAGCTTTGCCTAATGCTACTATTTATTTTGTTGCAGAAGGTGCTAATTAATCTAAATCTCAAATCATATTTTGTACCAAGTTTGGATAGAGGGATAGAACCTTAAAGAAGTCTGTTGATTCAATTAATGACAAGGAGGAAAGAAAGTTGACTCAAAGCTAGTGAAAAATGTTGTGAACAGTAAAAGGGAACAAGAAGAAAGCAACTATATAAACTGATCTTCAAAATGGGAACACACAGACAAGGTAAACCAATCAACACGAGCAGAATGAAAGCTTCTGGAAAAGAACCTTAATTAAACTGCTGCCTTCTGCAGTACCTCTACAGCACATCATCCCATCCTGTCTGCATACATGTTCTTAAGGGCTTTTACTATGATCAACAAAAATCCCTTAGCTTTGTAGGAGACTCATATCCAAACAGCTCCTTTACATTCCATGGGCTAGTGGACTGGAAATAGCTTTTACAAGAGCAAAGTTTTAGTTAGAATAAGTGTTCATGACTTTTAGTTAGAATTATTGTTCATGAAGTATGCAGCATGTCAGGAGCTTGACCAAAACCTACTGAAACAGAAATAGTTCTCTATTTATTGCACTCATCTGTGAATAAGACATCCAGAGGACTCAGAATTTAAGTGTCAAAACTCTGAGGATGCCTACCTCTCCCACAGGGACTTATTATTGAAACAAAAGCATGCTACTGAAGGCAGCTATCACTGGCATGTTAATATGCTTGAGTTATTACCAAAGGTGTTTGATTGAGTGTTCGTATGTCTGTAATAGGTGTTTTTAATGCCTGCAGGAGAGGAGTGAGTAGTGACTTTTAACAGGGGAAACACAAGTCTCCATGGGAACCTAACAAACCTGGTTGCACAACAGTGATGCTTGCATTTCTAGGTATGTATCTGTTTCTTGGTCTATTTCTGTCATGCCATCACCTGGATTATACATTCAGTTGCACTGTTAGCATCATTACTGGCCCACTTCTCTGTCTGCTTTTTTAATTTTATCTAATTATGATCTACCCCTATCCCCTATAATAAAATATTTCTATATATTCTAGGTTTGTGTTTTTATTGTTTATATTTCTGTGAATCATTTTGCCCCAAAATGTGTTTACAATATCTACAGTGATCTCGTGCAGAAAATGTGAAGAGCAGATTTCATCCACTGTTACATTTGGTCAAATGTTATTGCTCCATTGAAATTGTTTTGAAATTGTTTTGACAATGTGAAATAAATATGGGAATACAATGCATACTGTGAGGCCAGGGAATGGTTCAGAGATGGTAACTCATGGAGATGCACTGGAAAGTGTTCTGTGCTTTAATATAAAAAGGTTATTTTCTTTGTCCTTTCTGATAATTAAACCAATGTGTGTTGTTCTGCAGGTGTGAGGAGACTGCTCATTGTGTTTGAAAATCAGTTTTACTCAGAAACTGCTTACCACTGTCACTTGTGGCAAGCACACCTGTGAGTTATGGAGCAGCGTTCTCCACCTTTGAGCACTGTTTAAATGTTGTTCATGGTGCTCAGCAGAGGACACAGTTCTGTAAGGGTTTTAGCCGGAGGACAGGCTGCGATCACTTCATTCCTGATGAGGAGTAGCTTCTCAAATGAAAATGTCATTGAAGAGAACAAGAGTGTTAAGTCATTTACTTGTGTGAATAATTTATTATAACATTTTTTTTGTTCTTTTCTTCATTTTTTGTTCTGATTTGGCTTTTTTCTTACGTATGTGCGCCTGTCTCTCCTTGTCCCGGGCCGGAGGCTCCCTGGCTGTCCCTCTTGGCCCAGCGCAGACCCCGAGCGGCCGCCCCGAGGCTGAGCCCAGCCCGGAGCGGGGCGCGGATCGCTGCCGTGGGGAGCGCAGCGGGCACAGAGCACGGGAAACCGAGGCACAGCAACGGGGAAGGACACTTGGCTGAGTCTCCCAGGATTTAATCCCCAGGGGGGCCACAGCAAGTGACAAATCTGAACCTGAGGGGGATCCTTTTAAAGAGTAGAGGGAACACGGGGAGGACACAGCCTGTGACCAACAGGAGGCATCAGGGGAGGGGTGCAGGGTAAGAGCTCCCCAAGAGAAACCAACACGGGGAGGGAGCAAACCTCACAACCCAATTCTGCTCCGAGAAGGGATGAGAGACAGGAACACTCCAGAACCAAAGCAGTGTGCTACCTTTGACAGACGGGGTGAGACAAGGGAACGAGGGAAGTATGCAGGTGGATTGACATGTGGATCGACATACATTTTGGCAGGGAAAACTGTGGTAAACAGCTCAGGACTGAACCATTAGGGAAGCCATATGAGGTACATAGACTGAACCATTACAAATTTTTAACAAGGAATATTAAAACCTACTACAGAAGAGCAAATGGTAAAATAACAGACTACCATGCATATGATCCATTTGTAAGAAATAACAGTTTTATTTTTTGCATAGCTGAACCTGCAGAGATAATGAGGTGCATGGAGGGGTTTCCAATCACTTGTGAATTTACCTAAAAATTACTGAGCTAGCTACAGAGATCTTCCCAAAGGGCCACTTCTACAGACCTATTTCTTCAGAGTGCAGGCAGAACTGTCAATAGCATGATTGGCAAAAATCAACTCCAGTCATTAAAGTAACTAGCTAAGCTACCAAACACCCACAGAAGATGAGCTCATTGAGTCAGAAGATGCCACTTTAATGAAGTAGTTTTAAGACCAAAATTGTATTTTGAGCCAGATTAGATGACTATCTACCAAACTACCATGGCTGTATTTAGGTTGGCTACTCATCCAAATTATGTGAGCATAAAGCATTATAATGTACCATATATGTCTATCTCTAGCACTGTACATACATACCACAGCTATGAATATATGTACCATCATGAAATTGAAACAATAGGGGAGCTAATTCTTAGCTGTATTTAGCATTTTAGCTCCACTGAATGTAAAGTCTGATGATGGTTTTCCTCCAGGGAACATCTTGCCCCCTCTGAATTTAGACTTCAGTAATTGTATGCACCAGTCCTGGGAAGGTCCAGCCACACTCTTGGGGTGTGCCCTTGGTCCAGGAAGCCTCAGCTGAGGCATAGCCGTGCTGTGGCTGCACCATGAAGAGAGCTCTTTGCTCAAGCACTCTGGGCAGTTCAGCATGGCACCAACACCACGAGGCTGCTCAGGGGCAGGCAGGTGTGAAGAACAGCAATCTGATGATCCCCCGTGGGCTTTCCAGCAAATAGCCATCAGCACAGAGGCCGTCACTTCACACCTCAGCATTGCATTTTTTTAATCCAGTCTCTAATCCATTTATTTTATGAAGTGAAACATTCCAAAATTATAAAAGGTTTTGTATTTTGCAAGCATGTGTGAGCCGGCTGGGAAGATTTGTGAATTCTTCATACCTTTGTCTATAGCTAACTCTTGGGTCCATCTTCACAACTGATTAACCTGCATTTCACACACCTCTTTAAAACTTCAGTTTCAGGATACTTTCTGAGATAAACAATACCCAATGAAAATGAGTTTTCTTAGAAGGATCTTGCAATAGAAATGTTAAAACATTAGGGTAAAGACAGGGAAAAAACACTCTTAAACACATGCCAAGTACTAGCTCACAGAAGCCGAGCAAGTTTTCATAAAGAATGTTGACCCTGGCAGCAGGGTAGTGATTTTTCTCACTGCTAGCAATACTGAAAAGTCCATAAAGTAGCAAGAACAATTAAATAAATACAGTGGCAATGGTGCTAACCAGGATAGGTAGTGATAGCCATTGTTACCATGCTTATTGTGTTACACTGGCTTAGCCAAGAAAAACCTTATCTGATTAAAACAATAGTTCCCAAAATGCACTCCTTTTAGAGAAATTTATTTTATTCAACATGGAATTCCAAAATAAATATAACACAATATTTTAAATTTACTTATGCAAATCTATCAGGATGCCCCAACCAAGCAATAACCCAAAACAAGATAACCTTGGCTAGTGTGTTACCCTTTAGCTATGAAGCTAAAGTTGTGAGTTCCACTTTTGGTATAGCTCCATGTATGAGAGTGCAGTGGCTGAATCCTCTCTCTTTGAGTTGTCTTTTTTTACAAAAGAGCTGGAAAGAATGTTTATCACCATAAGGAGTACATTCCATGAGTGATGGATTTCTGTTACAAAGCTATGATTTTGAAAAGGATCTCTACCTCCCATTGAACAGGCCCCAGAATTTATGTACTTTCTTTGGCTGACATTTGAATCTGGCTTTGGAGCCAAATATGAGAAGCAAAGCTTGCAGGAAGATTTTCTTTCTTTGCATGGTTTCTTAAGCATATGCACTTACCGCACAGAGGAAAACACATGCAGTTTTTTCATTTGACAGCTTTCATCCCTTTAGATGCCTTTCCTGACCTCTTCTCACTAGTTGTACTCCCTTCACACACCTTCTAAGCATCTTGGGATGTCATATAGTAAAATAAATATATTTTATATGATAAAGAGAAATAGCTCAAGTTCTCTTTTCATCGGAATAATGTGAAAACCTAAGATCCAAACACTCTTCTTTCCTAACCTGCCTCAGCCTCTCTGAAAATGCTAAAATATTCTTATTGTGAGATTAAACATTTACATAGACTTCTCAAAGTTTCAGACTGCCATTGGTACAGAAAAATGTGTTGATTAATTCTTTAATTTCTTCTCCAATCAAAGTTCACTTCCAAATGCAAGTTAAAGAGTTTTGGAGAAACTTTATCCTGTATCTCACCAGAAGTATCCTTACTTTTTTCAAAAGCTGGAATGGACTGTCTTTTCTACTTCATTGTAGTGGAAGTTTCCATAATTTAGTAATTTCGATATTCTCTGTACTTTTATAAGAATCCCTGGAGGTCCATAAATCCCTTTAAAAGACAGAAAGAATAAACTGTAAGTAGCCTTTAATCTTTAAAAATATTAAAGTTAATTTAAAAATGCAAATTAAAGTTTCAATTTCAGGCACAGTGTCTTGAGTCCATTTCTTATGTTATACTTTTTTTATATGACACCTGGAAACACAATGAAAATTTAATGAAGTTTGTAGTTCAATACTACATTTATCCCATTTACTTAAATCTGTTTTATGTATTTCTTCAGTGTTTGCTTGAATGAAAAGTACTTTTTTCGTAGGACACTAAAAATTAGTCAGAATTTTAGCAGTAGTTAAGGCATCTGTGAGATGGTTTCAGCATCTCCAAAACCAGCCCAGTAGAAGAGTTTCAAAACTTGTTTTTGAAGCTTTTCTAGATTAGACATAGCCCAGAGGGCAATAGGATGGTCTGCTCTTCCTCAAGGACACCTCATCTATTGAAAATGCCCCAAGGGTTACTGAGCAGGGATACCACTGCTGCTTTGGGACCTAGAAAGGTGATTGTGTTAAAAGTCAAAGTGCAAAAGGGAGTAAAATATGCTAGGTTATTAGAACTAGAGCTGGGATGGTTCTGGTTCACATCAGAGAAAACCCCCTGGGAAGAAGCTATGCCCAGCAAACCTTCAGGCTGGTCCAAGAAAACTTCACTTATACAAAGAGTTCAATGCCTTCAAATTCTTTCCCATGCAAGCAGTAGATCAAAGCCCTTGCTGCTTTACTGCACAACACAGTGGCCAGGCTCTTGACACAGGCCAAATCAAAGAAATTTTGGGTGGGATCTAATGTAAGGTCATGCCCCTTGTCTAGCTGGAAAAGCATTGGCTTCTTCAGGAGGATTGTAGAAAGAAAATTTGTAAGGTCCGCAGGTCTCTTAAACACGCATCTGCCTGGCTCACATTTAGGCACTGGATCCTGGTGAGGGCTTCATCACACTGTTCCCTGTAACAGCCACAGCTTGTCTGCTCATGCCAGCCTTCTGTGCTTCAGGTTGTTCTCCCTCACACCAGCTGTGTGACGCAGAGGTGGAGGGGATCAGTGATGGTCCTATCCAACTTCCCCAGCAGGGCTCATCTTGGCTTCCCCTCTGCTCCCAGCCAGTGCCTGGACTCTGTCCATGCTGGGGTGGGAGACTGGGTTGTTCAGAAGCACACTGGCCCTTCAGTACTGGACATCCTCACAGGGTGAGACCACAGGCCTACAGGCAATCAGCTTCTTTGGCTAAAAAGCTGGGGTGCGACTTTAATGTCAAAGGAAATTGCAACCTTCTACTCTGGGTTTGTGTTTACAGTAGTGAGAGGAAATTAAAGCACTGGCAGCAGTTCTGAGCAGGCCAAGGAGGAGGGCTCTTGAGACTGATCAGAGATGGAATGAAGAGATGGCAACTTTAAAGAAAGGAAGGAACAGTTTCAATTGAAATTTCCACTGTCTATGATGAACAGAAATGTTTTGTCAGAGCATCCTCTTTCAACAGCGAAACCGTCAGATTTATTAACTAATAGTCCTATAAGACAGTGATCAATTAAATAATACAATAAAAAGAATGTAAAATTTTATTAGTTTTCAGTTTGATACAGCTTTTACAGTCAGGGATACAGAGATATAGATTGTGAAGTGAAATTATTTCTCTTCAACACCTGGTTCATTTAAGGGATTCCTTTGCTTAAAGTGGGCCTCTAGAATGATTCTAGCATATCTGGTATCAATGGGGAAAAGAAGATTATTGTAACTTCCAAATTCAGCCCCAGATGCATGAGTGAGGTTGCTGCAGCAACATCCAACAAAAGTGGACCCCAGAGCTGGAAATGTGCTTTTCTTACCTGAATTGCTGGGGAAAATGTAAAACTGCCATGCTGTATAAGCTTACATTTTACTCTATTTCTATGTATTGTGCTCATATTGTTTTATGTCACCACTTTAGCTGAAAATAATGAAAAGGTTTTTCTCATTTTCCTCTGCATTAGACCACCAATGATACCCTGGATATTGAAGATAAATATTTCAAATGAACTCTTCAGTATATGCTTGGTGCTTTTCTCTACAAGATATTTTCCATATTACAAAGAAGACAGTGAAGTATATTAAGTGGGTATATTACGGAAATACCCCAGGGTTAGGCAATTATTTCTGTTTTTCTCACAGTTTTAACATCTATATCTGACCACTGTGAATTCTAGTGTAAACTCAAGGAGTTGTGAGATGTGCTCTTCAGGTGTTTAAAGAAAAATAATACTGAAATCAAATCAGTTACATCAAATCGCCACTCAACTTCCTCTCATGCTAAGGTGAGTGAGAGTCACACTGACTACTCTGAAAAAATTTGAGGTCATCCACTACTAATGTACCTTGGTCCTACAGCTTCATTGGGGAAAGAAATGGAAAAGAGTGATGGAAAAGAGTGTTGCAGAAACATTGGGTCCTGCTATGGATTGAGCTGTGAGTCTTACCTTGCATCTGTATAAACTGAGATAGCAACAAGCTGTAGTCTGCTTGCTTTCACACAGTGCTTACTCTTACTACCTATTCATCTTCTGTTTGAGTGTTGGGACAAAAGAAGGCATTAGTTACAATAGCAAAATAACCTAAATCCAGGAAAAACTCAGAGGATGAATGAAAATCAATGATACCCATGACTGCTCTTGAGCAAGTTAAAAAGTAGAGTGAACAAGAGAAAATGCACTTGAAGAGGACTTGTGGCAACCAGGGGTGCAGGAGCTAAGATTAAGGCTGAAGGCTGTATGAGAGAAAAGTTGCAGGATACCAGGGTTCAATAGTTAAGGATGTGGGGATGTGTGACAGCTGATAGCTGTTAGCCCTGCATCCCTTCCTTCCTAAGGGCATTCCTTGCTTGGGGGAGATTTTAATCTTTCACTCTCTGTTCTGTCAGGTTATGCAAAGTGTGAAAGGTCCATGCTCAACCTCTTACTGAGACACACATCAATATTCCTGTCCTTTTTGTGTGGGGAAGGGAAGGGAAGGGAAGGGAAGGGAAGGGAAGGGAAGGGAAGGGAAGGGAAGGGAAGGGAAGGGAAGGGAAGGGAAGGGAAGGGAAGGGAAGGGAAGGGAAGGGAAGGGAAGGGAAGGGAAGGGAAGGGAAGGGAAGGGAAGGGAAGGGAAGGGAAGGGAAGGGAAGGGAAGGGAAGGGAAGGGAAGGGAAGGGAAGGGAAGGAGATCTATTATTCCAGTTTCTATTTAGGATGTGCTATGTACT
Organism: Lonchura striata; assembly: GCF_050655825.1. Classification (NCBI taxonomy): domain Eukaryota; kingdom Metazoa; phylum Chordata; class Aves; order Passeriformes; family Estrildidae; genus Lonchura; species Lonchura striata. Next base: position 30,683,933 of record NC_140704.1, read on the forward strand.
TCATCTCATATGAGTTCTGCTGCCATGCTCATCAAAGCTCTGTTTGTTTCTACCATCTCATATAGTCTCTTATAACTGAAGGGGATTTCATTCTTTCTATGTCTCCATCTGCCTCTGAAGCTAGAACTGAAACTGCAAAGAGAAGGGTGCTGCAAGGAAAATCTATTCATGATCCTCAGAGCTAAGTTTAACATACTCCTCCTATTTGAGGAGTTGAGGAAGAGCATCCTCAGTGCATGGGATTGGTGCTGGTGCCAAGGAATTCAAATGCCCACTAGAATAAATAGTCTCATGTCTGTGTAAACAGGTTGGGGTGTGGTTTGTTTTTTTTTATGGAAATTCTGAATTTTCTATATGTTCAAAATTAAGTATATTTGGGCAGATTTCTTTGATATCCATCATGCTTACAGAGGTTCAGAATACAGTTAACAGGGCAGCATATAAGCTACAGCAATGCAAAGTAATTCTTCAAGAAAACATTCCTAAAACTAAATTAAACAAAACCAGGAAAAAGCAAAGTCAATAAAGTTCATTCATTTCTTTAAGCTTCTTGTGTATAGATCCAGGGTACTAAATTCTATCTCTGCAGGGAATGCAAGGCTTTACCCTAGCTAGTGTTACCCTTTGGGGAAACAGCACTGAACCTGGGATACTTGAAAAATTATGTTCTGAGAATGACAGAAGTCCAATGCTTCACATCTGGGATGTTGAACCCTTTCCCAGGTTGGCTGAAGAAAGAGATGTAGCAAATCTTTCTAATGTTTTGACCAGCTCATTCTACCACTTTAAAATACATCCAGTCCTCTGCACTGGTTCTGCCTTACCCAGAGATTTCCTCCCCCTTCAGTAGCGGTGTCACAGACTGGCCACCATCACAAAGGATTCCTGCTGTGTACCTACAGAGAATCTGCATGAGAGAGGTTGCATCCAAACCACCTTTTGGAACGTGGGATCAAAGTTGTACCAACTTGTGTCCAGACAGGAAATGTCTCCAGCACTGTATTCAGCTGTTTGGCTTCTCTCTCTGCCACAGACATCCAAGGCTAGGTCACTGTTATTACCTGAAGATGACAGATTCTGAATGTTCTACATATGTAACCAGTTCAGATATTTTATAGATATTCCTTTGATGTCTAATAACTCTTCTGATTCGGTTTCCTCATACAGAAAAACAGACAGCAGTTCCACAAAGGATCTAGGATGCTCACCAATATGATGAGCAAATAGATGGACTATTCATAAGTGGCCTGCTTTAGCTGACACTCAGTTCAGAAGCAAGAAATGTAACTTTTCATCACAACAAAAAGAGAGATAGGGTTCAAATACATTAAAAAAAAAAAAATGTACTGTTAAAAATAAGGTATTTTTGTTCCTGGAAATAAGGAACAAAATGTTTAACTAAACATTGGTAAAAACTTTTTTGCACAATTAAGGAAAGGTGTATAAAATGTCAAATTCATCCAATCTCAAAATCAAGTGTGATGGCCAAGGGTGGGAGCCAAACACACATCAAGGTTTGCAATATTTGAAATTGCCAAAAAGTAAGATAACAGAACAATCAAGACCTTTTTCTCTTTCTGCAGCACCCAACAGAAAGTACGGTTATGTCCCCATTTCCTTCGGCTGCATATATACTTGCAGACACACCCAGATACACTTCAGATCTAATGTGAAACATGCTATTCTGTTCTTTAACAAGTTCTCATCACTGAATCTTGAAATGTCAGCTAAATTCATATTTACATTTATTTCCAAGGAAACATCTGGTTTGCCCTAACTTTTTACAGGGTTTAATGTGAAGTCAGCATCATTCACAGATCAGGTCCTCTTCCCTTCAATGTCAGTGGGATTACATCCAGTGCCAATGTGAGATGTGATGTGTCTTCTATAACCCATTGAACCAGAAATTAAGCTGTAGTCAAGCCTGCTACTACAGCTGTTCCTGAGTCTATGCTCAGCTTCTCCTCCTTCCATTTCCTATGGGTATTGCTACCTAAAATCTACTCCCACAACGGTGTATAAAGTCTTTCTGATGTGTCTATCATAAAGTTATCAATTCACTTGGACAATTTTGATCCATTAATTTTTTTAACCCCAGTCATTTTTTGCCTCCTCCAAGTGCAATGAGAGAGCAAAGAATTAAAGGATGGTAGGCTAAGAACTGAGGGAAGTGGATGAAGATGAACAGGGAAGAGGTAGCCTGTGACTAAGCTCAGCTGTGATGAGAAATGCCTATCTCAGTGCAACCTGAATAGAGCCCACTTCGTTCCTTTCCTCACCAAAACAAGCCTACATCAAACATAATAAAGTAAAGCCAAGAAGAACTGCAATCTAAACTAGATATCTAAACTACTAGAAAACTCTATCTTCCACATCATACCTGTCATTCCTAAATGGCAAAGGAATGTATAGTCATCCTAAAAAAATGTTTTATTCTTGTTCCACAAAAGCAGAGCCACTCCTATCCCCATAGTCAGAGCTGATTTTGCATTGCTACAAGGGAGTCCTGGAACTTCTTAAGAAGTTATCTTCTATATGCACAGACTCAATGTTCCCAATCTCATTTAGAGATGGACAACAAGAGTCAGGCTACCACAGGCTGTTCATTCCACATCAATTTCTTCTCCCAACAACAGGAGGAAGTGAAGAATAAAACTTGTGGTGTTTTCAGGCCATGCTGACTTGTGCCTGTAGGCAAATTCCACTGTAAGGAGTTTTAAATCAAACAAGTACACCAACAAGCAAAGAACTACTGAGGAGAGCAGTGATGGATAGGTTTCTTTCAGGTAACTCACTAAATCATAGGAACTGGCTGCTCCAGCAGATTTCAAGGAGTGATGCACTTCAGCACAGCGTAAATGGGTAGTTTCCTTTACAAACTTATTTCACTGCCCAGTAGAAAGAATGAAGGGTATCCCTCATTCATGGTCATTTCCAGGTAGGATTCAGGATGGTAGAAACTGCCTTCCTATACTTTGAAGGATGGAGCTCAAAGCATGTGCTTCCAAACTGGCTCAAACACTGTCCAAGAGTAAAAAAAAAAAAAAAAAAAAGAAAGAATAAGGTCCAGCAACACTACATTCTTGCACTATTCATCAATTAATCAGTGCTTCTATCATTCTATCAGCAGTGGGAGTTTGGGAGTTGATGGGAGTCCAGTTATGACTCTTATTAGTTCAGGATTTCATTCATAGCCTGCTGGAGAAGTCAAGTAAAGAGCTGGTAAAATAGAACCACATAGTCTCAAAGAACTTATTTTGAGCATCAAACACAACTGTAATTTCACAATGCACTTTAACAAAAATAGCATTATTATTTCCAGCAATGCTACTTGAAAAAGGCAAGTTGGACATTGGGGTTGAAAGAAGAGCATTACCTTCCAAAAATTTTCAGAAAAAGCATTTGAAGAAGTGACTTAATGGAGTAGTGTACAATACTATTTGCAAATGAGTGGTGCTAGCAATGGTTAAGGTTATAGCTGCAGTCTGCTCCTATGTCTGTGTAAATTTGGGATGAATATTGTCTCCGAAAAAGATTTATTTTCCAGGATGCTGTTTGGGTTTTTTTGCTTTTGTTTGTTTGTTTGTTTTGTTGGGTTTTTTTTTGTTTTGGTTTGGTTTGGTTTTTTTTAACCAAGGGATATTTTCAGATCATATCAATTCTCACCACCTTGTCACATTTCTGTTCCACTTGTAATTTAAATAGGGGCTGAGATAGTTCTATGCCAGTACCATGTGTTCCTTCAGAGATTCCACCTCCACATCTGTTGTTCTGCATAAATCTATCTGCTAAATTATTGGCTGAAGTTCAACAGAGTCTATTCATTTCCCCAATTAAACTATCAGTTAACAATTTCCAATTGGTGACCTTGATGTGCCTTGTGGATAAAAAGCTCCAAAACTTTTTTCTGATCTGAGAAAAATGGGGGGAGCAGGAGCATGTGTGTACCCACATGAAACACTATTAATAATATTCCAGCTGTGAGTAACCATACATTTGCAGACCACGGTGAACATATGAGCCTGTTAAAATTATATGCAGTTTTTACATACAACTAATGCCTGTTTCTTTATGGTAATACACCAGCCAATTAGTTGACATCCACAATTAATTCTTCTTTCTCTGTCACCTAGTTAGCATTGAATGAGGTTGGTGTGTACTTGAATTCTCATGTGATTCTTGATTGCATTGTAGAACATGATCAAAAGGCTCTGTTTGAATGTGAATGATTGTGTTGCTTGCTGTACTTGATGGCAATTTACTTAAATATGATACTCTGCAGGAGAACTTGTTCAAAGTAAAGTCACAACCAGCACTTTATTGTTTCCATGCACAGTATTTCAGAATATTGCCTCTTGAAAGCCTTCAAAAAAACCCACAAGAAGACAATGCCAAAAGGCAAAATTAAAGCACTGGTATGACCACAATCTTTATTATCAGTGTGGGGAAAAATGTATAAGCCTTAAATTAATCATGTGAATACCTAAAGGTTAATAATGAGCAGCCCCCTTGTCTGAGAGAGCACAGAGGTAATATCATTAATGGAAAATGTATTTGATAGCACAGATTCTCCCAGACCTGATACATTCCATGCACTAATCTCAACTGATCTCAGCATCCAAATCTTCTCACACCTGGTGACCTCCATGAAGACTTGCAGTCTGCAGACACAAGCCTTGGAATTCTTGTCGAACACCTGGCAAATTTACACTATTATGGTAATGAAGCTTCATGCAATTTTTATTGTCACAGCTAAGTGGCTGAAGCATAAGGACAAATATACTATAGAACATAAATGTTGTAAAATACTAGAGTTTTATTTACAAATTGTCAGTGTGGGAGAAAATTGTCAGTGTCTCCCACACTTTTCACTTCATTATCAGAATAATTTCCACTGCAAATAAAGTCACAGGCAAAATATTAGTTATAATATTCTACTGGTGTAGAATACACTGTGGTCACAGCATAACATTTGTCCCTAACTTGACTATTATAGGCCTAGAAAGACATATATATATATATATATATGTCATTTAACAGCTTCTGCTGGTCCTAATAAGGAAGACAGTGGGTCTCAGTTCATATCAGCATTTCCTTTGCTATATCCATATTTTTTAAAAGAAGCGTTCTATCTAGTTGAGCATTTACTCCCATCTAGCAGTACAGTAAAGATGGTTACAGTTCAAGACCTCCAAAATCATCTCACTGTCTTTAGATGAACTTACCCAGTTCATCTAAACCACACAGTTCACTGGTGGTTTTAATCTTGAAAGGGGGAATATAAACAACTCTTATTATCAGATCCAGACTAGCTGGTTCTCTGAAACAGCTGTCTCAAGTACTTCATGGTGGTTCCCAATTTGGTTGTTTTCCTCCGGCTGACTGGCAAAGAAAGAAGATGCAAAGCACCACTTTGTTGCTGCCTCTCTCGTTGTTAGTAGAGGAAAAAAGCTGAAATGTGTAGCAGGACAGGACTGTGCTTCACCCTGCTCTAAATATAAAGTAGATTGAGCAAGGTAGTGGTCCTTCAGCATAAGAAGAGGAACACAGACCATTTACTCTTTTTCTTGTGGCACAACCCCTGAGGCAGAGCAATGCTGTGAAAGGTCTTGCTCAACAGTTCTGACTGGGGTTTGAACTATCAAAAAGAAAAAGTCTTTCCCAAGGGAAATTAGAAGACTAAATAAGAATTAAGGATGGAACTGTCATTACCATTTTGGACAGCTAAACAATAAGAACGTGAGTAAAACCCCTTTGGGTCAGCACTCTTTTGATGTCAGAGACATCTGTGAATCTGGCATATATGATGTCTTACACATCTTCAGCATCCACAGCTGTTATTAGAGATCCTAGAGGTAGACCACTCACTAGGATTCTGTTTACCAACACATTGTCCATGAGTTTGTCTAATTCTTTTGAAGCTAGTGATACGGTTTGCTTCCACAACTCCCTGTGCCAGCAGGGAGTTACAACACAAGTCAGGCTGTTGAGACAAAAATCTTTTGTGAAGCTGACAATTTCTCAGGTGAGAAGGGACCTTGAGCTTTTTTCCTCTTTTTAATAATAACCATCTGTCCTGTTAGAAGATGTGCTAAAAGATATCACCTGGTCAGGTGCTTCTTGTTGTCTGATAGTGGTGTTCAGCTGCTGAGAAAAGACAAGGGAGTGACATGAGCATGCAGGCAACCAAGATTTGTCTCCCACCCCCCTCACTAGAGACACCTATACCCTATGAGGTAAATTAAGGTTGGAGTATCAGATCAGAGTTTCAGCTTAAAGTCTCAGTTTCCTGGCTTTTTGTGGGTTTTAGGCAGACCCTTAATGTTACTTTAATGTAGGGGGTTTCTTGTGGTTTAATATTTCTAAAGTCAGTAAATTATTTCCAGCATATGTAAAAAAGACAAATTTCTCTTGTGGTTAGTGACCACAAAGCAAAACAAGAAACAGAAATACTCAAGAGTAGCATTCTGGAGAAGAGGTTATAGAGCTTTAAACTTCTCTTTTGATGTTGTGTGCAGAGAAAATGCAAAGTTCAGTACAGGGCTGATGAGTATTACTTTTACAAAACCTAATAACAAATAAATGCAACCTGTGTCCACCATCTCTGCAGATCAGTACAAAATGCTTTTTGTCTGCTGTGTTAGCAAACACTTTGAAACAATGTCCTCACTCTCTTATATTCATCCCCTGAAAATTTACTGCTGAATAATAAATGTATTCCAGCTTGTGAGGAGAGGTACCAAACTGCAAAGCATGAAGAAAATGTTGTATCAAATAATGGTTTATTTTTTCTAATGAATGATTATTCTTCATTAGCCTTTCCCATGGAGGGGAAAGAGAGGTGAGCTGATGTCTGAAATTGAAGTAGAATTGTTGCTGCAGTTGAATGGAGAGAAACTGTGAAGATCTAACAGATATTTTCCAGACAAAATCCATAAAGCTTAGGAAATCACAATATGTGTTGGTGGATAATAGCTAGATCCATTATCCCAGACCAGCCTCCTCCTGTAACTATTCTGACTGCAAAGTTTGAAAGCACTGGTTGCAGACCTTGTGGGACAGATGACCACACAGGCATGAGCACTCCTGGCCTGTGGAGCCCCTGCTCCAGCAGTGCTGTGCCCCAGTGCCTGCCCTGCACCCCACACAAAGCAGGGGGATATTTCCCTTCAGGTCCCCTAGGCCTGGCCCACTTAGGGCAGGTGGGCTTGGCAAACCTCCCACCCATATCTCTAAGCCAGGCTTGTGCAATGAAAAGAAACTATCATTGGTTCACCATAGCCTCAGGGAAGAGCTGAGAATAGCAAAGTTTCTGTTTACTTACTTGTGAACATTTGAGTAAAAAAATTAAGTGCTGAGAAAACAAGATTTTTTCAAGAAGTAAGATCTTTTGACAGTACTGACAGTCAGATATACTGGGGATTGTTCATATTAGCTTTGCTCTCAGCACCATTTAAAAACTCTGGTTGCATCACTGACAGGATGAATCCATGAGTGCCAAGAATGCTGGCAGACACATTGCAAGGCCACTCACAATCATCTTCAAAAGGTCACGGAGATCAGGAGAGGTGCCTGAGGATTGGAAGGAGGTCTTCCAAAAGGGCAAGAAGGAGAACCTAGGGAGCTACTACCATCCAGACAGCCCCATGTCCATCACTGGAAAGGTGAAGACGCACCTTGTTCTGGAGGACATCTCTATCCACATGGATAGCATGAAAGTGATCAGGATAGTCAGCAAGAACTCACCAAAGGTAAATCATGCTTGTCCAACCTGATTGCCTCCTACAATGAAGCAACTGCCTGCATGGATTGAGGGAAGGGCAGAGGACGCTGCCTAGCTTGATTTCAGCAAGGCTTTTGACATTGCCTCTGACAGCACCCTCATCGGGAGTGTGGACTGGATAAATGGACTGTGACATGGCTGGAAACTGGCTGAAGGGCAGATCCCAGAGGGTTGTGATCAGTAGAGCAGGGTCTGGCTGGAGACTTGTCACTGGTTGTGTCCCCCAAGGCTCAATACTGGGCCCAGTACTGCTGAACTTCTTCATTAATGACTTGGATGAAGGGCTTGGTGCGACTCTGCAGCAAGGTCGCTAAGGACACAAACTGCAGGAGCAGAAATTAATTTGTCTTTCTCACAATATTTTCAGTGTAGTTTCTGGAATAGTATGAGAGGGAATGCTAGTTTAATGACATCTTCAGGAGCAGTTTTGTGGGCTACTCACTACAGAAATGTTACCATAAATTAAAGGAGATATAAGAATGGAGGAATAAATTGGTTGCACTGTTCTCACATACATTCAGCTGGAGCTGAAAGAAATAAAATTATGTTGTGTATTAGAGGATGAAGAAGGCTACACCTTGCCTTGAGATTGTGATTCTTCTTAACACAGCTGTGCTTGGCCCTTACAGTGGCAATGTCAAGAAGAGGTTTTAAACAGAAAAAAGTGGCCAAAGTCTCAAATAAACACCAGGCCTTATCTCTCAGCTACAGCATTTGCGAGGGATGTTCTTTTGTTAATACAGCTGGGAAATCTACAGTCTGCACTGTAAAACACTATATTTGATAATGCTGAAAAACATTCATGCTAGAAAGTTACTTAGATGTTATTTCAATTAATTCTTCAAGATTTCCCAAGAGAAACTGCTAAATTGATTAGAATTAACAATTAATTTAAAGTTAATTTCATAGACAATTAACTCTAGTAACTAACAGGCCATATTCTTCTTTTGCTGGAAAAAAATTAAAAAGGTCAGTCTCTCTTGCTACATCATGGTTTGGAAAAATTATTCATGCCATGCTATGACAGGAAGACATTATTACTGATGATGTGTGGCACAAAATTGGCTTAACAAATCACATTCCGCTTTGTGAATCTCTTTTTTTCCTGTTACATTGGAATTCTGTTCCTTGTCAAAAGCCTACCATTCCTTGCAGATATTAATACCACTCTTCTTAAACAAGAATTATGACTGGCAGCTGTGAGATCCAAGCTTATGGTGAATAACTCCTTACTTCTGTAACAGCTCCATTTGCTAAATGAGAATAAAAGGGCCAATGCTTGACCCAGTAAACATAGCATTCAGCTTGACTGTTTCCATAAAAATCTAGGCATGAAAGTCCATATTTTCTTGGAAGTAATAGGTTATGTTTAATTTACAAGCAATATAAATGAAGATAACCTTAATAGAGTCTTAAAAGACTGAAATAGGTTTTGTCTTGAGAGAAAATATATAATTAAATATTGCAGATTTTAAGGCAACATGTTTACTATTGCTAATATAATATTAATAGAGAGGTATCCAGTTTTCAAAATGTCTATATAATAATTGGAAATAAAAGACAAGTATTCAGAACAGCAGTTACACTCTTCTTCATGGTCTTTGAACATCTATTAAGACTTCCTGGTTTAAATCATGTTCATACATTACATCAGTGGGATTACAAGCAAATGTAAATTTAAAGGTATATGTATTCCATACAGATGTAATGATATGCAGTTAAATAATAGGGAATGTATAATGCTAATTAGCTAATATTGAGCTCAGGAATGAAATACATTGTACTTAGGTAACCTCCATTTGGTATCCTCAGATATTAAGAGATTCATGGAGTAATTCCTCCTGTAAAGTGGGCGAGTATTATTAATCTCCAAGAACTTTCTTGGATTCTGCAGGAAGTACAGGACACAACTTTGAAAAAGCTTTTTTTTTCCCTGACTGTCACTGTTTTCTCTGCCATTACAGGGCACAAAACATGCATAACCTTATATAAGTGGTATACACTGACATTAATCTGGCACATCTACATTACTTAGTGATGTACATTAATAACGTAAAATGTCAAAAATTAATACAAATAAATCTTTTGAACCATATCCTGCCATTAATTTGGAGTGGAGGAAAGGAAGGGATTAATAATACATAAGGGGAAAAAACTGCAGGGAAAACAAAAGGAGTTAATTTTTTTAACCTGATGAAGCTCCTGTAAAACCAAAATTTTCTAATTGCCCTGCCTCCAGCTGCATAAGTGTCCATGGAACAAAAAGCTGATAACAAATTAGTAGTAGCCAATGTTCTTTCTAGATAGACATCACTGTTCAAACACTTGCTATTCATGTCCTGTGAATACTAGAGGCAGGTGGTGTATTTAGACAAAAAGAAAAACACCCTGTATTTTTTACCCTCATTTGACCCAAATCTAGCTCTGATTCAGAACTGGGTTTTTTTTTTTTTTTCAGAACTTTGGTTCATGAGCTGTTCTGCATTGAGTTTAAGGAAAAAAGGAAAACAGAAAAATATTTTTTTTACATATAAAGGCAGGTATAAATCTTTCTGAAGAAAATTGACTGGTGACCTAAGAGTTGGTGAGATCAACAAAGGACATTAATAAAAAATGAGCATTTGAATATAGGACTGCATTTGAGTTAGATAGACACACAGAGTGTAAATTAAATGTATATTGGTTTAGGTACCCTATACAGTTGTAGATACCTTACATACTTATTCTCCTTAATTAAAACAATGAAAGTGACAGCACAGAAGTGTGATTTTATTTCCATAGAATCTGATATATAACACCTGAAACAGTGATGTCATGTTTAAAACTGTCCCTCCCTAGATTTAAATTGAAGTCAAGTCATGCTAGGAGTTGTGTGTGACAATAATAGAGAGGCCTTTTCAAAGTATGCCATTTCAGTCTTCTACCTGTGCCAGATTAAATTTCCCTTTATCTAAGAGCTAGTTTGGGATATGCTAAAATAACACAGTGATAGCCTGGGTCATTGCTCCAAAAACTAAATTAAAGGACTCCCACAGAGTTGATCGTGCTAGATAAGGCCATATAAGGAGTGCTCCTCTGCATGACTTTGCTAATGATTGATATATTAAAGCTATCTTTATCTTTAAAATTGGGGATGTCCCATCTGTTACTCCAGAAAAATATTTGGGATTTTTTTCTCTTTTCCAATATTTGCATATTCAAGTGGCGATAATTCATTTCACACAAGAAACTTAACAATAGAAACATTCTTTTTTGTTTGACATGAAAAAAAAAAAGGAAGATAAATACATGTTTTTCCCTGCACATAAATCTTTAAGGCCACTTTATCATTATGTGACATGCAGGTAATAACCTCCTTGATCACCAATCTACTATGTGCTAGTTTTAGAAACTATTAATTGACTAGAATTAATCACAGTTTTGAGGGGTTATGTTGCCTTTGTGGGGGCATTGTCTTGACCAGGAAATGTGAAAGTATGATGTTGAGCTTTTTCCCAATGCCAAGATACAGTAACATATTATTGGTGTTGTGAGTGCTCCTATATGCTTCAGAAATAATTAAATTTTTATTGACTTTTTTGGCCTGATCCTAAACGTGAATATCCTTGAAATGCTAAACATGTGATACCTTTGGAGTTTGGGGAAGCTTCTTTCCACTCCAAAGAAAATATGGATGCAGCCGGACTAAGGCAATCCTAGTCTCTTGATATGGCTGGCCAACAAAGGACAGGAGAGAGAAGCAAGGTTCTTTAAAAAAGCTGCCAGTCTTACATATATCAATTTTCTGTTGAGGTTCTGACTAGGATTCAAAGAAAGAGAAACAGTTATGCACAAAAAAATTAAAAGATGGATAGATTTATTTATCATCTGGAGGAAGCAGACACACTTGTAAATTGAAACAATGTGAATGCAAGCAGAGGGGTCTATTTTCTTCTCCTTATTAACCTCATTAACACAGACAGCAAGTATTATCTAAGAATTTTCACTAGACACATCTAAGTCTGTATACAGGAAAAATTCTTAAAACTTTCCTTCCTTCCTTCCTTCCTTCCTTCCTTCCTTCCTTCCTTCCTTCCTTCCTTCCTTCCTTCCTTCCTTCCTTCCTTCCTTCCTTCCTTCCTTCCTTCCTTCCTTCCTTCCTTCCCTTCCTCCCCTCCCTCACTCCACCTCACTTTCTCTCTCTCTCATTGTTTTTTATTCCATATAGTATAATTTGATCACAGCAATGAAGAATCTTATAAAATCAGTCTTGTTAGGTGATATTGACATTCCAGAGAGGAAATGATCAGATGACAGCAGTTGTTGCAATGCTAACACTAACATGATGGTAGTTCTTTCCCCAACTAGTCCTAGCCAAGATCAACAATTTCTTTTGCTGATGCATTTAGTTTGAGAGGAGGGGCTATTTCAGTTTCAGATGAAAACTGTCTCTTATTGAAATCAAACATCTGAGTCCACCTGCCAAGAAATGCAGGGAAGAAGTCAACACCCAGTGAATTTTGATCTATTTTTGTTTTTATTTCCTGCTGTTCATGAGAACCAGGAATGCAGATCAAACTCCACCATCCATCGAGAGGCATGTGTTTGCAAGGCTTCCACTACTTTTTGGAGAATACCCATCCCCTTGCAGCTTTTGGCCAAACCTTTTGTTCTCTTTGGGCCTTGGGTAATTTATCTATGACTCATCTCTGGCAAGGGAATCCCAGGCTTGTTGGAGTAGCCTGGGAGAGTTCATAGTGATTTATGGACTCTGAAGATGAATGCCCCCTGTTTTCCTGTCTCAAATTCTCACTCCATATATGCCCTCTGTTCAGTGAAATCTCTGAACGCCTTGTATTAAAAGGAGTTTCAGAGTCTCTTGATGATTCAGTTGGTAAAATGACAAACAGGGCAGAGAAAGGTTTGCAAGCTGGCTGAAGTCCAAATTAAGGCAATCTGAAGAAACGATGTGGTGAGAGAAAAGGTGACATGCATTCCTCTGGAGGAATAGGACAGGTTCAGTGTTGCATGTCAGTGGATAGCTTGGATGCTGGAAGGATACTGTAGAAACCATTCAAACCTGGCAAATCTCATAAAAAGTTTCTTACTGGGCTTGTCTGCCACCTTATTACCCCAGAGCAGCTGTTTTAAAGAGCAGGCATAAAGTCACTCCAGCTATTGCAAGCACATTTTCTGCAAGGTGAAAGGTTTGGCATCTGGAAGTGTCAGAAAGGAGCCTCTTGCCATAAATCACACCAGAAAGCACTCAAATTTGACAAGTGCCTTGAGAGCACTTATATGTTCACCCCTAAATTCCAGTATGAAAGAGCAGCCCTTCAGCCCTATTGTAGACTCCTACATGAGACCACATCTGACATAAGACGATGCACTAGTGGCGAGTTGAAAGGCAGGAGTATCCTTGACACCTGAGGATTGTGCTCACAGACAAGGGCTGGCACACACTGGGCTGCATGAATTCCCAGTGCTCTGCTCCAAGAATGAAGAGGCTTTGCCTTCATTTAGATGCAAAATCCTTTTCCCTTCTCCTTTCCCCCCTCGACCTCTCCCTTTCACTGCCCAGGTCCTAGCAGTGGAGTCAGTTGAGAGCAGAGCCAGGATCTCCTCTATATGAGCTCTCTGCTCTAGACTCAGGGCCATCCAGGGCTGAGGCCAGCAGAGATAATAACACATCTCATACTTATTTCTTAAGGGTAAGGGAAATATTTTTTGTCACTATTTCCTCAGAATCTAGCATTTTTTTCTCTAATCAGAAAGGAAAATACTGTTGAACCTCTGCTCCTGGGATAGTCACCAATGGTCATGAACTCCTTCCATATATTTTTTTTTCTTACTGAAATGCTTCTATAAATAAACAAACCTCCATAAAACAGCAGGAAAAATCCACTCCCGGTGAGACTCCATGGAGGCAGTGTAAGAGGATGACAGTGTCTGAAAGGTGGGGATAAGAAACTGCCCCCTGCTTGCTCACACAGACAGCTGTCTCTGCCCAGTTCACTTCTCCTGGTGATTTATGAAGCCCTTTGATCAGAATCGAGTTTTAATTGCCTGAACTGCAGAATCTGACACGTGCTTCATCAAGTCAAAGGTAGAGCCTCTTCCTGATGCCCTGCTCTTCTCTTCTTTTTCATGGATCTAAGCCCTGTAGGATTTTAGGAATCTACCCAATCCCTAACTCAATCTTTCAAAAAGTCATTGGCTCAGAAATTGACAGAGGAAGAGAAAGAATGAGAGAAAGAGAAAGAGAAAGGAAGAAAGAGAGAAAAAGAGAGAAAGAGAGAAAGAAAGAAAGAAAAAGAAAGAAAGGAAAAGAAAGAAAGAAAGGAAAAGAAAGAAAGGAAAAGAAAGAAAGAAAGAAAGAAAGAAAGAAAGAAAGAAAGAAAGAAAAGAAAGAAAGAAAGAAAGAAAGAAAGAAAGAAAGAAAGAAAGAAAGAAAGAAAGAAAGAAAGAAAGAAAGAAAGAAAGAAAGAAAGAAAGAAAGAAAGAAAGAAAGAAAGAAAGAAAGAAAGTTTTCTGTCTTAAATACCCTCAAGTACGCCAATCCATCCATCCCAAGGTCTCAAGGGGAAGAAGGGGAAAACCCAAACCCTCTGGTCAAGTGCTTTGGGGAGCCCTGCCATCCGGCACGGGCCTCGGGAAAGCCCACCCGGGGGGCACAGATGTTGGGGGGTCCCTCCCGGTGGGATCGGACCCTGGGGAAACCTCCGAGCACCGGAGCACCCCGTCCAGCAGAGCTGGGTCCCCTGCAGGGGCTGGGTGCCCACCCCGAGCCGGGCCATCTCTGGGGGAGCAGGTATCATGTTACTGCTGGGCAGGCAGAAGAAAGGCGAGTGTCAGGCACTGTCACGTATCATTAGTACTGTTTCTCCCCATTAAAGCCATGCCTTTGAGCAAAGGGGTTTCTTTCATGTTCTCCCCCAGCAATACCCTGACAGAACTCCTAAAACTCAGGAATTTTCCAAATCAAAGACTTAATCATTATTCTTCTGTCCATTTCCTCCCCCTCTGCCACACACACTACACCCCAAACTGCTTTAACTGTCATTATTCCCAGTACAGATGCTTGTTTAAATTCTTGATTTAAGCTGGAGGACATTTAATAGCTGACTGGATTAAATATTGCAGACTCGAGCCCAAAACCTCTTTGAAAATACAGGTCGAGGAACTATGTCTAAATTTGCTGGATGAAAACTGATCTATGATATATGTTTTAAGTTCAGATCTGAGGACGGGGAGAAGGGGGGAAGAAAGTCTGTTCTGGATCTGGTTTATATTGGTGTAAAAACCTTGAAGTTGAAAGGTGTTTCAGGATGCTTAGAGAGAGAGAAAGACAGTGAGAGGAAGGAAGGAAGGAAGGAAGGAAGGAAGGAAGGAAGGAAGGAAGGAAGGAAGGAAGGAAGGAAGGAAGGAAGGAAGGAAGGAAGGAAGGAAGGAAGGAAGGAAGGAAGGAAGGAAGGAAGAAAGAAAGAAAGAAAGAAAGAAAGAAAGAAAGAAAGAAAGAAAGAAAGAAAGAAAGAAAGAAAGAAAGAAAGAAAGAAAGAAAGAAAGAAAGAAAGAAAGAAAGAAAGAAAGAAAGAAAGAAAGAAAGAAAGAAAGAAAGAAAGAAAGAAAGAGAAAGAATCTTCTTCATCAATTAGTTAATATTTCTTCATGGGAAATGGATATATTTTCCCTTGCAAATAATTAAATATGAAGCACTGCAAAGCACTTTGAAAGTGAAGAGGTTCCGTGGAGGAATTAGCTGCCTGTTTGAAATTAACACTAATTTGGCTCTTACATCAACACTCCCCTCATAGACAGCGTCTCACTCAGTCACTAAACATGTTTGATAGCTCTATGGTTCAGAAGCGTGTGTGTGTGTGTGTGTGTGTGTGTGTGTGTTTTTATGTGGCTGTGTCTGTGTCCAGAATTTATACATACGCACAAAGGAAAGATTTACTCCTTTTCAAATTCTAACACAAACGTAAAAGACATTTTCCTTTTGTTTTCTAAATTGCATTAAAAATACAATACAAATTAGCGTTTGCTGAAAATCATGAGATCAGCTGACTATTCAGAGTCTGTCATTTATAGTATTAATAGATAAGAAATGAATGGGGGGGGGAAGGGGGGGAAGGACTCCACTCCTTTAAAATAAAAGATCTCCTTTATTTGAAAAAGCTTTAAACATTTTTTCAAAATCATGTGATTGGGACTCAAAGGCAATAAATCTAGATAAAGAATCCCTAGGGATTTTTAGACTGATGCTATCTATTATGGATAGCACCTCAGTCTATTTATCTGCGTTTTATACTCCTGCATTGTCATTCTAAAAGCTAATGTGCTTGATGTCATCCTTTCTGCCGTCGAAAATATTTGCATAAAAAGAAAAATAATGACTGAATAATTTCTGTCTAGCAAAATTCAGTGAAAACTCGTCTATTACTTAATATGGGTACCTATTATAAAAGCCTCCACCGCAGCTCAAAATTAATATGTCAAATCTACTTGTAGAAACAGATGTGCAGAAATAGGAAAGACATATCGAAATGGTCTGTGAATGAAACATAGGCAGGCTGTTTGCAAGACAGCCCTCGGCCTGCCTCTGGCTCCAGCGGGGGTCTTGCCCTTGGCCATTCCTGACCCGCTGGGCTGGCACAGGGAACACCTTCCGCCCCACCACCTGCCAGCGCGCCCCGCACCGGTAACCGCGGCCACCGGGGCTCTAGCAGAGATTTTACATTAAAATACCAGAAGACCTTCCGGAAAACAGCAATAACCGTACAAAAGGAAAAATCCCAGCCCGGAACGGGATGGCATCTACGGAGGGATAGGCTGCGCGTACTACAAACGCCGAACGGACAGCTTCTAATTTCCTGGAGAGCCGTGGCTCTGCCGCCCTCCTGAGCCGGGGCCGGGCCGGGCCGGGCCGGGCCGGGCCGGGCAGGGCAGGGCAGGGCAGGACAGAGGGTCCTTCGGCCACGGACCCCGCTCCCAGGGGCCGGGAGCACCGGCAGAGCCGGGCAGAGCCGGGCAGAGCCGGGCAGAGCCGGGCAGAGCCGGGCAGAGCTCTTCGCCACCTTCGGCCCGCCTTCGCCACGCCCGAAGCGCTGGGGGCTGCCAGCCCGGGCTTTCCTCCGCGCTCTCAGGAGCTCCTGCCCACCTTCACACAGAAGGCAATTGATTAGTTTCAGTTTCTCCTCCCAGGAGAGATTCGATACTTTCCCCGGGATCAAACGGACCCGAGAATAAAGGAGGGGGTCAACCGGCGGGAAAGAAAGAATGAGAAAAAAGAGAAAGAGAGAGAGAAAGAAAGAGAAAAAGAACAAGCGCAAGAGATGGAGAGGCAGAAGATAAAAATAAAGAAAAAAAGGAAGGAAGGAAGGAAGGAAGGAAGGAAGGAAGGAAGGAAGGAAGGAAGGAAGGAAGGAAGGAAGGAAGGAAGGAAGGAAGGAAGGAAGGAAGGAAGGAAGGAAGGAAGGAAGGAAGGAAGGAAGGAAGGAAGGAAGGAAGGAAGGAAGGAAGGAAGGAAGGAAGGAAGGAAGGAAAAACTTGTTTCGCACACTGGAAGAGAATTGCAAGCTTGGACAGGACGGCTGCTCTTTTTTTCCCCACAAACAAATAAAAATCAGTTTTAGTAGAACTTACATACTGCACATTTATCTGCAAATACACACGTGTAGAAAAACGAGGAATGATTTATGCTTGAATTTCTGTGAGCCTTTCTCTTCCCAGTGTTTACAAGGCGGGGCTCCATTTGCAAGTTGTACATCTGTTCACTTCACGTGACATTTTCATAAAAGCTTTAACATCTGGTCAAAATAAACCTCCTTCAGGTACCTGCTTAACTTTTCACATGTCAAAATCCCTTCCCCTCTGAAGCCCTCCTTTCCTCCACGGCTGCAGTCGCGTGTATTGCTCCTTTCTTGACTGCTTGTTTAATGACTCTGCATCTGCCCGAAAAGAACAAAGCAACCCTAATCATGAGGGGGCGACCCCGACCCTTCCCAAGAGCATCCTTCCTCATGTCGCCCCCTCCCACCTCCAGATTTCCCTGCATTAGGAGGGCAGAACGGGTCTTCTTCCCACCGCAGTATTTCGCTTTGGGATTTCTGCAGCCCAGCAAACAGGATTTTCACCCCATCCCTCCCCCCACCCCCCACCCCAAGCGAATCCAGAGTCTGGCTTGGGCTAATATTTTGCACGAATGCTATAATACTCTCAAAGTGAAATGATCAGCATCTAATCGTCCCAAACCACTTCCGTTATTGTTTCTGCCGTTATTAATCCCTCCCGATGTAGACCTTTGTAGCCGTCTTTACCCCAGGGTGGTTCGTCTGAATTATTTTGGAGTAAAGTACTAATTTTCTTGCCCGTGTCCACACAGTGAATAAGAGAATTTTTGTAAAGTTTCTGCAAATGTAACGTCACCTCTTTATGAAAAGAGTGCGGAGGTGTCCGCTAACCAAGACAAGACGACTACGTAGATAGAACAATGTAAGTGTTCTCGAGCGGGCGGAGGAGACAAGGAATTTCTACGAGAATGGACAGCTCTTTCTCCGTTCTGAATATTTAATTTTGTTTTGCGTTTTATTTCGAATTTCAAAACGGGTGTTACCATCATCGTTAAGTTTCCGCAGCTTTATTGTTCTTGCTCTGTAAAACCGTTGTAAGCCTCCCGCAATGTCGATCATTTGGTCCTTATAAATGGCTGGCTTGTTTGCTTTAAAAAAGAAAAGGGAGACTTTTCTACAAGTGATTTTAACCTGCTCCACCTTCAAGTGACCTGCCAAATGCTCCTTCTTACTTTATAGACATCTGGGAATTCCATACATGCCTTAAACTCCAATTACACACCTTCTTCAAAGGACACGTGCTTTGATTTGCCAAGAACATTAAGTGGACTGAAGTCGAAAGAAGCTGGCGCAGAAGTTAATGTAAAATACATCCTGTGCCATGTTTACTGCGGGCAGGTTATGTGTGCAGCAAATAAAATAAGTCCTGATGGGATGTGGATGAGTGCGCCTCTTTTTATTCTTTTGCTTTAGCCTCCCGGATCCCTTTACGGGGTGGATTGGATTTGCCGTCACCACCACCACCACCCGCTTCCCAAAGATGCTAATTTATGGCGGGAGCGCTCTCGCCCTCCCGGCGGGTCTGCTGCCTGCCGGAGCGGGCAGGTGAAGGCAGAGCCGTGTGAACCGGGCTGATGCAGCCACCGAGAGCGACTGCGGGAGCACCGGCTCCGGCAGCTGAGCCCGTTCCCGGGAGTCGCCGAGCCCCGCGGCGGCTCGCCCCGGGAGGCAGGTGCCCGAGCTTCCGCCGCCGCCGCAGGTGAGTCCCTCTCCCCCTGCGCTTTTCTGTGACTTTTGTGCCCCCGCCTTCTCCCTCCGTTTCCCCCCACATCCCCACGGCGCGTTTGTTTGTTTTTCTTAAAATTACAGATGCAGGGAAAACCGCCTGACATCATGGGAGCGGGACAAGAGCGCACTTTGAAGGGCTCCTGGGCAGGACTTCAAGTGAAATCATACGCCGGGGAGGAATCCGATACCGGCTTGGAGAAAGCAGCGGGGCGGCCCCTGCCAAACCCAGGAATGCGCGAGGGCCCGCGGCCGGCGCCCCCCGCCCGCCGCCCCGCAGGAGGCGCAGCGCCGGCACCGCCGCTCCGCGCCCCGCCAGCTCCGCCGGGGCCGCGCGGGCCCGCGCCGCTTAGCTTGCGGATAAGCGGGACAGATTGATGCCTCTGAGAAAACAGCGAAATCAATCAGGACTTGCAATGGCAGAGTTAATTTTCCGATTGCGAGAGTGTTTAAAATTCCCAGAAGGCAAATTAATATACATATTATTTCATTTTCCCTTCAGTAAGGCTGTCGCTGACTTAATCGTTTTTTGCTCTAGCCCGGGGAGCACCAGGCATCTGCAGTCCCCAGTTTCAGCGAAGGAAAGGGTAGGCCCTGAGTTTTAAAACAGATTTATCTCTTTTTAATGATTTTTTTTTTTTTTTTTAATGAGACAGAGGTAGCGGTTGTCAGCCGGGAAAGAGCATTGGCTGAGTGGCTGCTGCCCAGGAATGCTGCCGCGCCGGCAGGAACTCGCTCAGAGGGACATAGAAGAGAGAAGGGAAGACCTGCTGGTGGCAGGAGCCTCACGGATAGGAATTGGGGATTTTTCTCACTCGGGTGTTCAGCTTGCTGGAAAGGTGTTGCAGCGGCTGGCCCAGAGGCCTCTTTGCCGGTTGCAAAAGAGCCAGTCAGCTTTGAGCCCATCAAGCAGGGCCTCTCCCGAATTCTGAGGCCGAGCACGGTGTGATTCGTGGCTTTTACAGTGCACTTGATTCTTCCTTGATGTTTCGCAGGAATCCCCTTCCACAAAACACGCCTTTTCTTCAGCATCGAGCATCTTGTCTGGTTGGTTATTTTTTTTCATTCCCGGAACCTGTTTTCTACCTAAATGCGAGGAGTTTTCCCCACCTTTCCTCCCAAGGGGGATTTCTCCCCCAAAAGGAACAACCGAAACGTTCTATAACCTCCCAAATCCCCTTAGCTCCACTGCCAAAGCTGCGCCTGCTCCCCGTGCCTCTCGCCTTCGCTGCAGCCGAGGTAACGCGGGCAGACATTACCTGCTCCTCGGCAGCCGACCGCATCGGAGCCGGGTGTTCGGAGTCGCTGAGAGGGCAGCCGCGGGTGCCAGGGTGCCGGGGAAAGGCAGCGACCCTTCGGGAGCTCGCAGCGGCTTCCCCTTCTCTCCATCATTGAGATCTGCGACCACCAGGGCCGTCATCTAATTTTCAAGTGCTTGCTAATCCGTCAGTGCAAACAAGCGCTGCGAACTCTCTACTGTAAACATTGCGCGCTGGTTTAAAATATGCCCGATATGATTTCATAATAGTGCTGTGTGGGTAATACACGGCAATATGGGGATGTGGAAACAAATACAGGAAATAAAGTCAACTCATGGGCTATGGAAACAGGCTCTGTCTTGAAAAAGTACCCCATCCCATTTACCATAGACACTGGGCGGCAGAGTCCCTGTCTCCACGGAGGCCACTGCTCACCTCCCAGGGCGGCAGCGGTCCCCGCGCACCCGCGCACCTTTCGCGGCCGCGGAGGGGCAGGAGGCGCCGCTCCCCGCTCACTGCCCGGCTGCCAAGCTCTGGGAGATAAGCAAGTGACAGCAGAGACCCAGTCAGCTGTCCGGTTATAAGGGCTGAAGTTTGGTTTGAGTTGTTATGTTTTCTGGCTTTTTTTTACAACTTCCTTCTCACCTTCCTTCCAAGCCCTTAGATCTGCAGATTCCCTCTTTTTTTTTGCAGCTCGAGTTCTCGCCGCATACTAGGACCCCGCGGAAAGTATGGTGAAAAGAAAGAGACAATATGCGCTCTACACGTAGAAAGGGAGAAGAGAGTGGGTTAGAATATCCCTCCGTGCTTTGCACAACGAAAATGCGATCACTAGTGTATATATATAATATAAAACCCTAGAGAGCAGAGCAGTCAAACATCACTTCCACCGGAAAACCCCACTCGCTAGGCACTTCCCTATTTCAATCTCACTTTCTTTTGCTTTCCCTTTGGATGGACGAATCTCTGTTTAAAACCGATGCCACTTTCTCAGGGATATCAGCAAAAGTACCTGCACCGGGGGCTGGGGAACGGGCCCGCTCCTGCCTTACATCTGAGGGCAAAGCACGAAGGCAGGGATAGAGCTCTGCTGTGCAAACTCCGCTCCCTGCACAACTCCGCCGTGCCTGGCGTGAAGATTAAAGGGGGAGAGGGAGAGAAAGAGAGAAGAGACAATACCTTCCTCTGCAGATGCAGTGAGTTTCGGCACAAAATAATAAAGCTGTCTCAATAAATAACGTGCCTGTGTCTGTCAGTAGCTAGTTTATTTGCGTTTTTCCGCCTGGTTTGTTTATACTAGTGCCCCCTCTCTCTTGGGTGTCTTTACAGCTCAACAAGCAGGTATTTATCTACAGTTCTAACCCGGAGTTTTCAGAGAGACCAAACTTTCAGGTTATTAAAATTTCAATCATATTTTATTTATTGCAGAAAAATAATATACAATGATATTTACAAAACAATCATAAAAATAGGAATGCATTTAGACACCGGATCTATTTGCATTTTAACATGGGTCATCAATAAATAAATAAAATGTTTATTTTTTTCTCAGAGGAAAAATAATAATAATAAAAAAGTTAGGAACCGGGTATATAACAGCTTGATCCCAGCTTATTCCCCCCTAAAAAATTTAAAAAAAAAAATAAAAAAAGGTTTTCATCTCTACAGGGATATTTTTGGTTGGCTGCTTGGTTTCATTCAACAATGAAGAAAGTCCACAATAATGTATTTCCTTTCATCAGTGGCTCATAAGCACGACCTCTAGGGAATGCATGCATGCAAAAAAAAAAAAAAAAAAAAAGGGCAAACAGAAAAAAAAAGTTCAATTCCAACATTCTTCGTCAAAATTAAAAAAAAAAAAAAATCGAACGATTCAGACTTCTATCAGAATGTAGAGATGTGTGGATTGTACCGACGCCCAGAGGGTAGTCACTGTCCAAAGCCCTTCTCTCTTTCTCTTTCCTTAAGTGCTCCCCACGCCCTGCTTTGAATTTGGATTTTACTCTTGTAATTTCCAAGAAATCCTTGGTACATTTTTTGGTTAGAAAATATTTTTAAAATCGTATCCAACTTCAGAGTCTCTAGATTGTCCATTCTCTCCTTCTGTGGGAACAATGTCATCTGCAAAAACCCAGAAAGGGCGGAAAACTCGTTACTGAAACGAAAGTTACACAAATATCTACCTACACCTCTCTGTCTCTGGAAATAACGCGTATCGGGCAGGAATGGAGAAGGGAGAACTCGCCGCGCGGGCGGTGCGGTGGCCGAGTGACACCCCAGCCGGCGGTCCCCGGTGTCAGGGCCGAGGAAAGGGACTGCTGGGGTGGTAGGAAACCCTCATCGGGCAGCACAACGGGAGGACATCACTTCAAAATACGAGCAGCACCAGCAGCACCAGCAGTGGCGGCAGCAGGAGCCATCCCAGCAGCCCTGCCGGCTCCGCAGCGTTTGGTGAAGAAGAGACCTCAGGCCGGCCCCATCTGGCTGGGGCACACCCGCACGGCCGCCGCGTCCCGCCCGCAGCCCACCCCGCCGGCAGCGCCCGGCCACGCGTGGGCCCCGCGGGGCCTGGGGCGCACCTCGGGCCGCGCAGGAGGAGGGACAGGCCGGAGTGGGAGAGGCACCTCCGGCCGCCCCGCTCTCCGGCTGCTCCGGGAAGCCAGGCCCCTCCGGGCGGGGTGCGGGCCCTCTCGCCCCACGGCCACGCGTGCTCAGCTCACGGCGCGGCCGGCGGCTTCTCGCCTCCCTCCCCCCTTTCTTCCCGCCGGTTTCGGGGTCCCTGTCTTACCTAGGGCTCCTGCCGGGGGGATGCGGGTGGGGGACGCCGCCTGCTAGTGCGATGCGGACATGGACCAGGCGCCCTCCATTCTCCACA
This sequence comes from Lonchura striata, assembly GCF_050655825.1. NCBI lineage: Eukaryota > Metazoa > Chordata > Aves > Passeriformes > Estrildidae > Lonchura > Lonchura striata. The sequence continues at coordinate 30,707,186 of NC_140704.1, forward strand.
CCGAGAAGGCGTAGCTGAGCCGCTCGTGGGCCACATAGCTGCAGCTTGCCATCTTGGAGTCCAGCTCGTCGCTCTGTAAGACCTGGTAGAGGAAGTCGATGTACCTGGCCGCCAGCTTGAGGGTCTGGATCTTGCTCAGCTTGTCCGAAGGCAGCGTGGGGATGATCTTCCGCAGGGCGGCGAAGGCTTCGTTCAGCGACTGCGTGCGCTGCCGCTCCCGCACGTTGGCCATGACCCGCTGGGTCTGCAGCTCCTCGTAGGACTGGGGGCTGCCGCCGCCGCTGCTGCTTCCGCCGCCCCCGCCGCCCCCGCCCGCCCCGCACTTCTTGCCCCGCTTGCCTTGGGCCGGGCTGCAGGGCTCGTCCGCGGCCCCGACGGCGCCGCCGGCGCTGCGGCGGCTGGAGCGGCGCTTGCGCCCCCCTCTCTTGTTGTTGGGCAGCTGCTGCCGGTCCGGCTCCTCTTCGCTGTTGCTCAAGCTGTCGTCGGCGGGGGAGACTGGAGAGTTTGACTCGTCCTGCTGCATCATCTCTGGGGGGAGACGCGAGAAGCGGGCCGGGAGGGGGGGGAGGGCAGGGAGAAGAGGGGGGCACCTAACCCGCCAGCTCCCCCTTGATCGGCTGCTTCGCTGGCCTGCGAGAAGGAGGAGGGAAGGAAGGAGGGAGGACCTCACTTTGGGGGGAGGGGGGATGGCATCAGGATCCAAGAGGAAAAAAATAAAAAGGCCAACCAAAAAAAAAATATCCCTCCCGATCCCTCCTTGGAGCCCCTTCGAGGTGTCTGGGATTGGGAGAAAGTTGAAGACTTGGAGGTTCTTATAGCTCCTGCTGGCGGAAAGTTTGGGGGCAGCAGTGTCATTGGCCTGACGTGGAGAGGAGGGACTTTTGCTGAGTTTTATAGGAAAGTTTCCGCTTCCCCCCCTCCACGCCCTCCCCCAATTATTTTTTTTCAAGCCATTCACAAGTGATCTGGCTTCCCCACAGGCATTCACATACATCTCTACCCCAACCTCTTTCTCCGTTTCCCTCTCCGTGGTTTCTCTCTCAAACTCCTTCGGTTAGCGCTCGGCTTTGGGGTGGTGCTGAGGGCCGGGCCGGGAGGTTTTGGGGATGCCCAACACCCCGTGCGCTGCTGCGGGAGGGTCAGCGAGCCGCTCAGAGCCTGTGCTGGGGCAGCCGCCCCGAGCGGCCGGGGTTAGCCTGCACCTCTCGGGCTTTCTTCGCCGCAGCGGACACGGCTTGTAGCAAAAAGAGGAAAAGGGAATTACCCGCGGCGCAGCATCAAGGCGCATCCTAATTTTGACCCGCTTTAGCACACGCCGCACTTCCCAATCACTGAGCGCCCTGGGATCTGACTAGCGGAGTGAGTCGCACATTTCTGGGCTTGGGGAGGGGTGATGGCATAGCCTCGTCCTGCCAAGCTGAAGGACTAAGCTCGGAGAAAGCCATCTTCAGAGGTGGAAGCAGCTGGGAAACCAAGTATTGGTTCGTATATGCATAAGCACCAGTCCCTGAGCTCGGCTTAAGAGCAACCGGGAGGATCCGCGTCACCAACCGGCACACCGGGAGACGGGAGGGTATACAGACCCTCTTTGCCCACACTCATTGTGTCCTGACCACTCACTTCAGTCCGTCCTCCCACAAGGCACCCGAATCCGGCACTTCCTGGGAAAAGAGATTATTTATTTTAATTTCTCTTCTATGTCTGCAGCCAAAGCTGTTTCTTCCCATCCCCCGCCTTTGTGCCTCCTTCCCCGCTCTCTGGCAGCACAGAGCAGGTGGTGTGTCTTTTAAACAACAGCTCAGATTCAAACGGGGAGCGCCTGGGAGGGAAAGCTAGAAATTGCCATCCATCAGTAAACGGGGCGAAGTTCTCTCTGCTCCCTGCGTGGGGACCGCGCTCCTCCGCTGCCGGCCTGGCAGCCACCGCCCGGACGGGCACGGTGCGGAGCGGAGCTGGCAGCGCCGGCAGCGCAAAGCTCCCCGGCTTGTTTGAGGTGTGAGGGCGGACAGGGAAAACGGAATGGCAGAAGACAATAAATCCCAGGCATGAAATAAAACAAGGCTCGTGGAAGAGCGCTGACATCTTCTCCGGGGAACAGAGTCGTCTCTCTCCTCTACCTGAGGACTGACTCCCTTTCCTCCGAGCAGAGGCGTCTCATCCCGGGAGCTGGCAGGGGCCAGGACCCTGCTTGGCCGCCGCCGAGGGGCAGCTGCCCGCCCACGGCCCTGGCCCCGGCCCCGCCGCAGCGCCGTCCGGCACCCGCCGCCGCCGGAGCTGTCCCAGCGCTTCTCCGTTCGCTGCCCCTCTCGGCGAGGTCTCCTTCTTGGATTTCCATCCCGGGGTGCGAGCACATAGCAGCCTGCCCAAAACCTTCTCTTTTGGCAAACAGCTGGAAAAAGGACCGGGGAGAAAACAGGGACCGCCTTAGCCGGCAAGGGAAGGCACGCCGCACGCAGACCCACAGTGAGCCTGCACGGCTTTCTCGGCTTTCGGCTTGTCCCTGCTGTGTCAGGCCTCTTCATTCAGCTTAACACTAAGAGCTTCAGGGGTTCTCTTGTGTTGGCAGCAGCTGCTGATCCCAAGGTAAGAATAGCTGGCTCTCCTTTCACCTCCCTTTCACCAATAATTTTGTCTGTACCCAGAGCCTCACTGCTCCTCGGGAGTGTTGAACAGTGTCATTACAGAATCAATGTTGGAAACAGTAGTGATGAGCATCTGTAGGTGGCTCTAGGGGCCTTCCTTCCTTCCTTCCTTCCTTCCTTCCTTCCTTCCTTCCTGCCTGCCTGCTTTCCTATCCACCTTCCTTCCCTCATTCTTCTTATAAGAAAAATAAAAATCACAGGGCAAAACCAAACCTGGATAGCTATTACCTTGCTGGGAACAGGATGCTGCCTGAAAGGAGGGAGGGGCAGCACATCCTGAGCTGATTTGGCAAGATGCACAACTTGTCTGGGTAACCTGAACTTCGAATGGGATGCAGGACATCACCTGCTTGTCATGGGGCGGGAGGAGGGTGTGTGGAGCAGGGTGTATGGAGAAGTCAAGGATAGATGGGGAAGTAGTGTTACATGGTTTATAACAATTGAAAACATGGAGAAATGTAGGAATGGAGTTGAAAGAGGAGTAGTTTACCATAGTAGATGGCTGGGCTTAGTGTTAGCTACTCTTTGTGTAAACTGCAGCAAAAGAAACCAGCAGTGTTTAGCAGGACTCATGTGGTTCTACCTGTGACCAGCACACTGCTGCATAAACCAGGACAACCCTCCCTGCCTCACCCCTTCCATCATCTTCATTTTGGGTTTTGGTTTAACTCTGACTCCCAAATTATGGGCTCAGGAGCAAAGGCATATATATAAGCCTATGATGTTACTGCTAAGATTCACACAGGAGTGCAGGGTCCAGAGAAGCTGTGGTGGCAATGATCTGTCCTGAGGGACTTGGGCTGGGCTGGCTGTGGGAGCCTTCCTGGATCCCCCAGGCCTGCTGGCAGGCAGCAAACCTGCCTAGTGCTGGAGTGTGTGGAGCTGTGTTGGGAGGAGGGTGGATGTTTCAGAGAGCCATGTCTGGGGGTCTGTGTGAGAGAGAAAGGCATACTGGTGTGTTTATATGTGGGGATGTGTTTGTGTGTGCATGCATGTACTGTTGATCTTTTTCAGTGTGAGCACATGTCAGAAGGGAAGGGGAGTGAAGTCTGAGCAGAGATTAAAGAAAATCAATTAAATTCTGGTTTATTTTGAAATCTACAATTCTGATGAGGATTGAGGTGAAGCCCTTGCATTTCACACTAAAATAATAATTGTATTTTAGTTATGCAGTGTTAAACCATCTGTTTTGAACCTCAACTAAGGTAGTTCTTCAGACCACTTTAGAGCATGGGATAAAGGACATCATGTCCTGTTTTTCTCTATGCATAGGCTTGGCTTAGGTAAGAACTCTCCTGACGCCACGGGCAGAATTTCAACCCTGTTTCATTCTTTGGCAGTAGCAAGGAAAACTGCAAACAGGTCCAGGACCTTTCTAGAGATACTTCCAGGTCCATTCTTGCAAGCTTCCCTGGGCCTCAGCTCAGGAAAATATATGTCATGGAACACTCTTGCACGGAACACTGGCAGGACCCAGAACATTCCAGCATTTTGTCACCTCTGCAGAAAGGTACAACCCTGGTAAAGCAGCCATCTAGATTGCAGGTATGGCTGTGAACACAGAGCTAAATAAATTACAAACTCCTGGTAGGAAGAAATGAAGAGTAAGTTGGTCTATGATGATCACTGTAGTCATGGTGGATCACAGAGAATTAGCTGTAAAGGGATGGCCCCACCTTGATGCCAACCCTTCTGTAGGCACCATTAACTGTTGAGACACTCACAGGATGGGACAAGCAATATCTGCCTTAACCAGGCAGAAACATCATGACTTTTGTGGGGAGTAGGTCAAAAGGTTGATTCTTTACTTGATTTCAAAGAGTGAATGAATGAATGAAAGGCCGAATTTTGTCTTCCCATTTATAAATCAGTGCAGAACTTTAAGAACTAGTGCACTCAAGATCTAGTGGTTGTAACTACAATGTTGCCCCTCATCAATGTGTTAAACAGATTGTGCATACACACAAATTACAGTTGGATTGCAGTAAGGCTGTTCTGTATTCCCCATACAGCAAGCACATACACATGTAATTTAGGTCACAAAGGCTGCTCACTGTGGTAAAACTCACTGCTCCGATTCCTTGGAACAGTGAGCAATGTCTTACATTGCATGCCTAGAGACAGCCTGCCTGCATGTTTTTGATGCTGAAACCTTCAGTCGGGTGTTTTCTCAGAGGTTTTACCTTTATGTTGCAAAGACCATGGAAATCAATCAAAGTTTCCCTGCTAGTTTCCGTGGCCAGGTATACTATATATAGAATCCTATGGATTCTAGGTGAAAGCCTGGTCAGGACCATACCCCTTCAAAAGGGATGAGAGTGCATCTGGCAACTTTGCCCACGAGAGTTTATGCTGTCATTTGCTCCGTGTAGAAAGCACACTGGGAAGCAGGCTGACAACTCTCCCTGTGCCCTGGTACAAATTTCTGCTCAGCAGCAGCAAACGGGCAGAATGAATATATAAAGTGTATGAGAGCGGGACCCAGTTCTCCTCTTCTTTCACCTTTTTTCCTTCCTATCACCGCGGCAGCTCATACAACCAAGGACGTGGAAAAGCTGACAAGCATCTCCCGTCATTCGTCCTTCCTACCTGGGCCCGGCGTGGGTGGGCGCGGCTGCGCTCTGCCGGCGGGGCTGGGGCTGGGGCGGCTCAGCGGGGCCGGGCCGGGCTGTGCGGCCGGCGGCCACCGGAGGGCACGATTCCCCGCCGGCCCCCGGAGGGCACGATTCCCCCCCGGACACCGGAGGGCACGATTCCCCGCCGGCCCCCGGAGGGCACGATTCCCCTCCGGACACCGGAGGGCACGATTCCCCGCCGGCCCCCGGAGGGCACGATTCCCCGCCGGCCCCCGGAGGGCACGATTCCACTCCGGACACCGGAGGGCACGATTCCCCCCCGGACACCGGAGGGCACGATTCCACTCCGGCCCCCGGAGGGCACGATTCCCCGCCGGCCCCCGGAGGGCACGATTCCCCTACGCACATCGGAGGGCACGATTCCCCGCCGGCCCCCGGAGGGCACGATTCCCCTCCGGACACCGGAGGGCACGATTCCCCTCCGGACACCGGAGGGCACGATTCCCCGCCGGCCCCGCCGCCCTCCGGGCGGGTCGCTGCCGCCTCGGAGCCCCGTCAGGCTGGGTCACCCGAGTTTCGGGTGAGGCATTGCCCTCCTGCTCCCGGCCCTGTTCGCTCGTGTTTCAGCGAGCCCCGAGGGTTTTTTCTCTCGGAGGTGGCCCCACGCGGCCGCAGCGCCGCTGCCCACCCGCGGGGCGGCTGTGCTGGGTGCTGGGGAGAGATCCGGCGCACGGATCCCCCGCGGACAGACGGACACTTCCCACGGATGGGCTTCCAGCTGCCGGCGCTTTGACACTCGCTTCGTTCAGAAGCTCTGGAAAACAGAGAATAACCCGGAGTTCCTCTAACGAGTCCGTTTCATTGTCAAATTTGCTACAATGATTTTTATTTCATTTTTAAGGTCGTTGTCATGTGGCCGTTCATGTAAAAGTCCTAGCAGCTCGCTGCCACGAAAGGGTGCGACAGCGTTGTTCCCAGTGCTCCCAGTGTTCCCAGTGCTCCCAGTGTCCCCAGTGCGCTGCCGCTCCCGTCGCCTCTGGGCCGGCGGCAGGGAGCGCTGCGCCCCCCGCGCTCCGGCGTCTCCTGCATCCATCCTCTCCTCCCAGCTCTCGATTCCATGCAAGGCCGAAAAATACCTATTGGTAAACCAGCAGTCCCACGTAGAAGACAGGTCTCCAAATAAATTAATATCTGAGATTATTTTCAACACGTGTTTTTATATAAAATCTTTTATTCAGATCCAGATATAATTCGTGGCTGTGGATGGGGCTGTTTAAGCATATCCTAAGTACCTCTGTGAAAGCCTGAGTAGTATCCTCTCCTCTCATGTATCCTAGATAAGACCAGTCCTTTACATCACAAGAGATCAACATATTTAATGCTGTGGTGGAGTTCTGCCCCTAATTATGGCTCTGGGTCTTGTTTATGCCGTTTCACATCTATATCTGAAAAGACCACTTAGTAAAACAATCTTATCTATACCCCAGGGGATAACAGTTATTTTTGTTAGTAATGGAGCTTATTGGCTATTTCAGCTCCTTTGATTTTTTTTCTTTTCCATCTCTTCCATCTTTCCTGAACTATATAAATATATATATATTTGTATTCTTCCTGCTCCCAACACATTACTCAAATCTATATATATTCAATTTCTCAATACACTTGGCCCAAGGAAACTGCATTAAACTTCAGTCCCTTTTAGCCACAAATTCTGCTTTTTTCTTCCAAGGTGGGGGAGAATGCACCTCCAGCACTGATGATTGATAAGGCAGTCCATAAAACCTCCTTCTTACAGGTGGACTCAAATACCCCACAGCTCAAGCAATTAGTATCAGAGCGATAGAGCCAGAATTTCAGCGTGAAAATGGGCTTTTACCCTGTTAGCCATTTCTGCAACCTTGGGGAAATTCCCCCCAACCCTGTGCTTCCTACTACATGTGGTGTCCTTTAGGATTTCAGGTGCTCTTGGAATCTCACAGATGAAAATGAAAAAGAGGTCATGTGAGAAGTAACCATAATTCATAATTCATAAATGAACATAGCAGTTCAATAGACAGGATAATAAGCTGTTTTTTACACCTGAAGCAGACAGCAAATTCTGGTGTGAGGGAAAGAGCATGGAAGGTCATCCCAACATTCACATATGATTTCCTGGGCAAAGGACATGGGTTTTTTTCATTGGCAGGCTGATTGGATGCCAGGTCTCCAAGTTGGAACCCATCCATCTTCTCTTCCAGGCCATAGACCACTTGGGCTGAATGTAGCAATGCAGAGGAGGTGAGCCTGGAGGGGAAAGGTTCACAGAAATGAACATCCATCTCACTTCACAATTACATTACTTCCAAGGACACTACTTAGAGCTAGAAAAACTTTTGAGGGAGCAGAGGTTTATTTCCATCTCTTCCAGGCTGTATTTTCTCTCAGAAAAAGCAGTCAGCATACACCAAATTTTACATATTCCTTTCTACATGGGGAGATGATAATTGTTTTGTGTTATGGGCTATCAACTATGATGCCTAGAGATCTGCTATCCATCATTACTTCTCATTTTACAGCCCAAATCTGTTTTTCCTTCCTCCAGAATATGGGATGATGATTAGATTACCTTGCTCACAAGGGACTGATCTGTCCATTGGTGCAGATCCTGGCTTTATTTTCTGACCAAAGATCATATAGTAGGCCAACAATGAAGTGGATCTAGAGCACAAATCTCAGGTACTAAATTCCAAAGGCAGTTTTCCAGAGAGGTAGTTTATTGATATGTTAAAGTAAATTGGCACACATTCACTGTGTATCTGTGTACATACTTGACTATTTATGAACTCTGACCTCCAAACAAACATCTGTACTTGTATTTATGCAAAATACTGTACTGCTTCTGCCTTGAAAAGTATCTATATCAAACATTCTCATGCCAAAATCTACTATCTGACCTTGCAGCACTAAAAATAGTTCATGTCAGAAGCAAAGAAATATTTGTTTCTCCTTTTAGAACATTTGTGCTTACATTCATTAAGGAGTCGGTCCAAAATCCTTTGATGTCAAGGAGACTGTTTCAGTGGCTTTTGGATCAAGTCTTAAAAAGGGTCAATTAAACTTTAAATAAAATAAAAATTATCCTGCCTCCAGCCTAAAAGAATAAGAGATATGTAAGAAAGGCTGCCTTTGGAGAAAAGCATCAGTCATTGTTCTCTAATATTTAGCTGAACTTGTGGACTTTTTCATTATTAATACAATAATCCTTTCCAGTAAGATTGTAATTAATTTTTAGTCTTCAAAACATCCACATTTTGCTGCATAGTAGAAATGTTATTGCTGACCTAGTAAGTGCAAGGATGCTTTGAGCTCAGTAGGGCAGATAAGGACTGGACCCTAAGCAGTAAAATATGGCCCGGCTTTTCAAAGTCAGAGCAGAGATCTAATTCCAAAATACTTTTCTGACTCTAAAATATGTTCAGGTTTATGTCTCACTTAATTTCATTTGAGCAACTTATAATATTTTCTAATGTCTGATTTGATGTTAGGCGCTTTGTTTTTCACACTTTAGAAAAGGACTAATGCAGCACTTGGCAACAGCAGATGATGTAATTATCTTGAAGGTAGAGGATGTTCAGTGGAATACAGCAAGAGCTTTAATTCAAAACAGTGAACTTTATAGTTCAGTTTGCAATCCTTTTCTCTACAAGAATGCATAGTGTTTAGAGCATCCATTTTAATAAAAAAGAAACAAGTACTAAAACAAGCTACAGCCTCACAGAACTTACTGCACTGCTTGCTTGTAATCACTGTATCAGAGATTTAAGTAATTGGAATGACATATGTCTGCAGGAATTTTTGCTGAATCTGGGTTATTTGACAGTATAATGTTCATCATTCCGTCCAAAGAGATAGAAGTTTGATCAATTATATTTCAGTGGCTTACAGCCATATGCTATCTACAGTGACATGTATGATCTATTTTTGTTATCCCCAAATGGCCTTCAACCTAGCAGTTATCTGCCAACATGTTAAAGTTTTGGTCAGTGAAAATCCTTTAGTGTCTTGGAAAGATTCATGATGTTGTCTTTTGGCCAAAGTCCATTATGGGTAACTACAACTTTATCTACATTCAACGTATGTAATTGAGTGGCTGTGGTATGGCACACTGTCATTTGGCTTCATTTCAATCAACTGAGATAACTCTCTGCATTTTCTTTCCTATAACACTGTGTCATGTTGCTGCAAAAAGTGAAACAGCTGCCACATTCTCCTTCTTGAGGATGCATCCCAAAATGGGCTGTTTCTTCTGAGAGGACAACATAGCCTCCAATTTGGCAGGTAAAATTTTGCAACACCTAATCCTTCCATCTGTGGTTTCATGTTGTCAGTTCATTGCAGGAACTAATAGTCTGGTCTAGATGTCAAACTATCTGATTTGTTAGTGTAGCTGGCAGGTTAACTGTCTTAGTCCTACCATTTCCTCACAGAATTCACTGTGGGTAGAAAATTTCATCCAAAAAATAAGAAAAATAACCATCTTTAAAGATTAGAGGCACTGTTGGGAAATTAAGTTCTTAAAGCTAAATCAGATGTACGATAGGAAGCACTTCATAATTGTGCACATTAAGGGTAAAGGGCCAACCCAAAAGCATATAGACAGGAGGAAAAAAGGCAATACAGTCACTCATCTATTACTGCGAGAAACAGCCCTTCAAATTCCCACAGATCTAATGTGTATCAGAAACAATTTACACTGCTATAAAGAGGTAGAAGATGCTTTTTCATTCCTTGTGGTTATGGGAATGGGAGGCATTACATTCCTTTGTACATATCCCTCCCAAACTTCATTGAGGAAAAAAGGATTTCTGCTGCTCCTTAACTCATAGAAGTTAGCAAAATATTATATGACAAAAAGTTGCCATTGAACTTTGCTCAAGAGCATTTGAAAATGGCATGTGAAATCCATGCTGGAATAGGCACTATTCAAGGGCATCAAATTCTAAGCGAATGGATTAACAGCTCCCCAGTAACAGCTGTGGCACCACATTTTATGCAGATAAGCACCAGCCCATTTGCAATACAGACACAGGAGAGCAATGCCATGCAGGCGGTAGTAGCATTATACATTGAGTAGAAAGAAACCACAGCAAATAGGGATTTTTGTTTTCCCTAGGCTTTCACTAAGAAGCCTCCATGGTGTCACTTGCATTTCCGCCATGCTACTGCAAGGTGATCATTGCCAACTTCTGTGTAGACTTTCTTTCATTTGAAAACCTGTCTCTGGATGTTTTCAGCAAAAGAAAATATTTTGTGCATAAAATCTTCTCTTTCATCTCTGAGGTAGCCCTTCATCTTTGGGGTGATATTTGATGTTTATGTGTTATGGAGGTGATTCAGAAGCCCTAACAATAATTATTTAATGATCCATAGCTTCATAAGAACTGTGTTCTGTAAGATGAAGCAGGATTGAAGTGAATATCATTAGAACTTTTTCTTTGTGGTGTCCTTCTCAGGTATTTATCGTTTCTTTCCAGCCTGAAGGCAAAAATCACTAGTCTTATACACAAAAATGCTCTCCAGTCAAATATTTGGCTCATGCACTGGATCCTTGAAATAATTTGGCCAATGGTACACTAAAGATTCATGTTTCTACTACTCACAAAAACAATATGAGAAACTTATCTGGTTTTGTTTTGTTTGTTTGTTTGGGCATTGTTTGGTTTGGTTCAGTTTATGTATTTCAGGAGATATGCCTGCACATTTAAAATGTTTAAAATATGTTGAATGATGTGTGTTCTCATTATAGCTTTATTTATAGAAATAAACTTATTTCTCTCCATGCTATTTGCATCATAGAACTTCCTCAGCATAATGGGTTCAGTCCATAGGATGGCAGTTGTGATCTGAGAGTGATGCTGAAATATTTTTTTCCTGGAAGTCTGAAACATATAACAGTGAGAACTGACTTTTGCTGTTTTCAGCCCAAGTACAGCTGACAGAATAAAGCAATAAATAGATGGATGTTTCCAAATTTAACACCTTGGGGCTGGTAAAGGTGTTTGCATCCTTTGGACTTGAAGTCCATCTTACTAAGGACTGGTTTAGTAGTTTGAGCATAGTTATCAGTACTTCAGACAAAGTTCCATTTGCTCATGATTAAAATTTGGGTTCTGTACGTCAAGGAGGCAGCACCTGATGAGGGCTTAACTATCAGTTTAATCATATTTGGCAACATTCAAGATATCTGCAAAGAAAATTTAAGCAGAGTCAGATGTAATATGAAATGAATTCCACACGCCTTCATGTAAGGTAGAGAAAGATCTGAGATAGCCCTTCATTTTACAGTCTCTCAATCATATTTTCCTTTTTTTTCCTCCATTGCTATTATTCATCATCCTACAACTTCTTTTGCATCTGGTAGTTTGCAGAGTTATGAGAATCAATGACGTTGCAGAGTTACTGCAGTATTCTAGCATATAATTAAATCATTATAAAAATAGATTAAAACATTTTTAATGCATATTCACTTAATACTCTTTATATTTGGTATTGTATATGATAATATTAAAACAAAAAAGTTAACTACTTAAGATTGTAGTACTCACAAATGTGAGTACTCATAAACGTCCCCAGATGATATTGCTGAGACCTAAATATCTGATTCAGCTCAAAGTTATTCAAAAATAATTTAAAAATTACTCCTGTACGCTGAAAATTTTCTGGCAACTCAATGACTTAGTTATGTACATTATTCTGAAAGACTTCATAGGAGCTTCAATGCCCAAGACGAGGCCCAAGAGCACCTTGAAACATCTGAAACACTTCAGCGCTTGGATAATTGCATACTTTTGGGACCAACCCACATTTCTCCTTGGAAAATATTTCCCCTGCATGGCTGCAGACAACAGATGGATCATATGATGTCTGCATTTGGAAAGATGGCATAATTCTGGCAGACTGTCAGTTGAGTGAAAGAGGCTGATTTCAGATCCTCATTAAGAAAATATACAACCACACGGAGTGGACTGAATGGCAGAAATTGATCGCTGGCGCCAGCTTTAATAGAAAATATAGCACACTTGCAACATGAAATCTGCTGAGTTGTGGCTGGATCTAGCTTTATCAGGTTTTACATTCTTTTCCCAAATAAATGTGTTCTAAAGGAGACATTCTTTGTAGCATAAGGGCCTTCTGTTTGCCAGGAGGGAGGGGAGCAGAGCAGCGCGGCGTTAAAAGGCAAATTCAAAGAGCTACCAGGTCTAGGGCTGGAGGAGGGTGCCAAGGCTTTGTTGAGTCTTCCCTTACACTTGCAAAAGTTTCTGTTGAATGAAACTTTTCTTTATATTTCTAGTCTCTTGGTATATTTTTTAGGGTGCAGATGGCACTTTACCCAGAAACACTCCTTTGAAGAGTGATGCCTTCAGAAGCTACCTAGAGCAGTGTTAAAGGAATAAAGTAGGTATTTATTAAAAAGGCCTTCAAAGGATACACCTTGTGCAGTACAAGAGCCCAGCTACAGCCAGGAGAGATGACTTGTCCCCTTCCTACTGCAGGGCTCTGGGAACAAGGCCCAGTGCCTTCTTTACACACATTTCCATATGGAAGCAGCCCTGGCAAGCCCCTTAGAGCTTGAGTAGGAAACCCAGGGCACTGTAAAGTGTAATATAGTTTCCCAGCAACACTGGATATGAGAAATAATTTCACTGTAATCACTACTCACAGCTGAAAAGGATTGGTGGAGCTGCACACCTCCATTTCACCATCAAACACCAAAATATTGGCTATGTCACAACTTTTGTTTCAGCAGTGACAGCAGGATCTTCATATGACACCTCATCTTGGCCACACAAAATAATGAAAAATAATAAATAATTGGTTGCTTTGAAAGTCTTTGTTAAACTATCTTTTAGTGAGATCAGAGACAATATCTATCCCACATAAACCTGAAAAGTTCAAGCAGTAATAGTGGTTGCTGTGGTATGTTTTTTCCTATATTCTTTGTTCTATACATACCACTCTTCCCTCTGATAACTGTTAAGTTTCAAAAGTTGGAATCATTAACTAGGTTAAAGACTGCATAGTAAATAAACAATGCTAGAAATAAAAAGAAATATCAACATCTGAATCAACTTCTCTCAGTGCATGTGTTTATGTTGAAGACTCTCCATACACAGATTTCCTCTTTGCTGTGTGGAAAAATCATAAAATATATTACTTGTCCTTGATCCCCTGTAAGGCTTGGAGCAAGACAAGATGGAACTGGAACTCATAGGGACAATTTTTATCTTTCATCTGCTTTCAGAACTAAGGAGAGACAGTTAAATCAACAGGATACTCTTTGTCTTTCTGAAATTATGACAGAGGTATGACAAAAACATAAACAGTCCTAGAAGCTCAGAGTGCCTGATTATTTGTTTGAAATAAAGTCATGTGTGACAGTAGTGATGCCTGTCCTTCTGCAGTGCAATAGCTTTGTGTGGGAGCCATTCAAAACCCCTCAGCATGGCAGGACATGGTCTGTGTCACCATTGTGACCCTGAAGCTTTAGAGAGCAGCAAAAGCCACACTAAGATAATATACACACAACAATTTGGTAAGTATATATTAATGTGGAAAACTGTGCTACAAAAGTAAAGATAACAGAATTACTGCCCTATTTCGACTTCTTCAAAGAAATAGGCATTTCATGTATGTAAGGACCACTGAACTGGAGTGAAGCTGGTGATCAGCAGAGTAGTAGCTGTGAATAATTAAAAGGCTTAAACTTCATTGCCAGCCAGACAAAAGGTAATCACTGAAACTAGGATGGAGAATGAGAAAGGCAAAATTTGGATTGAGCACAATTTAAAAAATAATTTCTGACCTGTACTTCTTAAAAAGCTAAAATTCTAGGCAATTACAATTGAATATTTTTTTTTCTGTCAATTAATTTATTCTGGATATATTGCAGTGAAAAATGTTCATCTCACTATCTGAAACAAGCTTTTTTTTTTTTTTTGCAGCAAAGTTGCTGAGCAAATAATCTGAACTGGTTATATTTAGCAAGTCTTTAGAAAGAGCACCAATTTACTGTATTACAAAAAGAACATAACCAGCACACCTATTATTCCTTGTAACTATTCTCTTCTATTTCTAGGAAAAGCTTGGCTGTCATTGTTGTAGATTAGTAGTATTCAAGCCTAGTAAACCATCAAATTCCTGTGAAAACAGGGACTCAGCCTGCACAAGTCACATTTTAAGCTTCAGTATTTTAGGTATTTTTAATTAAAAAAAAACAAAAAAAACCACACAAAAAATCAGAAGTCGAAGTAAATTGAAAGGACCAGTAGGGTAATATAGAAATTCTTTTTGAGAAGACTCACCAATCTGAAAAAGAAATCAAGACCACTTTTCCATTACTTTTGCTTAGTACCTCTACAATTCAAAAACTATTTTATTTTAAAGTTTGTAAAAGAAAAAAAAATTTGTTGGACTAAAACTTCACTTAACAAGTTTCATCTTAGAGGGAATTTTTATAGCTGAGTTATAAACCCTCCACACTTTAGTGTTTATAATGAAATGCTGACAAATGTGATAATAAACACCAATCATAGGGCCGTAGTAGCTGATCAGAGAGTGGATTCAAAAGTTTGCAGTGCTATCATAATATTTTGTTCTGTTTCCAGCACTAGTTTGCTTAAATATCCTTTCAGGCTCAGCAGCTGTAAAACAAGATCAATCTAACTAGGGATTGCAAAATCGTTTGATTATTTATCCTTCTCTTTGAAAGTTACAAAATGTCTCTCAAATATGATTTCATTTAGTCTTATTTTTTTTGGTTTACATGTCTGAATACTAATTGTAACATGATAGCTTCAAGGGAACTCGAATTTCTACCAAAAGTCGTTCTTGAGTGGCCAGAGAGAACATAAAAAAACCAGCCCCAGACCAGGGTCTAAAACTGGGCTATAATCGAACAGTTCTAAGGCTTTAAAAAGCTCCTTATTATCTTTTCCCAGAAGTAATTGACAGTGTCAGTTTTTGTTCTTAATGCGGTGATAATGGCACTGCGCTTTGGGGAGATGAGGAGCTGGATTTAGCCTTGGTGGCAGCAGGAATTCTGAGCCAGGGGAAGACCTTTCGCTGCAGGGGGTGAAATCCAAGCCTTGCTGAAGGTAGCAGCACTTCTGCACCCTGTTAGGGTTGGGGCTTCGCTGTCTTCCCAAGCCTGACAGGCTGTTGTACTGTACTGACTCCACAGACTAGAGTGCAGCTAACTTGGACTGAGACAAGGATTAGGGGAGAAAGGACCCCACAGTTTTGTTATTTCAGCGAGATGGGATTGTGCTCCAGCAAGAAGCTTGTCTGCAATGTTCCCATAATTGGTTTATATTCTTATCAGACTAAACTTCCAGGATTTCAACGCATCCAGAGGGGCTGAGGGATGGGTCAGTATGGCATTTTGCTGTTTCACTGAGCTCTTCATGGGTGTAAGGACATGCTTTATTTTCAACACTGTCTCCTTGGAAAAAATTACATTTAGACTGCTTTTTTAGTAAATCTTCATCAGTTTTAGAAAAGCATCAAACAAACAAACAAACAATTCATCAGGTTTTAAAGTCATATAAATCAATGTGTGGCTCAGGGGCAGCGCAAAACACATCTTGGTATTTATTCTGTGCTGTTTACATATTGTGTTCATTGGCTTATACCACAACTGCACTTTTAATTTCTAATGTTTTTAGTATCAGCGACTCATATAAGAATGTTACTACTGTTGGTATTGCTGCAGAATTTCCAGTGACCCATTAGAAATCAGGATTTATAATGCAAGGTCCATTTGTATTTTAAAATAAAATGTAACATATCCTTTCTGTTTTTCTCTAGTCTCTAACACAAGTATGAAAAAAAATGGTTCTTGAACAAATTCCAGTATTTTGTTATTAAACCAAGAAGAGAAAACCAATAATTTTTGAATTATCTGTTACAGACATGTTTACATTATGAATCTCCTAACTTAATACTCTATGTGCTACAGAGTTCTATTTTTATCCAATGATATGAGCAAGAAAAATTATGAAAAGTTATATAATCATACTGTGAGAGATCATAGAGAAACAGTGGTAAGAATTGAATATTAAATTGCATATTTCATTGTCCTAAAAGAATTTTTCTTCATCATTTTGCCTGAGATGATGGTAACTAAAATGAGATTGGGTAGTGTGAACTATTGTTGATTTTGGAACATTGTTCATACGTAGTTCCTTCTCTTGTTTTATTTTTAGGAAAAAAAAAAAAAAGAAAGAAAACAAACCCCAAAACAACACAAAACCATCTGAGGAGGTGAAACCCCCAGTTCCTAGAAAGGATCCAGCTGCGCTAACTATCCAACTGCCTCTTGGAAAAAAAAGCATTTTGACAAATGGAGAGCAGATGCAATATGTGGAGTCAGAGAGGTCAACAAAAACAAGTAGAAAAAGAAACCAGGGAAACAAGTGAAAAGAGAGAGAATATTAGAGTATTAATACAGGATATTAGATCTCTCATGATAATATTAAAGTGAACAGAACGAGAAAAAGAAGAATCACCACAGAGCTGACAAAACACAAGAGGAGAAATAAGAGACATAGGTATACTAGCCTGAATCCATGGTAAATATTGATTTTACTAATATCACGGTAATTTTATTTAAGGGAGATAAAAGCTGTCCTATGAAGCCACGCAGAAACACGTTCCTGAATGGGCAGTTTAATGCGGGCGGAGTGGGCTCTGAGCAGGCTGGCTGCTGCCCGGCCGCTGCGGCCGCGGGGACAAATCCAGGTGCTTCCCAGCAGCAGCAAAGGAAGGTGCCAGCAGCAGAGAGAACTGGGGAGGGGAGCTGGAAGGGAGGGCAGGGACACAGCAAGATGGGTCGGAGGGGCTTCTAGGGGAGACCCTGGGCCCCACTCCCAGCCCAGTCACGGCCACCTCCCTTCGCTGCCGCTCTCCCGGCGGCTCGTCCCTTTTCAGAGATGCCTGCGAAGGCAGCCGCAGGTAACGCTAGAGAGAGATCTCCGGGGTGCACCCTATCCCCATCCCCGGCTTGTGCTTCCCCCTTTCCTCCCGCTCCGGCTTTTCAGAATGTATTTCATTATTTTTACTCCTTGCAAAGATGAAACGTGGCGTGCATGTGTGCGTTTGTAAGGAAATGTGCCGTGAGAGAGAAGACGTCTCCCCTTGACGTCCCCAAAAATCAAAGCCCACAAACTCACAAGTTTTCTCTCCCAGGAGGGCTCAGACGGCTCGCCAGGCTGGCCCCGCCGGTGCCGGGAAGGCTGCGGGGCATCCCGGACAGCCGCACCTCGCCCCGCCGGGCCGGGCCGGGCCGGGCCGGGCCGGGCCGGGCCGGGCCGGGCCAGCTCCCGCCCGGTGCGAGCGACGGAGCTGGCCGCCCGCACGCAAGGACAGAGCTGTTCCCGGGAAGAAAATCGTGACAACAAGCGTTTGTATCCAGATGTTCGGCTTCCCTGGCCCCGTGACACACGGCGTGGACTTGGCAGACTGGATTTCAAAGAAAAGGGAGTTGTTGTTTATTTTTTAAAAGGCAGAAAGCGCTGGGTTAAAATGCATAGGCCGAGATTTCCCTGGCAGGCAGCTGGGCAGGAACCGAACCCGCTGGAAACCCGTTCCGCACGTTGGAAGGGCTCCACTGCCCCGGCCCAGTCTTTCTCCAAAGTAACAAATTGGAAAGATATTAGAGCAGGCAGGCAACATAACACAAACCGAGGTGCCTCGAAACTTCATTCACCTCCCCACCCCTCCCCAACCCCGTTCCGTTTACAAAAATTATAAATATTAACAAATCTGCAACACACTGAGCCTCTCCATCCATCTTCTCCCCAACTGCTCCTGACCTCAGCCCACACTTCTTCAAACACTCCTGGTTTTGCATCCCACACCTACACGGTCCTGGCTGCAGTGTGAGAAGCCGAGGCAGGAGCCATGGGTGGATCTGTTTCCCCAGGAGGGAAGTGCCGCGGCCACCTGCGCGCTGCCGTGGGTGATGCCCGGCCCCAGCCACATCCCGCCGGGCCCCAGCGCTCTCTAGCTCGCCTCCTGTCTGCTACATCCGTCCAGGAGCTCAGTCATGAAGGAGATGTACACTATAGCCAGACGCAAGGTCTCTATGCGAGAGAGCCTCTTCTCGTAGGCGAAGGTGGGCACCTTCTTCCTGAGCTGATCAAACGCCTCGTTGAGGTTGAACATCCTCTTCCTCTCCCGTATGTTGGCAGCCTGGCGCTGGGCGTAGGTGATGATCCGTTTTCTCCTAGGTCTGTCCAGGGGGGAAGCGCTGTGCATCCTTTCCTCTTCCTCTTCTTCTTCGTCTTCGGGATCTCCGTTTCCAAAAGCAGCCAGGGGTAAACCCCGGGCCATCCCTTCCTGAAGCGACAGGACTCTGTTCCCGAAGGGAGGCCCGGTGGTGACCTCGCAGAGCCCCAGGCCTGCCCCGGCTCCGGGGGCTCCCTGGGGGTTGCCCAGCGAGAGGTCGGCCACGAAATCCAGCACCGAGGCGCCCAGCAGCCCCTCGGGGCAGGGCACTTGCGGGGCTCTGCCGTGCAGCTCATCCAGCAGCCCCGGGCGCTGGTGGGCTGGGAAAAGGCTGGCTGACATCTTACTTCAGAGAGGGCTTTTTTTGGTCCCCCATCCCCAGCCCTAGCGACGTTAATATTTATAACCCCACGGATAACAGGATTAGCAGGACTAGAAAGAGCGGCTGTAAAATCTCTTGCCGTGATGCTGATGAGAGGAGACAGGCAATCCTCTCGGGGACTCGTGGATGCTCCCGAGAGAGGAGTCCCCAGCGAGTCAATCCTGTCACAGCGATCAAGGACAGTTCCTTCTTGGCAAAACTCTCTGCTCTTACCTGCTGGGCACTTTTGTCTCTTCTTATACACCCGCAACCAAACGATTTTCAGCCTCTTTAAAGCCCCCAGGAGCAGCGCCGGGGGGCTCTGCTGGACTTGCTTTCCTCCTTTTTGTCGGGATCTCTGAACCCTGGGAGCCAGCCTGACAACTGATGTCAAGCAACTGCATGTATGCTTTTAATGATGTCCTGAAGAGGGGACCTGCATGCAGAGGGTCACCGGGGGAATGTTTACCCTGTATCCCAGCGCAGTGAGAACTGAATGACAGGACCTCCATTAGCCTAAGTAAGCATTGTAGGGGACCTGATATTGCATTCCCTCTAGTAACTGTTGGAATCGTCCTTCATTCCCTCTAAATCCCCTTCAATCAGAGTTCAAATATCTTTCCAGTAAAAGGCTGCTTTCGTAGATCTCATTTCGGTCCAGGCAATCTCATAGCACTTGTTTTGAAACTCCTTCCTCCTGCCCGTGAGAGGAGGATAAGCTGGTCAGGGCAGCGGTTACACCTTTGGTAGAGCCATCCCGGTCACCGGCAGAGCACAGAGGAATCAACTGGAGCGCACGCACTGATAACGCTGGATACATACCGCAAAATACCGTGAAATGCACATAAATACACCCCCCCACACACCCGACACCGCTGAATACCTTTATTTGATCAAGGTTTCCTTGAGGACAGACGCTGAGTATTGCTTTGCTTTTGGAGACTGGAAGAGGGGATGTGTCTTCACATCACCCCCCCCCCACACACACCATAGGCTCTCCCTAAATAAACAGCCCGGCCCTGGCAATCCCTGGCACGTCAGATACACAGAGGTCGAAAACCTCTGTGTTTGGCACACGATTTGCAGACACAGCTCTTTCAGGAGTGACTGCCCATCACTCCTGAGATGCCTTCTTAAAACCTAATCTTCTCCTTTGTCATGCATTGTTGTCACTCTCGCTTAGAGGCTAACTAGTCTCTAATTTCTAAGGGGATTTCAAAACCGGTGAGATCAAAGGAGGCGGATGGGGGCGGCCGAAGGATCCCTCTCCTCGAACATACTTCCTGTTTGCCTACAGGACCGCAAACATTTCCCGCGTACCGGGATGTGCCGTCATTGACAACTCAGCGATCGAACCGCGCATCCCTTTCCTGCGAAAGGCGCAGGGGGAAGTCGCTGCCTGTGCCCCCTGCCCCGGCGCGGGCTGCGGAAGGTGCGCGGGAGCTCAGCTACGCTGGACAGCTCCGGAGACGGGCGGCCGGGCCCCGCGGCCGGGCAGCGCCGCGGGTGCCGGAGGGGCACATCGCCACCACCTCTCCCGGGGGACATCGCCACCACCTCTCCCGGGGGACATCGCCACCACCTCTCCTAGGGCACATCGCCACCACCTCTCCCAGGGGACATCGCCACCACCTCTCCCAGGGGACCGCCAGCCTCTCCCCATCCCGTGGCGCCGCCACCACCGCCGCTGCTGCGGCCAGTGATAGGCGGCACCGCGGTGCTTCGACAGCCTGCCTAAGGCTGGGTAAATAGCGAAAACCAGCGGGACTGCCTTGGTCCTTGCTAGGGCTAAGAGGTTTCTTAGCAGCCAAGGAGAGTGCCGCTCAGAGACTTGCTTATTTGTAACTAAAGAACACCTGTGGAATGAAGAGCTGTAAAACATCTGTTAAGAGAGGTGTTGCTTAGAGAGGATCCAAAAGTAAGTTGAAAAGATGTAAATGTTAAGTGCTATATAAACACTCGGTGGAAGAAAGATCAGATATATATTTATGACAGACCCACAAAGGACCATGACTTATTTGGGCTCCTTTTAGTTGAGGTGACAAGTATTTTATTTAAAGACACAGAGGTATAAATAAAGGACAAATGCCAGGAAAGACATGCCACTACAAAACTCAAAATTGTTATGGAAATACAACTACTTCAGATAGTGAGATGAAATAATGGAAAAATATTAACTCATCACCTCTATGTCAAAATTCACATTAATTTACTGTCCTGTAGGAAACTGGCATTTAGTAAAGGACAGACATGCCCTTCACCAATGTATCTTCAGAGAGAAGCACTTGCTCACCTCTCTTGTTGCAGATTTTTGCAGGACACAAGCTGCAAAGACAACCAGAACTGGAAGAGCTTTCCTAGCTAATAATGCATCACAAAGTAATATAACAGAAGCCATAAAAATATTAATGTTTCTTAAAGCAAGCAATAAAGACAGAACTAAATCAGGACTGGGAGGTCCTAGAAGAAAATGAAGACTTGTTCCCAAAGTGAATCCTCTTGTAAAGCTGGTTTTTTTCCTCTGCTTTTTATTCTTTTCTATTCTTCCTTATTTTTTGCTAAAATATTGATTTTTATCTGATATTAAATATTTTAGATTATATAGAATAAACGCAATGAACTGTGGTACTACTAATATGTGGCACTTTCTTTTATTTGGTGATTTTTTGTCATTTTGGGGAAAGCATGGAGCTAAGGCAATGTATAATGAATACCCAATGCTGCAAGATGCAGATTTTCAGTGCCTAGACAAAGCCAGAATATCAGAGAATCAGAATTAACTCTCATAAGAGGCTGCTTTGTTACTCCAAAATTGTCTCAGACCAGATTAGGTGATCCAAAGTGCTTTCTAGATTTGTTTTAAATCTGAATGTAGTTTGTTTTATGACTCCTACCTTCTTCAGCCCTCCCTTATCCTAACTTTTCATTTCACTTGTTTATCAATTAAAAATTCACTCACAAGGTGCTTAGAGATGCTAAGAACTGATGGCTACAATTTCAAAGCACTGTGCAGCTATTTCCAAAATTATTCTTCAGAAATATCTATAAAATGATCCTTGATGCTCATGTAGGGTTTGTGTTTAAAACTCAAACCACAACAACTTTTCTGATCAATTAGCCCTATCAGAAAAGTATATATATCCTTTTCTGCCTTGCCTTTTAATCACACCTCATGTGGTAATTATCCACAAATTGTGTAACAAAATGTATAAAATGAATTAAATGGTCAGGACTTTTTTGAGCACCTTAACAACAAAACCAGAAAGGAGTAGGCTGATGAAGTCAAGGTCAAAGCTAATACAGGTCAGAGGAATCAGTGCTTTGCTGGCTGAAACTGCTGGGAAAGCCTTTGGTACTCTGGAGACACGTGAAGGATATGGAGGTGAGGACAAAATTACCTCAACCTGACTTCCCCAGATCTCATTTGCAGAAAGAATTGGTCAACTCCATCAGTTAAGGAAAATAATATGGATACTAGAAATGGACTCATATTACCTAACTGCTGGATTTTACCCAAGCAACAAGTTATCATGGAGACATTCTGATTCCCGCAGAAACAGGAGCACCCAGAGTGAACATCATGGTCCACTTCAGGTCTGTCTCTCCTGATGGACTATGAGAAGCTTGGAGATTCCAGCTTCATTTCTCTAGGATGAGCCTTAGCTCTAGAATTAGCAATGTAGGAATAAAGACTAAAAGAAATCCAGTAAGATGTATATCCAGAGTATGCAGGCAAACACAGCTGGGTGTATTTGGTGCAGTCACTACTAGAATTTGAGTCTGTAAGAATCCTCTGCAATTTTTCTTTCTAAATAGATTACCTGCATAGACAGTTTAAGAATTAACTTTATTCCTTAGACTGATGATATATGTATGAAATTTCTGCTCAAAAAGCAGGTGAATTCCAGCTTATTTCTTCAGCAGAGGGACTACTTCTATTCTGAAAACCAGAATAAATTCAGTGAGCCAAAGCTTTACAGTCTGATCCTACCAGTAATTTCAGGCACTGATCCTACTTGCATCTGACTGTATTAATGCATTCCTGTGTCACAACTTGCCATTAACAGGACTCCAATTTGAATACAAGCACCTACTTACAAAGATCAGGTTTCACAACTTAGCTCTCTCAGACAAAAATGTGACATTCAGTAACATCATTATTCCCTGACACAGGAAATCATTAGGAAAAATCAATATTTTGGGCAAAATCTAATAAAACTAGGTATGTTCTGCCAGTAAAGGGCAGTTCATTTTTATTTACAGTAGTATTACACCCATTTGAAGAGTTTAAAGAAGCAACTGTTGGTATTTCCCCATACAGGACCAAACGATGAAGAAAAAGTTTGAAACTGTAATCTTGGGTAAATCATAGACAAATGAAATGAACAGCTGTGGTTAGGGTGGGATGGGATTCATCATGCTTGCAAAGTTTTATGAATGATACTTTTTTCCTTAATCATAACCTTAGGGGTGGGAGGGATTGAGAACAGGGCATGCATTAAGGTTGGAATGTCAAACTTGACTTTGAATTTCCTGGCTTTTTATCAGCATGCATGAAAAAGTGTAATGCTATTCAAACATAGCTTCTTTAATCTTGATTTTGTTACATAAATATTTTTTGTTGAAATGGAATGCAATAAAATATGTATTCTTTACCTAGAACTCTAGATTTTTCCAAAATCTTTATTAAAATTTTTAACTTTTATTGGTTTTTAATTATGTACTAGGAACACAAATTAATGTTTTTTTCTCTTCCACTTCTCACAATTTGTAAAATGCAGGGAATTGTCAGTCTTAAAGCTATTTTTATGAGAAGATCTTGCTTATATATCAACAGAATAAATGGATGTTTGATGGAGGACCAAGATTTATTCTTTTCCTATTTTTTCTATTTTTTCTGTAATTTATAGGTTTTTTTATAGTTCATAGGTGTATCTTCTGCAACTAAAAGTCATCTACAGGAAACAGGTCTTCTTTGCCAAGCTTCTTAGCCATCCATTGCCTTCCTAGATCCCAGCTATAGTATTGTCCTAAGGGTATGTAATTTCTTCTCTTCACAGTCCCTCTTAACAGTTCTTAACAGCTTGTGTCTGTGTATTTATGACAATAGTCTACAATTACAGTATCACATAGTATCTTCCAACTGAATTTTCATTTAATTCCCATTCAACACATTGGAAGCAGCTAATCTTATGGATAGTGTCTGCTTATTTCTGCTTAGTCATTCATCCTTTTAATTTTTTTTCTGAGGTAAATAGGTCATGATTAAATATAAGATTTAAAATCTTGCTTCTAAAAACATTTCTCATGCTTTAGCAGCTGCCATATTAATATGCTTTGTGGATTTGTATTAACTACTGTTTTTCTTTACAAAGGTACAGAACAAGTGTCAAACAGAAATAGAAGAATTGTAGGAAATACAATAAGGTAAATTGGAATAGAGAGTTTGATTTATCTGGAATTCAACTTCTGGGACCTTTTGTGTTATGGAGACTTTTAACCTTAGAAAGATCACATTAAAGTATTCAGCTGTAAGCATTTGGTCCTTCCATGGATGGTATATGATTTTTACATTAATTATATGTAATATATGTTTATCAAGTGATTTATTAATATATCTCTGGAACATGTTTTTATTAACAACATGGAGTAAGCTTTGATTGCTTGCTAACCTAAAAGGTTTGATCTAGCAAATATAATTTTAAAATATATACCAGTGTTATTGCTATTTGTCAGATTTTTTTAAAGTGAACTGCAAAACAAAAATTTCCATCTTATGTTCCATCATATTATTCCCATGTGTGTCTGTGGCAGGGCTGAAATCTTTAGATCCATTGTGCTGCTTACTGCCTTCAAAACTATGCAGCCAAATCTTCTCCTCCCTCTGCCATCAGGATTTGGGGGATGGTAACACACGTTGCCAGAAGATTTCACAGGTACGTGCTGGCAGCATCATTCATAAACTCCTCCTGGATGGGCCTGATCCCCCTTGTTGTCCCACGTCATGTGATGGCACTCAGGATGATCTGCTCCATGGCCTTTCCCTGAACAAGGTCAGGTGTATTTTCCTCTGTCCTCCTCATGACCCTTCTTGTAGATGTTTGTCACATTTGATGACCTCCAGTCACTTGGGACCTCCCTGGTAACCAGGGCTGCTGGTGAATGATGAAAAGTGGCACAGTGAGCCCTTCTGCCTGCTCTCTTGGTACCCTTGGGTGGATCCCAGCCAGCCCCACAGACCTGTGTGTGTCTAAGTGATGTAGCAGGTTGCTGACCATTTCCCCTTGGATTATGGGGTCTTCATTATGTTCCCTATCCCTGTCCTCCAGCTGAGGCCTGGGTACCTGGAGAACAACTGGTCTTACTATTGAAGACTGAGAAAAAGAGGCTGGGTACCTTACTTTCCATATGGAACATGGTTTAGTCTTACCTTCCTGGGCTTCAGTCCTCTCACCTCTTGAGGTTCATCAGTCTTTTCCCCAAGCTCCCCCTTCTCACTGCTCTATTTGCCCTCTTTGTCATTCTATCTAATCATAGAGCCCATTTCCACTTGCTGTTGGGCTTGTCCAGCCCCAGGCCTTGGTCTGGCACAACACTCAGAGCTGCACTAATTTACCATTCTCAAGCATGAGCATTAAGAAATTTGGCAACTTTAATAGAAAGGTATAAGCAATCTAGAATATTTGAAGCCATATAACTTGTAGGCTGCTCTGGCAGGGTAGGTCTTAAATGAGGTATTTGAAAGTGTGCTCCTATGAAAAACATGCAATTTTCAGTATTTTGAAGGATGAGGAAATCAGTTCATTTCCCAATTGCTTTATTTACACATGATAATTTTGACTGGATTACAGAATAAAAGGGATCATCAATGTTAGTGCAATTGAGTTAGAAAATTCCTTACATTATTAGTAATTAAATTATTAACAGCAATATTAAAGTTAATTAAATGGGCATTAGTTATATATTTCCTCTTTATAGGTTTAAAATTAGAAGGTAAAGAAGCCCAAAGCCATTTTCTTAAATCATATGTTTTTCAACCCATTTGTTTGATTCATATGCATGTGTGTAGGGAAAGAAACTAGCCTAAATGTTTTTATAATACCTTTCATGCTCAACTCACAGTAAAAACTTTGCCAGTCTACTACATCTTTAATAATCTATGCCATAGAAAACACTAGTATGTCTAATTTTTCCTTTTAATATTTTTTCATAAGTATGACATTAAATGTTTTGAATGTTCATGAAGCTGCATTTTCTATAGAGAACATTTCAAAGGTGGTGAGAGATGTTGCTCACTACCAATTGAGATGAGATAATCTATCATTTTGATAGAAAAAGCTTGGGCAAATTAAGCATTTGACTACATCAGAATCTTGTGCAAGGTTGTCTTTTCCAATTGCATGATTCACTACACTTTGGAGAATTAATGTGTAGGTTTTTAAATATTATTTGAGCTGCCTTTGTTTATTCTCATTAGAATAACAATAATATTTTATTTTCAGGAACCTGGTCAGGCTATTTATTGAAAAAAGAAATTTGCATGAAGTTGTGCACATTGACACATAGATGCTAATATCTGCAGTGCAATTTTATTTGTTTTGGGTAAAAGTAAAAAACCATAATAATATTTTGATGCTATTAGAAATACTAAATGAGTCAAGTTACTGGGCTTTTTTAATAGTTACACTAAAGCTATCTATCCTTCTCCTTATATGTGGGTCATTGCATCACGTTTTATCCTTTCCTCCTATTTTCTATTTTAAATTCTGACAAAAGTGAAATACTGGTCTAGTACAGAGATTGATGCTTATCAGCAGTCATAAAGCAATAATCATCATGAATGAGTAAAAGGTTTTTGGGACTAAATAAGGAGCAGTTGAGTATATTAGTACCTGGGAAAATGCAACCCTAACCCTGAGGATCAAGGAAGACCAGACACGACTTTGGTGGAGGTGAAGTGTTTCTCCCATTCCCCTCCCAGCATGAAGAGGAAGGGGAGACTTTCCTCTGTTATGCCTTCTGATTTATGACAAACATGTTTCTTTGCATCACATATTAGATTAGAAGATCTTTTAGGAAAGGACTGAATATTCATATTTCTTCAGTAAGAGGGAAAGCTCAGACATTGCTGGACACTTTAAGATTACCAGAAGATGAGACAAAGATTAATTTTCATGCATTTCATGACAAAAATAAGGTGTCCTTTAAAAAAAGGAAGAGCTAAACAGAGTCATAGCCTAGCTGGAGAAGGGAAAGGAGGAGTTATGAGTCTACAATACCTTGATGACAGTGGTGTTGAGGGAAGGTGGACCCTTTCCTACTGAACTAGTAGGCTGGAGATTTAGTAGGAGGATAGAGTTAGTTCCAGATTTAGCTACCATACACATATGAAGCCCAAAGACCTTGTCATTGAAAATATATTTAATTTTCAAATTCTGACTTCTGTTCAGTGAAAATATAACACAGGAAGGCTGAACCTAAGAGCCATAGTAACTACTGTAGCATTACTCATGGACACTGTGATCTAAGGGCACAATAGCAAATAAAACTATGTATAAGTAGCACATTTGGAACTCAAATAGTAAATAAAAAATGTGCCCAAGTGTATGTTAAAATGTAGAGAGTAAGAATGAGAACTCATAGTCCAGCCATTCTGTAAACTCACTGATAAAAAACAGTTTCTTCATGTCCTGTCTCAGGTCATATTTGCCTCAGATTTGCCCAACTTCAGAGAATTACTGAATAATGAAATCTCACTCCCCATTAGGGATTTCCCACAGGCTAACAATGGGGAAAAACAGCATCAATTCATTTACACAAAGGACATTGTGAGTCATGGACAACTCCATCCTTGCATTTAAAACATCCCCAGACCACAAGGACAATTATATAAACACAAAAAGAAGGACCTGCGGATATTTACTACTACCCACATAAATACAGGGTCCTAGCTATGCCCTGTTTTGCTAACACTAGAGTAAGTTGTAGAAAGTAATATTATTCTATTATTCTTTTTTTTCATCTTTGCTTCTATTCAAACACTGGTAGAAAGGGTTTAATTGCAAGTAGAGGCATGTAAATACCACACCAGCAAAATGTGTAAATATATCACCTTGTTAAAGGATAAACTGAAGAGAAGTAGTGTCTATTATTTGCATTGGGTTACCAGAATACATTAGTTGCACAGCTAAGAAACAAATCCACTGTCTCTGGTCTACTAACTTAATTCTTTAATTGGTAGGTAATCATGGCTCACAAAATCAGGGAAAATCAAATCATTCGCTTTTGCTATCAAAGCTAAATCTCTCTGGGATTATCTCATTTGTGAGACCAGATCCAGAGAAAATAAATTAGGAATGGAACAATTAATTTTATCTTTATTTCCTGAAATATTGAATAATGGAGGAAATCTATTTTTTTTCCTATTTTTCAGAAGTAAAAAAAAGACATATAATCACATTTAATTTTGCTCAGGTAGAAAAGCAGCATTGTGAATGAAAAAAACTTGATATACCTTAGTACACAGTAGTCAGTCAGGAATGTCCTAGGATGTTGAAGATTAGCCATGGTGGTTTTGGTTTAGTCTTTATTGCTATGAGAGATTTTTTTCCAGGATTTCTTGACTCATTCCTCTAAGCCTGTGTTGAAAGGGAGTTTCTTAATGCATTCTGAAGCAATCACATAATTTGTTCTTTTTATTTTTTTGATTTGCTATTTAGTAATGCAGTTAATTTCTTCAGAATATTTTAAACCATGTGTTTTAACTGCATTGTGTATTTTTGAAAGAGCTAATATTATTAGATTTATTATTCAAAGACAAATATAGAAACAATGTTTTAAAGAAGCTGGGAGAGCAGGACATTCTAGTTAATAGGTTTTTAATATTCAAAATCATTATCTTACAAAAAATTAAACTAAAATAAATAATTGGATGAAACCAGCTGCAGACCTAGGTAGCAGCATAAAGTCTCTTACAGACATACTTAATGTGGTGCTCTTTGTAGTGACAATGGATTCAGCAAAATTTTCTGGCATGTTGGAACTCCCACAAAATAATTCTCAGAGGGGTGAAAAAGAAGAAATTTGCAATACCATTATGCAGCTACAATCCCAGGTGCTGTTTTCAGTCAATGATAGAATTTATTGCTACATAGCTGGTCTTGAGGTTGACTGAAAATTTTTGGAATAAAATAAGAGCTTAAAAGGGGCAAGAAGTCAAAGGTTTAAAAATAAACTTTTTTTTTTTTTTCTTTTTCCCAGCTGAGAGAAACTCTCAAACACTGACTGAGAAAACGGCCAAATAATTGAGTGGGTCCATTCTGGAACCTGGACTTTTCAGACTTTATCTTCCACTGTTTCCCATTTTCCTTTCCATGTTTCCTGAGCAGACTGCTTACAGAAAATTACCAGAAAACATAGAAGAAAATTTTGTCCATCAGCCTATCCTTTCTCATTTCAGCTTCACAAGCCAGAAAGTGATGATTGGAACATCAGGAACCAGTGCAGGCTAATGCAGCCACTTGACTCGTCTAAGACTTCTTACTAGTTTTTCTTTTGGCTAAATGGGAATCTTTCTGATTAATTGAAATGCAATGACACCATGCAAGAAGTGGAAAGAAAACAAATGAAAAAGCACATTTATAGTAATTAATTTCTTTGTAATTTAGGGACAATGTGCAGACCAATATCTAATCTGAGCTAAAAGTAAGCAGGGACATAAAAGGCAACGGAACAGGACTCTGAAATTAGTTGCAAAGTAAAGTTAAGGAAAAATGCAAGTTTTTTGAGGTAAAAAAGCTACTGAGGAATGGTACAGAAGAAGGTGAAGTAGACTTTGTGGTTTTTTTCTTGATTTTCACAGGTATTGCCTGATTTTTCACCTCTGTGTTGACCAATGTAATTTGGTGATGAGATGGAAACGAAATAATGCAGTAGAAACAGGGTAAGTATTACTGACAGAAATGTAAAGATAGTGGAGATTGATGGCATTCATCCAAGGCTGCTGAAAGAGCTGGCTGCAGAGACTGCAATGTTACAGTCTCTGAAAAAACACTGTGGTTATCAGGGAAATCCCTTGCAACCAAAAATGCTAACACTACATCTATTTTCAGGAAAAATGAAAGGAAGACTTGGGGAATTTTAGGCCTTATCCATCCCTGTAAAGGCTGTGAAGCATGCCCCTTTGGAATCTATCTTTAAACACATGAAAACAATCAGGAATAACTAGCTCATACTTGAGCAGCTTGATTGCCTGCTGTGATGAGATGGCATGTTGAGCAGGCAGGAGGAAAACAATGGACACCCAGTGGTCAGGATGGCTTTTGGCACTGTCCCCAAAAGGATACTGAGGAAGTATGGACTGAAAGAAGTTTGTTAAATGCATTGCAGATTGGTTCTACCACCACAGTAGAAGTGTAGTAGAATTAATGCTTTGGGTTCCAGTTGGTAATAAGCAAAGTAGTGGTAGTGGGTCTCACATTGCTCAGCATTTCCAGCAACAGCTTAGGTAGTGATGCAGAATATGTGCTCAGGTAAATCTGCAGATATTACTAATATGAAAGGATAGTTGGCATGAAGAGTTGTAAACTTTAATTCAAAGGATTCTTGAGAACTGGACCAACATAAATATCATGAGGATCCTGAATCTGGGTCAGAACAATCTCATGTACCCAGACAGCTTGGGAAATAACAAGGTTGTGATGCACTACAGGTGGAATGTAAACCACTACTGCAAACTGCAAAGAAGGTAGGCTGTGTATTGAACCATATTAGGCGGGGCATGGGAGCAGCCTAGTAACTTGCAGCTACTAGGAGATACAAAGATGACAAAAACATCCTAATTTTGGCAAACAGGTAGTACAGCACTGAACAATAGAGGCAGTACAGACTGCCCAAAGAGGATGGGGAATCTTCAATTGTAAGCTTCCTAGGCAGGGTAGCACTAAGACATGTCAGACCTGAAGTACTGCTACCTAGCAAAAGTCAACTTTTTGTGGGAGAGACCTCCAAATATCCCCTACAAACAGCATTTCTATGAGTCTGATCCTTGGAACGTGGAGTTCTGAACCCCACTGTCTTTTTCCTTTAAAAGAGCACACTTCTTCCCCACAGGAGTATAAGGCATGTCCCCTTATCCTTAGTTTATGAAAGGTTTCCACAGAAGAGTTTATTCAGGTTAAAAAAAAAGCTCTTGAATTTATTTTTGTTCATGGCATCTGAGGAAATATATACAAAATACAGCAGAATATTTTGATACAATAGGTCTGAGCTTTTTAATACCAAAAAAGCAAATCTCTTTTTTGTGTTCATAGATATCCATACAGAAGCAGTACCACTCACTTCAAGTATGATGAGAACTAAAGTCATAGAGTGATTTACTGGTTTATGGCTTTGGTTCTTCTTTGAAATGAAATATTGAAGGCCTGGGGGCTGTGTAGAATACAGTGTGTTGTTACACACAATCAAGCAGCAACAACAACGAACAGTCAATTAAACTATTACTATCTAAAAAACTAATCTGGAAGATTAGTATTTTAATATCTTATTTACAAAACTACTCATACAAATAGAGTATAATTTCAGTGTTCAGTTTCTTACCTTGGAATTTGTTCCTATTCTGTCATTTGTAGAGAACAGAGAAAGAACACCTGGAATGCTACATTAAAAGAAATCAGCAAAGAATTGTCTTAATGATTAGAAAATATGTTACCAAAAACACAGAGTAGAAACTAATT
The DNA here is from genome assembly GCF_050655825.1 of Lonchura striata. NCBI lineage: Eukaryota > Metazoa > Chordata > Aves > Passeriformes > Estrildidae > Lonchura > Lonchura striata. The sequence continues at coordinate 30,738,765 of NC_140704.1, forward strand.
TGTACTGTACAGGCAAAGATATTGCGTGTCATATATTTTTCTCTCAAGTTCTATTGTATGGAATCCCAGACTGAACTGCAGTTTTTACAACATACAGAGTACTTCACATGTGTGCAGTTTGGATTTCACAGGACTGTAAATAATTTTAACTGTTTGCATTTGTTGTTAGTTTTAATCTTTTAGATGCACGAGCTCTTAAATTTTTATCAGATTTTCAAAAAACTTTGATACAGGATAATGCATCTTAAAAAATTGCATGCCTTTACTGTAAGTCTGAGAAGCATTTATATCCCTAAGGCTTTCCTCTAGGATATCTTCTGACATCAAAAAGGTAAAATTAGAAATAGATTCTATTTCTTTCAGATGTCTATTTAATTTTTTTTTCTTCCAAACACTGTAATTTAATTTTAAAGTTCACTTTGAAAATAAACAATAAATGAATGTGTTTTCAGAGAAAATGCTTTCTCTTTGCTCAAAATGAAAGCAGACATCTGGTTTCTAAATTATTATCTTTTAATTGTCTACCTAATCACTAGGTTTGGTGAATTTAAAAATGGTATTTATTTACCAATCAGAAAAACACATTGCTGGCAGAAACCTCTCTTTTTATGCATGTATATGCATGCAACTTGTTCTCTTTTATTTTCCATATGTACCCATTTGCATCCACTTACCAAGTTATACATTTAAAATGCTGCAAATGCAACAAACATTGCCTAGTGCTTGCTGTTTTATTTAATAGCAAAACCAGTTTATTCCACCAATGAGCCTATGTTTGTAGAAGTAAATATATAACATTCATTAGAGCTCTACTCTTTCTGCCCCTTGCTATCATTCACAGTCTATCGATATAAAGTGAGTTCCATCTATCCTTCCCCCCAGATGGTTGACGTTACATGTGATTGCATGAAAGCCCTGATATGAAATGCCTATGGCTTACTGGATTACCCTCTCCCCACATGTTTCAAATTAATAATAAAAAAGAAAGAAAAAAAGAACCAGTGCAATCTCACTACAAAAGAACAAGAGTTTATTGTATAACAGGATTGCAGATGTGGAAAGGTGCTCATAATAAGGCTACACTATTTTTGTTTCATTGTGCATCTGGAATGCCAAAGGATCTTTAAAGCACTAGGAGCTAATACTAGACAGTCTTGGCTTTTTGATTAACTTAATATTCAGAGAAATGATTCATTTTTGTAAATTCTGTGCCATTAATCATCATATTGTCATTTATGTAATCACAAAATGATTTACAAAGTCAAGATTTTTTTCTAATTTCTGAAACAATTTTAAGACATCAAAGACTTTCAGATATAAACATCAAAGAGCAGCCCAAATCAGAGATTTCTGGCTAAGACAGTTTAGTTCATTTAATATCCTCTCGTTTTCTAAGGATTAAATTACAGCACATAAAATTCTTGGAATCTGTCTTAGGAAGCTGTACTGTATATTTATTATTTATTACAGTATGGCTTTTTTTTTAGTGGGGCAAAGGACTTTGTGGTAAAGAAGATGCCATCTTTTCAATTTATCAAACCAGCAGCAAATTCTTATGAAATATTAGACATACAATGATCTAATCCTACTGGGAATGGAGAGATGTGTTAACTGAGGAAATATTTGCGCATGAACTCAGGATGAAATGCAGTTCTCTTTTAATCAGCCTGTTACAGAGGGATGCTTATATGAATTTAATAAGAATGTTATGGGGAAAGGTAAGACAAAACAAGAATAAAATTACTTCTTTACAGGAGGAATAATCACTTGCTAGAGCTATTGAAAACAGTAGGTCAGGTTTGTAGTATTGGCTAAGGAAGTAATTTGAAATTATTTCCATTATTCCACAATTTACAACAGGGTGACACTGTAGAAGCTGATCCTATGGATACCAGGCATTGCAGGTGACTGGAACAGATGCAAGTCCTGGCCAGAGAATTTAGAAAGCACAACACTGTAAATTCATCTAGTCAAGATCAATCTTTAGGGACACATGAAATCTTTTATCATGCACAAGCAAGAATAGAAGCATATACAGTTACATTCATTATCCACCTAAGAAAGAGTGTTATCAGTTGCCTTCAAGTAAGCAAGGAAGATTGAAATGTGTGCTTGGTTTACCAAATATCAGGGAGGATCTTGCCAGAGGGAGCAGCTACATGAAGTACAAACTCTCTATAGAATCTGTTGCTATAGACTGAATAATTAATAAGCTTCTAAATGCTTATCCTTGAAAGGCATGCAACCACCCCTTCAAAAGCAGACTACTGATTAGATGAACTGAGTTTCTAGGATTATAACTTCATATTACTATACAAGAAGGTTTTGCCAAGCTGGATTTCTAGTCTAATACTCACAACAAGCTGGGTTCGGTTCAAGACAATTCAGGAGCTCAAGCAAAAAAATGCACAATTTCCAAAGAAAAGCCCCATAGATCTTTCATATTTACATTCTTACTTTCTGTGATGGGAAGATAATAAGATTATATGTAGAACCATCACATCATACATTGAATGCGGAATTATTTTTCAAGATAAAACTCCAGGCAAAAAAAATTCCTATAAACAGGAAAAAATACATGCCTTTTACCAATATTTTATCTTTTAGGCATTTCAGTGCAAAATTCTAAAATGCATTGCTGTGTATAACCAATGAAGCTTAATTACATTCCCTTTGCTGATATCTGTGGAAATTTGTTTTTAAGTAGTACTTTGTAAGAAACCACTTCAGGTCTCCTCTGTGAATGTGTGAAGAAGACAAGGGGGAACATGTACCATGCTGATATAGCTCCACTGCCAGAATTAAAGAGATCCTGAACATCTGTTGTTATTTTTAGTCAATATTTTATGGTCACATAGATTACTGATGAAGGGTTATGCCTAACTACTCAAAGCAGAGAGAAAACAAACTGGTATGTGTGAGAGACAACTGCCTCCTATTCTATAGAGATAAAATCCATCTTAGACAAATATAGTTAACACATTTAGCTTGAGAATTGCTCTGGCTCTGATTTCTTAACATATTTGCGAGGTGCTCATCATGATTCACTGCACAGAGTAGGTAATTTAAATTCATGTATAAAAGAACTTCTGTCAATGGCTAGCATTGGTGTAGCTTAGCTTGAGTCCGGGTTAGAAGAGTCCCTTAGGATAGGATGTGGGGGAGGAACAGGACAAAGACTCCTCTCAGCCTCCATCAGGATTGGATTAAACCCAGGAAAGATAACCAGAGCTCTCAAAACTTTCAGGGCTGATCACAAGAAGCAGCCATGAAGGAAGCTTAGGAACAAAAGCTTGATTTCACCAGGATTTTGAAGATGAGTTCTAACTTAGGTAGGGCTAGAATTTTCCTTCCATTGCTACCACATAATTTACAAAGAATCTAGAGACTTTGATACCTAATTTAGCTAAGAAAATTTTGGAGATTGGGTTACAATTTCCAAATTTTAAGAAATTCTTGTCCCAGTGTTAATGCAGGGAGTTTTATTAAGTGATTTCTTCTGTTTGACTATGCTTCTCTGTTTGCATGTACTTGAATGAGTTGTATATCTGCTGAAAGAGTTGTAGTTCTGTGACGATTCTTTGAAAAAGTGGTTATAATTGTGGTGGACTGAAATTTTGTAACAGGTTTGGTTGTATTCAGAAAGGACATACAGTCTTTTTAAAACCAACATTTTGATCACTGTGCTATTTGTCATTCCTCAGAATATTATCTGAGAACAGCAAGCTTCAACAGGTTTTATGTTTCCTGAGACAAAGGACATTTTTAAAGTGTTTTGTTCAGTGCCTCCATGCAGTTAGCTCCCATTCTGCCTTCAGGCATGGATAAAATAAAAATGCTACATTAAAACCCGTGTTATATTTGCCTCACTGCAGCAAATAAGAGATGTACTATTTTAGGATTAACAGACAACTCTTTCCACCACCCAGTAGCATTCCCAGAGGAGGTGTAGCACCTGTAGTTCTCTCTCTCTCTCTTTCTCTCCACACATACTTCTTTAACTCCCTCCTTTCTTTAGGTCTCCTACAAGTGACATCTGCTCCCCTATACACCAGCTAGTCCTAAGCAGCAGCAGTCTACCTTGCTCAGACATACTTGACATCACTGTTCTTTCCCTTAGCCCTGGTTATTAGCACCCTTGTCCTTGGTTCTTGCTCTTGTTGGTGCTTTTCCTTACAATGTAAGTGATTTCATTCATTCCTCCTCACGGTCAAATGGACACTGATTTCTGTATGCTCTTGTCCAACTGACCATTTATGAACACTTGCTGATGTATTCTGTAAGATTTATTTTTATTTTAGATTCTAATTTATTGTCCTAAACAGATGCAGTGGCATTCTTTCTCAGTCAGATCAGCAGTCATTGACAAGCAGCTGGCTTTGCCTAATAATACTGATATAACTCATAAAATGTTGTATTTGGAGAATGTAGATTTAAAAACTTCAGTTTGACATTTCTTGACTTAAGAATGGGTAGTGTTATGTTCATATGTTTATAATTTTAAATATTAGCAGTTCCAGGTCTTTTTAAACAACTTGAAGAATTCAGAAACAGCAGATGTTTTCATGTGCTATATCCTTTCATATGAAATGCACAGGTAGTGTGTCTTCTGAGTCTGTGGTATCATTGCTGTTTCACTGAGTAAGCAGAGCAGCAATGACTTCCTTAGTGGTAAAGATGAGTCCAATCCCTCATTTTTATTTAAAGAGGCTTGGGTGCAATGAGAATTTGGACTTTGACAGAACTTAGCCAAATGATTTTGTTCTGGCTTCTCTTTTCCAACCCCAAATTAAATATTTTGTCTGATCAGTCAGAAAATGTTACAAAATTTTAGTTTTAACTTAAACCCCCCATATGGACTTTTTATGGGTCCCCAGTCAGCAAGCTAAAGAAGAATTACTGTTATTCATGAGAGATAACACATTGTGTCATCTCAAACAGGCACTGTATAATACTTCACTAATAACATTGGTTATGTAGTCCCTGAATAGTTGTCTCAGGAGATTTCTTTCAAAAGACTATGAGAAGAGTTTTGACATATGAATCGCTGGTATGGTTGTTTGGACCTTTCATGATATCTTTGTGGAGAATGAGAGTGAAAAATTTCAAGGAATAGGTCCTGTGGCAAATTGTGATCTCTTATTTTGCTCCAAATGAGCTGACTCCAAGAGGGGAGCCATAGGATGAGTGGAGATTTGCAACATGACATCTGTCTAATAGAATAGCAGGGTGAAGGGCTAAGGCTGTTCATTCTGTGTCAGAGTTTCCCCACACAAGCTCATTTTCCTATGCAGTTGTTCCATTTAAAAATGAAGACTATGGTGGCTTGTTGTGAAGACCATGTGAACTGGGTGCAATTTATTTAATTGGGGTTTAACTCATATGTAAGATGATCCTTTACAATATGAAGTGATTTCTACCCTGTTGCTCTACTGACCCCATTAAATAAATGACCTATGAAGGCGTTTAAAGGGTATTGTGTAAATGAACAGTGTCAATGGGCTGGTGAGTTACTGAGAGGCAGTGAGGTCCTTCATGTCATGTGTGCTCTCTCTTCCTAGTGAGTTCTGTGAGCATTGACTGACACTTGAAAGATGAAGAGCAACTTGTGGGCTCAAACCTAAACGCACTGGAAAAACTCTTCAGCTGAAAAAAAATTTGCATATGTCAACTTCCATCTGTTAAATGGTTGATCTGATGTATTGAGTCCTCATGGCTCAGAATGATGTTTAAACCTTGGTATAATAAAATCAGTGCTTCTTAAGGATATACACAGATTCCACATGTTTTGTTAAATTAGTCACTTAATAATTGAATTATATTTTAAGAGAGTTTATTCTAGCTCATACTTGTTGGAATGAACTCCTTAAAATATGGTCCTTTTGAAGATGTCTCAGCTACTCTAGTACATGCCAGATGCTCACCATGGCTCTCCCTCCAAATACTGTCACTGCAGATAGGTTAACAAAAAAAGTGATGGATATGCATGATAATAATGCTAAGTTTCATATTTCAGTAGTCAGGCTGTTCAATCTTCATTCCTTGGGAATCCTGGGAATTTAAAACCGACCCACAAAAGATGTATGCTCTTAACTTTTGGACTTCCTTTTAGATCATGTATCATGTAAGTACAAAATTCATTATATCATTGCCTGTAAAGTCTGTGCCAAATTGCAAAACTTTTAACTTACAGAAAGTATTAACCAATCCTTTCTGCTTCTATTATTTTCTTGTCTCAATGGCTCTGCAGGGATTGCTGTGGTCTCATTATTCGTGAGACATGATGCAGTAGGGGACATGATAAGAAAAGGTAAGGAGGCCCTTGATAATTGCCCTAGGAAATGCTATCTACATCTCAGACAGTTCATATGGTAATTGTGTTTATGTGAGCTCACCCTGGAACTATAAATCTCATCTCTTTTAGTAGAGGGGATTTTGAGGTGTCTTGGGCTGGCTTTTTCTGTTGCTTCAATTATGACATTATACCCATATAAATAAGAATGGTGTGCTAGCAAAAGTGATGCTTTAAAATAGCTGAGGAAAAACCACAACTAAGATGTAACCTTGTAGCTAGCTAGAGCATAAAATAGATGTCTACAATTCTATGTCAATTGTGTAATTTTCAATAGGGTACTACATAAAATAAATTTATTGTTGTATCTCAGCTGTTTCAGGATTTCACAAAATGAGCACAATGTTTCTTTTCAAGTGGCATCTATATGCTTTTTTGACACTGATAAATAATAATAAGCATGGAAACAGAAATGCATTTTAATGTAGAAGACAGATTCAGTTAGAATCTTATCCATCTTTCTTAATATAAAATATTTGGAGAAATTTGCATGGGATTTAAAAGATTTGGAAACCTGACTGGGCTTTGAATAAGTTTTTCCCTATTTTCTGTAACTAGTGGAAAAGATATTTCTCAGCACATAAGCTGCCTCTAATTACAGACTATGATACAAAGAAATAAGATAATGATGGAGACTGTCAGCCATAACACTTTCTGGTAAGCCACTACTATCATTTTTCTCCAAAATATGACTGACAACTTTCCCTTAACCCTCCCACTCCTAACTCTTTTATGTATATTGGCATGATGGCCCTGCAACTATGTGGGGCACCATGTTTTTGTTGCTAAGCACTAGGAGAGAGTGAGCCATGGGAATCTTTAGCTATAATTTGTACTGAATTCTTTGAGGCTTTCCTTTTGCAAAGACAAAGAGTGGAACATTTAACTCATTCATTGGCATTATGGATGAACTAGTGCTTGCCTTTTTGTACATTCAAAGGCCACTGCCAGTGTCTGCTGAGTGATGGCTAAACAACTGATTCACCTGACAGTTATTATAAAGCTTTAAACATGGTGAAAATATTCACCATTATGAGGACTAGGCACACTTCCAGTGTCATCAGGAAATGGCATGCACTTTAGCTCAAGTTAATTTGATCCTGAATTTTCAAAGTGCCATTGTAAATTAAAACTATTTTAATTATATTTGTTTAAAAATTAACAGGAACTTACATTTATGAATAATGTGATTTGAACAGAGGTCCCTGGGAATGTTTGGGATCCAAAGTTCTTCTAGACAGTGTGTTAACTGAAGACAGGAATTCTGTCATCCCATACACATTTCTGGTACATTAAATTTTGCTTTAGTGTTTTAATAAATACATCTAATGCTTTAATAAATACATTTATTTTATTATAGATATAATAATATATGTATTTTATTACTATTTTATTATTATTATTTATGGATGTAATAATATACAAATTTATTATATTTATTATGTCCTTCATTATTCTGTCTCACAAACGCTTTTCTTCTTTCTTTATTCTTTCTTTCTTTCTTTCTTTCTTTTTTTCTTTCTTTCTTTCTTTCTTTGTTTCTTTCCACTTACTCCACATTTAATTATTTTTATTGAAATGAAAACACCAAATTAATTAATAAAAATATTATCACATTGGAAGAGCAACCCAAGAACTAATGATCCAGCTTCTCATTTTGCTATTTCTGCTAGATCTGCCTCCAGGCCAAAATGATAATTCACCATCTCTCAATTCTTACATGGAAGTTTTTTTTTTTTTAATACTGATGGATAGACACTGTTTCCTTTCTTCTTTTTATTTTTTATTCAATTCTTTACCAGAAGGGAAAAAAAAAAGTATCAATGATGACTATAACTTCAGGTAAACTACATACTAGAGCAGATATTTGGGGTAAGAATGTACTGATTGATAATGTTACATCTTTACATAGACTGCACTACATTTTTGACAAATTGAATGGATTAAGAGCAATTGCAACTCTCTGAAATATATGACTGAAATATTTTGTGTGGTACACTTTCAAAAAGAAAAGAATAAATTATGCAGGCACATTTTTCCATGTACAAACATTTTTGTAAAACGAGTTAAAGTAACAATCTCCCAGATATTCAGCCATCACTTCACTACAACAAGTAATGCAAAAATTTAAGTCCATTCATCTATAATCATTATTATTCTTTAGAAGATTCTACATGTGAACTTACTGGTTATGAGTCTGAGGAAAATGACAGGAAAGTGTTAAGGATGAAGTTCCAGCTTTGCCTATTTCACAGCTAACAACTCTTTTCTTCTTCCTGATATAATTGAGAGGTGAAGTCTGCAAAACTGGCCTATTCTAAAGGATCAATAAAAATGTCAATAGCCTAAATGGAAATGAGCACCTGGATCCACCACATATTTTCCTAGCTAAGTACACTTTCATGTTAACAAAGTTAAAAATATTTTCTCTAAAGAAAGAGAAGTAGTTTAAGACTCATTTTTTGCAGTATAAATTAGAGATTGTTAGTAAAATTCGCAAATTTTTAAGTATTTTTTGTCTCAGTATGGATTATTTTTCTTTTCTGAAGATGATAAGCTTGTTATTGTTTTCCATATCAGCCTCTCAAAAATTTGATAACATCAAAATGTATTTTGGTGATATTTTTCTTTTGCCTCTGTAGACTGGACTCTTCTCAAGTAATTGATGTATGACATTCAAGATTTTTTCCTTGACCAGAAATGAAATGACCAGAATGAAATTCTCCCTTTCTCATGTATTTTCAAGCATAGGGCCTTTATAAAAGCTAATACACATTTTAGGACTCAAGAGACAATATCAATGTTTAGCTGATTTTATCAAGAAATCTGGGTTATGCCTTAGTGCAGACAGTAGTAAAGAATTTGTATGCTGCATAGACTGGCAGAAAGTGTGAGTGATAAATGTGCCCCTTGGTGATTAGCACTGCAGAGGACACGAAATAAATAGATGTGTACTGACATGTACTAGATCATCTCCTTTTGACTGCAAAGCACAGAGCTGGAGTGCACAGCATGGAAATCAGACACCCTGTGCCCTGTGGATAGGAGCTACTCTTTCAGCATCTCTGTGGCAGCTGTGTGCTTCCTGATGGCTCTGTCTGCCTGCAAGATGCTGTGTACTTGCACTTCACAGACAGCAAAAGGTATACAGGGAGATCCCACTTGCTCTGAGAGGAGAAAAATAAATACATGTATTCCCCATTAAGCCTGTAATTTCCAGAACTGACGTCTACAAACTACCTGGTTTTCAGTATTTCAACACTGATTTTTTGTAATAGGAAGTTTTGCCCAAAAACCAACTGACTCAGTACCTTTTGCTATGCTAGTGCTGTTCTTCTCTGGTGTATTGATGTTAGTTCTTTCCTCCATAACATCTTTCAGGAAAGCTAGCTTAAGTTCACATTTCATTCAAGTGGATTGTTTAATTTGAATCAAATAACAGTGTAGATATAGTTTAGCTTATGTCATTTCTCATCCACATGAACTTTCCAGAGTGCCCCTATTTGTTCTCTGTTTATAAATGGTTTGTTAAGCCTGTCACACCTGTATCATTCTTCAGTTATTATCACTAAACTGTAAAATGTTCTACAATGCATTTATTTGCAGTTTTGTTTCCCATCCTTCTTTATTTTTCTCTCTTTTATTACTTTTTCTAGTAGTTCTGGCACACTTTGACAACATGCCTTCCAGAAAGGGGCACAATTCCCCCCTTCCTGGCAATTAACATGAATATCTCTTGTTCTGGACTTTCCCCAGTACTCTGTATGTGATTGAATACCCAAGGAAAGGTCTTCCAATTTACATATACTTAATCAACTTGCTGCTACCCAGTGTTTCCTGCTCATTGCATCAAATTGATTTTTATTGCCTTCTCTGTAAAAGCTTTTTCTTGGACATTCTGCTGTACATAAGTATAGTGTTTTTCTCCATATCAGATTCTATCTGTTTTTCTTTAACAGGACCTTATTCTCTACTGATATAATTTGTTACACTCAAATTCCTTTGTATCAAGAAAACTTTTAACCCTTTTCTACTTCTCTTAAGGAAGGATGTTTTGCTGTGTTACAAGCAAAACAAGCCTTATTGCTTTCTCTGTTATTTTAATCTATGTTCAACACTTTTTAGACTTCTATTTTTGAGGCATGAGGCTAAAACTTTGGACTGTAGAACATGATAATTAAAGAACTATAAGTTTATCCTTATTCACTTTGTAGAATCATAGGATATCCTGAGTTGGAAAGGCTCCACAAGGACTATTGAGTCCCTTTTTGCTGCCAGGGCACAGCTGTATCATGGTATTGAGATGCTCTTACAAACTTTAGCAAGACTAAAAGGGCTATGTGCTTTTTACTTCCCTATAAAATGTGAAACTTTATAAAGTCTAATGCTTGAAATTTGGCAGGAACATTAAATAAGGTTTCCTTGTTCTAAATCAAAGCATTTCAGATTGTAATCCTCATCTTCCACAAGATGGTAAATACATTAAATTATAGGCATATTACCTGTAATATGTGGTAAATTTGCGAAAACTTCTAATCAAAAAATTCAGGAGGGGAACAGAATTTGAAGTGCCCCAAACCTGCTTACTGGCTGTTATTTTGCAATGCCCCTCACTCTCAAGTGACCAGGAACCACATAAGGAGTGAGGATCTCCTGTTTGGTGGTTGCAGGCATAACAGGAGTGGTCTGAATGTTAAGAATAAATCTGGATTTGATGTTCAATTACTGTGTCATCTTTTTGAAGCAACTTGCCTGAAATTGTGCTGAAGAGTATGGGCAGAGGTGAAGTTACAGGTTGCAGGTGTAACCTGCAGAGCACCTGTTTTCCATTCCCAGGGAAAAGCCCAACTAGCATGGTCCTGTATTTTCTACAGACCACTATACTTAACCCTATGGGGCTAATAATAATGTAGTTTTCCACATTTCTATGCGTTTGATATACCTTTTTTAATGGTAGCCAGGTAAAGGTATGAAACTTGCACATTTAAAAGATATCATGTTTAGTGTCATGTTAATTAAATTCAGTACACATTGAAATCAGTTGCATCTTGGGCATCTGGCCCTGTAGGATTTACATTTATTCCTTTATCCTTATTATAGATCTATTGATATATGTAGTGAATAATTCTGGAAAGTGAGAAAATTACAAGAAAAAAGGACTGCAAATTATATAAGAAACTCATAAAACTATTAGAGATGGATCTGGAGAAAGTTATCACCTTTCTACATAATAGAATAGAATCCTTGAATGGTTTGCAAAGGACCTTATGTATCACCTTAGTCCATCTCCCTGCCATGGGTAGGGTCCCATCTGTTCTGGTCTTGTTACTTCATTAAGTCAACTTGTCTTTCTCTACCTTGCACATATTTTCTCTTTTCTTTCTCTAGTCTATTTTTTTTATTTATATTATTTTATTGAAGAGAAGGCATAAAGGAGCATGCTGAGCCCCAAACACCACAAGTATGAAATATTTAGAATGATGTCTAAACCAGAAGAGGTCAAGAAATTTAGAGATATGAGTTCTTTAATCTTAGTCCCCTTCCTTGATCTCCTCTCAACAGTGTTATATCTTTCTTCCCAAATCACCCTTATCTTGGCTCCCCTGTGAAAATGAATTAAGATAAGACTTTCTGATGGGGAAATTCCTGGATGTCAATTTACCTGTACAATCTGATAACTTACAAAACCAGTGTAGGAAATGTGTCTGTGCTCCTGGTCTAATTAACTCATATCTGTAAGATAAATATTACCTATTACTCAGTGCTAAATGGTCGTGTAACCAAAGCCTCTATCATAATTCTGAGACACAAGGGATAAAGATAAGGATGCAATGTAATGTAGATCAGAAAGAGAAATAGGGTTACTCTTTCTGCATCCCAGAACTACTCCAGCAGTGCATTTTTGTGATCTAAACAAGTCAGTAAAAAAGAAAGGTTTGCACAAGGAAGGTGCTGTAGAACCATCAGTAAAACTAAAAATATGTAAGAACCCATTTTGTGACTAAGGATCTAATCTGTGAGTTTGGCTAAGAGTAGTTAGTGCTGAGTTTTCCAAAAAGCAAGACATGCGTTTGGAAGTAGGTAATGTTTTTATTTTGTGTTTGGTGATGAGAATTTATTTGGTGTTTGGTGATGAGAATTCAATCCAGTGCAAGTCTTGAGCAATATGGTGGCTTTACTCAGCTCCATATTTTTCCAGTGTTTGGCTTTTCCATTTCCTCTGAATTATTTGGATCAATTCTTCTGATACCTGACATGTGTTATACCTCAAATAATTATACATAAGCACCACAGAGAGGTGTGATGGGAATGAATGATTGTATGGAATTTGGAAAATCACGATTAACTGGTGAATAATAATATGAGATAAAGCTTCAGTCAGCAGATATCGATTTATAGATATGTGCATCAAGTATAAATTAGGTTCTGCTTGAATTCAAATCAGAATACTCTAGTTTGGTTTTGGTTTGGTTTTTTTCTTTCAGCTCCAGTTGAAACAATATCATGTGCTTTATGTCCAAAATAAGAATGCCCAGGACTGTGTAAAAAGAAGGCATATTATTTCATATGGTGTGATTTCTTTATGCCCTCCCCCAGGCTAAAATATGGTAGGCTACAAAATAAATGCTTCAACAATTTTGGCAAGCGAGCCACGGCAAGTGATGTGAGTTACGGAGTAGCTGGCAGCACTGTCGGCTTCAGAGGTAGTAAAGCTCAATGTGAGATGTTTATTGCAGGCTGCAAACAGTGATCTGATCCAGCTGAATTAGAAGCTGATATAAGTGCTTGCTTCACCTATTTGTTGACATGTGTTTGTAGACATTCGAAGTTTTGAATAGTAGGGACAATAAATTCTCTTCTACTTTGTTGATCCTACATTTTAACTATTATCTTTAAGTAATGAGACATTTTTTACCATTAAATTATTAACTTTAAATGATCCCTCCTTATTATTAATTATTCTGATTTGCTTTGCAAACTAAAGTTACCATACTGATGTTATATAGGAGATCCTGGTTCTTCCTTCCTCTTCTACCTGTCACAGCCAATTGAATAAAAATATAACATGTTAAGTAGAAACTGGAGAAACTCCTTACAATTCCTTATGTCAATGAAAAGTTGAGATCCAGTCTGTTGTCCCACAAAGCCACTGTCCTGTACTGTCTTTTACAGTGGATGAAAATAAAGAAGATTAATAGCATGGTCCTATTGACAACTGTGGCTTAGAAATATGGAAAAGAGCTCTTCCAGTACTCATGGAATCATGGAAGAGTTTGGGTTGAAAGGGACATTTAAAGGTCATCTAGTCTGAATTCCCTGCAAGGAGCAGGGACATCTTCAACTACATCAGGTTTCTCGGAGCCCCATCCAACCTGACCTTGAAGGCTTCTAAGGTGCAGAGTTTTCATAAAAAGCCATCATCATGCATTTCTTCACTAGTTCATAGCTACCATCACTATAATAAAGAGTAATTTGTATTACTGGAGTTGACTTTGATTAAGATGAATCAAAATCAAAGCCAAAGCCAGACTCTGTCTGGAAAAAAAATGAATAAATTAAAAAAAATACTCTAACAAGTATGATGTAGTAGATTAAATTTAGAATTATTTTCTGCCCACAGCTGTCTGTCTTGCTCCATCCAGACAGATGTTGCTGCTTTTGAGACAAGAATGTGAATCAGCTCTTGAACCCCTGCAATTGCAAGCCCAGTCTGCCTTCAACTGCAGTTTATCTTTATATACTGGCTTAGAAATTCACAATGGTTCCAAAGCAGAATTACAAGAATAGCAGATGTTCTTTGTTTGTTGACAGTGATATTGATCTGACAGGTAAGGGGAGCAGCAGGAGACCTTTAGTTGCATGAGATTTTTCTGCGCATTACATGCTGAAGGTGTTGACCCTGCTATAACTAAGGTAAATTCTACATTTCTAATGCAGTGCTTCTTCAATTTAACTGTGACTCTATAGGTTTCACGTCTGTAGATTGTATGCTCAGGAGAGAAGCATAGGTCCAATTCTAACTAGGGTGAAATAATGTCATAGATAGAAAATACAATTTTTCCCATTTTTTTGCTTCAAGCAACCCTTATAAGAATAGTCTATTATAATAGTTACAGATTATCTAATACAGTAATATATGTCATTTCCCTATATTAAACTCTGAGACTAGGTAAATAATGAGCAGTGTTTTATGTTCCTAGGAAACTAATTTTCCATGGTACTATGGTCTGATATCAACACTCACTGTGTGTCCAAGTCTTGTCTTCATAGCTGAGTAATACTTTGTCAGGCTTAAGTTATAGCAATGTTGCCAAAAGGCAAATAGCAATCAGTAACACTTCTGCATTCAAATGAAAAGTATAAAAATAATCTTTATCCAAGAAATACAAAATACGACATTTTGGTTGCTGCGATTTTCATGTATAGTAACAGAAGCAACAAAAAGATGTCATTGTGCACTATGGAAAGATATCAGTATTTGTAGTTCCTTCCAGTCATATGGCACTGTAATGGGAAGGATCACAGAAGCCATTTCAAAGCCAAGTCCTATCAACTCTGGGACTACAAGTTTTTTCATCTTTTTCTACCTCATTTCTTGGCGTGGCTCAAAAGATATAGTTCTTGGCTCAGAGAAATGCAGCTTTCACTCTGCTTAAGAATTCTTGAAATAAAAGGGGCCAAGATTTCTAAAAGAACTGTAGATTTTCCATGCCTTAGTGTCTGGGGGCTCAACTTAACTAGCTGAAATTCAAATGCTTTAAAATTTGTATGTTGAACTTTCAAATTAAATCTCCTTATAATCACTGGCTGCTTTGAAAAGCCAAACAGTTCTTCTCCAGACTAATGATGAAAAGTTAATTTTAGCTGCTGTTGATCTGGTACACTCAGATGTATTTATATTCTGGGGACAAGTAAGATATACCAGGTACTTACTGCCTTTTGGGGTATTAAAGTACCTGAAAGTCATCTATGTTCCACTCAGTAATGTGGCTTTAAGTTAT
Organism: Lonchura striata; assembly: GCF_050655825.1. NCBI lineage: Eukaryota > Metazoa > Chordata > Aves > Passeriformes > Estrildidae > Lonchura > Lonchura striata. The sequence continues at coordinate 30,754,119 of NC_140704.1, forward strand.
TAATTAGTAACTTATAAAAGCATTTATCTGTCTTGGTGGTAGTTGCTACTTCAGCTTCCCTTATTTTTCCAACAGAAAAGGAAACACAACACTGCATTCCAGGCGTTTCTATGGTGAGGCAAGAGACTGCAGCTGTAGACCTGAAGCAAAAGGGTGAGGTAATTTTAGTCCCCAGAGACTTGGTAAATATTAACTGTAAAAAAGAAAGTTAAAATAAAGTAACCAAAAATATACTCCATTATATTGATGACTCAGTTTTACAATGGCCAAAAGAATGTTATCTTGAGATTAGCTGTGTCTTGTAAATATTTTTACGGGTTTTCATATATTTATACAACAGCAGTCATTTCTCCCCATTTCCCCCCCCTTCCCAACCCTGAAGCCCCTCAGGATTTAAATATTTGGTTTCAAGTTCAAATTGGCTTAGTTCTGACCTCTCTGCACTGAAGTTTCTGTCCAGAGCCAAAGTGTTAAGGCAGAGCCTAGCAGTGACGGCCCAGCCTGCGCAAGGGGAAGCCGATCTAATCCATCCTCGGAATACTCAGGGCTCTGGCAGCCGCCGGGCGTGTTGGGGAGGACAGGAGTCAGTGTCCCTTTGTTGGGGGCAACCTCCCCCTGCCAGTTCATCCCATATCTGAATGACAGAGCTCAAAAGGGGAGAAAGGAGGCTCTGTTGCCCCTTCTCTTGATCCAACCTTGCATTGTTGAGGTACAAGTGTACTCATTCCCTTTGGATAAGGCACTATGTATAAACTCCCACAGCAGAGTGTGATCTAGCCCTTTCCTACATCAAAACACTTACTAAAAATTCAATAAATTAATAATTTACCATCTAGCTGAGATGATTTCAGTGAGGCAGCTAATGCCTAATTTAAGTTAAGATTTCATTGAAAGGCTTTGGTATAACACAGTAGAGACTGTTGCTGGTAACTTTAGGCAATTCCCATAGTGGAATCAAGAAGCCAGAGCTTAGCATTACATTTCTCACACATTTTCTGAGAAAAGACAGTTTTTTCTGAGTGGTCACAAGAAAAATGGTGCTGGTTTGTGTAAAAATTTGTGCCCAAAATACATAATGTTGACAGAAAGTACCAGGGCCCAAGACACTGCCTACCAGAGAAGGACCTTAAAAATTAAACTACTCGGGCACAGTTCTTATAGGGCATGATGTAAATTCTGAATTCTATAGGGGAATCCTTCCTGTAGGAAGAATGGCTGGTCAACTGTGCTTTCAGGAGCCTGGTAGCTAAGTGTGAAACTTGAATCTATTCAAGCTTACACCTACATGAAGAGAAATATGAACAGAGACCTCAGTTTTAAATATAAATTCTTTGAAGTAACAAACTTCAAAGGAGGAGGATGCTTTATTCTAACATTTCTCCTCCTGTGAAAATCTTTTTGTGACCAGGCATAATGATACTCTTGCCTGTGTTTTCACCCTACACCTCAGTTCAATTCATTTAGGTTGACTTTGGTGATCAATAAGTGTGCAGCTTTGGAGAAGTGTGTAGACAGAGTGCCCTTATCTGAGGTGATGTTATCTATGCAGAGAACTTTTCTGCAGAGAAGAGTAGAAAAATTCTCCATATTTCCTGACCAAAATTTATCCTTTGACTTTGAAACCTTAGTATTATTTGGCCATTTAATAATTTAAACATATGTGCAATACTCAAAACTTTCTAAAAAAAATCTCTGAGGAATGATGCTTAGAACCATGAGTCCAAAGAATGAAACGTTAACAAGTTTATCTGTAGAAAACAAGCAAAGGAAAGATTATTAGAAATTATATGCTGGAGGGCAATATTCAGGGTTGAAGAAGAGAGTGCTTTGAAAAGTCTTAGCCTAAAATATGTGACAGAAAATACTGAGGAATATATGAAGAGGAATGAATAATATGTGTAAATTGACCTTAATATTTGGAGTGTCGAAGGTGAAGAAAAAAATAGAAGTAATACAATGTAAAGGATGGTGTATCAGATGACTGTATCAGAATATCTATTTTTTATGTATTAAGTGGTTAGCTAAAAATTGACCTCCAGTGAATTTAAATATGAAAGGATTTTTTAAATTTCTTTCTTGCATGTGCAGAGGAATCTGACAAAAATGGTTTATAAGAACTGAAAAGATATCATATATTCACTCGCCATACCTACTTTTATCCCAGTGATGAAGTATGACCCAAAAGAAAAATTAAATTCCTCTTGCTTCATTTCATCCCTCAAGAAATAACAAAAGAATCTACAAACATATTTTGCAAAATTTCTAAGGTGAGAAATGGGTTCATAATATAGTATAAATGTCTTATAAGAACAAATGTATTGAAATAGAACTCATTAAAGATAAAATTAATATAGAAATATAGGATTATTCAATAGGAAATATGGACTTTATGCAAAGTCCTATTCAGGAATTCAGTATTATTTTGGAATGTTCCTGCTTGCCTCTTTAGGCAAATATATTACTCTCCTCAAACACAGCTGAAGGGGCATTAGGTGGGTAATATAAATCACTTGAAGCAGGAAATGGGTAAACTCAAGTCTGAATTATGTCTTCTCATATACACTAAGGTTTAGTTTCATGTCTTCTAATTTCACTGATGTAGAAGTTGACTGTCTAGTTGAAGGGAGTGATCAAATCCTCCAGAGTCATTACCAGAGAAGGATATCTATTTCCAGAAAACTTTCCTCTCTGATATCAAATACCTATTTTATGCCCTTGGATTTTCTTGTCTTTCTTTGTTTTTGGATGTGAGGGACTAGATAATTAATTTTAGTTTAGACTAAAAAACCTAAACAAAGTGTGGTGAGATAAGACTGAAGCAATTAAGAGAGTAAAAACTACAGAAATATACTCCAAGTCATTAAAATAATGGAGGTATCTTTTTCCATAGTTACATTCTCAGCTATCTAAATATAATTTTGAAGATGGGTTATGTGATCCTAAAACAAAGCAGTACTGTAGAGAATGTTATTGTCATGGGTAAGATGGTGTTATGAGATGCTATCAGATACCTACACTTTGTCTTCTGATTCAGAAACAAATTCACAACAGTTAATATAATCTCATTTTATGTCAGTCTTATAGCTTAATTGAATAATTGATTAGTATGGGCAATATTACCAAAGAATATGATGAATTTATGCCCAGCAAATTCACTGTCAAGAATCCTTCACAGATTTCAGTGGGAGTTAATTGGTCTCTAGAGGCACAGCTGTAGTAGTTTGTAACTTGGAGTCTTATAGAAAACTTCAGACCCACCCCTCTTGTCTCAGCTGCTTGTCTAAGACTTCAGTTTTAGAAATCATGGCATTTCTTCCTCCCCCAGTTCCATAGTAACACAGACACTGCATTGATAAAATGATCAGAGATGAGCACAGGAAGTTGATCCCCAATTTCCTGTGCTCAGCTCTGAGAAATAATGATGAAAACCCCTCTACCCCTCTGTGTTTGAAGTCAGGAAAGTGAAGTGATGTCAAATAAATACAAAAAAGAAATTAAAGAATGAATTTATCAATAAAATTACACTGATAGGGGGTGGGGACAGGGAATGAGCCTACCCTTTGCTGATTAATTGTGGATTTGATTTTTAATATGCCTTATGGCTTGACAACTGAATCTCGGCAGAAAGTAAAAAACCTATCAGCAATTCGGGAAACATATTTAGGATGGCAAAGAGGATTTTTGGTATTAGTTCCTTAAAGTGTTCTTGACAAACAGCCCACCAACAGAAGGCAGAGTCCAACACCTTTAGCATAAGAAAATATTAGTTCTTGACTTCACTGCTATTATTATTTCATCCATTGTCTCAAAACAACATGATGCTTCATAAGGTCAAGTTCTTTTCTAGATTAGAGTATTTAAAAAAACAGAGTCTGTGAAATAATGATCTCAGTGGCTGGGAAACAACTATTCTAAACTGGGTTACAAAGATTTCATGTTGAATAAAGACAATTTTGACATATGAATCTACAGTTCATTCTATAATTTGTGATGGTCACAGTATTACTTTTCTTAGCAGAGAAAAGTTGTTTGCTTTATTTGTAAAGGCAGCCAGCAGGTCTATTAATATTCCAAATATTCTCTTTGCAGAAGAGACTATTTTTCACTCTCTTAATATAAGCAGTCAGGTTGGATGTAGTTGTTACAACAAAGAGTTTTACAAGTAAGTAGTCTCTTGACTTTGATGAGAGAAGATATGAATTTTACCTTTCTTCCATCTGCCAAAATGGACACTGAATGTAGAGCCTTCAGGCTTCTGTACTCTGCTAATTAAAAACCACCATAACTCTGTATCGATACAAATTAAACTATTTTATTTTGCTCCCCCTTCTTTGCTGTCTTTGTCACCAGCAAATAGAAAATATTTTTATCCTTTCCTCAAGAAGATAACAAAACAGAAACGAACCAATGAGGAGCTAGGATCACTTTCAGCAGCAGAACACTATAGATAATGCACTTGAAATATGTCGGGCACCAAGGCAGGGCTTTCACTAATGACTGGCCTGAAACTCTCCTGTGCAACAAAGATTTCAACCCATAAAGGTATCTCAATGAAACATTAAACATAGTTTTGGTAGAAAGTAGAATGTTATGAGGTACATGGGTGAACAAAAGATAAAATACAAGTAAAGCATGTCTGCTAAACTAGTACAGTCATTGCTATATAAATATGTGCACACTTGGATATTGCATTCATGCAGGACAAAAGCTTATCATAAATCTACTAATAAGGGCTAGACTGCAGATTTGCAAACATGAACTGAAAAGCAACCCTGAACCTACAGAAAACTCCATTACCAGTCAAATCTGTTAAAGAAAATTCTATGAACAATGAAGTACACATATACCTGGGAATCTTCTGGGACTTTGTGAGACAGTAAATCAGCTCATTGTGAAATTTTCTTTCCAACAATAGCAGAGTTGCATTAAAGCTATGTGGTTTGCTGCTCAGATTAATTATTTGCCTTTGAGGATGTGGTTTGCATTGAAAGGAGATGGATGCCAAGCAATCTATGTAAGATTTTTAATTGTCAGTATATGTCCTAGTAACTTGTAAAACAAAAAGGCAAAACTAAATAAGCATGTACTGTAAAACTTGATTAACAGTCTCTTCCACTGCCTTATATGTATTTAGTTTCATGAATTCTACCATAACTTTTCCATTCAAGTGATTTGAGCACAATAAAAGCATTGTTAATTAAAGAAATGAACAGGCTATTTCAGGGCTCAGAAAATCACTGGTAGGATGACACAGCTGCCGAACACAACTTGATGAAAAACTGTAAAAACAGGTTGTGATGATCAACCAGAGATCTCCAGATACTGCAAATGATGCTGCAGTGGAAAATTATAGGGAGCTTCTGGAACAGTATGGAGACATGATTGCCAAGATCGTTGTCACATAACCTGTTGCTCCTGAGCCAATTTTGTCAATGTAGGAGTAAAAGGAACTAGAGAAGATAAAAGACTACCCAAGTCAGTATGAAGAGTGGATGTCTGTGTAGTCAAAGCTGCCATGGATGAAGCCAATAAGAGCATGTCCAGGATGTATACTTTATACTCTTTATCTTCTATTAAAGTCCCTGTTTTGAAACACTTATACTCTCCAATGCAATGATTTTTTATACTATTAAATAGACCCAAGGAACAGCTTTCAAAAAAAAAAAAAAATCTTAATAAAATAGAACTGCTATTACAGAATTTGTCAACTTTTCCACAGATGTTGAGTGACCCTTGCTAATAGGCTTTTTATATATTTCCCATGTGTTAACCTTTTTCCCCCCTTTTCTGAGTATATAATGAGCGAGGGTCTGTGCGCATGTGCACACAAGTGTGGCACACTGAATGCAGTTACATTTTCCATTTAGATTCCTTTTGCCCTTTTGGTAGTGAAGCTGGGAAATATTATATTACACACAAAGTTTTACTCCCAATAAAAGCAACTCTTTCTGTGACTGCTTTCTGTGCACGTTCTGGACCACCGTGTGTTTTAATGAATTTCCACTCTTTCTTGTAATGGAACACTGTGAGGCGACGTGCAATGGTACCAGGGCTGAGCAAGTCCCTGTTTCCTCCCCAGGCCTACACAGGACTGCATTATGTTATGTCATGCTTCTGATAATGTCCTAGTCAGAAGAATGCCACATGTTACAGAAACTGCTCTGCCGTCTGCTTTGGCCAGGTGCGTTCACTGAACCTCAGTTACATCACTTTACAAGTGCCTCGCTGTTTCCTTATTCCACACATATTCCTTCCCATCTGTCCCTTAAAATATTCACACACTTTCTCCTGATTAATAGGTGGCATTCATAGAATATGTTTACTCACTGATTTTATTGTAACTTTCCATGGGACATATCCTTTTCCTCTTCTTTTCTTCAATGATCCAACAAAATTCCAATCTTGCATATTCAATCCTTCTTGCCTTAGGTGAAATTCAAGTCAAGATACAGTGAATAAAAAATATATGAAAGAGAAGACATAAATGGCAAGAGCAGAGTAGCTGGGTGGGTTCCAGTTCAGAGGAGATTAATGTTTAGGTGCCTCAGGATCCAAAACCTGTCCTAATTTTTTCACACAAGTCCATCATGCTTGCCCTGGAAGCTTAGCAAAGGAATGTTTTGAAAACTTCTCCAGTAGCTTGATCCAGTTTGAGGACTTTGCATGCTACAAAAGGAAGACAGAAGCTCTGAAGAAGAGTTTTGGAAAGTCTGTTAGGTGTCTTCAAATAACTAGTTTACTGTTTACTGTTATATGGAAATAATAAGAAAAAGAAAAATATTTTATAAGCTACAAAATGTAAAGATTGTCCTTATGTCTTTACTTTCAAGCCAAGATAAGTACAAACAATTATTTTATTCTTATCACAGCATTAGCCCTGCAGGTTGACAAGGAAAGTTTTAAATCTTGTGATTTAGATCCACTAGCATTTGTTCTTGCAGGTAAACCAGTTTAAGAGGTTTCCAATGTTGTCCTTTCTCATATGTCCCAACCCCTTGAATTACTGCCCATTTCACTCTGCTAGTTCACTGGCTTGTGGGCTGCACTGTAAGGTGAATCAGGGAAATTGCCAGTTTTAAAAATGAAGTATAAATTTATCCATTATACCATGTACATATAAAAACATTTGCATAGTAGTAGCCAACAGTAAAACAGAGATGAAGTGAAAGACCAAGAAATAAAAATTTGGAAGTTCTTTATACAGTCTTTATATGATCGTGCCATAGAGAAGAGCTATCTGTGTTTAGCAGGTAACCCCTTATAACAATTCAATGGACTTGGAAAGCTGTGCTGGAGCATTCAGAGCACAGACAAAAGAATAATCATCAAGAGAGTTGATAAAGAGCCATAAAGATGCAACTCTAAAAGAGCAACAACAACCAAGAATCAGCCACATAGGTGAAATTATAAAGCAACTACATGTTCTTAAAACTGAACAGACAGTACCTTCATCAAGCTCTCCTGAGATAAGTACAGGGCAAAAACTATGTTTTGGTAACCAAAACAATAAGCTCAGGTGACATGACTGAAGCCATATAGTAACTGAAACCTCTGTATGATTGTATTCTTTTATTTTAAACAATAAACTAGCAAAAGCTTCAGTAATGACATAGAAAGGATGTCTCTAATTCAGGAGGTGCTGGATGAAGACAAGATTATTTTCTAGTTTTAAATGTATTTGTAATGACTTAAAATGTCTTGAGTTTTAAATTAGATGATTTTAAAACGAATGCCCTTAAAATACTTTTTTTATTGTTTATTATACAGGTCCATATATTCCCACATGACATGATCTGAATGGCACATATTCATGCACCAGTGATAGGCTTACTCATCATATAATGAGAAATATATTCTATTGAGTTGTTTTTTTAAATAGTGGATATCGTAAAGGAGTAGCTAATAAGTAAATTTCTGCTTGTGTGAAGGTAAAGATACATTCTAGGACTCTGATTTCCAAGGTCACTGTTTCTGATAAAATGACAAGTTGAAAGACCTACAGCAAAGAAAATCCTGGTGGCCAGTATTAAATATTGTCTTATTTGAACAAAATAATATTCAAAACTATGTGATATTTAAGAGTGTGCTATATTCAAAACTATGTGATATTTAAGAGTGTGCTATATTCTCAAAAATTCCTAGCAGCATTACTTACATTGGTTTAATAGTTGTGTGAGACTCCTCAGGAAATAGATCCAAAAGTAAGTACATTTTATTAGCAGAAACTTCAGTCAGTCAAATGGATAACCCCCTCTTTTGTAAAGGCAGCCTGCAAGGCCATCTTTAGAGTATCTTGTTAACAATAAAAGCTAGAATTTGCCTTGCAAAAGGACAGAAGGTCAAATGATGGCTTGGCAAGTTGGTATAACCACATCACAAGTCATGAGCTACAATAAGATCAAAACAGAGCTGTTGGCTTTAGTTCCTGCTGAAAAAAAATGATCCCCAGTAGGAAAAAAGTCATTACTTATGGGAAAGAGTTCCTGGTTCCACCCCGGAGATGCTTAAATTTGGAATTTCACACTTCTTGGACTGTTGTCCAAAAATTTGATGACGGCTAAGGCTACTTAATTAAAAAATAATAAGAAAACACCATGAATTTTATGTCAGGAAATAAATTTGGGGGCCCACTGTACAGTAAGGAAATAACTTGAAGTGTTACAATCCAGAAGTTTATGAATGAAAGCTGTAAGATTACACCAGGAATAGCTAAAAATAAAACAGATACATTTCTGATTGCTATAAAAAAGCAATATATATAAAGTGGCTACCACACTGACTTTTAAATTACCTTGCCTGTATTCAAGTGTATCTTTGAGCATTGCTCTTCCAGATTTCCTTAATGCTCTGGTATTGCAGGATTTGATATTAAAAGCTAATGTAAAAAAAAAAAAAAATTGCTAAACCCACACATTTTCAGATAGAAGAAAAGAAGCACAGACACAGGTATGTATTTATATAAAGTATGCATATCTTCTGGACATGTATTTCTTGTACGTAGATGTACGTACATGTAATGAAAAAGAGCGAGACATTACTAATGAGAAAGGAGTATAACTAATATATATCCTAATACATGGAAGATAAGTACTGTTAATCTAAGCAGTAGGATTTAGAATGGCTGTGTGAGTCTGGAATGGATTCATGGGTACCAAAATCAGGACTGACTCACTCTCAGCAGGTACAGTAAGATCCTTAAACTGTAACACATTGTCAAATTCTCCATGTCACTTACACTAGAGAAAAATATTTTGCAAATATATAAACATCTAAAAATTTACTTTGGGCTATTTTTCTACTTAGATGTGTCTTAAGTCCTGCAAGTCATTATAAAGAATTCATATGATGTCATAAAAATTCATGTCTTTATCAAGTTTTAAAATGCATTTTTTTCATTCCAGAATTGAACTATATATTGTGTGTTATGGGGAATGAGAATTTTCCTCTCAAAACAATTTAAAGGTCTTACTTCTGTTCCTACAAGGCAACCCTCTCTCACATTGCACTTCAAATATGTGTAATCCTGCAGATATTGAATTTAATTGAGCATTAATTAAGTTCAGCTTCCTAATTAGACAAATAGCGAATTGCGTACCCTGAACAATTCTTAGTGACAGCATTAGTGTATTAATGTTTTTCACATATTTGTCTCCATTCACAAAATGTCTGAAAGTGGAAATCTTCTGTACATTAGACTTCAACCACTACCTTGCTTCTATTGAACAACAAAATTAGTTTAAAAACTATTTTTAGTAACTCTGCTAAATGGCACTGGCCCACTCATATTTTTGAGAGAAGGGAGTTGCTTATTTTGTTTGGAAAAGAAGTCACTTGTGAGGTGCCTGAGATCAGCTGATATAAAGAAATTCTGGAGCAGGTTGCAATAAGGTTGGAAATATTGTCAAAACAAGCCTGTAACCATAATTATGTGCTTGCTCTATAATGATGGATTGCTCATCTTAAGGAAGGTCATTGCAAGTGGGAACATTATACAACTGGCCAGGTTCAACAGCCATGATCATGTAAGCATGAGCCCTTCTTGTTTTATTTATGAGCTGAAAATTCATCCTAAGGTTTTCCATTGTCAAGTGTCTACCACAAATGTCACAACATGTTTGCCAGCATGGTCTTGAAGGTGAACCTCTGATGCACTATTGTTGCCAGAAGGATGCCGCAAAATCTCGACCTCTGAAATAAGGATTCCACTGCCTCTGGCTCACATTCACAAACAACAATGAGTCAAGCTGAGCTCAGGCTCTGATTGCAGCCTGCCATTACAAAACTGTGTGTTAGCAGTCATATTCTTAGATATTCCTGCAATCATCTGTCAATCAAAAACCTATAATGGAAGAAGTGATGATGCAAGCAGAAAAAACATTCACTTAGAAAAAGCCAAATTCTGGCTTGTCTAGAAATGAAAGGGTACATTTTGTTTCCTTTGGTTTCTGAAGACCTTCTGAATTTGAACTGCCTTTTCTTGCACTCCTTATAAAAGAACCTTCTCGTCATTGCTTCCACTGCACACAACTGAGAAGTATGAGCTGTTCTAGTTTTATCTCTAAAACTTTGCTGAATAAATGTTGGTACATCTGCCTGAAGACATAAGATTAAGAGCCTGTCTCATCTTGGAGGAAGTTTTGAAGTGCTCCAAGAGAAGTAGCAAGCACTATTTCCTTCTCTCTGCAGCTATGTCCCTGAGAAATCTGCTTGCTCCCTCTAAATATTTTCCTAGCATGTCAAGTACTTAAACAAGGTCAAGTGCCACATCCCCTGATGTGGTCTATAGTTTATTCCTCACCCTAGTTTACCCCATGACAAATATGATCTTCTCATAACTTTATCTAGGCAGGTGGATTACTAATGCCAGTTTCAGATATTAATTGGACAAAAATTTAATTGATCAGACTTTCTGGCTAAAACCATAAAATTAGCTCTAACTGCAGATTTTAGTCTTTCTTCAATTCTGATCAAAACTTAGCTCCAGTTCTTTCCAGAGCTGGTGTCAAAACCAATGGCAGATCTCTGTGAAGCAGGATACCTCTCTGATCCTTGTGTGAGCCCAAACTGAGCCTTCACATTAGTTCTGTACCCTCCTGTCAACTTTAGCTGTGAACATAATATATAAAAGGTCAAGTGTAGTCAGCACAACTTAATTTAATTTCAAATCTAGGCCTAAATTACCCCCAGAAATTCCTGAGTATAGTGACCATAGTGGCAGGCATTAGTGTGTTTGGGTTAGGTTTGAAGTTGTCAGTACATATTAGCTTAAAACTGGTGCTAGGTGTGAGGTGGTGGGGTTATGGAGTCACTGAAAATGTACACTGAAATTACTTATACCATATGGCATACTGTCTTTCATGCAGCATATAACAAGGTTTAGAGAACTGAAAGTATGCATAAATCTTTACAGAAATGTCTGGTGTCAGACTCCCCTCCATTCAACGTCAAAGGGATTTTTGTCTTTATGGACAGATCTGAGAACTTGGGGGAAATACTTCACTTCTCAAACTCTAAGAATGATTCAGCTCAACTTTGATTAGAAATATATTCAGAATTAATTTAATCCATTACACTTACACTTTTGAGACCTTTTTGTAAAGCAGGGATGAGTTCTGACAATTTATATATTCCTTTTGGGAAGCAAACCACTGTAAGTTTAGCTGGGAACACAGAATCCAGCACAAACAAAATTGCTGTTGATTTTTGCTTTGAAGTTTTGATTACTAATATTTGCAAGACTGTTTTTAGGTCCTTTATACCAGGAACTCTGAAACCAGAATCGATCTTCATTAGAGGTAGTTTCTTACTTCAAACTAAGGCAAAGGAGCCATAACCATGTACTAATTGTGGTCAATTAGAAGGCACTTTGACCCATGTAAAACTGAGTGGCTTGACATACAAATTCCTCTTGTGGGGAAGATGCCTATTTCCAAGGGTGATTCCTAGGAAATCCAATTTCTTGTTTCCTCATCTTGTACTACAGAGCAAGCTTTACTACAGAGCATTTACTTGTTTCTCTGCTTTAAATATACTTTGGATATCAATACCATAAATAAATGTGAGACATAAATAATACATCAAAATAGTTTGGATTTAGGGTAAAACCTTTTCAAGAACTGCAATTGCACAGGCAGATAGAATTTCCTTTCACTTTATAAGGCAATGTGTTTTGTTTAGTGATACTGTTTACTTAGCTCCTCAAAAACCATGTGGTGGCACACAAGGGTGACATTTGTGATATTTGATCTTGTGAGATGCAACAAAAAATATTTCCCAATATTAGCTAGATCGTGTCAGTAGCTGTCTTTAAACATCCCCTTCTGGGACTGTATCTGGACTGGCACCAAATCAAGAGTGCAGACTGTACTATATAGCTAAAAATGAGCCTTCAAAATGAGCATTGAAACTCTGCATCTTGTGAACACTTGGTTCTCATAGCATTTGACCATAAAAGCTTATTTCTCAGCAAGAAAAAACAAAACAAAACACCCTACAGTTTGGAATTTTCATGGTATTTATGAAACTGTAATAGGCTTATTTGCTTCTCGTTATATACCTGATATATTTTTACTAACAACATCTATTTTGTATCAATAGTTAAGAAAAATAATTTAGTGGCTTAGTGGGAATGAAATGGTAATAAAGAAAAGAAAAGGCAGAAATTACTTGCTGGTGGAACACCCCACCATTATTAATTGTGAACCGTGCGATCTGGCAACCTTTTGATTTACCAGCCAGTCCACTCCCTTGTAAATTCTAGCTCGCTTTCCCATACATTATTATGTGGATTCCTTGCAACCACTTCCCTTTCTGATTTTCCAGAGACAGAGTATAAAGTTTCCCCAAATGCCAATAAAGCATGAAATCCTATTCCACTCTTTAGATTTGCTTTGTGTAGTCATTTTCTAAAAGAAGAAAAAAAAAAAAGCTTTAAACATTGCTCTTTTCTATTTTTACCTTCATTCAATAGTTACTACTCTTCATAAAAATCACAGTTTTTGTTTCAATGTCTGTACATTTTGGGGGTTTTAAACTGTTGGCTCTAATACTGAAAAAATTGTGAGTATTTCCTTGCTTCTAAAAAAAAACTTATATGAATGAATATGTTCTACTTCATCTTGATTTTGTTTACAGATATACTGTGCCATATAGGTGAATGAAGCTTGAATAAAGCATGCTAAGTAAACCACATTTAGCATGTCAATTTATAGGTAAAAATAGCTCAAAAGCAGTGTACAAATATATGGCCTAGCAGATGTGCTTGCAATGTTCTCTACTTGTCAAATGCATACTAATAATGCAGGCACTGTTGTTGACTGAAGGAATGAAAACAGAGGCTATTTTCTGATCAATTTGTTTGAAAAATAATTGTGGGGGAGGAGAGAAAGGCTGAGTGTGGGTGGGTGGTTTGCAGCAGACTTCACCATCTATAATTTATTCTTTGAGAGGAAAAGCTTTTGCAGGACACTGGCATGTAAAGAACCTGAACACACTTACACAGAATTATGTCATTCCCATTAAGTTATTTCAACTTTGTGGAGGGCTGCTCAGGTTAGCACTTGGATTCATGGAGTTGGAAGAATATAAACATTCATTAATTTCCAGAAGCTGCAGCAACAATGGTCATGTCTCATGAGGGCTGGCAGAGGGAAACTAATTAAATGAGTTTAGTTCTACTTAATAGTTAAGAAATTAAAGCACCTCATCATCCTTTTTGGGGACAGTTGTTCCATACCTGCCTAGAGCAAGATTTTTCCTGCTTTCCTGGGAGGCATTAGGGACTGAGTACTTGAGCCTGAGATTGCTCCCACTGTTCCTCTGTCCTCTGTCCTGAAGGGGGATGCAATCAAGTTATCACAGTCTCTTGGAGCAGGTAGATATGTAGGTAATCAGTAATCTAAATTTAAATAAGAGAGGGATATTCTCCAGATATTTCTGTATCTTTATACCTTGGAATAGATGTATACATGTAAGTGCTCTGCAAACCATGAAATTATTTCTTAAAGATATTCTTATCTGAAAAATGTCAGAGGCCACATTTCAGCCACATTTGAAGATTTACACAGCACAGAAGTAGTCTGCTAATGCTCTCAATACTTCCTGAACTTTTAAAGTCAGTCTAGTAGTAACTCTTGCAATTGCTACTATCCTTATGGTAATCAACATTAATTCCCACTTCCTTCAATTACTCTTGCTGAATATTACTCTTGCCTCAGACACTAAGCCATTGTGCATTACTTCTCTTCCTCTAAAACTGCAACAACAACCAACTGGCAGCTTTTGGGGCCAGAAGTTTTCAGCTGGTGGTTCTGTGTGTTTGGTTACGTGACAGAGCACACAGAAGTTCAGCTGCTTCACTGTTTGCTCCTCAACCCTTGATCAGAGCTGGTTTCTTATTTTCTGATTTTTGTCCCTTGATAATTGGGAAATACTAAAAGAGTCCCTTCTGAGAACAAACTGTCCAATTTTAAGAAAGAGTTTTGAAGACAGGTGGGATAAATGCCCATTCATATGCATCTATTTCCTCTCTTGAATTATAGGGGAGAGCTGACAGATCATATGATTTGACAGCTTTTAGTTGCTAAAATGAGGTTCTGATGATCAGTTGCAACAAAAAATTAAAAAGTAAACAACAACAAATTAAAAAGTAAAACACTGTCACATGCCATGGGGGAAGAAATTCTGGGAATGTGCCAGCAGAACAGAAATTAACATATTCCAGTATAAGGAAAACAACAATCAAACTGAGGGGATTTTGCTGGTGCGCATCCAGCTCTGCTCCTGAATTACATAGGGGAGATCATAAATAGCTGTGATCATTCCCCAGGTCTCTAAAAACTAGAATATTAGGATTAAGATGGTCAGAGAAGTAGTCTGATGAGTTCAGAGGAGTTTGGACAGCTTGGAAAGCTTTTTTTCCAGCTAGTGCAAGCACTTCAAATTTGGCTGCAAGATATCCATGTTCACTGCTTTCCAGATGGGAGTACCAGAAAAAAGGAATTTCTGCCGGCCAGACTGGCATTTTAAGTGTGAATTGGGCATGGGGAAATATGGAAGATAGGCTTTCTTTTTTGGCTGGCTGGCTGCTAACTTCACACTTTGCTTTGGGCTGGAAATAGAGAAGCCAGTGACAAGAACTTCACTGTGGCCCTTGGGGACATTACAAACCCTCTGTTCATTGGGAGTTGCTCTTAAGAAGGGCCCAGTGAGTCATGGCCACACCAAGTTAATGGGCAGAACCTGACTCCAGATGAATGCCTTCTGCTTTTTTATTCCTTTCAGTTTAGATTAGTTTCTTCTGACCTTTTTCATCACTATGTTTGCAGAGCTGGATCATTGCCTGCCTGTCTGTGCAAAGATTTTATTAGATTCTGCAGTATAGGCCTTGGAGTTTAAATAGTCCCAAAATAAGAGAAAAAAGCTTAGAGCAAGCTGCTTCACCTCAGCAGGTGCAATGAGAAGATCTCTTCACACTTCATTTTGTCATATCTTGTTCCAAACTCACAGTAAGAATGATCCTTTTTTAAACAGTGGTCCACAAAATAATGGAGTCAAAAGTGAGCAATTTCTGACATTAGTGATACTACTTTGGCTGCACACACTTGCATGAAACAAAATTTCAGTGTAGCTGTTCACAAATTTAATTTTGGTTATGGCTTGCTATGCTAAAATCTCAAAGATTTCTGTGTAATATAGTTTAATGGTTTAGGAGTTAGTTGTAGTGCTGAGCTGACAGTTTGACTTGATGATCTTAAAGGTGTCTTACAGCCTTGGTGATTCTGTGATGCTATGAAGATTGCATAAAAAAACCTTCAGGTTTTTTTTTTTTTTACATATAGTTGTAGTTGTCTTTATTTTAATATGCAAAGATTTTCAATTCCTTAGAGGAAAAATTCTAGTTAAAAATTAGACAGACTTTACTAAAACTGTAAATACCAAGTGGATATCAGAAGCTGGGCAATCTTCTGTTCCCAGGACAAGACCCTGACTTGCATGTGAGCCATTGTAGGATACCCAGACATGACAATCAAACACACAGGAAGCCCTTTATTGGGGTTGGTCATAAGCAACTCATCCTAGACAGAGTGTACAACAGTTTGGCTGATTTATGTCCAAAAAATTTCCTGTCTCCTAAAAAGGAATCCATGCTGCATGAAGTTGAAATATAGAATGTTCAATGATTGCATTTACACATCACCCAGGATTTTCTTAACAAGTGGCAATAGAATGAAATCATGTGTAATTTCCATACTATTTATATTATCTAATTTTATGAACTCTTAATCAAATTATGTAAATATGCCTTCTTTTTACATACTCCCTTAAACATCTGCAATGGATTCCTGTCAGAAACAGAGTACTGGAGCAGAAATACCTTGGGGATAAACTACCACATGGATCCTATGCCTAGTATAAGACAACAAAATACATCTGAGATATTCAAGCAGGATGACATAGAGCATCAGCCCATCTTATGCCAACAAAGAATTGTTCTGTGGCATTTTCTTCCTATGAAGTTTTAAAGTTCCAAATATGTGTTTCCTTGAGATAATTATTACTTGAAAACATCTAATTGGCAGGAATTTTTTCCTGATAACTTAGCCTAACTAAATAGTGCTTATTGTGTGTATGTGTTTCGTTTCTCATTCTTTTCATCTTCAGTAATTTTTAAGATTTTCTTGCAAGTGCAGGCCAGTCAAACTCAATGCATTTACAGCTTAATATTTTCTTAGATTAAGTTTTCACATATCAAAGAAATTATGTAAAAAATGTAGATATTTTACTTTTAAAGACAAGGAATCAAACTTTCTGACAGAGAGGAGATGAAGGCAAATGAAGCAATAATCTGAATCCTGTTGCTTTCTCTTCCCTTCATTGCTTCAGCATTGCAATTTATCCAGAATTCCCACCTTTTCTTCTGAAAAAGCAAGACATATACAACCTATAATTTTCTCTAATATATGTAAATGCACATAGAAACTAGGGCATCAAATGCACATAATTTAGTTTCTTTGTTCTTACAAATTTTCAGAATTGATTTAAATAAAGCTCTTCCTGAGTAACCCTGCCCAAAAGTCCCATCTATACTGGATGTGAAGAGAGTTAATAAGTACATTTGGAAAAAAATTACGCTCTCCATGACTACCGACAAAAAGCCCAGGGAAAACTCAGTTTAACAAAGTACTAACTGCAAAGATTAACTGCAAATTGAGGTTACTTATCTAAATATTAGTAAACTTTTAAAAAAGAACAAAGAGCCTTGGAAAGCAGTCTTTAAATTAGGGCCACACAACTCTGTATAACAATCTCACTGTTAATTGAAAATTAGGCAGTGTTATGGTTAGTTTAAATGACACAGCTAGAAACTCCAGGCCTATGGCAAAGACACCCAAGCCCAAAGACAGACAAGCTTTGCTTGATTATAGTGATTACATCATGGTCATTAGAATTTAAACCAACTTACCCAAACACAGACATCATATCTTTATTTGATAGCTGCAGTCTAGTAAATAGTGGGAAAGGATGTTATGTATGGATTAGCCCAGCTGAAATGAAAACAGACATTCTTTTTGAACCTGTCTGGCATTGAAAACGAGAAGTTAAAATCAGGCTGTAAATTGGTCTTGTAAAGCCAGAGGTCTTTGATTCTTAAGGATCTGCATAGTGTTTTAGCCAGTCTTTGTTTTGCAGGAAAACCACCTCAGCACCCGGGTATGAGCCATCCTTATGTGCAATCTACCACTGTGCAAGAGGCTGAGTTTATCTGTGGGAAAACATGTATATTAGCAATGTCCTCCTTTGTGCTCCACTGCTAGAATTCCCTTTGAGTTTGTGAGTCACTGTCAGCTGTTTGCTAAAAATAACTCTTTAGTACTGCTTGGACTCATAGTCATTATGGTGACATGTTGAGATTACTAGAGACAGAATAAACACTGCATATTTAAAATGCATTTTGCATCTGTTAACTTATAATTTACAATTTGAAACTGGGGGTGGGGGCATTTCACTGTCTAACATGAGACATCCTTGTCACCACCTCAAATCAGTTGTGTTCTTGGTTTTCCCATATAAACAATACAAAAAAAATATCAGAATCATGTTTGGTCTTTCAAAAAAAGAGGGAGCCTTGACACTGCTTTTCCTCCCTTTTCCCTTTTTGAAGTTAAAAGTTATCATACTCATAGAAATGAACATATGAAATACTTATTTGCTTTTTTATCTAATAAACCTGTATATAATAAATTGCAAGGATCAAGGCCATTCCCATCCACACTTAGAATAGCTTTTTCAGAAACTGCATATAAATCATAATAGTTGCATTGACTTTCTGGGCACTGGGACAAAGTAGAGAAACAGGAAAGTCATCAGAATATTTCCTTTGCCTATTTTCAGAGTAAGGACATTTATTACAGTGCTGTTCTCATTAATACTTTGAGAAAATCACT
Source organism: Lonchura striata (assembly GCF_050655825.1). Classification (NCBI taxonomy): domain Eukaryota; kingdom Metazoa; phylum Chordata; class Aves; order Passeriformes; family Estrildidae; genus Lonchura; species Lonchura striata. Next base: position 30,772,565 of record NC_140704.1, read on the forward strand.
CCTGGAACTGGGGACATCCAGATTGCTAAAAAAGTGTTGCCTTGCAATGAAGTGTGCTATCATGAAATATCTCACTCCAGAGACAAAAAACACAGTCACATTTAGCACATACTCATTTAGCATTTAACAGAAGATGGCATTTCTCAGAAAGTCCTGAAGATGCTTCACAGACAGACTCATTCTATAATTATAAACCAAAATCCCTGTGTCAGTTAGCATGAGCCTTACTCATTTCACCAGTGCTACTTCAACTTTGCCTCAATTCTGCCATTCAGAAATTGTATATGGCTGTTTGACACATTAAAAGTATGGGAAAGAGAACTCTGAAGTAGACATCAGAACTAAAGGAAATATGGCCATTTCACTGGCTTCACTTGACCATCAATCTCAGATCTCAAGACTTTGCTACTTTATAAGGGATTCAAAATCCATAATATTTTATGCTAAGCATCTGAGTCTTTAGAGATGTAGCACACTGCAAATATTAAAAGGATGAAGCTTTGTAAATTTATCCTTTCTTCCTTCCTTCCTTCCTTCCTGCCTGCCTGCCTGCTTGCCTGCCTGCCTGCCCTTCTATCACTTTATTTTTAAAACTTTAAATACCTTTAGATCAGTGAACACCAAGATACAACTTGAGCCTCCTATTGATCATTCAGTATTTCCTCCAGTGCCATAAAAATTACAAATCACAGACAGACCAGTTAGCTAATATGGGGACACCAGAAATAAAAAGACTCATTAAACAGCTATGGACAAAATTGTCCCACATGGTCTTGCAAGAGAGTAAGGGAATGGAGAGTAGTACAAATTATAAATTGTATAATATCTCTACAATATTTATCCAGTGCAGCATTGCCTAGCACATAATACAGCAAAATATACAGAAATATCTGCTTTATTTATCAGTACTCTCACTGTTTAGTTTCTTGGTATGTTTGTGCATCCAGCAAACACAATATAAAACTGGTTCAAGCCAGCTTGTTTTGATACAATGCCATTTTGGGTGGTCAAATATGTTCACCTACAGCCTGCTTGAGGAGTTGCCCTCTTTTTTATTCAATGGTGTAGTTTTGCTTGGTTTGCTCAGCTTTTGGTACTTCAGAATTCTTTTACATCTTTGAAAATCAAAAACTTATCTTTCCTGTTGCTAAAGCCTTGGAATAATTTTGTAGCTTTCATCTTTCCTTATGCTAAAATAAATGTGTTTCACTACCAGGATCTTATCCAGAGAATCCTAAATTTCAAAAAATTCAGATTCTAAATTACAAAAAATTTCAAATTCAAGTGGTGTTTTAGGAGGCGCCAATGGAAGCTAATGACATTGAGAGGAAATTTATATAAAAACAGCAGGTTAAATAAAACAGGTAGAGAATGCCCATTCTACTTAATTAATGGAACAGTTCAAAGTGTAAAACTGTTAAAAATTGTAAAAAAGAAGGGGCAATAGTGTGCAAAAATATTAATTGCTTCATAATGCCATGATGCAAGGGCACTATAGTATACATTTTGGCATCTAACTGCATATATTAACAACACAACCCAGAAATTGCTAGGAGGTACAGAACTTTGCACCCAGAGACTCTTCATGTAAATAAATAATGTGTAATTACTCAAAATATATTCCTTTTTATTAATTGTTTTATTCCATTAATAGGGAAGACAGACAATGGGGAGTATAGCGGTCTTTACAGTTATCAGTTCTGCCAGGTTTTTTCTTTTGTGAGAAGCTTTATGTGTATATTTCAGGTTATATGGCAGAACCTCCTGGCAATGGAAATATTTAGAATATTTAGATATTTAGAAACATTTTGTTGCTCAACAATAATTTGAGATTTATGGGATTCGGTGGTAAAGAAAGTTTCAGTCCAATAATATTTTGTAATAAGTGTGACAGATACCAATTAGAGTGAAGTTTTGCAGGGAAGAAGAAGCTGCAGATTTGCAGGGCAAAATATTAACTATTAAATCTTTTACACCAACACTGCAAGATGTAGGCTTTTACCTCACATTCATCACAAGTTTAAAATACCATCACCAGCCCTGTGTGAAACTCAGCATTCTTGTGTCACATAGGGTTCATTTTGCTGTGTGAAGGTTTGCACCTTCTCATTTCTCTGCTCAGGTTTCAGACCTGAAAGCTCTCAAGCTCTCCAGTCACAGCATGGAATGGGTCATGCTTCCTGCTGCCCCATCTGAAGAATTGCCCCCTTTAATGAGAGAGAAAGAACAAACAATGAATAACAGTGCATTTCTGTCACACACTCAGAAATCTGGGGTGATTGGTGGGCACCTTCATGAATACCAGCACGAAACTGACTATCTGTTGATAAGCAGGATCATGAATCCATGAATAATGTTGAACTAAATTGGAGTAATTTATTTGTGCGTGTATTTCCAAATCTGATTTTAAGTAATTTGATAAGAAGTAGCAAACAAGCATTTACGTGTTTGCTGGAACAGGCTGTATAACATAACCTATTAAGGAAACCCAGATGGCATAAAACACAGTGCATTACTATTTTATCATTTACCTATGAAATTTTTAATGTTCTGTAATTCCAACTTTCATAAAAAGGCTCATGGCTGCATTTCTACTCAACCTGGGGACTGTTGATAACTTTTCTGTAATGTTGACTGTAGCTCTTGCAGGGGCAAGTGTCCTCTCTGGTGTAGGGCTTTAGCCCAGGTCAGTGTGTTGAGGAACCAAGTGAAATAAATGTCAAAAAACAGAGATCATGCACCATTCCCAAAAACAGCATCACACCAGTTTCCAATGACTTTTGTGGCCTTAGATTTTAATACTATTCATCACTATTCCTGTGTATGATGAATGCACTATTCCTATTCCATGACATAAATGTGGGCCAGCCATCTTCCAGGAGGATCTTTCTTCTTCCTATTAAATATCTTGTATATAAGGCAAAGAAAATGTACTGGGGCTAAGTACAGTATTGAAATTCTCCCAGAGAATATGAATGTAACAATTATATCCTTGCAGTTATGTCTCTGGTTTTCTACATTGTTGATGAGAAGATTTATTTTTGAATTTTGTAAAGAAGGTGTGTCAGAACAACTGCCAAAAATTGCATCAGTGAAAGAATAACTCTAAACATACCTTACCACTTCTGTCATCTGATTCCGACTTCCATAAACCCTAAAAATGTGTAATAAATGTAATACTTTAAATGGGTGCTGGTATGAACACCTTGGGTGATACTTCAAGTGATATATATCCTTAGGCAATATACATCCTTGCCAAAGGTGATGTACCAGCTAATGTGGCTCCATACTCCCAAGGTATGGAGAAGGAACTACTTAAAAACGATCTTTCTTTTCTATGAAACTGCCCTTTGTTTGGCTGATTTGGCTGGGGTTTCTATTCCAAACTTGCTTTGTCTTTTATCCCTTAAATATCAGTTGTAATTGTGAGTAGAAGGAAAAATATTTTTTCCTCCAACATCTATATATTCTTTCCCTAGATATAGTTTCTAAAAGCAGAAGGTTACAGCCAGAGTTGAAGGCTGACATTTTTCTTTTAAAATCAAACTGTCTGTTACTCACAAAGGCCCCACAGTCTATTTGTTAGAGTAGCATGACTATATTCTGTCATTGATATCTCAGAATAAATGACTTGAAGGAATCCTGCCAGGGAAAAAGGAAAATTGTGTTGAAACCAAAATGATAACATCATTGTCAGTGTGCCTTAAAAGAGAAAGTTTGTGGCAATAATTTCTGTGAGAGATAGTTCAGGAAATTTGTACTGGTGAAGACTGAAGTCTTTAATGTTTGCATTCTTCAGTGTATCCTTAAGTGCAGAAATAAGAAACATCAGACAAATAAAAGAAAACGTTTCAAGAAAGACAATTAGGAGAGGGGGAAAGAATTTATTTCTAATATAACTGTTATATGGCTTATGTTATATAACTGTTATATAGTTATATGGCACATATAACACATATGTTATATGGTTATGTGGCACCTACACCTGAGAGAAAATGCATTCAGCAAAACTGTATTTCATGGTATCCGTATCAATTAATAAATTTTATATTAATGGTAGAAGCTACTTTTAAAAAATGGTACTGTTTTATGAAAGCTGCTAAGTAAACATCACTGTCTTAAATTCTGACTTTAAGCTTCCAATCTCACTGACTTATTTTGTTTGAGACCTCCTGTGCCATTTAGATGTATGGGAAAAAATTTAAAAATCCCAAAACCCTAAGCTTTTGAAAAGAGGACACCTTTTGAAAAATATTGCATGGTCATTTTCAGCAGTGGTGATCTGTAAAGAAAACAGATCAGAAAGTTTGATAATAGAGGAAGGAAATATTATTATCACAGCTTGAAATCTGTTAACAGGGCATTCCAAATGGGGCAAACATTAAAGTCAAATAGAAACTCAATTACGGAAGATTTTCAACTTGTCAAAAATAATTGCATTAATGTCAGCAATGCTGAAGATCTGAAACAAGGAAACTATTGTACAGTATCTCTAGAAAGAAAAATTAAAGGAATGCATAGTGTAGTTTCAGCAAAAGGTCCAAAATGCTCACATTTATTTTGCTTTTGTTCTGAGGCCAAAGACCACAGTACTGAATAAAACTGAAACAAAAAGCTATAAACTTCTGACAGATGTTACATCACATGAAGGCTGTGGAATAGTCAATAAGAGGAGTAATTTATCTGATTTGCTGTCAACCAAAACTTGTAGTAAATACATGAACATGACAGAGAGCAATCACTGGATGAGCTGGACCTTTGAGACATTAACTTATTTGTGCTTGAATGTTTAGCTAATATTGAAGGGTGGAATGTTCTGCATTTGCAACTAAAGCTTCTGCAAAGTAAATTTTATTTTTAAAAAGTCTGTTGAATTACTATTGAAAACTTATATCCACTACCAATTTAAATGGGATTTTTAGCAATTTTTGTACAAGAAAGTCTGTTTCTTTGCTGCCTGATAACCTAGCTAGGGCTGAGGTCATATTTATAGTACTACTGTCTTCATAAGCACTTCCTCTGTTCATTCTGAGCAGGAACTGCAAAGACACAACAGGACAAACTAGGTAAACAAAGCAACACTATCAAAAGTTCTTGCTTTTTCTTTATCTCTGTGTTGTATTGTAGAAATTCATATATAAACTCCTGCAATGCACAGAATGATTTATCTACAGATTCTTTATCTTCTTCTTCTTCTTCTTCTTCTTCTTCTTCTTCTTCTTCTTCTTCTTCTTCTTCTTCTTCATCTTCTTCTTCTTCTTCTTCTTCTTCTTCTTCTTCTTCATCTTCTTCTTCTTCTACTTCCAGGTATAATTCAAATAACCTGTTGTGGCTTGGACCTCTACCTATTCAGTGTCTAAATTCTGCTGAAATTAATGGATATTAGAACTGTATAAACAAGGACCTGATGAGCTTTTCAGAAGTACTTGGGCAGGTTAGTCCTTTTTTCAAAAAATCTCACAACAGTACATTTTTTGATTTTAAGCCTCCTGATTTCAGACTATAAAGGGGGCTTGTAAGAAGAGAATGAATGACTTTTTACACAGACAGCTAGTCACAGGACAAGTGGGAGTGGTTTTAAACTAAGAGAGGAAAGTTTTACATGATATGCTAGGGAGAAATTTTTTACTCACTGGATAGTGATGAACTTCAAAAGGTTGCCCAGAGAAGTGGCATTCCAGGTCAGGTTGGAGGGGACTCTGAGCAATCTGATCTAGTGAAGAGTGTCCCTCCCCATGGTGGAAGAGTTGGAACTAGATGATCTGTAATGTCCCTTCCAACTGAAACAATTTTATCATTTTATGTCTTTAATCTTATCCTAAATATATAAGTAATTTTCAAGAGGCATTAGATGTTATGAAATAATTGCTTTGAGAAATTGATGTCTTCTTTAATTAATTAATCTGTTGAAATATCTCACCTCAGTTTTGTTTCTGATTTTACAAAATCAGGAGCTGATTATGTCATATGGCTGGAATGACTTCTCATGAAAGCCTGATCATGGAAGTGCCACAAATGTTAATTTTTCTTTAATCTTCTCAAGCTATTGAAGTTGCACAACATTAACACTCAATCGCTCATACCACTGTTTTAATAGCCAAAGTGACACCCACACTGTAAGAGCCAGTATTCTGCTAACAGCCAGGGTCAGTAACACTTTTACAGGGCCAGACAAAATACTTTCCCAATCAGTACATTTCCTAAAGTTATTTCAGGGACCAATGATGAGAAAGAAATGTTTGACCTCTGGTATTTTTTGATTAAGAGTTATAACAGGTCCTCTCCTAGCATCCCTTCACCTTTGGAAATCTGTTCTTATTTGGTTACACCAGATCTGCTTCCAAATTCTGTGCTTTGTTACAAAAGCACAGGACTTTTTAATAAACAAAGTAAATATACACAGAAGAAAAACTCTGAATTTGTGCTAGCTATTTATTTTATTTACATCACCAAGAAATTTGCAGATCACCTTTTCAAAGCTGCATGCAGCTGTATTTCTACACCAGGGGTGTAGAAACCAGTCTAAGTACTGAGTCAAGAAACCCTGGCGTAGCTTGTACCATAATTTTTGGGGCTCTCCCACTTCAATAACAGTTGCTAGGGTAGTTTTGCATCAGAAGCAGCACATAACCCTGATAACACAATCCACTTTGTATTTAAAGTGCAAGGACTCTTCTCCAGCCAGGGCACCAGGGCAGAGTGTGTCATGGCTCCCTCCACCTCATGTGTGTGAATTTTTTTCCTTAGAAAGTAGGCCATGGCAGAAAGGAGAATGGACTGTGCCTCATTTTTCTCTGGCATGAAAACACAGTGCAATGAGGAGGTGCATCAAGATGAAGGAGGTTAAGAGCAATCACAGTTCCAGGAACTCAGTGCCTCTGGGAGAAATATACTTATTATTCCACTCATTTCACACTCAAGCGTTACTTTATTGATGTGGATCCACTGAGTATTGGGCTCTGAAGCCTCGGATAGTTTTTATTTGCAATGATGTCTAGCCAGCAGGGAGAGGTAAGGGCCTCAGGAGACATCCAGGCCACAGAATTTGAAAATGAGCTTAGAAAATATACTCCATTCTCTCCTTCCCACCCTGACTAGTTATACTATTTCACATATTTGCAGTTTAGGGGAACAATGTGGAGATTTGAGAGGACAGGTTTATCCCTCCCCATGGAAGATAGTTACCTGAGGTAGCTTCAAGCAGGGAAATTCCTTGTCCCAAGGTGTGCTTCCAGGTAGTAGTCAAGAAAACTAAGACCAAAATCACGTTTTGAGCGTAATTGTTTTTCATCAGTAACTAACTGAGCAGAGTAATCCAGAGAGCGTCTAACGTTATGTGGGAGGAATTCATCCCACACTTTCTCCCACATACCCTCAATGATGTCTCAATAAGAGAAAAACCTCATTTGCTTGTTAAGTTTGCATACATCAGATGGAAACATGCATGAGTAAAGGAGTGTTTGTGAGACTTTACCTCTTGGTGGGTAATGACACACTTGAAGCTTGTACCTCACACAAGTCAGATGAGATTATTCTGGCCCAAAGAAGCCTACTTTTGTAGGCAGCATACACTCTTGTCCTGTAAATGTTTACTCTCGTTCCTTGTCACCCAGCTGTCAGAAACCTCAGATGTGCAAGGGAAGCTAAGCAAGCGTGAAGTTCATAAAGACCTTCAGACTGAATCTGAAACCTCAAACCCTTTAGGGAAGACTTTGGCCACTTATTTGCTGCTTCAGTCTTGTTACAGATACTTAGCTCTTCTACTCACTGGGATTTGCATTGCTGACTATTATTATTTGGACAGATCATAGACAACATAATCAGTGAGGTTTTAATCTATTATTAGTACATGATTGTAATATACTAACATTGTATATTGTGAGATATAATTTTGTCCTATTTCAAAACGTTCAAGTGAGTGAGTTACTTAAAAACTCTGTGTAAGACATTTTTCTCTCTTCCCTTAGCCTAAGAGACACATTCTAACACATTACCAGAGTGCAATTTAGGAAGGACTCATTCAAAATGTTGATAATGGATTAAATAGCTTCAAGCAGAACAGCATAAAGAATCTCCTCCTGCTGACTAAAATGTATAGCCGCGGCTTACATAGTAGCTTAGCAGTTCACATATGGCTTATGTCAATGGCAGAAACCATGTTATTTTCTAAATCACATTGATTTGTTATGTGGTACTGAAAGATCTAAACCAGAATCATTGGCTATAAATTACAGAATCTAGTCTTCTACATTCTTATCTGTGTTTCAGATCCGTCAAAATGAGCCCAAGAGTCAAGTCTTCTATGTACACAATGCTACTAGTCAAAGAGTAAGAGCTAAGACCATTCAATTTCCTCCTTTTTTGGAGCCAAGCCAGACTGACATTTTCCTTTCTGTTATTTTTGGCAAAGAGGAAAGAGAGAGAAAACTTTACTGCTCTGTTACTGATGGTTTTTTTATTTTGTTTTTATTAAAAATGTTGAAACATGGGCTCTATGTCAAAATTATTTTATTATTGAAAGCTGGGTGGGGTGAATGAACTGGCAACAGTTCAGAAAGCCATTAATGGTACTGATAACGGGGAATCCTATCCAGCCTCCACAGCACTGCAATACTTAACTGCAATAAATTTTACTGAAATCGGGTGACTGATGTGCACAGTTAATGAATCGGTAAAGATTCAAAGGTTAATCTGCTGGGAGGTAACAAGCTCTGCCCATCTGATACTGTAACCAAAATATGATATTTGTTAGTTACATGATGATATTTTTTGGGCATACAACAGAAAAAAATGAGTTTTTATTGGCTTCAGCTTTGTTAGGTCTCCAAGACCAAAATGCTGAAAAAGAAACAACTCTAATGGTGATTCTTGAATCACAGACAAAACTTAAATATATTAGAGGTGAAATGTGACTCCCTGAATAAAATATATTGTCAAACATCAAAGGAATTGCCCAAGAAGCAGAGTGTTCCCTGAAGCAGAGTTGCATGTGTGCCCAGGAGCGCCCCTGCCTCAACCCTCAGCCTTTCCCAGCCATAAAAGACCTGAGAAACATGATGACCATGTGGAATTTGGGAGGGGTGGGGGAAAGTGTGCAGTCAAACCTCTTAAGAACTTATCTAACAATAAGGCAGCTTTCAAGAAACAAAGGAGCAAGGTCCAAGCAGACTCAAAATTTAAGTAAAAACAGAAATGGAAAGGAAGAAAAAGATAATTCAACTAACAGCAAAAGGGGTGGGTGAGGTTAAGAAAGCCGATGATTAACACTCATGCTTTGCCCTCAGGAGACTCACATTCAGATTCTGTTCTGCCACACCTATTTTGTGGTGCTGGACATGCTATTTACACTCTCTGGCCCAAAGCCTCCCTCCTCTCCCCCACCCCTTTACGTAAGGACAGTTCTGGCTACCGCATAGTGAGCATGAAAATGCTGAAGCCTGTGAAAGGTGCAGATCTTGCAGGTATTTGTGAAAGACAGAGCCTTGCCATGAAAGAACACACTCCCAATGTCTTTGACAACACATGACTTGAAGGTTACCACTACATTCTAGACTCTCGAGTGTCATCTCACAGCAGAGACAGTCTAAGTAAGGCTTCTAGGGAGTGAAATGTGATGGTTCCTCCAGTGTATTCTTTCCTCTGTCCAGCTGACCATGGGACAGCAAAGCCTGGGAACTGCCACTGCTGCCAGGAACCTGTGCAGCTCAAGCTCTGAGCTTGGTCCCTCATCTCTTCACATCTCTTGACACAGGGTGATGGCCCATGAAGATAGATCTTGTATCACAATTCAGTTTTAGCACTTCTGTCTTTTCCTCCTTTCTTTCTGTGCATGGACCAAAGATTCAGGTGTTGTATTAAAAATACATTAGTATTTTACTCCCTGCTTGGATAGACCTTTCTAGCACTGGGGACAAAATAAAGTAACTATAAATTTAATGTGGTCTAATTTATTCTACAATGAAACAGGGATGATGAATATCACATTCCTTTTCTACAGCACTTCTACAAATAAGTCTTAAATCACTTTCTGAGCAGGGTATTATTACAAGACTTAGCTGAAAGACAAGAAACTGATGAACATAGCAGCAAAGTGCCTTGCCCATGGTCACTCAACAGATCAGAGGCAAAGCTGCTTTGTGTTTCTTTAAGATCTTCCTAAGGCCAGAAGACCTTCTCTAAAGAGTTATACTATTGATTTGTCGACAGGTTACACCAGAGCCAAGCTGTACACGTTCTGGTTCAAGCCAGCAGGATAAAGCAGGATGTCTGTGTGCCAGGTTGGAGCCTTCTACTTTGGGACAAATCAACACTTCCTTTCTCCTGCAGGATTTGCCAGGAAACAGAACAAGCATATTTCAGTCCAACTCAGATGCATGTTACCTGAGGCCCAGCTTGAACATGTCCTAGGGCTCCAGTCTGGAACTCAATACAGGCCTGGGATGATTCCCAACAGATAGAGTTAACAACCTCCAGACCCTCTGTGCTGAAAAAAGTAACCAAAGGATCATGGAAAGACGATGCATTTGGAGCTTACTTTCAGCTTATTTTGAGTTCTGAATTTCCTGTCTGGAAACATCCTTCCCTTTGTGACCATCTTGGTGACAAAGAACTGTCAGCTACAGTGCTTGATGGAGGGTTAAAAGAGGAAGGAAGGAATCCACTACTGTGTCAGAAATCTGTGTGATTCTCAGTGGCCACTTGTCCATTTTCTAGGCCTCAAAGTGGTTCATTATAATGTAGTTTTTGATTATAAAGTGATGCTATTTAGTAGGTTATGTTAAGTATGCTATTTAGTAATAGCCTACTTCAGGTAAATCTGCGGGTAAAATGGACTTGTAGCAGGAAAATTCTGTTTCCAATACAATTTAATATTAATGCAATCAACTGCCTGTTTCAGAAACCGTAGGGGTCAATGAAAGACCTCTGAGGTCTGGACCAGGATCTAACTAGATCTAATTACATCTTCAGATTGTGGGTCACAGCAACATTTTTACTAAAGATGAGAGTGAAACCTCAGGGAAGCCATTCATTGGCATAGGATGATGAGAAGACTATGATAATCTCACAATAAAGCTCTTTCCTTATTTGCAGATAGCTGTTTGCATAGATATTTCAGGACAGACTTTTAAAATTATTAATGACAGAGATTTGATTACATTTTCAGGTCGTTGTAGGATAATATAAGAAGACATTAATGGCATTAGTAGTGTTAAAGAGATGATGTGCTATCTTCCAAGTTCAAGACAGACACATTGTAAAACTTAGAACCATACTAAGTAATGGGACTATTAGCCAGGATATAAAATTGGGTTGAAAGGAGATGGGAAGAACAATTTTACTGAAAGTCAAGCAGAAAGCTGGGATGTTGAATTTTAAAGATACTTTGTTTCTTTTCATCTTCTTCCTTAATATACCTTGGGTACACAGGGCCAGAAGGTAGTCAGCAGCAGTTCAGCATAAGGGTTTGAAACAGGAAAAAATGTCTTTATAGTTATACTACTTTCTTAGTGCTGAAGGAGGATTTATAATGTGAGAAAGAGAATTAGAAACTTTAGCATGGTAATTCAGAACATTTTGGGGAAATGTAAAATAGTATTTTGTTTATATTTTATTTCATAATCTTTGCTTATATTAAGATTTAATTAGTATAGAATTAAAGATTACTAACAGAATAATGAAATATGATTGCCATGGCTACATGTTCTAGAAGAAAATATGAATTTATTAAAAAGAAAATAACTTTACATATTTGTATAAATACATATGTGTATCAGGTAGAGAAGTTATGAAATGTAAGGAGAGGTCACTGCAGAAGGCTATGCTAAAGGTTGTAAAAACATTAAAATTGTAAAATAGTAAGAGCCATGGTGAAAAAAGCAAGCTCCAAAGCATATTAGGGTAGTATGAGAAGAACTTAGAATACTGGAGGGTAGGAAGTTAGAATTCAGAACTGCAATTCAGCACAATATTCTTGAATAAAAAGAAATATTCCTGAAATATCCCCTAAATAGATTTTTATTATAACCTAGTGATCAAATTTAGCATACTGTTTAGTCATCTGTTGACTGACTCTATGTTCTAACCGCTTCTGGACTATCCCTGAACTATCTCTGAATAATTTAATGCCTGTGGTCTGTCCAGGGAATATCATAGTCGACAGCAGGAACACATGGCAGATAATGTATGGTCAGAGTCTGTATCCTGAACATGATCACATAGAGATCAGCTTTGTTCATCTACAGGAAAGTGGCTGAGAAATGCAACAAACTGATCCCAAACAGTGTTTGGTTTGTGTGATCTTTGAGCGATGTGAGGAAAAATAGGTAACTCTTGAGAGAAAGCAGAGTTAGCAGGGTGATGGAGCAAGCATGCACATAGGCTCAGGAACTGTCCGGATGCTGAGGGAATGACAAAAGGATGGTCACAGGATATCCTTGACAAGAAAGGACAAGAAGAGAAAAGCATTCAAAGAAATTCTTGATGAATTTCTTTTCTGCTCATCTAAAAGCTTCACAAAACATTAACAAGCGAATCTACTCAGAAAATGCTAATACACAGGATTTTACAATCAGATGCTTTCTGTTGTGAATAAAGTAGTCACTGATACATCATACAATTCACAACTCAAGCATGAACTTTAACATTAGTGAGATATTCTGTGAGTACCATTTTCCTAGTTCAATCAATTTGATTCTGAGTGTCAGAAGTAACTAGTGACTCTGAGTAGCAAATATGAGGAACCAGACATAGAGTAAATAATCTCTTTCTAATCCCTCTTATTAAAAAACCCCTGTAATTCACAGGTTGATTTTCAAGCATTTGTCAGATTTGGTTTTAAACAAATTCTCCTGGGCAGTTCTATGGTACCAATGGCTGTGATATTCCACTTTAATTCAATCCATCCTTGTGATGCTTTGTGGTACCATAAGCAGAATATTCAAATATCAGGAGCAAATGAAAGAGATCAGGTAGTAAAAGGAGCATATCTTTTTAAAAAGAAGTTTATAAGACGTTGTAGTTTAGATTTTATGTGAAAGTCTGTCACCAAATTACCTTTGTTGAAAGATATGTAAGCTTTTTCTCAGTTCTTAAGAACTGAGATTATTCCTAAAGAAAATATCATACTGTCCAGTCCCTTTAAGTTTATCTACCATCAAGATGCAAAACAAAAACAAATTTTGGGCTGTTTCTCTCACATGAAACAGGTGGAACATTTCTTCTTTGTCTTTGTCCAACATGAAAGGTCATTGCATCTCTGAAGTTTAAGGCATGTGTCCTTTGGAGTAATGCCCCTTCCACTGGATCTCCTCAAACACTGGCAGCAGCTCAATTTCTTTCCTTGGCTTTGCCAATGACAATATTTTGTGCTTCAGTGTTTCCTTTGCGTGTCTGTGTCTGACATGGTTTTCCTTGCATACAGAAAGAAGCATACAATATTTTGGTTTGAATAGTGTAAGTAAAACAAGTTGCCTGCAGATTTTAAGCAAATAAATTTTGCAATGGGTAAAAGAAGTCCAAAAAGGAGTTTAAATATAAAATTTGCTCTGAAATAGGCAGATAAAAATAAGGGCCTTTTCTTATGCTGGAACTTTTGGATCTGTGGGAAGAAGTGGAGAAGACTGAGATGCTCCCTTATGTCAAAACCATGTGTGCATCATTAACCACAACATAAATCACTTCAAATGCTGCTGATTCCCTGTTTCTCCTACTTTATCTGCCTGTGTCTTTTCTTCTCACAAAGCACCAGTTTCTCTCCAAACAAGGTGAAGCTTATAAACATAGAAGAGGAATGGACTTTTTTCCTTCTTACTGTTGTGTCTCATGAACAAGTTACTTATGACTAGGAGTAGAATCTTTCTGGAGAGAAAAAACAAATGTACATTTAGGCCTTTAAAAGGCAAATATCCACAGGGCAATGTTCTATTAGCAGAGTTAAGGTTTGCTGTTATTTTGTCACTAGTTGTCACAATACTCTAATTATCATCCTACTTTGATCACGTATAAAGTAATGTTTAAGATAAGGGTTCAGGACAGTTTCATGTTTGCAAGACTCTTTATTGAGTTGGATCTTTTTTCATAAATGTGATGTTAAAATATAGTTCAGACTTCCATTTTCTCTTTCTTTTCTTTCTTTCTTTCTTTCTTTCTTTCTTTCTTTCTTTCTTTCTTTCTTTCTTTCTTTCTTTCTTTCTTTCTTTCTTTCTTTCTTTCTTTCTTTCTTTCTTTCTTTCTTTCTGTTCTTTTTCTCCCTTCCCTTCCCTTCCCTTCCCTTCCCTTCCCTTCCCTTCCCTTCCCTTCCCTTCCCTTCCCTTCCCTTCCCTTCCCTTCCCTTCCCTTCCCTTCCCTTCCCTTCCCTTCCCTTCCCTTCCCTTCCCTTCCCTTCCCTTCCCTTCCCTTCCCTTCCCTTCCCTTCCCTTCCCTTCCCTTCCCTTCCCTTCCCTTCCCTTCCCTTCCCTTCCCTCCCCTTCCCTTCCCTTCCCTTCCCTTCCCTTCCCTTCCCTCCCCTCCCCTCCCCTCCCCTCCCCTCCCCTCCCCTCCCCTCCCCTCCCCTCCCCTCCCCTCCCCTCCCCTCCCCTCCCCTCCCCTCACCTCCCCTCCCCTCACCTTCCCTCCCCTCCCCTTCCCTCCCCTCCCCTTCCCTTCCCTCCCCTTCCCTTCCCTTCCCTTCCCTTCCCTTCCCTTCCCTTCCCTTCCCTTCCCTTCCCTTCCCTTCCCTTCCCTTCCCTTCCCTTCCCTTCCCTTCCCTTCCCTTCCCTTCCCTTCCCTTCCCTTCCCTTCCCTTCCCTTTTTTTATTTTATTTTATTTTTATTTTATTTTTATTTTATTTTATTTTATTTTATTTTATTTTATTTTATTTTATTTTATTTTATTTTATTTTATTTTATTTTATTTTATTTTATTTTATTTTTATTTTATTTTATTTTATTTTATTCTTCCCTAAAATAAAACAGTTGTTTACATTGGAACAGATGGAAAAAGATGTTGAAGGTGACCCCAGGAATATGCTTTCATTTTTACCTGCTGAAGGAGTGATGACAGTGGGTAGCATTATATATAATTTTAGATTTGTTTTTCATTACATTTGAAATGTTTATAGTGTTGACTCCAAGATTAGAAAATTTTTGCACAGGAAATCAAACTGTTAAATACATACCGCTCATTTTAACATCTAATGTAAATCCAAGGTTTTCTGATCTCAGTTTACCAGAAATTCAGATGATGATATCAAAACAGGACAATAAAGGGGAAATAAAGAGAGAAATTTAAGATTATCAAATTGCAGCTCTGGACCAGGATTTGCCTGTCCAGCACAATAAAGTTCTTACTGTCTATGGGACTTCAGAGAAATCAGTTTTTTTACTTGGCCTTTGAAGTCACTAAGACACCAATGCCTGTGATAAAAGAGTTTATTTATAACTTGGTGAGCTTATGTCTTTTCCCACTGAACCAGCAGGCTTTCTAAGGTTTGGGGATACAATTTCAAGGGCTGTTAAACCTCTGTCAAAATTTTTCTGGCCCCCTAAGGAGCCTGACTATCCAGAGTTCTGTTTGCTATGACAAGGCTTCATGTGGAAGCATTCACAAAACTGAAAGATTCAACTGCTGCAGTTTTTGTAACAGAAAGTGGCATTTAATCTGAAAAATAACATTAGCAAATCAGGACATAATTGGGTTTTTATTTCCTGCCTTTTCCTCCATTATTCCATGCTGTAAGAGATAAGACAAAGCCCAATAATGTAAGTTCCTGATCTTTATGGAAAGACGTTATTTATATTTAACCTGGCAAACTGCAAGAGACAAGAATCAGGGATTATTTGTTTGATGAAAAATATTGGAGCAAGTCCTCAAAAGAAATTATAGCATACAATAGAGCACTGGTTTAGGATAATATTGTAATCCTTCTGACAATTGTTGTCAACAGCAAACATAAGGACAGGCTTAAATATCCAGAGTGGTAATTCTCAAAGTACCCAGTTTGTCATGTCACTCTAAACACATTTACGGTCAAGAATTTAGCTGAAAACTCTTCATGAAGTGTTACAGAGTTAACACTGAACCACCTACTCTGGTCCCATAAGCCTGTACATTTTGGAAAGCATTGATGAAGATGTCTACTCAAAATGAGCAAATACCAACTAGATGAATGAAAATCTGCCATCTGGAGTTTCAGACAGTGTTTCAGTCTTTCTCAATTTAAAATCAGTTCAATGAATGAGTCTGCCAGAATCATAAGACTGGTTTAAAAAAACAGTATAATTTGAAAAGTTCTGAGAAATGAAGGTTCTTGTGACTTGACTTTCCTTTTTGATGCCCAGGGATCCCTACTTTCAAAATTATCTTTGTAGTCTTGCAAGCAAGAAGTTTTATTTCCTTCTTTTAAATTCAGGCCAAAGCTCTCACATAATCTAACTCTAGATATTTGCCTTAATGTAAGCACCACATTTCACGAGAATGAAGAGAAGGTTATGGAAATTGTCCACACTTCCCTGAAAATAATTGTACATATGTTTACTTTCTGATAGTAAATAACAGAGAGATAAGCACAGTAATTTAAGCAGACTGCCATCTTAGTAGCAGAGCTATAATTAAAAATGGCTGTTTGGGGACAGAACAAAGGTCCATTACAACCAATACCCACTTCTGACAGCAGTCAAGGACAGAAACTTTGGGAAGAATGTAAGGGCAGGACAGCTGTCTTGTGCTACTTTCCTGGCATGCTTCTCCTGGTTTGGGGAACTCTCTGAGCCTGAGCTAGTTAATTCAGTGCATGTTTCAAAAAAGTAAAAGTAAAAATAAAGTAAGGACAAAGAAAGAGAAAAACTAACAATAAGACAATAGGGACTTTTGCATTTATTAGACTGAGTAAGGAATGCTGATGGAAAGGTAAGTAATGCTTTTAGTCAAAATATCACAATTCTGATAGAATTGGTGCACATACCATTATCGCAACCACAAAAATATTTTATCAATAAATGTATTCAAATGCATTTGCTCTGACAATCACAGCCTTTGTACATTACTTACTGAATTACTTCCGTTGACTTTAAACAAGGTCCTTGTGAATGTCATAGTTCAAGAAATTTTTCATCTTCATCTCTTGTTGATATTCTATACCTGCTCAGCAGATACTATCACACAGCAGTGCAGAAGCAGGAGAAGATAGAGTTGTAGAGCTGCTCTAGATGTTTGTCTTTTCCTCCCTTAATATTATTATCCTAAGACACAGGAAAGAAATTGTCCTTCAATGTATTTAAGACATTCTGTGTTTGTATACATTGAAGTGCCTTGTGTTCACTAAGCAAGAGGTGTTAAAAAATGGCAAAGTTTTTTTATTATTGTTAAGCAAAAAATTCTACATATATCTTCAAAAGGTTGAGCTGGTGTAAAGAAATTTTCACTGTGTTGAGGCAACTCAACAAAAGCTGCATTAACATTTCCCTGCTTTGATGTCAGAGATCTTGAAAAATATTATGATGGAAAATAAATACTTTGTCCCTATAGCTGTATCTGTTTCCACTGTGAATCTATTAAAATAAGGAGTTTCTCTTACAGATTAGTGGCACCCGGAGCTGATTTAAGCAAGGACAACTTTGGAAGTCAATTTGTATTTGGATCAGGAAATGACTCAGTATTTTCTGAAGTGTTACTTCAAAGCTCACTCTTTTATAGATAGGTAAAAATGATATCACATCTTCAGAATGTTAAATTAAACAATTGCATAGAGGCCAGGTCTTATTTCTGATGGTGCTTTAAACTATTTTTTCATACATACACACACACACACACACACACATATATATATGCATACATACATATATATCTCTCTCCCAGGATAGTTTTTGTCGTATCTGGACAAATAATGAATAGTGTCATATACACACGTACCAGTTCTATGACACCTTTTGTAATACTACTTGTCACTGTTTTATGTTTCCATACATATGACTTGTCTGCAATGTGTTAGAATTAGTGGTTTTATGGTTTATGGATCTCCCGACATTATATCCCATTATTATGTTGGCTGAAATGTGACCTTAATGTGAAGGTGATAACAAAAAAAGATGTTAGCCAATAAGAAGTATTCCTACAAATGGTCAAATGACAGTGGAAAAGGAAATATTTTAACAAAGCGATGTTAATACAGCCCAGGATCAACTCAAAGGAAACCCCTGAGGAAGACTATCTGAAGAAAAATACCATACTTTTGGCATAGTGTACTTTACTGCATGCCTGACACATTTTCCACAAAGCTCTTGTATATTTTCTGTATGAAAATCTAAAACATAAAGTCTTACATTTTGCACTTGAAAAAATACAGGAGATTTAAACCAGCAATGTTTCTGCCGTATGCCTGTAGATTTTTTTTGGCAATTAGATCTGAAGGAAATTATGTATCTCAAGAAAAAAAAGGAGTGGAGTGGGAAGGCTGATGAATGTGGTCATATAATATGATTGAGGTCTTTCTTTTTCTTATACGTAGAATGTTTGTGTGAACTATAGAAACACAAATAACTACTATTGTTATGATTACTGAGTATATTTTCAATATGATCAGCTTCAGTTTTGGCATCTATTGAGTTAAGGAATTGCTGGACTCTGTGACTGAACCTTACTGATGCCATGATCTCCTTATGGGAAAGACACTGAAATTTTCTCCAAGCTGGTGCTGCACTCTACTCTGAAATTATTCTTGAAATATTCTTGCAAGTGAAATCATCAAAGAGCCTCAGAAACTTTGCTATAATGGAGATAGGCTTGTGGGCCAAAGCTAAGTTGAAGTCTTCAGCATTGAAAACAGCCCAGTGAAGAGGAAAAAAATGTGGCTCTTGGAGCAACAATACAGAGTGTCACTCTGAATTTTAGTTTGACCAGCACTGTTATTAAGAAACAAAATATAGTTTATGGATAAACATTTGATCCACTATGATTAAATTAAAAAACAAATGACATGAAATTCAAAAATTTTGAAAGATGAAATATTGACAACAACTATCTACATAGCTTACCTAAATTTGTGCCTGGAAAGTCAGATGTCATAGGGAAGAGCCAGTAGCCAGTTTAGTTATTTCTTCCCACAGTTGAGGTGCTGCCATTATGATTGCTTTTTATTTATGGTCTTACAGGATCGGGTTCTTTCACAAGAATCCCAGCAACGACCAATATTCACAGGTGTCATATTTTAGATAATGTAGACATTCTTTTTTCTCCAGTCACAATTATTCCTAAGTTTTGGTAGAGAATTAGATTTATTATTTTTCCAATATGATTTAGAAACTATGCTTATCTGCTGTTTCAGTAGATCTGTGGCTATAAACTATGTCTGTATGAGTACTGAATTCCAGACAGTTGTTGTAAGATAGGAGAATAGAGTACATGACCTTCAAAAGTACCTTTAAACTGTTTTCAGCAGTTGTCTTCACTAGATTTTACCCCAACAGTATTTCTAAAGGAAAAATTGCCTTAAG
The DNA here is from genome assembly GCF_050655825.1 of Lonchura striata. Taxonomy (NCBI): domain Eukaryota; kingdom Metazoa; phylum Chordata; class Aves; order Passeriformes; family Estrildidae; genus Lonchura; species Lonchura striata. The sequence continues at coordinate 30,792,032 of NC_140704.1, forward strand.
ATTTCAATTGGAATTCAAAGTGTATTTTGCTGCTATACCCAAAAACAACTAAGAGCTCAGAGGTCTCTGTAAGACCACTTGGATGGTGGAGTTGCAAAACAATAAACTCAATCATCTTCAGAAAATCCCCTGGCCTGAAATCAGTTTGTGATCTGGAGTGATGATGATTGTGTATGTTTGCTGGTACGTACCAGCTCCTGACTTCACAGAACCTCTGGTTCTATCCTGCAATTCACACTCCAGTGCATGGAATAAAACTCTGGGGCAGCAGCCAAGCTCAGCATGTAGACACAGCGTGGGTGAGCATCTCCTGTGTATGATATAGTGTATGACATGACTAACTCCACCATGGGAAAACCAAGGAGTTAAAAGTCTTGTTTGTACTCTTTAATAGAGCACATGGCTACTTCAACCTGTCTTTCAGCACTTTTGCCCTGCTATTTTACAAGCCTGCCAAACTGAAGATGACTTACTCTTGATGTCCTGTAGCACAGTGTAGATATTGAGCCTTCCTGCAATTTAATTCTTCTATTTCTTAGGATGCTGGAGATGAAAAAGGCAGCAGTGTGTGTATGTGTGCACAGAGGAAGAAATTAGGCAGAGGTGTAGAAATAATAAAAAATAAATTAAAATAAAAGTTTGTCCTAGACGAAACATTTCCTACATATTTTGCTGAAAATAAAGAAATTGCAATTCTACTCCCATTCAAGAACTTGAACTTTTAGAAGCAAAATGCTTTGTACTTTCACTTTTTAAATCTTAGTTTTATATATAGCTAAATGGCAGCAAATGAAATTGCCCATAACAATTTATTTCCCATAATCCCTGGGTCATTTGTAGAGTTCTACTTTCTAAAGAGGTATGTGAGAGGGTATCCTAGTTCAGATCAGGATAGGAATAGTTTTTGCAGTAGCCACAAGAAAGTGTGGCCAGGACATAGAGGTTATGCTATACCACCTCACTCCCTTCTGGGCAGAAGGGATTCCTTCCAGTTCAGAAATGTGGTGAGGAAGTTGTCTGGTATTGCTTGCTGTCATGGGGTTTCCGTGGGAGTCCTTTCTTTTCTCATACCTTTTATTATTAATATTGTTGCTGTCACTGTTGTTATCATGTTGCTATTTCCAGCATATTTTTCTTGTCTCAGCTGATGATTTTGACCTTTAGTGCCTCCAGCTGGAGCAGAAGGGAGTGGCAGTGGCTCATGGTTTTAGTGGAAGAATTGAAGAACACCATTCCTACATCATGACAGAGGGAGAAAATGCAAAATGAATGAATGTGACTGGAGTGTTGAGCCTCAAATGATGAAAGAGCAACTGGGCACAGTGACAAGAGTGGTGCAGCATAACCATTCTGGATGATGCAGAATAAATCAAAATACCACTTTTGAAAAAACAAAATATTGCTGCAGTATAGAAAGAATATACATTTATTCCATATCTTCTGGAATGAGGATTTGGAACAAAGACTTGCACTGTTTGTCGTGTCTGCTCAGTGGAATTTTGTCTCAGTGATACCTGTGCTCGGTCAAGACTGGCCAGATTTTTGACCATATTAAAACAGTATTGCATAAATGTCCTAAAATACATCTCAAGCCACCAAAAGAGAACCTTGCCTCCCCCAAAAACCCACAGCAATAAACAAACAAACGAAAAGCACAATCTCTACCCCAGAACCAGTTGAAAATTTGGAAAAAGGAGTATTAAATCTAGGAGCTCATGTCTATAACTTGGAGCTATCCTTGCTCTCAGGTGAATTCCTGAGAGAGTTGAGAGGCAGCCACCACAGTTCCATCCAGAGCACTCCAGACTCAGGCTGGTGTGGTCTGCACATGTAACTGCATGGATGCTGAGCTCCAGGAGGAGCTCACTGTCCAATAGCCATTTCACAAGTTTTCTATTTGATGTGAAATAACATCTCCTGCATAAATTCTCTGGATTTGAGTATTCACACTTAATTTTGGGCAATTGTTCAGAGTGTGTTTTTTAATAATGAATGACTGTACTAAAAGTTAAACACAGGGGAATTGCCTCTTGGCACTTATGCTACCAGCAGTTCCAGGAAAGATTATCCACTGCTGCATCAAGAAAGCATTTTACCAAATGAGGAGTCCAGATGTTAAATTTGTACATTATTTTCCCGATTTTTTCCTCTATGCATAGGTAAACTTTTCAAATATTTTATCTCTTATCCAGATATTCAAGACCTTCTGCTTTATGGGAAGACCATCAGGTCACCCTGCCTGCAGCCTAAAGAACTGAAGACATTAGTTGCTCTTTCAGTCCTTAACTCATGACATAAGAATATAAGCTATTATCCCTAAATCATTTTGAGCAAAGTACTTCATAAATAGTTTGGCTAACATTAAGATTCTACCATGTAAACAGCAGAGTAAATGCATAAGAAAGACTAACTCAAGCTGTAACCTTTGTGTATGTACCTGGAATACTTTTTAAAGCTGCCAATAAATTGTAACAAATAACTTAACACTTTGAAACACATTAGAAAAGCCAATTTAAAATACCTTGGAGCTGCAGTTGGAAAGACTGTGAGCCAGTTGGTCAAAACTTGCTTTCAAAAATAACTCAGAGCTTACTAATTTTACCATTAATAGTCAGAAATACAGCAATTAACTAGAGTATCCTCATTTTACTTTGGAATAATGCTAGTGTCAGAAGCAAGGATACTTAAACCAAAGCCATTCCTTTGACATGAATGTCAGCCCAGAACTCTAGTTATCAGAGACAAAGAGTGAATTAATCATGTAAACATTTTCACAAATGCATTAATTTCCTTTTCTTCATAGCATCTCTTTTAAACTATGGATTACAAACTAGCTGAAACCTGGAACAGGAGGATCTCCGTTTTAAGTGCACATGCATGGAGCAGTGGCATCCCAGCTTATGACTGGTATTATGCAGTGCTAAAATTATATAAGTGATAATTCACAACACCCACGTTGTCTTTTGGGAAACATTTGTTATATTCCAAAATATAGCCTCAACATATTTAGGGTTCTCAAGTGACACATTTTGGCTGTCTCATGTTGCTGCCACTTTTTTACATTCTGCTAACCCGATGAGCCATCTTTTAATCCATGTTCCTGGTAGCTGAATCTTAAGGAAGACTCTCTGCTCTCTATCATAATTTCTCATAGTTCAGAAAATCAACTGTGTTGAAGGTGCTTTCTTCAGAACTGCAGGTGGCAAAATCAGTAAACATCCAGCAGTGCTAGTAGCAGGGTTTGGTGCTAAGCCTGCACAAATATAATTTTTCTGACCAGTCAGATCTATGAAAGACTCATCAGTCACCACTCCTTTTATGTTAAATTGGAAGATCTCACCTCTCCCTCTGTTCACAATATTCCATCAGTGAAGCTTCTTTGACTTCACCTGTCCCAGTGCAGGGGAATGCATTACTGTTTTTCTCTGCTTTTTTCCCCTAAAATTGTGGATGTGATAAACTGGTAAAGAGACATGTGCAATAGAACTTTCTCTGATTTCACCTCAGTAGTTAACAGTGTGCTCTCAAAATGGGTTTTGGTCAATCTCTGAGTAGAAGAATTAAATAAACATGTTAAAAGCCTTTATATGCTATGCAGAGGTAGAATTTGACATACTTTTCTACATGAATTACACAGTTTAAACTGACATATTTTGAAATTATTTTTCAATATCTTCACAAAATATTTATGAAATAGTGTGGACACACAATATAGGTATGTACAGGAGAGTTATACAGGCTATTAAAGCCTATAACTTGAAAAAAAGTCTTATAAAAACTTGTGGGAATACTAATGCAGTGTGTTGTGTTCACTCATACTGTCAGCATATTTTCTGAATAAGTTACTGACTGAAATACCATTTCATGATCATCTTCTCTTAGCATTCAGACTCACCTAAAAATTCTTAGTCATGATGAAACAGCAAAATAGACAGCAGGTTAACGGTGTAGACAAACAGACAGAACTTTGTGTGATTTAGTTCAACTAAAATTCCACAAGGGAGATAACTCTTCTTATATGAAACTTGACCCTTGAAAAATGCTAAAACCTTTTCATATGATCATCACAGTATGCATTGTATTATAGCACTTTTAGAGATCTAACTCATCATTTCTAAAACCAAAGTGACTTTCTGTCTTCATTCAGTTGCTTAGGAAGAAAGAAGCATGCCAGATAGATATGGGTGTAGCAGAGTAGCTAGGAAGAACATTAAGAAATAGGAGAAAATCCCCACCAAGGGACATGCTACAAAAAGGTGATGAATTTTTGTCTTCCATTTTTAAGAACCACTCTAAAAATCTAGAAAGTTGAATCTCTGTTTTAAACCCCTTGTCAGATGGGATTTATAGAGGTATAGGTTGCTCCAGGATGGAAAAAGGAAAAGAAAAACCAATTCAATCATAACAACAGGATAAATACTGCTACCCCCCAAATTTTTATATTTAATTTGAAATAAAACAACAACTCTTTTCTTTGATAGGCTCTACAATCTCCATCTACAATTTCAGTTAGGTTTGGTATGAATATTCATATGAGTGTTCTTTCCTTCAAAAGGAAGCTTTCAAAAGAGGACTCAACAAGGCACAAAATTACTAATGACTTCAAAGAAAAGCTTTCCACCTAAGCTCTCCATATTTGGAACCAAAATGTGGGTTTTTTTGCAAGGAAAACTCTGACTTCTGAGTTTAGAGCAGTTTCCACTAGACATGGACTATGCACTGCAAATGACAAGCTAAGTGTTTAGTGCCAAGACTGTGAAGTATGTAAGTAATGTATTTACCATGTCATTAGGATATTCAGTGGCTACCATTAAGACTACAACATCTCTATTGATCACAGTTCAAAATAGAGCTACAGCTATATTTTTATGAAATCCTAGCTTCAGAGAAGCCAGTGTATTTTAGCATTAGCTTTTGATGGACCAGGATTTCACTCCTTTCTTTTTTGTCATGAAATATGTATTTATCATCTGCAAGTTCATTGCCCTGGGTATGAAGAGCAAGTTTTGATGCACCAGCTGTAAAATATTTTGAATTCTAGATAGACTTTTTCAACCTCTAGTGGAACGGATGAAGGTAAACAGGGAAAGAATATAATCCACTTTCATTTGGCTTTGTTTTTTCAGATTAGCAATAAGTACTGATTTCCATCAGTAAGTAACATGTCTTTGTCAGGCAGCATTTGGTAATGCTTTTCAGCAATGAATGGAAGTCATAGTACTATAAGCATCATTACAGACCTGAAACGAATTTCAGCTAACAATTTTATAGTGGCCTTCTATGCTAATTTTATCATGAAATTGTACCTCCTCAGGTGTTTTCCTTTTCTTAGTACAGCAGGAAGCTAAGACTTCAGTAAAACATTATGCATAGCATAAAAGACTAAACTAGAAATTTTGCAATATGTCATTAATTTCTTGCCTTGTGTGCTCTGGCACATTTCTAAAGGAGTTAGCAGAACAATATTTACTAGTTTTATTGGAGGGTTTTAGCTGTGATTGCCCAGATGCCATCTGCTGAAGTCCAGAGTCAGTACAGTATTTCAGTAAAGCAAAATTCCATGTACAATCGGGGTCTGAGGGCATTTGGCACTTCCTGATTTCTCACCACGCTACAAAAATTTCCATTGTTTGTTCTCTTGGAAAAGACACTCCCTTTCCAGTGACCAAAAAGAAAAATAGTGAAAAAACCTCCTATAAATATTAAAGTATTGCTATCAATAAATTTTGTTGCACTTTATGATCACACCATGACCATTCTACAGGAAAGCAAACAGCCAATAAAAAGGCCATGCCATGGCTGGTGATGCCTCAGGCTTCCTTAGTCCTGCCTGTCTGGGCTGACCCTGCAGCTCATGGCCATCAGTGCAGGGAGCTCCTGCTGGCCCAGGCAAGGAGCAGTGCTGCAGGGCAGGCAGCTGGCTGATGGGGAAGGAAAGCAGTGTAGCAAAGAAACCCTGCCATTGTAGGGAGGAGGAGTGGCCTTGTTTTTGTTCCGTTTTTCTGCGGAAACTGTCAGTCATGCTGCAGCATGTCAAGCCCAAGCAAACACAGTTTGCTGTTCACAGAGTGACAGGCTCACAGCAGGGTAGGGGCTGGCTGGCACCTCTGGAAATGTCCTTGTCCAGCCCCCTGCACAGAGCAAGGTCAGCCTCAGCAGCCTGCATGGGCTGTGTCCAGTTGTGTTTTGAATCTTCCCACATTTTGAATCTTCCCAAAAGGCAACATTCCATGGCCTCTCCAAGTGGGCTGTAATTGACTTGTGAGTTTTACCTGCAAAACTTGAGTCCCTTTGCTTTGCAGAAATGCCAAAAGTCACCTTTCAGTGGCTTCTGCAGACAATGCTGCCTTTCAGCTCCTGTGTAACCGTAGATGGTTCCAGAGGACACCAATCCCTGCAGGACTATCCCAGGGAGCAGGATCCAGCCTTTAGCTGGAGGCAGGGTGTGGTGGCAAGATGACCACAGCCTCACCACCTGCTTTATGTAAGCCACAGTCCAGGCAGCTTGTCCAAGTGCTGCTGGAAGCCTTGGCAAGGTCAGATCCCCTCATTTCCCATCTCTTGTCTCTGTTTGTACTCAGTGCCATAGCGGAAAATGGTCCATCCTAAGGGAAGAAAATTCACCTTTTGAGAAGCCTGGGTCTATGGTTTTAAAATGCAGAGAGAAAAACAATTCAACACATTCTCTGTATTTATGAATTACTGTAAAATTAGTCTAACTAGTTTCACCTTAAAGAGAAATTTCATATTAAGACCAGTCATTTCATCAACATTTAACAGCAAAAATTATATTTCTTGAGACAGAGAAAAAAAAAAAAGACAATAAAACAACCCTCCAACACTTACACAGTTGCCTTGATCCTGATTTTTTTTCCTATGACTTGATACTGCAAGCTTCCCACAGTTGTGATTCTTTCTGGTAATGTGAGCTTAGAGGATGCAGATCTCTGCTCATCTAGCAATGAAATTTAGTTTCAAGCTAAAGCAAGTACAGATGCAACAATATTTCAACTCTGATTTCCTCTGATATACAGCATAAATATATGCATAAAGAATTGACAGCCAATTCCAATTACTGAATTATCACAGCACTGAGGAGGTCCAGAGATTTTGAAAGACATTGGAGAAAAGCTCTAGCAGAATAACTCATGCAGAGAATATTGGACCTATCCCCCAACATTTCCTAGATTTTTTTTTATTCCTACCCAATAAATGAATGTAATTATGATACTTTACCCCCTATTTACTCCTTATCTTTTCTTTCTCTCCTACACTTCAAACTTCTTTTAAGAAGCTTGAGTGGAAATACTTTTATTTTTCCAAATGCTGTGAGAATAGCTGGGCCTGTAACACTTCCAGAGCAGCTTTACTTCAAATGCTGCCACAGCAGCAAACGGGTCTGATGAGGATTAACACCTCCCTGTAATTGGTGGATTTTGATCATTTACAGAAGTGACGTTACTCCCACTGCTCTCATTGATTTTGTTTCATAAATCCCAAGTGTGATATTATCCCCCTGTAGTTTAACTGCTTTTTAGGTGGTGGGAAGGATGGGAAAAGGGAAGAAAATGGGGGCAAGTTGCACAGTTCATGCTACTTTTAATACTCTAATCCACATGTTTTATTTCAACATTCTCTGGTTTAGGCTGCCTTATTTTCATCTATAGCTCTCTTTGTTTCACTTCTAATTACTTCCTTCATCTTCCTTTGGTTTGCAATGTGTTACCTTGCTTTCTACTGTCTAAATTTGCTACGTGTTTAGAGGTGCTTAGATTCAGTCGTAAAGAAGGTCACACAGAGTTCAGAAATGTTTGCAAAGGAAAAAAACTGAGAAAGATCCCCTATTTTTGTTTTGCTAATCGAGGGTGCTGATGGTTTTGTGATTTGCATAGTAAGGGTTATTGGGGACTAACTCTGGTACAGCTTGTCCACATGCACTCAGGACAGTGCAGGGTTGTGATGCTGTTTCCTCGCATGAGATCATATCTGCAAATGAGCAGTGGGAGTTCTACTGGGGGAGGCTGGGGGGAGGAAGAGACAGACTGCAGCCCCATTTGAAATAATTAATCTAATCTTTCTGTTACTACTCTGACCAATTCATATCATCCTGCTGCTCAAACAAACTGCTGGATGTCGCATTCCCTTTTTTATAGACTTCCTGTAGCCATTAGCCCTACGTCAGCTTATGTGATATATCACGTATCCTTTAAAATTCTATATTCATTTGAATCGGTTCTTGAGTTATTAGTTCCTCCATCCACCCACCGATCCCTCCCTTCCCTGCTCTGCTCCAGGTAATCAGCAATTCAGCAGGACACTCAAAGCAACTACTTATAAAATTATCTATCCAGGAGGATGATAGAGGTTTTATGTATATACAGAGGAGGACCAAAAACAATTGGCTGGGTAAAACATTTACACATAACTTCTGGCTTTCTCTCAGGCAGAGCTTTTGCAAGGGATTTATAGGTCAGATTGGCTCAGCAGTTTCAGCCAATTGCCCACCCTACCTTAACAAAGCTTGCGTGTGTTTGTACAGCTGTGCTCATAGCTGTGGGAGTCCCAGGGATCCCACAAGCCTTCAGTTCCTCTACCTCCCCTTCATCATTTACCAGCACACAAATGTGCATAGAAAGAAACTGTAGAAATCTGTCTGACTAGCAGGTTAAAGGCCCAGGATTCAAACCCTGTTTATTTTCTTTTCTTGATTTCCTGCTGCTACAGTGAGTAAATGGTATTTTTCTCCTTGCCTTTTTACCTGTTTGTCTATCACTGTTTGGCCAAGAATGAAAGAAACCATCCCTTTCAGGCTCCTTTAGAGGACTTCAAGGGACACAGAAAGTTTATGTGCTGCTCTGGTTCTTCAGTGTTTTGTTCTGTTTCAGCGGGGGTGTTGGTATAAAATGGGATATAAGTCAAACAGAAGTAAACCCACCTGCATCTCCTGAAACCTCATGCGAAGAAAGGGATATATTTTAATTAAACCAATTCACAATTAAGTCCAGTAAATGTTTGATGCTGAGCAGTTTAGAGGCAGTTAATATACCTTTTTGAACTGGTGCCACAGATTACAAAGTCTGCCATCTGGGGAGGTATTGCATTTGAAATTAAATTTAAAAAGTCAAGATGTTTCTGAAAATTAGCTGGCAAATTCCAGCCAACCTCACATACATTAGGATTTTTTTTTTGAACAGCAAAAGAAAACAACGAGGAAGCACGGTTCTTAAATTATATCTCCTAACCTAATAAAGCTGAGAAACTAAGAATTTCAATAAAATGTTAGCTTAGCTAGTGATTTCAAAAGAAATTATATTTGTATTTCAAGTATTATTGTCATTCCTAAAGCCTGATGCCACTTTGATAAAAGCTCTAATTCAGAAAAGTATAAATTCTACAAACAAAAGAAATTAAAAACTGTCACATTTTCAAAGGATCTTATTACTCAGTTCTTGCAGACATTTCTAATTAGAGAACTGTATTCATTAACACTTGATATGTTAGCAATCTGCCAAGATTTCTGCTTTCTCTTTCAGTCATTTGGGCCTCTGTACTGCAATGAGCTAAGCAAAGACTCATGTCCACATCCAGCCTGACTCGGAGGGTGGAAATTCAGAGGGAGTGAACCAAGAGGTAGAGAGACTCCAACAGAGAGCTTGCAGGGGAAAAGGGACATTTTGGTTCCTTACTCTTCTGACCCTTCCTTTTTTTTTCATTTTACAGTTATGTTGACATAAAAGGAAACAAGGAAAATCTCAGATGTTTTCTCCATTGGCATCTGTTTTTGAAAGCAACTTCACTAATCTGTTTAAAGAGGAGTCAGTCACTCAGAATTAAAGATTGCACCCCTGCTTGGAAAACCACTGAAGTTTCTGACTAGAAATAAAAAAAAAAAAAGTCAGTCTGTGGGTTCTGTTACAATACTCAGAATTGTATCTGACACATTTGAAAATGTCATATAAAAATCCCAATTCCTTTATATTTTCCAGCTTGCTCTAAACTAGTTCTGGTTTACTTTGCTCTTCTAAGATTAACCCCACTTTGCACTTTGCTTGCTAGCTGAAATGAAGTGAAAAGAGAAAGAGGAAGTGTATGGATATGCAAGTAACATTCACTTACCAAATGACCATGTTAAAACTTATGGACAGTCCCAATGAAGTGCCCCAGGGAAGTATTGTAAAAAAAGAATTGTAAGGAAAAGTTGTTGTTAAGAATAAGAAATCTCCAAACACAGCATTCTTCTGTACAATTACCCATACTGTTGCTATATCAAGGTTTTTCAAAAATCTGGAGATTGACAAGTTGACTTTTTTGGGGGAAGGGTGGGTAGGAGGAAGGAGAATTGCCTTTTGGCTTTTGACACATTTTCAGGCTCATATTGTCATGATTTCTGTCCAGTTTTAATGGTTGATTTTTTTTTTTTTTTCTGAATTAGGAGCTGAAATTATTTTCTCATCAGACAGAGTCCTCACTTTAGGACAAGAGAGTACTGGAAGGAAGAGCTTCATGCCATACCAAATCAAAGATCCTACTTAGCATGTGACTGCACATGTTTTTTCTTTCCACAGACATATGCACAAGAGACCTTTAAGAGATCCCTGGTTGTCACAGTACTGCCTCTTGACTCAGGAGAGTTTCCTCTGCATCCTGGAAATAATTTCAGAGGCATTTCATGGATAAGACAATAGGACTTCCATAGTCAAAGCTCAGGATAAAGTGAGGAGAATAGTATTCACATACCAGTGTATATTGTCAGGTTCTGTACATTTTCATTAAGGAAGTAAAAAATATTATGCACTGCTGAAAATATGACCTGCTGAAGAAGCAGCTAATCTTCTTTTCCAGTTTATGAAGTTGTATAAGCAGACAGTACAGGAAGGGGTGAAGGACTGGAAAACTCAAGCCCTTCCCTTGAGATACATTTGGAAAAAATCTGTGGGAGAACTGAAGGAGGTTTTTGTTTGACTTTCCATTTGTTTGGTTTGTTATACTTCAAAACAGAAAAAGAGCATGGATATAATACAAATCTCTTCAGTGTAACAGAAGATCCACCTCCCATATTAATCAAAACATGCAAAGATAGACATTTAACTGAAGGAATTTGTACACTATGGCAAGAAGGAGAGATTATTGCAAAAATCTGGAATGGAACGTCTCAGTGAACAGGAATAAACCACAAAATTATCTGGAAGTAAATGAACATGTTTGAAACCCCCTTTTGGCATGCATGCAAAATTCATGATGTGTTTTGCATCCAAGTGAGACAAGGTTTCCTCAAGGATACTAGCCTAAAATCTACAGTTATTTCTGAAGAAGTCTAAGAGCTTAGTCCATTACTTAGGCCAGAAGACTTTCTTTTGCTTTTTTTAATTTTCAGATTTCAATTAATTTTAGACCTGCCTCATCCAAATATAAAAAGATAAAACCACACTAAAAAAAGGAATCAGAAACAAGTAAATATGTGGCCTGAGAATTTATTTCCTCTTTTGTTATCACTAAGACTAAAATTAGAGGAAAATCTAAACATGCAGTATTTTTCACCACCTTGTGCCAAACATTTTTTTATACTGATAGAGACCATATCTTGTCAAGAATTAAGTCCTGACAATACACAGTAAGTACAGCTACACACAACATCTCAATAGCTTTCAGACCACAATGGAAAATCTTAATTACCATGTGCATATTTTCCTCACACTTCTAAGGTGCTACAGATGTAATCCTGACAGCATAGGTCATCTACATTTATAGGCTTCTAGTATGATGAGAAATAGACAATTTCCAAAGTGAAAATCTGATGACTGAATGACAATCCTTTGGTCATGCTATCCTGGGGATAAAGCTTCTGAACAGTAGATAATTTATTAAGATAGATTTTGCTTTTAGGTGACCCAAGCAGAGAAACTTTTCAGTTGGTAGAACTGCACAGTGCCAGGCAGTATCAGCCCCAATTTTTTGAGGGGCACATTGTGGAGAACACATTGGGATTGATATCAATCCTCATAGAGAAACCAAGGACCAACAATTTTCAGGCTTAAACCTGGAATTTATGAGGTCTTGAGATTTGTAGAATATTCTGGAAGAGTTTTATAAATAGCAAGTGATACAATTCTCATGCTGGTAACATTTACATTAAGACTGTGCTTAATCTTTCTTTTTTATTTTCAGGAAAGGTACTGCTTCACTGAGGGCTCATTCCTCCTGTATCCTTCAGTGGTTCTCATTGACATTGTGCCATTTAAACCTATTCCTGCTTATTCATTGCCTTTCAAACCTTGACCTGGAAATGCTGCAGAAGAGACTGCATACTGGGGAGTATGACTGAGTGATTGGCAGAAAGGATTTAGGAATATTGGAAAAGCTAATTGAAGAGAAGCAAGAGAAACAGAGAGAGGAACCAGAACTAAAAATCACTGGGGCAAATTCTTACAGGATTCCCTCTAGGAGATGAGGTGTTTCTCCTTACAGTTCCAGGAAACACATTTTCCAGAAACATCTCTTGGTGTTCAGAGGAATAGATGACAAAAAGAGAGGAGGAGAAGAGAGTAAGAATTCTCTAGAAGACTGGAATGGGGAAAAGGACAGGAAAGAACTTAAATGCACCACAAAGAGCTCCAGTTGTGGTTTTAATGGCTCAAGGGCTCACCAAATATTGCTTGGTTCTGCAGAGCTACCATTGCTGGGTTGGACACCTCCATACAAGGAGGTTTGTTTAAGAGAAAGTTTGTCTACTGTATATAAGAGATAAACAGAATATTGTTCCCCATCTTTGAATCTTCTAAGTGATAGTTTTCATGTCTGCTCTGTGACTGTGAACATTCTTCTAAAACCCTAAAAACTCAAAAGTAGCAAAAATGAGTGTCAGTTTGGGTACAAGAATTTTTAAAAATGTTCAAATTAAGGCTTAGGTGGTTTTGCACAAAAATTAAATGTTCTAAATTGTTTGAAACAAGATAGGTTTGTGAGGTTTTTCACTACTTTCTGTAGCACAGAAAGCTGAATCTCGCACTGGGCAACATCATGCGGCAATTTTAATTTCTACTACTGAAGAATTAGTCATAAGAGACAATGTTTATACCTGTAAACTTCAATCAGGTTTGGATTTTGACCTCAGCTTTTGTTTTAAAAAATGCAAAGTTAACTTTTGCAAGTATATAATGAACTGACATGAAGCAATAAGAGAATTCTATAGAATGGGACTGGTAAAGCATGGCTTTTTCCTGTGATGCTTATCTAAGTTATTTTCACTTGTGAACATGAAACAGAATACAAGACACTAAATTGTAATTTAACATTTTCAGTTGTATGTATTTATATATGAGATATATATATATGTATTTATATAACGTAAGACAGAATGTTACGATAAAATATACTAAAAAAGCAGCAGTTTTATTAGAATTGCAATGTATGGAAATTTTCAAAAAGCATTTGTCCTTCAGCTCATTTTATATGTGCACAGTTGGCTCCCTTCCTCCCCATCCTCCTCATCCTTGAAAGCAGCATGCTGTTATCCTAAGTAGTCTGTTTCCGGTCTAGCCTCCTTTAATCATGATGAAAAGCCTGAAATCCAGAAAAAGATCCAATGTAATGATATTTTTTTAAACAGAGACATACTTGGCAGGCATTTATTGTGATTGGCCTAATTATAGCAGTAGCAGAGATGTGCCAATATGTCCATTACAATTTTCTTACTCACTGCAACATCTCATTGATGAAAAAGAAAGTGAACTTCCAGCTCTAATTAATGGTGACAAACCTGATGACTTTTCTTATGGCATATAATATCTGAAGTCCCTAGCTTTTTATTTGGGTCTAGTTCAGACTGGTTCTACAGATTGAAATTATTCCTGCACTGTTTTTATTTTGGGGTGGAGAAGTGCCTTAACAGTTACAAATAACAGAATGCAATGAACCTCTTCCCACCAGAGCCTTTGCTACTTTTACTATGTGGAGAGGTTAAATCCTGAAATAGTTGTAAAAAAATAATTGCTAAAAAATAACTGTTCGGGTATCATAACAGTAGTTTTTGTTCTGAATTTTATCAAAAGTGAGAGTGGGCTCACTGCATTCTCAAGCAAATTTCACAATGAATGAGGGTGCACTGAAGGGGAAAAGTGATATAGCCTTGTTTGCCAGAAGAAACTAGAAGAAGCAGATCAATGAAAAACTTGAATTGAGAACTCATCTTGTTGGCTCTCCACGCAAAGATTATTTCATTTTCATAAAAGATTGCTTTTTAGGGTAGTAACTGTTTATCTGATTGTATTTCATTCATCCTACAGCACAACAAAGAACAGGGCTCACCACAAGTAAGGATTAGTGTTACATCCCCTAAAAGGGCTGAACATCCTGTCTCAATGTGAAATCTTGCATGATAAGTAGAATTGTGATGTCATTCTCCAGGTTCAGGAAGATATCTTTCTTCCTGAAAGTCAATTAAACAAGAATTTTCAAGCTAGGAACAAGGATCTGCTCAGCCAGTGTGAATATCTGTTGCTCAATACCAGGGAGTAGCTTTAAACTGGTTATTCAGGTGGTCTTAACTAGTTTCTTCTTTTGACATTTACATACTAAGGAATAATCTTGTGACAATCATGGACAAAATAAACATTATTAATTTCATTTTCTTTTAGCAAATTTCATCTGCTTGCCTGAATGTATTTATATGCAAGAGAGTTATAAATTTAACTGGATATTTAAAGACCTGCAAGCATATCCGCTCCCTAATTCTCAGATCCCAAGGTAACATTATACTTTTATCTCTAGACAGCATGAAAAATGCAAAGCTATCTATCTCCTTTATCTTTCAAAAGCAGAAATAAACAGCAAGACTGAATCTCTTTGTGGCTTCAAACTAAGCTCCTTTCATTTTCATGTATCTAATCCATATTCTGCTCTCTCTAGTCAATTTGTGACAAAAGTGTCTTTATCATCCTCACGTGTTAGTATGTTTAAGCAATGCAATAGGGAGCAGTAGTTTTGCAGTGAGAGACTGCTCCACATTTCCTGTTTTCCAGGAGCAAAAAAGAGATTTCATGTATCTTTGCTATGCCTTGTGGACATAAGAATCCTTCTCATCATCCCATAAAAACTTTTCCAATTACAAGAAATGCAGGAATGACCTTTTGGGCACTGGAAATTTCCTGAGAACTCTCACACAATTTAGTGCTGTTACCTAATTATTTTAAATAACTGAGTTAGACACTTTTTTTTCATGTAAATTAGCATTTCGAACTAAGGTTCCCAAAGTTTTAACTTTTTATACTAGATGATTTAAATCACAAGAAATGCATTGGTATATTTTCTGTGTTTTTCTTGATAATTTTTTAAAAATTTATTTTAGAAATGTGCATATGAAGTTGAGGTAATTATTGTTGTTTGGGTTTCTAAATTACCATTAATTGGCTTTCACCTGAAATCACAGAGCTTAATTTACCCAGGATATCATAATTCTGGCCCATATTATGTGATTTTCAACCACTTCATAATTTTTATAGGAAATAACTGTTAGGATATAGCAGTCGCCACATTTTTTCTCACCAGGCATACACATGTATTAATATATATGCACAATATGCAACAGGAAAAGAATAATTCCAAAGGGAGAATCCTATATCACTCAAATATGGTATTGCATGTTCATTATATGTGAACATTTTCATGCCCAGATAAACTGTTGAATCATTATGAATGTAGGTGCAAATTATGTAATTATACATTCTGGTAACTGACATAACTCTTTGCCTGTGAAGTCACGATATTTGCATGTGTGATAGTGGCATTGGCATTTTCAAATTAAGGAATTTACTTAATTTGAAAATGCCAATGGGGGGCAAAACATTTAAGAAAATAGAGTCCTAAAGTGTAAGTCTCACTTCCATACAAATGTTTCTGACCTGAAACAAGCTGGGAGAGGTATATGGAAACAAAACAAAATTATGTCTCTCAAGAATGTTATTGGAAGATTTTCACATGGTATCACAACATTTTTAAACAGCAATTGCCAAATGGCAATGCTGCAGGAATTGGGATGAAAGAGTCCTTGCAGGAAAGTCTCTTAAAATATTATGGATATGAAAGACTAGTCATGCAAATGTCAGTTCCATTTTACAGCTATTAATCTAATGCTTCAATCTAACAAGTAATTCCAGCCATTTTATTTCTTTACTTGAATCACCTGGCCTTCTTCAAGGGTAAGTCAAATTGCTCCACAGAAAGACTTGAAAGTGTGCCTGTGTAGCTGACTGACTGTGCTATCACAATCTCTGGCACAAGTTCCTTTTTCCTCTTAGTCTCCCACAAAGAAATATTAAACTTTTATGCTATGGGGGAAGGTCACTTGTTTCCTTAAGTTAGCAGCCTACTACTGACTGCTGGAATTTTAGAGAGAACAAATCCTCCATAAAACACCCTGTTTCATGAACTGGATAGGCACATATCCAAAATCATGATATTATTTTTAATCTTTTGTTTGCAAAGGAAGAACTATGTTAACCTAGCCTTAGAAGAGGAACATTTAGGGGCATGTCTATACCCTCTGGTGCACTCTGAGGGAGAGCTTCCTGAGGCAGGGCCCCAAAAATGAGTTTACCTACAGGCACACTGCAGTATAGACCAAACAAGTAACACAGCACTGCTGCTGCCAGGCTAATTGAGGGATCAATGAGATGTTTTTCTGCCATGCAAATCCCCAGCAGGGTGGATTTCCCCTGTCAGAGGACAGCACTAATAATATTCCTTGAACTTATCAAGTGAGCTATTTATCACTTTTACTTTGAGCCTTAATGTCTGCAATACTCTCTCTTTAATAAGCAATTTGATCATAAGCACTACTTCAATAGTTCAATGACTTAGTTCTTGTGACTGTGCAGCATTCATCTGACACATTTCATTAGGTGTGCTAAAACCAATGCCAGTCAGGTCCACTTAGCTTGCAAGGTGGGTCTTCTCTCTGCACAAAACTCAGCCAGGATGACAGAACAAGCCTATCTGTTATCTTGTTTAGAGTCAGTGGTGGGAAATACGACAACTTTGTCTGCATTTGTCACTGGCTATGTGAACAGCTTTGTTTGTCCATTTCTTTCCAAACCAAACTATTTTCTGTTCTTAAAATCCACCTCTCTATGTCTTCTTTTTGGCAATTTGAAGGCCTCAGAAAATGCTAAAAAAAATTGGCACTTGTATCCTAACATCACTTCCAGTTGTCTGCCTTTGACAGCTTCCAAGACAATCTCAAGTAGAAAATCAATCCTATAGGTTGTGTCACCTTCTTGGAGAGACAAAACCAGTGGGAAGGTTCAGAGAAGGAAACATACGGAAATTCTTTCACAAAAGACAAATGTTGCCAGAGGTAGCTTACAACAGCCCATCTGCTCCAGTGAGCAGATACGTGGGCATGATCCCCGCCTCGTTATTTATGCAGGGCTTGTATTTGTAATGTGGAGTGAGAACAATACCCCTGTTCAACAGCAGCTGTATGATTTTAGATAGCACTCACTAGACAATTGCACAAGACCAATTCCAATCTGTCAGTGTAGTGTGGTCTGTCCTGTCACAGGAAGTGTTGTTTTTGGAACAGTTAGAGCAGCCATTGCCATTTTACTGTCTACTGACAGAAATTAATAGTGAAGGTCTTTTAGAGCAATTTATCAACAGCTGTTTGAATTCACACTTTTTTCACTCCTCCTATCTCCAGACCAGAAGGACTGCCTGCCTATTTATGTCAAAATGTCAGTGGAAGATAGAAATTGAGCAGGATTGACTCCAGTGACACAGGGTTTCCTTAAACTCCACTCAGGCTGGTTTTGAAAGAGGCTAAAGGGCTCCAGCCCAGGCTGGCCACAGGAGAGATGCAAACACAGATGCATCTAGAGAGCCCAGCCCAGCAAACACAGACACTGCAATCAGCACCGCGCGAGACAGAGCGACGGCAGGAAACCTCGGAGAGGAGCAGTCCTTTTTCCTTCAGTTCAGCCATAAAGCATAAAGTAAAATAATACAGACATGGTAACAGACATAAGAAGGAAGTTTATTTTCAGCCTTATTTAAAAAAAAAAAAAAAAAAGAAACCTCCACATTCCCAGTCTGAGAGAAAATCTGAACTATGCTTGTTTTAAAGGCTTTTATAAATTCAGTTTCTTCTTCTGAAAATGCTTGGCATTTTCAGAAGAGCATTGCTCTTTTATATCCATAGACTACTTGTGACACAAATTGTTCTGCCATCCACTTGGAATGAGAGTTTAATTCTGCTAGAATACAACACTACTCATAGACCTTATGTAGTGTACCATGTATCTTATTAGTAGTGACAGCACTATACAAATAGTGCTAGGATGGCAGTGCAATTTCAGTATTCACAAATAAATAAATTTAAATAAAAATGAAATTCAAGTACCATACAAAAGATCAAAAACAAAGAAGTGAATGGAATATTGACAATCTTGTGAAACAAATTTTTAGGGCTTGTTTGTGAGAAAATAAAAAAAAAATCTAATGAGGAATTTATTTGAAACAATATTTGTGTGCATATATGCATAAATACAAATTGAAATTAAATCTTAATTGAAAAACCACCACTCTGAGATATACAGCAATTCTAAAAGGATTACTTTTTATAAGCATGAATTACATTTATGTAAAAATATGTTTGTATGTAATAGCTTTGAAAAAGATTAATCTCTTGACAGGTTTGTCCATGCAGTTTTTCTCACAAGCTTCAAAGTCTTGCAGAAACTTTGAAAGCGCATTTTCCAGTAGCAGGCTTTATTTTCAGCAATTTGTCTTTTGCAGCTTCCTTTCTTTGAATGCTACTTTTGATGCTGTTTTGTGTGAAGGATAATGGCAAACAATCTGGAAGAACCTCAAAGGGGTGGGGGAGAGGGGAAAAAAACGGCTGCCTTCCTTGACAAATAAAAATATGCTTTACCATTCTCTCATGCAAAATGCTGATTTTTCCAGTATAGGAAAAAAAAGGGTGTTCTTAAATTTCTGGCAGCACCTAACATAACCTTAATTATTTGCTATCCTAACCACATCATCAAAGCCTTAAAAATCCAATTAGGAAAACTTGGGTTTTTTTCTTCAAAGGAACTCATTGTATAGTTCACCATGAATACAGAGAGGAGCGATTTTCTTTCCTCTAAAAGGTGTGATTTTTATTGCAAATCAGAAAGACTGTGGAGGTCCAGACTAAGTTTTACACCAAAAGACTTGGTACACAAGGAGCCTTCATGACATATTGCAAGGTCAGGAGCTGTAAAAATTAATGCAGAGCATAGCCCAGTTAAAAAACAGTTTAACAGAATCTGATCAGCCCAGGAATGACTGGAATATCGTTTTTTCTTAATACAGTATTTGTTTGTGATTTGTAAGTCCTTGGGAATACTGTCTTGGTTACTTACATATACATATTCTGACTAGAGATGAAGTGCAAAGGTAGGAGCATGAAAGAAACATGGATAGGAACCATCAGAGCAGGGTGAAGAGTGAAGAAATATCATCATTACTGAAGGACAAATAGGATTTTGAAATATCTTTATATACTACCTCATCTTAAAAGAAACCAGTTTTACTGTGAAATGTAATTAGACATTACCTTCATTTCTCCATTCTCCATTCTCCTGAATGCAGCAGGATGTGAAAGTTGAACTGCTGTTCTGCAAGGGGTGCAGGAGAATCCTCCTTAGCATAGGAGGATTCAGGACCCCCTTAACACAGCTAGTGAGTTCCATTTGTGGGCAAGTACAACCACAGAAGGTGTTCAATATTTTGAGACAATCTGTCATCCATCCATGGCATTGATGTAGCAGAGTCTAGGTTATACTTCTTCACACAGAGGAAATATTTTACCCTTTCTTTCAAGCTGATTTTAATAAAGATTACAGGCAGCACCTACTAAAGTCAGAGAAGAAACACAGGTAAAACCTGGTTATAAATGCATGGACCTAGCTGAAATATGAAACTGAAAATGCAGCTGTGAATTGACTCTGACTGTACTGTGCATGTCATGGATCTGAAGACAGCAAATGCATTAGAAGAAAACACCTAGTACTATCAGCAAATAATGTGAGATCACATTGAACCTGGGTACTCAGAGTATTCTGAAAACAGTCAGATAATCCTTGTGTGCTTTTACTTATCTGTTCATTAACTTTGTTTCACCTCTGTACACTTGCAGAGGTGCTTTTCTTTAAGAGACCTTCTCTTGCAGTACTTCTTTTTTATCATTGCATATAATTTTTTTCCAGTGATACTGAGTCCAAGAGAGAACAATCACTCCTCCCAGCTTCACAAAATTTGCCATTTCTGTCTGATGAATGTTACTATTCCACTCAAGATATTTCTTCTCTCATCTGTGTACCTTGCCCTGACATGAGAGGTCGTACTGTGGTAGCACAGCACAGCTCCTGGGTGGGCACAGATGGATTTCTGCTGCTCTGATTTGGTGCAGTGTCTGAGAGTAACTGCACTTTCACTGGCATTTAAGATTAAGGAGCTAAGAGCAGCTGGGACACAGTTATATGTGTGTGCTTTGGAGGTGCTGATTGCTACTGTGTTGGACAGTGGGAATAAGTGGCATCTTAAACTGGTATAATTAAACCAGAGCCCTAAATCAGAGAAAGCCTAATGTAGTTTACCTTTTTCTAAAATGACATCTTTTCAGCTGATAAGGCAACAGAAAAAATGGAACTAGTAAGGTTACTTGTTGTATTTTTCCTTCTCAGCATGACAACAAAATGAGATAGCAAAAGTAAATAATGGTAAATTTAGGTAACTAAAATGTGTTTGTAGGGGAAATTGGAGCTCTCTCCCTGACCTGAGCATGTAATGAGGATGCTGAACCAGCAATCTACTGAAGGGAGCCCAGATCAAAAATGGTCATCAGGGAAACAGTCAAATGCAAAAACAGGTAAAAAATATGGCTGTTTACATTTTTCAGTAGTGATTTTTTCTCACAAGGTTTCATTAATCCATGAAAAATCATTGCAATTTCACACTATTATTTGGTTTTGATGGTTTAATTTTTCTACTTAGTCTTGAACAAGTGTTCTGTGATTGTGAGACCTGATGAGATCATTGTGAAAGAGCTTGTCCTTACACCTGTTTTACTTTCAAGACAGTGCACTCAACAGACATGGAAATAAGAGGGTCAAATAAATCTTGATCAGAGCTTTGCCCACAACAGATCACAGTGGTTTAGCCATAAGGCAGTGAGAGATAATGTTTCAAAGGTGAGCAAGACTGTGCAAAAACAGCTTTTGTATTGCCAAGAGACTAATCTGATTAGCAGACAATTCTTTCATGTTTTGGGTGTAACATCTTAGAAATTAGGCTTTTGGTCTTTTTTTTTTTTTTTTTTTTTTTTTTTTTTTTTTTTTTTTACTGAATTTTACTAGAGGGAAGAATTGGACAAGTTGATTTGTGTGCTTTCCACTGGGATACATAAGCACAAGTAGAGTTGGTTCGTAGGTTATTTCAGCTGGTAGAGCCTCTCTGTGTTTTTTGTATAGAAAATAGGTGTTTATTACTTGGAAACCCAGTAGAGAGTTGTCCTTTAATCATCTGACTTTGGGATCTGACATGTTATAAAATGCACCTGTTAGAGGCTGTGCTGGAATTCAATTAGTTCTCATGTGACTTTTGCAGCTGAACTAATGGGCTGAAAGGTTATACTGGGTAAATACAAAATCCCAAATTGATTCACAGGGAAGTCTGGAGAAATGTCATGATTTCACTTTGTAAATTTTGGCAATACCACAATAATCACATTGTTATTTTGCTTTAAAAAGACCCTAACTAGGGTGATATTGCTTACTTATTTTAAAATTTCAAACCAGAAGTCTTTCAGTTAATACTTTTCTCTTAAACGTCAGATCTTTTTGAGTAAGAAAGAAAAACTGCTGTGCTACAACAGCTACAGTTTGATAAATGGTGACCATTAATTTCTACTCATTGTTTATATTGTCATGCTTGACTAATATAACTAGTCATAGAGCAAATTAATTAAGAAGGTTATTATGACTTGTTATAAGAACACAGTGATTTTAATTGATCAGCCTAATACCAACCCATAATTACATTATAAAAATTTAATAATAAATGACAGTTTTATTTTAGGCATATCTGCAATAGAGAAGATTTTTTGGTGTGTGTGTATTCACCAAGGATTTGACAGATTTATTTCTCTTTGTGTTTTCATTTGACATTCTATAGCATGGTCTGGTATCAACTGCACTATGCATTTCCTACTTTTATATTGAACAAACAGAATTCTACTGGTCTACTAATATGAATGATCAAAAAAAGTATATCCGGGAACAGTTTAATGTAATCTTTTAGTGTCTTTCACATTTTGTACATTTTAGATTTTGCATCTTCTAATCACCAAGTTAGAAATACTTGGTGCTTACATAGACCTACATAGCAAACACATAAAAGCAGAATGTGAACAAGATAATACAAACAGTTAAAAATCTATGTTAATATCTACACAGTTTTTGTTTTCTTGTCAGATTTTGTACAATTCTTCATCTGTTGAAAATTGAAGCTAACGGACTTTGGTCTCTTGGTCTAACCCTGCTGCCTCCACAGTTCCTATATCTGCACACTTTCCATGAGCTACTGCTTTCCTAATGCAGAAACCTGACATACATCATGCTTTTCATAAAGCCCATGAACAGACCTTATTCTAAAATTACCACAGCAGTTGATTTTGTTTCCAAGTGTATATGTTATAAATTAATATATGGATGCATATATGCTTACTTTATGATGCATTATCATTATGGTAACTTTGTTTTTCCCATGTTGAGAGGACCAGTGAAGAACTGCACCATCCTGGGGAAGCTGCAGTACTCTTGAGGCATGGTCAAAACCCTTCCACCAACTCCTGCTCCCCACTTACCAACCTCTGAGAGCAGGGATAGGAAGGAGCTGGATCATTACACGGCCTCCTGACTAAGTTATATTTTCAACAAACTTGTTCAAACAAACCAACAACCCATTTTGGCTTAAACTTTCAAAATAACAACCTGAGGCAGAGTCCTGGCCAAGAATTTAAGCCTCATGCACTGTTGTAAGTGGCATCTGAGAGAAACCTTAGGTGGCCTTCTAAATGGCACCTAATGCCTAGAGGAATACAAGAAATTCATCAAGTAGTCTGCTTTGTTACTGTGCATGTCCAATATTGGCTGAGTAGGTAGGTCCTCTTGTCCTCCTGATGCTCTTCTGATTTTAGATATGAATTTATTTTGACTTTAGTTTTTTAATGTCTGTTTATTATCAAAGTACAAAGCTAAACTGAAGGAATAACCTTAGTAATCCTTCAAATGGGTATTGTTCACCATTTCTTTCTCTGGTTTTTGCTCATATTTTCTTTTTTTTAGTTCTTCAAGTGGAAGATGCAACAGATTTTGACAGCTATATGACCGTAAACTCTAGTTTAGTAGAATGAATGCATCCTTTATGAAGTTTTCCAGTGTTTAAGCAAATAAATCTAGCATTGCTTCTGTGTACTTTAGCTGCCTCTAGTCAGTGCTTGGAGAGCTGCCATTCCCTGCTGGTTGCTGCTGTGGTTAGCAGCCTAAGTAGAGTAAAGTTATCAGGCAGCTGGATGCAATGTTAATCAATAGATCTTGAAAATGTCTTAACCCACAGACTTAGAAGAACCAAACCTACTTTTGTATTCGTAGTTTTTATAGAACGATGCATATTTACAATCTTAAAAATTTTTATTTTGGAAAAATTAAATTTTAAAATTAATTTATGATGATTTTATAATAAATAATTAATTTTATTATTTAATACATGATGATCTCTGGGATTTCTTGTCTAGAACTTGTTATGATACAAATATCTTGCCTGTCTTGAGACAGTTACTGCACCATTTCAGGCCATGGAGTGCCTTTAAACAATCCCGATTATCAACAGTAAGACTGACCCTGTAATGACTAACCAAAATGCTTTTGCTGAACTTGAATCAAATGTCTTACTACAGCTCTATGTTCATTATTACTTAAATATAGAAGGGAAAAGAAAACAGAGAATCAAAAAAGATTAGACAAGCAGCCATGGAATCACTGTGATCACTCTTAATATGATGGAAAAATCAATACTACAAGAATTCATAACAGAAGAAACTTCAGGATGTTCACTTTCATAATAAAATCAGTGTAATGGTACCACTACAAGCCCCCTTGAAAATATGAAACAATCCCCTTTTTCATAGCAGATATTATTGAAGAATGACTATATTTCAAAATTAAAACAGGCATTTTTCAGTACAAATGAAATATATTGATTAAAACTGAAACATGCATCTCTGATGTAAAAATGTTGTCACATCAGCTTCAACATTCAAAATAACCTCCCCTCCATGGTCAGTGAAGATCTGGAAGATTTCCTTCTCCTCATCTTTTTCTTTCTTGGTGGTTGTGTTTAATTTGCACTAGGCTCCTATGAAGAGAAAGAAGCAGAAGCAGCATCTCCAATTTACTCCAGTTTTAGCAAAAAGCAATAAGGGCTGAAAAGAAGCCAAAGGGCCGAAGACCAGACTAACCAGAAGCTGAGGCACACCCCAGCCCTGTGCCTGGCTGTGAACTGCACCTGATACGTGCATGGCTACAAGGTGCAGAGAGGAAGACACCAGCAAGGGAAGTGGCAGTGAGCATTCCATTGGAAAAAAAGTCAAGAGAAATAACTTTTTTTACTGTGTTCCTTGTCAATTCAGAGGTAGATTTCTGGGCGAGAAAGTCAGTTATTGTTAGTTTCTGTGAGTGCAAGTAAGTAAAGAATTGCCCATTTTCCATGGCAGAAAAAAGAGGCATCAAATAAATACTTGGCTCACTTCATAGGTTTGTTCTCTAAGCAAGCACAGCAAGACCTTGAATAGTCTGTAGTCACCTGAGCCAAAAAGGCAGCAGCTCCTCTCTGAGTTGCAGGAAGGCTGAAGAACTGGGGAGATGACACTGAACCTAGTACCCCACTTTGCAGAGCAGCCTGTGCCCAGTGTGAGCCAGACTGCTGTGTCCTCATCTCTTGGAAGCACAGCTCTCCAGCTTCCTTCATTCCTCTCTGGGCACAGGGCTCTGCTTCCCCAGCTCTCCCTGTGAGCTCGTGGGGCTTTACTGCGGGTGGGCTCACAGATTTGCTTATCTGCTCTCAGCTGGCAGCGCCGCAAGGGAGTTACTCGCAGTCAGCCAGCAAGGGGAGAGCAATCACAGAGCTGAGGTTTTCCAGGATATGTTCTTGGGCCATGCCTTTGGAAGCTCCAGGGCAATGCTCATCTGGTGTGCATTTTCAGCCTCGCTGCACGGGTCAGCAGAGAGCTGTCAGATCTGCACTGCCTGAGAAGCTGTTTCTCCAGTGACAGCCCCGCAAGGCTGGGCTTGCTTCATGTTAGGTGACTGGCTCAGTCCCAGAGAGACCTCTGAGCACAGCCCTCTTCAGTTTTCAGAAAGTTTCTTTGAGGTTCATTTTAATGCTACAACCAGAAGAAATTCTTTCCAATTGCAGAGTAGGAACACATGTTCACCTTTTAAGTCCTCATCAGTGTTTCTAAGACAGCAGAAAAGTGGCAGGATCTTTTAATATTCAGCAGAGAGGATGGCTTAGAGCTGCCAAGTAGAAGCAGTTGACATTACTTGGGAACAGGAGCAAACATTGCTCTTGCTCACTCCTCCTACCTCCCTCAGCAGACTGAACATAATAAATATAGTGGTAAGAAACAAATGGTCTCCCCCACTGCTTTACTAGAAACTGGAGTGTCAAGTCTTCCTTTCCTGGATAAAAAATAGAGTGGGCAGGATGTGACAGGATTTCTAAAATAAGCTTTGCAGAAGGTAGACAACACAACCAGGATATGAGCAAGAGGGTGGATATGATCTGAGGGGGCACGCTGTGTGATGGAAAGCCCTGAGGAGGAGTAGGAAGAGAAAAACCATGAGTGCTTGGTACGTAGTAAAGCATTTACAGTACCACTTCACGGGAAATTTGTGGTTTATGAGGTATGCTGAAGCAGCTCCTGGATGTGTATTAATGTATTATCACAGTAATGGATTATGTTTTAATTCCCTGTAACGTGCCCAATCCTGGGTAATGCAAAGAAACAAATTTGGTTTCTGTGCCAAACAGCAAGATGTGTCACAGATTTAAGACATACTCAGAGGGCTGTGATGACTCCTTACCACACATTGTGCTGCACATTGTCCTGCATGCAGCTCTGTGCAGCCCCTGTCCCAGGGCTTTCTACAAGAGGGAAGATGTCTTCCAGGAAGGAGAAACTCTCTGTCCTCTGTTTCTAGCAGAATTTTTTTATTGACAGAAAAAATGTTTCCTGGTTTAATCCATTAATTTGGAATCAGTTAGGAAAAGGGGCTGAAACAGCTTCACAAGCAAGGAAAAAAAAAAAAAGAGTAATAGGTAAAAATAGAGTTGTAGCTCATGTACCCAGGAGAAGAATCTCACTCTTATTTTACACATCTACATCTCAAAGACCACCACCATTTTTTTGGCAGAAATTATCGCGCAGGAGAACTACTCTGCCCGCAGCTTTATCCGGAACCAGGAGTGATAGCAGAGGTGATGCTAATCACACCAGAGCAGGCTCAAAGAGAAGCAGGTGCAGCGTTCATTTGCTGTACCAACAGCCCTGTGTCAGTGTTTGGCCTGAGACTGTGAAGAGCAGGCTCAGGGTGGATTGCTTGTTGCTAACACTGCAGCCTTGCCTGGGACTATAGTGGCTATAAATGTCTGAAAAGACAGTCTCAGAAAAGAGACTGATCCAGAATGCTTAATCAGTGATGTAATATACACCCCTACCAAGTGTTTTCAGTAAAAGCAGAGTTTCCAAATGACTGTACAGTTTTGACTGAGTAGCTGGGCTTCAGTGTGTTACCAATAGCACTGAAATCAATAGGCAGAGTTCCTATAGCTGCAATATCAAAGGGATTTAGGAAAATACTATCAAATCTCATAGAAGAAACAGGCTGTTGGGGACATTTGAATGAATTCATTTGAATGAATTCAAATGAATACCAATAAACAGAGGTAGTGCTAAGCAGCAATCCCAATTCAAGTGTGGCTCTGGCAAAAAAAAAAAAAAAAAAAGGTTTTCCCTCTGGGTGTGGTCCTAGAAATGATCCCTAGAGCTGTCAGACATACCCCAGGCATGAGTCAAGAAGCATTTATAAAGTGACTCTGCACTCCTCACTCTTCAGTGAAGGACAGCAGATATTTCACTCAGGTAGCAAAGGGCACCTGCCTAGCTGGGTCAAAATGTTATGTTCTCCCTTCAGCAGAACAAAGTACCTGAATAGCTGGTCTGGTGGAAATATTACCCAAAAATGCTATATTGGTGTCCACTGGACACGTAGAGTTATCAAAAAGAAATACTCTCTACACATATTTTCAAGGCTTTCTGTACTGGACCAGTAAAAGGGAAGGTGTCAGATGATGTGATAGTGTACAGCTAAAATATTTTCTTTTAACAGCCTCATTATATGACGCTGGGGTGAGTGACTTGTAAGATGATCCTCTGGACACATATTTTGGAAACTTTTTGGTCAACTGCCATGCAGCCAGCAGATTTAGGGCCAGTGATTAAGTTACTGAGGCTTTTGTTTTTTAAATATGTTCTCCTCAATATATCTTTCAGGGCTAGCCATGTGCCAAGGGGTTTGTAACCAAGCTGTGATTCTCTTTCATGCTTTCAGAGGTCTCATTACAGGCTGCTGGCACCCACAGCCTGCTTCCTGCTTATTTCAGATGACCACAGCACTCAGCAGAGGCTGAACAGAGAAGAGAACTCAGTAAATAAGTGGTTCATAAGGAAAGAAAATGTGCATTTCTTCTGGGAAGGCAGAGGGTTTTATTTGTTACAAAATGATGGTTGGTCTGATCTCAGAGCTCAAGTTCTTTGCATAGGTACATTTTCACAGAAGCCAAAGCCAGACTTTTGAAAGGAGCAGGGCACTATGCAGAGTTTTTGTGGGTTTTTTTTGAGATACAAGCTTCAGGAAGAGTCTTTCTTCAGATTCTTGGTCAGGGTGATTTGTTTAGCTCTCTTGGCTTCCTTACTATTTAGCCAGTAGATTTTAGGGCTAGGGATTTAATTGTGGATAACTTTTGCTTTGCATCCATATTGTGGTTTATTCATACTATTTGGTTGCCATCCTGATTTGACTATGCTAAGAAAACCATTGTGGGTTTGTTTTGTTTTGTTGTTTGTGGAGAGTTTCTGTCTTTTTTTCTTCTAAACAACTTCAATAGTTTTTCCTCTTGAAAATATTAATATGTACTTACTAAATGTGACAGTCAGTTCCTCAAGTCAAAGGACAAGCTGAGATCAGTAGAGTTTGCACCAAATGAGGATCTGGCTCATGACTAAAAAACAGACAAAAGGAAATACCGTCCAAAGCTGACTTCTCTATTACAGTGTTTCAGCCTAAACGAAATGCTTTGAGGACATGATATTGGGATTTTTTTTCAAGAGGATCAAATGCAAGAAATAAATAGGCATGCAAAGTCTGCTTCCCAGGTTATTCGGGTTTCGGAGCTCTGTTGTGTCCTGCTGCAGAGTCTTTCCTTTTGCTTTGGTAAAACATCAGAGTGTAGAGGGTGACCCTGTGCACTTGTTTCAGATGAGTGTAAACAGAAGATGATATTACTTGTCTGAATGAAGTGGACTATCCCATGGAGGAGAATAATAGCTCTCTCCCAGGGCTGTTTTTCTCAAAAAGACTAGTGAGAACTTAAAAGTCAAAAGACCCAAGAAGAGGGTGAAAGTTGATTACTTTAAGGATTAAACTGTTACCCTGGTGAAGTCAGCAAATACTGTTTCTAAGCAATGATTTCAGTGTCTCTTGAGCGTTGTGAATCTGAACCGTGCAATCGGAATGTATTTGTTAAAGATGTAAATTTTTTGTTATTAGTTTTTTAAAAAGCTATTTGGTGTTTTGACTTCAATAAAATATGTTCTGGAGCAGTGTATAAAAATCAGCTTTTGTGGAGAATTTAATTTGAATGTGTGTTTTTAAAAAAAATTAAAAGCTAAAAGGATATAATTAAAAAATTATATAGTTCTTTAATTTGCATCAAATCATGTTTTGTTAGAAATGTACTCACACTTGGTGTAGATTTTTAGCCACTTTTTATTCCTTAGAATTCATTGGAAGAGGCAAACAAAAGTACTGTTGCTCTGGTAGTATCCTGTTAGGTAGGGAGTGATTTTTCACAAAGTCTTGATTATTTCATCAAGAAAGTAGGTAGATATTAAAGGTTACCCAGATGGTTTATATATTACTATAATAATCTTGTTCATAGAAACTCTCACAAAGAAAATAATTAATCATAAACATACTGTGATCCCCCTAAAGCAGCGACTGTTTTAAGTTGAAATCCCATAATGGCTATGACCTCTAACCCTGATGTAACCGTTTCTATCCTGGCTACTAAAGTGGCTGCTCATGAAAGGCCATCAAATACAAAAGTAAATGCAAAGGTTAACAAAGTTAGTGGACCAAACAAACTTGATACTGAGAATGAACTTTCACATGTAGCAAGAAAATAAACACCACTCTTCCAGACTGATCTACACAGGAGTTTTGAGATGCCAAAATATTAAATGTTATTAAGCCCATAATCTCTATTTTACAGATAAGTGTTTACTCTGGGGGTTACCATCCTTTTATATTGATAAAAAGTCTTCGCTCAAATTAAAAAAGAAAAAAGTTCATGCACTAGTGTGTTTTCAGTGAGACAGTGTTTGCTCTAGACTCCAAGAGAGCATTGGTAATTGGTTTGGGAAAGAGAAGAGATTGCACTGAGATGTGTAAATTTTAAGAACTTTTTTTAAGAACAGTTATTAACATGTCATTTGATTTTTCAACCCCTTCCCAAGTGTAATCTTTGCATGATATTATGCTTCAGGTTGTTCTCTTCAAAATTTTTGTGCTGTATTCATTGCCCTTCCCCAGTCACCTCCATGGATGGGGAGAATGCAGTTTGCCTCTCTAGTGCAGTGTCTATTGTGAGGGTTTTTTTCACCAGAAATAGAAGTTGCTAGTTGATGCTTTGCTGGTTGAGTTCAGCAGGACAGGATTTTGTAGCTGCTGAGCTCCAAATGTGTTTGCAAATGAGGATGGGCAGGTTTGCATGTGGGATGTACAGATATGCATTGGTAGCAAGAAAAGGCATCTTTGATATATAGATGTAGCGATTTCAACAGTCCTTGAAGGATACAGTAGTCTGAAATTTATAGCTGTCCCCCATGCAGACAGACAAGACACCACCATCACCAGGGTGTCAGTGACTGTTAATCCAGACTCCAGCTGCCTGCAGTGTCCTCCTGTGGCATTTCTGCTGACCTCACCTGCACCTCATGCCTTGAATAGCATGGATTCTGCCTCCTTACTCAGAAGTGAGTCATACCATTAGAAGGAAAGTTTCTTTTTCACCATTGCGACCCTGTGAAAATGCATAGGACTGCCAGGAAGCTAGTCCCAAATGGGAGAATAAAAATGTAAGCTCTTTTTATGAGTTTAAAAAAAAAAAACCAAAAACTTTCTTATTAATTTAATCAACTTGGTATCCTAAGCTCCAGTCAGAAATTTTTAGGCTGCTATGGAATAAGCAATTCAATGATGAAAAGAGAAAGAAATGTTGTTTATACATAAAACTTGACAGTCGGGGAAACTATTTCCCTGGCCTACAAGGTAGTTTTTCAGGTAGATCAAAAAGAGTTGTTTAGCTCTACACAATTTCCAGTTTTAACAACATTAAATACTTTTTCTCCAGTTAGATATCAGCCTTTGAAGATTTTGAGATTGTTATTCCTATGGGGAGGAGGATATTGAATAATTCCTACCAGTTATGAAACTCAATATTCTCCAGATGGTTATTGAGACAAGCTTTTACACACCATTGTAAAATGGGTTTAAAATATCCTGTGTTGTGATTGACTAAACAAGTCACATGGCTACTGCATACAAATTTGAACTCCTTTTTCAACTAAATGACCTTATTAAAACCATAAACAAAATGGTACTTAAAGGTTGGCTTTAAAGCAGCAGCTATAAATCCTAGATTTATTGTAGTCCTGTTCTGTTATTTGTGTTAAAAACAAGGAAAAAAAAACTAGGAAAGCCATTCTGAACATTAAATCATGCCCTTAGCGAGGAACTGGTTTTAAAAAATACAGTTTCATGTACTTTAGCAGTCCTCTAACATTTTCTTCAAATGACTTAACAAAATGAATGTGTTCACAACCTAAGCAATATCAAATAGTGCAAGGAAGGAGCAAAATCCTATGGTAAAAATTGTTCCTTGAGCAACACTCTGCCTTCTCCTTCAGGAGCAAATTTGTGTCTAAAGAGACCCTAAGCACTGTACTTCATAAAACCTTCACTCTCACTTGTTGTGCTGCAGTGTGAACAGCTCTAGCAAGGACCCTGCAAATTGTGTTATATAAACAAATAACCCCAGGAAGGGGTTGCTGGCTGGGGGAGCTGGATGGGGAGGTGGGAGCCTGGCTGGCGTGGGAGGCAGCGGTTTCTTGGCAGGGCTGCAGCGGTGCACAGCTGGAAGCAGCGATGCACAGCTGGAAGCAGGGCTTCCCATCCCTGCCTGCCTCTGCTGCCACGCCCCTCCTGCAGCCAGGTGCCACCTCCTGGCCTGTCACCACTGCTCCAGGTGCACAGACAGAGCCTGCAGCACAAGGCAGAGCAAACAGACCAGAGACGAGGGAATTCCGTGGGAGCAGAAAGGTTGTACTTAAGACCTCTGCTCCCTGACCAGTGCTTGCACTGCAGTTTGCTGCAGCCTGGGGGAATAACAGCAGGCACCTTTCACTCTATCCCCTCTACCATAAAACCATGCCTATCAAGGTGGAATTTTTTTCCCCTGTATTCATTAGGATGCTGATTCTGTAAGCTTTCTACCAGAAATGGCTTCATTTCAAAGTTACTAAACCATTGCCTTAGAGTTTTTGGGTTGTCTAGGAGTCCCAGTTTACAAAAATAATTATCTCTATTCAGATAAACAGAGCATGCAGTTTATGGATTCTTTGTTGCTGTTTATGGATCTCCCTTTTTTAGGGTGAGAGTCTACAAAATTTAATTATAAAGGAAAAGAATATGCAAGTGGAGTGGTTTTAACTTTGAGAATAACTCCATGGCCCATTCCTAAAGTGAAGGAAACCTTGGCATTTGTCTTCCAGGAACCAGCATTTATCCATTTTATTTTTGCATTGCATATGGCTTGCGACAATGAAAATAT
The DNA here is from genome assembly GCF_050655825.1 of Lonchura striata. Taxonomy (NCBI): domain Eukaryota; kingdom Metazoa; phylum Chordata; class Aves; order Passeriformes; family Estrildidae; genus Lonchura; species Lonchura striata. Next base: position 30,824,303 of record NC_140704.1, read on the forward strand.
TAGATATTATAATTAACAAAAAGGGCTTTAATAAGAACCATAGTGATGAGAAAAATGCTTAGAGATTTATCTTCCTTTAGGAAATCTGTTTATGTGAAAGGGAAACAGGAAAATCCATAAAGTGGTTGAATCTGGTACTGCACTTAAAATCATGCTGCTTAGATTTTTAAAAATAATTTTATTTTTTCCTCTTCTGTAAATATTCCAGTTGTAACATAATTCACTTATCAGCACTTATTTTTTTTAGCTTATTTAGTGTGCCTTGGTTTCAGAGTTTCAGTTTAATATTGCTAACAGTCTTAGTAAAAACCCCAGGATTAGCAGTGTATTTGAACACCTGCAAAGTTCATTTAACAACTGGAATGGCAAATGTTGCAAAATTCAAAATATATTTAACATATTTTTAGTTTCAATGTTAACCACAGCTGCTTAGTGCTGTTCAAGAGGCTTGGAATGTACATACTTTATACTTCTCAAGGAATAGCTGTGATTGATGGCCTTTCATGTCAACTGTTTGATTTGCTGAAGACAGAACCAAAAACAGTGGAAGGAGGAAAGTCTGAGAAGAGCTGCCAGACCAGTGAAATTGTTTATTAAAACAGAAATCCTATCCAAGTTTGGCATGCTTCTGAATCTTAGTTGAATTTACTAGATAATGGGGGCAGAGAGGAAAAAGAAGATTAAAAAGCCTAAAGTAATAAAACCAGGCAAATCAGAGAAAATAAGGTTTGTTGTTTTACTGATTGCATTCACATTGATGAGTTGTCCTATCATTCAGACAGATGGAAGTCCAGCAAATGCTTCATACAGAGCTATGAATAGCTGATGTACAGGTATTTTACAACCCCTACAGAGCCAGATTTTTCAATGGATCATTCACAAATCTTTCAGAGAAACACACTTTTCTATGATCCTTGGCACTGATAGTATCATTTTCCATACAAGACTCAATGATTAAGCCAGATGCACTACATTCATTTTACTTTTTCATTCTGAAAAACTGATTCTTCTCATATTTATACTAGCTGTGACTACTGCAGCTCAAAAGATTTTACTTGAGTAACTCTTGATTTGAGGGCAAGAAATAAAGCCTTTTAACCATTTCTTTTCAGTATTGATAGTTGTATTTTTGTTCAGATTTCAGCCAGTTCTGGTTTTAACCAAAACCATCACTGTGTGCAAATTTAACATTTAATTTTCGAGAAAACTTTGGCTTCGCCTCTTAACACGCTGGAGTAAGCAGGCAGAGATGGAAATTCTGCAAAGTAAACACATGATGCACCCTCTTCTCTTTAGTTTTACAGAACCTACTTCCTAAATTAATTCTTAACAAATGCCATAGATATTCAGCTGACTTTGCTGGCAACCAGGGTATATATCTTGCACTCCTAGATTTCAAGCATCCATCTAGATCAAAAAAGTATTGCAGAGCTTAGGAAAAAAAAAAAACAAACCTACAGTAACTTTTTGTGCACAGCTTTTAAGCTGTACCTATTTAGGACAAACTGTTGAACACACAAAATTTGAAGAGACAGTAGTGTTCACATACCTTAGTCTAGACTTCCTCTGTGTTCTGTCTGAATCATCAACTCATCACATAGAAGGAGCATGAATGAGCAAAAATGAATATGGACAGCAGAAGGATTGAAATACTTTGTGGTGTGATCCTCATCACCCAACATATTTCTGCTGTGGGGAACATTTTAATTGGAACTGTAACTCTGGTGTCTCTTCTGCCTAAGCAACACTTAAAACTTTAATCTTTTTCTGTGATGAAACAGAATAGTCTGCTTCTTTTTAGTAGACACGGGTCTGGTCTGAGCACCTTCATGCGCTCTTCAGTACTTTCTTTTTCACTACATCTGCTCAATATATTGAGAAATTCAGTCACACTGAAAAAGCTTTAGAGGTTTCAAAATTCAGTATGCCAAGAGCTTAGTAACATGAGTGACTCTCTTCACTTGTTTCCTGTGAAATGCAATGTCCAGATCGATGTTACTATTCTGATACTCAAAGCCCATGAGTATGAAATTGGCTGCAGTCAGATGGCGACTAAACACTTCCCTTGAGAACAGGGCTTCCCACCAGCAACTATGTTTTTCTTGGAGAATTAAATTGTGCACATTCCAAAGAGGTGTTTGAATGCAAATACTGGGGGGAAAAAAAGCAACAGTCCAGAATAAAATCCAAAAAAATAACTGTGTGATGTATTTTTGCTCAGTAAAACCTGGATCGAATGAAGTGTTGAAAAATTTGGCTTGAACTATTGAAAAATGTAGCCAAAATTGTTTAAAAGTAAGTCTCCAAGTTTACTTCAAACATGTCACTCAAGTATGTGCTTAATTACTTTTTCCAGCATCTTTTATTTGCCAACATCTTGAATAATCAAGCTTTTTATTCTTATTTTATGTACCTAAATACACAGTTGCAAAACATATAAAATGCAGAACAGTCAAGCCTTTTTGGCAGGACAAAAGATTTATCTTATGTCTTTTATTTTTCATTTCTATTATATATCATATTTAATTTCTAATATACTTTGGGGGTGATTAGGTGATGATAGACACATTTTATTTGCTCTGTTTCATTAAAAGGTTTATAAGTTTTTTTTTTGCTTCTATAATAAGGTAATTAATTAATATAATGTCTGTATTCCTAATTTTTCACAACAGGAACTCACTGAAATGGGGTACTTGCCGTATGCTGATACAAGGTACTGTATGTGTACAAGTAACAATTTCAAATATATTAGTTAGCAAAAAATTGAAGCTTAAATAAATTTTCAAGTAAAGCTTAAATGGTACATTAACAATTACTGAATAAAATCTGTTTAAATTATTTTCTAAACCAATGCATTTTCACTATTTCTCCTTCCTCTGTCTCATCTAGAGCATGCTGCCCAAGCAGAAGGCTGGTTGCCTTTACTCATATCAATGACGCTTATGGAATCTGTCTCTTTTGGCCCTAAATATGATACATGTGTCTAAAAGACTCGGGATATAATTTCTAGCTGCAAGTTACTCTTGCGATTTAGCTGAAAATCAGGTATATGACTATTAAATTATGTTAACTGTAATCAGGTTATTCCCTCACTTTTGAGGGCTTGAGTGCATTAGAGGACATTTTTGTATGTAATTGTCTTATTTCATTTTGAAGCTCAGTCTTTGAAGCTCCTTTGGACTGAAACACCCCACTGACCCTCTTCCAGATACAAACATACAAGTCCTGCAATCTGGAACTAATTGCCCAGACACCATCTGGAGGTCCTGTTCCTTGGTACAGGCTGCTGTAATCCTGAGGCTTTCACAGCAGAAGTAGCATTTTACAGTATCCTTAAGATCTCAAAATATTTCAAAAATGTTTCAAAATATTTCCAAATACTTCTGCCAGCTGGGGACACTGGGAAGGTTGCCATACCCATAAACACTTGCATGCCCATATGCAATAAAGTTTATTTTGTGTAAGCACTGTCCAAAATGAGAAGCTGGGTGGGGCATTGGGGTGACACACTGAGATGGGAGCAGTGTTGGTGAAATCTCCTGGGTCTGGGTGCATTGTTGTTCCAGGCAGTTGTTTCTTTCCACCTATTTTTAGCCCATCTTTTTCTCAGGCAAAATGTGGGGGTTCTGTGGATGGCTGATCCTCCTAGAAGAATGCAGCCCTAATTATATCCTGCCTTCTGGTATGTGAGGAACTCCCCAAAATTGTGCTCCTCTCTTAAGCCTGAACTTCTCTTTCAATTAACAGGCCAATTTTTCTGTGAGGAAACCCCTTTTTGGGAATGTGTTTGACTATTAACAAATACCTTGTATTACAATTTTCCAACTTCAACCATTTTATCATCTTAAGCACTATGATAAGATAGCATCTAAGGACAATCAGTGGAAAAAATATGCAAAATGAGGACCTCAAGATTTCTTGCACTATATTTTTGACTCAGGAATTCGTAGCTTTGGTGAGAGAAATATTTGATCCAAGAAAGGAGGGTCTTTTTTTCCCAGCACCTCATTGGCAATATAAGAAGTTGGAGATTTTTAAGGATTACCTTGGTCTTTGTAAAAGTTAGAGATGATTTATTATTTCTGAGTGGAACATTTACCTTCAAGCCAGTGTCCACCAAAACCAGCTAAAGGCTTTGCAATTTCTGTAACTGGTCTTTGACTTGCCACTTAATGGCCGGGGGAAATGTCTTTTCTTTCATTCCAACTATTCAAAATTGAAATATTTGAATACTTAATACTTGCTCAACCTTAAATTCTTTTTATCTGGAGCAAATCTGTACAGTGACAAACAGTGAGAAGTAATTCCAGTTCAAAAGAGAATCTACAAGCATTCAGTGTCTGGTCAGTCTGGAGGGGGAAGACACAGTATAGTACAGAAGTGTCCAACTATTTTCCATCCAGACTTTCAGAAAGATGGAGTTGAACACTATGCCTTTTTTTTTGAGTAAAAAAAAAGATTTCTAGCAGATTTTCATGGGAAATTTGGGGTTTATAATGGAAAAAAATTTGTAAGTAACAATAGCAGCAGCTGTTACTTATGTTGCTCCCCTAATAATAAAATCCTGTAGGAGTAATTGACCATGTTCAAACACAAAAATGTTTCAGCCAAGAAAAAATGTCTTGTTGTACTGAGATTCCTTTTACTCCCAGCTGGTTTTGTATAATTAAATCTATCCACAAGGAAAAGTCTTAGAAGTGTTTTTGGTTGTTTATTTTACTTTTTCATGTGTTCCCTGTACATGCTATCAGGCTAAGCGCTACTCAGTCACGAAGGTTTGAATCCAGAATTACTGTGCTATTATCAGCTGCATCCAAGTCAGCTCCAGAGACTAGATGTATCTTTTTAAGAGTGCTAGGTGAACACTGTTTGGAATTCAACACCATTCTTCATGAAGAATTGTCTTTCTTGTTATTGCTTAGTCATATATTAACAGATTTTCTACCATAATTACACAAATAATACATCTGTTTCTTTACCTAAAATGCAGTGTTTTCATACTGGTTAAATCTCTGTGTGCTACCTGAAGGCTTTTCAAGTTCTTGTGGTGGACAACTTTCATATATCCTATTTTGTCACAGGAATTAATCTCATTCAACAGATGCAACAGTCTGCTCATACAATATGAGCATGCAACAGCATGCTCATACATGCTGTGTGAGCATCTGAACAGACCAAAAAACCCCACACAGAAGAAAAGTTCTTTAAGGATTTTGATATGATTCTTGAGACAAATGACATTAAAGGAAACCCTTAAAGTTAACTAACTAAATACATTCTTCTAAATGAAGCTAGAAAAGATTTTTGTTACTAGACTGGCATCATTAAATTTCTATGTTATTCAGCAGCTCTCTAGTGCTCCTGCAATGTCAGCTTCTCTAATCAGCTAGTATCATAATGCTATAACCATAAATATTAATATTTCTTACAGCAAAATTATTACTCAGGAAAATTCACTCTTTATAATATGAACTAAATTATTAGGATTTAGCAAATTTATTTTTTTAGGTTTGAAGTGAATACATTACATAAAAAAGAAAAGGTAATCTCATCAAACTTCCCAGAAGTAACAGCATGTATCCAACTTCCATTCGTAGTTTCTTGTAATGTAGAATGGAATCTTATTTAATATAGGGCTAACTGGAGAAATACAGATAATTAGTTTCCTTCCTTCCTTCCTTCCTTCCTTCCTTCCTTCCTTCCTTCCTTCCTTCCTTCCTTCCTTCCTTCACCACTTTTCCTGTGAGCAATAAAAATTTAACTCATATCTGAAGGTCTGGAACAGTTTGTATTTACTCATTATTTTGTTTCTACATTCAGCCTTACCTTTTAATGAAATATTTTCAGCTTACTCTTTCATCTATGCAGTCTCACTACTCCTGTGCTATTCTTTCCTTGGGAATATTAAAGGACTTGTGTAATGGCTAAGAACTATATGGTTTCCCTTTTTTTTCTATGGTGGGCTGGGATGTATTGGAACATTCAGAAAAATGTTATCTCTGCTCATTTAGATTTAATTAAGAATTTGCTTGAGAAAGAAATCCTTGTTCCATGTTCTTGAGACGCACTAATCCCACTGGCTCCCTAGCTGTATAGATATAACCTACATTTTAAAAAAGGAACTTCAAAAACAACTGTTTTATACAAAAACCAGAGACAATACTGACACCTTGAAGAATGATTATTTTCAACAGGAGGAATATTTCAGTGGAGCAGTGAATTTAACTGGATGGTGTTGGGCAAATCACTGACTTCTTTGTTTTAGTCAAACCTTTTTCCCACATCAGTTGGACCATAAGACTATCAAACTGCAAACTGTCTTTTATGATTTTCACTCTAACTTTTCTTCCTAAATAAATAGCGTGTTCTTCCACCTTGCGGAGCAAGATACAAAGTTTCATGGACCATGCAGGCAATACTCTTTGGGGCTTCACACCTGTGTATTTGGCTCCCAGATCTCAGCTGCAATGCCCATGGGTACTCTGCTGTCCAGACAACAGGATTTTTTGAGCTTGCATTCATTAACTCATATGGTGATCTGAGGTAGTGGACCACTCCGTTTGCTTTACCAGCACATTTTCAGAGATAGAAGATATGGTTCAGAGCAGGATATAGGAGATGCTCAAAAGTCTCTAGCAGGATGAATTTCTAAAAGGATTTATGCAAGTTAAGCCTAACTGTCTGATAAACAAGAAAGCATTAACACTCTTTCAAGTTCAAATTCCAGAAACATACATCAGAAGTTGCTGAAAACCTGAAAAAGTAAACCAAATTTAAAATTGCCTGTTCTGTTGTGCTTCGTTACTTACAAAATCACCAATGGCTTTGTTCATTATGCCACAATGGTTCATTATTTTTGCAGTGCAGTGGGCATGCATTCTCTTAGCAAAGAACTTATTTTTTAGTCTCAGCATTTCCATTTTGACATTAGAAAAATATACAACCAAAATCTATAAGACTTTGATTAAATGTTGATACAGCTGATTCCAACACAGCCAAAGCCAGTGACCATACATGGAATCTAAACAACAGCTAGTAATTACAGTGTCAAAGGCATGTATACACTGTGTGTTATGTTTCATTGTCTGGCATGCAAATATAGACTTGGTTTCCTTTGCACTATTTCCAAAGTATAAAGAAAGCTAACCAGAGAATTCTGTTTCGTTTACACAAAAGAACAAGGTTCAATCATGTTTGATAAGTTGCAAATTACTGGTAATACCACAAGTGTTGTTACAGCTGCTAAGAGTGGTCAGGAAGATGTACAAAATACTGCAATGGCATGAATCAAAAGAAAAAGTCTAAACAATTTGAATGATAGTGTATAATACTTCTAACTTTAACTTGGTGCAAGTGCTTGTCAGCAGCATCTCAGGCAGTGGTGAGATATGTGGAGTGAGTTGCCACGTATATATTCAATATTCTGTGCTTTGGCAGAGTCCCCACTGGCTTTGCTCCTAAGCAGACTAGAAGGTGAAAAAAAAAAGAAAAAAAAGAAAAAGAAAAAGAAAAAGGAAAAAAGAAAAAGAAAAAGGAAAAAAGAAAAAGCAAAAGGAAAAAAAGAAAAAGAAAAAGAAAAAGAAAAAGAAAAAGAAAAAGAAAAAGAAAAAGAAAAAGAAAAAGAAAAAGAAAAAGAAAAAGAAAAAGAAAAAGAAAAAGAAAAAGAAAAAGAAAAAGAAAAAGAAAAAAAGAAAAAGAAAAAGAAAAAGAAAAAGAAAAGAAAAAGAAAAAGAAAAAGAAAAAGAAAAAGAAAAAGAAAAAGAAAAAGAAAAAGAAAAAGAAAAAGAAAAAGAAAAAGAAAAAGAAAAAGAAAAGAAGAAAAAGAAAAAGAAAAAAAAAGAAAAAAGGGAAGGGAAGGGAAGGGAAGGGAAGGGAAGGGAAGGGAAGGGAAGGGAAGGGAAGGGAAGGGAAGGGAAGGGAAGGGAAGGGAAGGGAAGGGAAGGGAAGGGAAGGGAAGGGAAGGGAAGGGAAGGGAAGGGAAGGGAAGGGAAGGGAAGGGAAGGGAAGGGAAGGGAAGGGAAGGGAAGGGAAGGGAAGGGAAGGGAAGGGAAGGGAAGGGAAGGGAAGGGAAGGGAAGGGAGGAAGGAAGGAAGGAAGGAAGGAAGGAAGGAAGGAAGGAAGGAAGGAAGGAAGGAAGGAAGGAAGGAAGGAAGGAAGGAAGGAAGGAAGGAAGGAAGGAAGGAAGGAATTCTGAAAATTAGCACTGTGAAAGCTTAATTTGCTTCAAAATGAGCACAAATTTCCTTTCGGCCCTGCTTATTAGAATCAAGAGGATATTAAGAAAAATATTGTTTTTGGTTTTTTATCAGGAAAAGAAAGACAATCTTTCCTTATTACAGAAAAAAAAATTGGAAGACTGGAAAATGTAACTAGAGAATGAATAGCTGAAAAGCAACTTAAATCCACTATCATTTGTAGTATCTCATGATTTGTAAAATTTTATGAATACTGGAGAACAGGGAGAGGATAATACTTGTTTCCAAATGTGCGAGGTTGGCAAGTGTATGGATGCATCCCAGGAGCACTGATTATTATTTGTACATCAGTTGACTGTGATACTCCTAAACCTTTAAGTAGTTAAATTACACAGTGCTCTGTACTTTAAAGCAAACTCTTTCTTCTGTAGTCCTGCCCCTTCAGTCAGGATATGTTCCACAACTGGAACAGCTTGCGCTGGGTTAGCCCCCTGGGAAAGTTCTAATTTACAAAGCCCTGTTTAGAAAAATCAAATCTATTTAAAGGCATTACATTATAAACATAAACTCCCTAATGAGCTATAGTGAACTGGCTGTAGGCAATAACTTGCGAAGTTCAAATTATTTAGCCATTTTCTGCCATGTATTATTTTCATTTAATCTGCATCACAAGGACTGTAAAGAGTCCAGCTGTTCAAAGTGAGTCTTAAAGAGTCCTGCCAAATGCAAAGGCTTGTCCAATTGTTTCCTTTTTTTACCATGTTTGGTTAAAGACTTATTAATTGATAGATCAAATGGTTCCTAAGTTTAAAAAAGAATAAAAAAAGGATTTCAAGGGAGGAGAGTCAACATTTCTATATAGGAACTATAGAATTTGCACTTTGAAAATAGGCAATTAGAGGACGAAGGAAGGAAGGAAGCAAGGAAGGAAGGAAGGAAAAAGAAATATTTGGAGCATCATTGGTGTAGAGAAACAAATCTCTGTTTCATGTTCAGATCTTCAGTACTTTGGGACCAAGGGTGCACCCTGTGGATGTGATAAATCTCTTATTGACTTTGCCATATGACAGTTGCAGTGCAGCTTTTTATCTGCTATGCCTGTAGGAAAGGCAGTACAGTCCCTCTGTATGGCAATTAGTTTCCACTCTGTTAAGATATTACTAGGAAATTTTTTCAGAAACCCCATCATTTTTGCTTAGAAGCAGGACTAGAGGAAGTGATGGAGGACACACAGGTTCTAGAAGAAATGCAGTGTCAGATGCAGAATGCAGTGGTGACTAATAGGCACTTTTAACCTTTCCTTTAAACCTTTCCATTGTCCTGTTAAATGCAGGCCATGGTTTGCCTGAAGTTAAATTTGAGTAATGGTAATACATATTTTTTAGAGACTTATTACATAATTCTAATAAAAAGCTAGACTATAACATAAGCAATCTGTATCATTGATTACTTGCTCTTTTCAATACTTATTTTCGACATCCAGAAAATGCAAATCTGTACTTGTTACAGGATTTGGTATTTTGGTCTGGTCAAAATCACTTGACAAATTTAAACATTAAAAAGAAATATTCCAAAATGTGTAAATGTTAAAACGACAACTTCCATGTAGTAATAGTGAATAAATATAGTAAACATGGTCTATTTAATAAATGGAATGGTTTAATATTAACAGGAAGAGCTGGATTATTAATTTAACTGTTTCTTATTTTAAGTAACTATTGCAAAAACATTGTATGCTGGTGGGAAGGCCTATATCAAAAGCAAGTATAAGGAACAATTTTGACATTTTATTTTAACTTCTTACTAAAAGAAAGGCTTGGTTTGTGCAAATATTTCTTATTTTTACAGTGGGATATTGTACTGGAACTAGTAACACACATTTGGAAGACCATGGGTCAATTAAAGAAGTGATGCAGTAAAAATTTTTCTTTGGTTTTCCAGCTCAGTTGAAAATGTTGTAACAGAGTCCCCTGCAGAAGGGAAATACAAATGTACTGGTATTTAAACTGCAGAAGTCTTGCTAGACTAGTGTAAAGGCTGAGCCATGCCCAGGGATCCAGTCCAAGATATACTCCAATACATATTAATTACAAAAGAAATTAACTCATTTTACTGATCTTCACCTATTTTCTTTGGTTATTTTCCCACAATTTAATCATGCAAGAAGCATATGTAAAAGCTATTTGACTTTGAGTACAGAAACCTCAGCCCTGAATAGACTACAAATATAAATGAGTTTGGTAGCCCCATCACAATCCTAAAAGGGTAAGAATAAAGGGGGATTCGCCAAAAAGGCAATATACAGCTCAAGAACAATGTTCAGGTCTGATTTTAAGACTATTAAGCATATTATATGTCAGTACTACTTTTAGGGCCAGATCACTCTATAGCTGAGGGCCATTGCAGCTGCAGGGCACAAAAACAGCTTTAAGCCATTTGCAGTCTCCCTTCACTAGAACTCAGAAGACCACCCTCCAGATTTTCCTCTTGGAATAATTTAAAATATCCTGTGTCATTGACAGTTGTAGGAAGACAAGCCAGAGGCATATGATAAGTTGTGCATGAGAAAACCCAAAACACACTCTCTCCTTCAATTTAAAGAGAAAGCTTTAAAGCATTACATCATTAAAACAGTAGCCCTTTTGGAATAACTGCTTCTGTAAAGGTTAATAATGTGAGACTTCCTCTACCTGCTTCTCCAGTGATTTGCCAAGCAGAAATTAGTGTAGGCCTGCAAGGATGAAGAAGCACAAAGGTACCTCAATATACCTGAGATTCAGTCTGGAGAAGTAGAGAGGTTGGATACTGCATGGATCTCCTGCCAGTGAGATTAACTTCTTGACTTCAAGAGACCTATATTCTCATTTACCAAAAAAAAAAAAAAAAAAAAAAAAAAAAAAAAAAAAAAAGATGAATACTTCACTGTATTGTACCAAAAACCAGAAGTTCCATTGTAATGACATTGCTAGAGCACACACGAACAGAACTTCTTGTCCCTTAATTGTCAGACCTGGCTTTTCCTGCAAAAATTAGCACATGCTAATTTTCCACTGCTATTAGTGCTTGAGCCAGCTTCGGTGTAATGGAATATAGACTTCAAGTTAGAAAAGACCTGCTTCTAGCTGATGTATATCAATGCATTTCCACTAAGGTAAATTAATAATTGAAACTTTTAGCTCATGAGTTGTGGTACAGTGCTTTGACCAGGCAATCAGTCTTTACTTCTGTTTATTTAGTTAGGATTGTGCAGTACTAATGAAATTATAGCTTGGGGATTAGGAAATGCCTTTCCAGAAAGGTAGGCTGAACTGTAGAGAGATGACTGACATGCTAACCATACACAATATCCATGGAACATACTGACTAATCTCATCAGATTAATGAACCACTCAACATGTGGTCCAGATAACACTGTACAATAGCAGTGGCCATAGAGAACACAGTACATCAAACCCAACAATATAAGGAGTTGGTGTGGAATTTGTAGTGGCGTGCAGTTACAGATACGTTCATAATTTACTCAAATGCACAACACACAAATGAAGGTTAATCACAATTGTTTTGTTTTGTCTTCATATAAATACATTCTCTGTTGTTTCTTTTCCTGAAACTGGAGAAATTTATCTTCATTCACCTGGGAAAAAGATGTCTGTTATTCTGTTTTCCATTTCCCATCTGGTCTAGTTTTTTGAATACAACTGCCTGGAATTCAGAAGAGTGTTTCTTGCTTTACTGTCATCACTGGACACAAGATGAAGTTATAGAATACGTTCCCTGGACATTTATTCAGTTACACAAATTAAAAGTGGCTAAAAATTATGAGATATTAAAACTCAAGTTTTCATGTCCTCTTATCTAGTACTAATGGTTTAGGAACTAATGAGGATGAAGATTTTGATCATTTAATTAAAAACTGAAGGTAGAAAATTGGGATCAAAGACAAAGGATCTCTTGGGGAGTTACATCAGCTTATAGATGTTGGGAATGTTGTTTCTGAGTTCTTGTTGTCCCACACTCTTAGGTAGAAATAAGTATGTACTTCCAATACTTCATGGAAAGGATTACAAACTCAGTAGTTCTCAGTATAAAAAAGATGTGAAAAAATTTCTAACAAGCAACACAGGAGGATAATGAAAATTTATGCAATGTTTCCCTTGGGAAGAATGTATGTTCAAACAAGATGATATTACCTGATGAAACTAAGCAAATATAAAGATTTCTTCCTCACCCTAACATTAGCTCTTACTGAGGTGAAACATTTGAATTATTACAATAATGATTCATCATGGTTGTCATCCTCTCGATAGCATAATGTGAGACAATTAACTGCAGATCCATTTGGCCAAGACAAAGAGGTGCTGTGGCTGGCAGTTATTTCTCTGATTTTATTTTAACTGCTGAAGTGACTTAGTTAAATAATCCACTAGGTCTGTCCTGCTGGCCTCCTCAGTTCAGTCTACTCTTGCATCCAGCCCTTCTCACACAATCTGTGTTTGCCCATCACCTACAGGTGCTTCCTGTAGGTAATAACACATAGTGAGGCATCCTGGCACCTTCTTTTGCAATTTGTTCACTCAGTGATCACCACCAGCATAGTCTAAGGCTTTGTGACAGAGTTCATGCAATTGCACTTAGCTACAGCCTAGCTGTAATTCACTTAGTAAACTAAATAAGTATGTGGGAAACAAGCATGTGTTAATCTTACAAGTCTCTTCTAGCCCTGTTCAGTTCTGATAAACACTGCCACTTACACTGTCAAAATACTTGTGTTTTGAACTTCTTGGATCTTGTGACCAGAGTTTCATTATTACTGTTAATATTCCCTGAAATACAAATGCCAAACTAACAGATGTTAAGATGGGAACAATTTTCTAGTGAGGCAGAGTAAGGACTATAAACTCTAAGAGGAGAAACATTCATTAATAAAGAAAACATTTTGTTTCTCAAGGGCTAGGTTTAGGAAGGATTTCTGAAATGTGACCACCAAGCTCATCTATATCCATCCAGTAGATGATGTGCATCAGGGTTGTTTGGCAAGGAGGGCTAAGCTGAAAGACCCTTAAAACAGCTCTACAGATCATGCTCACCTGCAGAGTGGAAGGCTTCAAGTCTCCATCCATCCCAGCTACTCCTGAGGTGCCAATACTGGGGCAAGTGCAACTTCAGGCTTCCTTCTGCCCAGAGTTACTCAGGAAAACAGCTGTGTTTCTTTCTCCACACACAGAGCAGAGGCTGAGCTATGTGTCTCTGCTCCAGTGAAAAGCCAGAACTTTATGCCAAGCACTGTCTGGTGCAAGGGAGCTGTATCTTTCTCCATCAAAGTTTCTTCACAATAACATTGCCAGGACAAGGCAGTCTCCAAGAGCTGGCACTGTCTTTATACCAGTTCTGAGACTTTTTACATTCTACCAGGCAGTGTAAAGAGGCCACAGATCAAATTTATGAGAAACCACTTAGTTTTGCATGTGTCCTGAAAGTCTGGCATTCTCTCTGTTCATCTAAAGCCAACTGAGCATCTGAAATGAACAAAATTGAAGCTGGTGGTATTGTATCCTATGTAACCCATATGAGACACCTTCTTGCAGGCCTTGCTCCTGGAAGGTGTATGCTGTAGGAAAGGAATGGAAAGAGAGCAGAACTGATGAAAATTGAATCAAGATTTTGGGTGGGCTTACTCCAGAAAAGGGGAGCGAGTGCTGTGTGCCAGGATGCTTGTAGCAGGGAACTGTTTCCAAAGAAGACTGCTTCTATTCTTCAAAAAGACCAACTCAAAGGAGTTTTAAAAATAAATTAGAAACATGATATGGCAGTATGCAGAACTGGTGTAAAATTCCAGTGTCAGCTGATTTTGTTGAATGCACAGTGAAAGGGAAAAGAAAAAAGGAATTGATAGTTAACATCTACAGAAAAATAAAACTTTGACAAGTAATTTGAGCCAGTGTAACTTTACTCAGCAGGAAAACAGGAAAAGTCATTATTTGCCAAAACAAATCTTTCAAAATCTGATAACATTTAGGAAATAAACAGTTCAATCAACAGACTCAAAAAAAGTTCAGGCAATTTCCTTTCCAAAGATGATGTCGGGCAATATCAAGCAGAACCACACAAGGTGCTGTGGTTGTGAAAAGAGATCCCCTACAATATTTCCATGCTCTGCTCATAGAGAAATGTATTTCACAGTGACCATGAACAGGTCTGTGCAGTGCACATTTCCTTCACTCACAGTTGGCTCTTTGGCATCAGCATCACTGAAGCAAAAGCTTTGACTTCACCTCTGCATTTTTATATGAGTTATTTCTTCTGTTGTGAAGTTCATGCTGTAATTAATTACTTTTAGTGAGTTAAGTCAATTGTAAATTGCATGATATAAATGGTGACTGAAGTTAATTGAAGGCTGTATCCTTTACTACTGTATGAATGAGCAGCGGAGGACTCAGAAGGAATTCTGGTTCTGATTAAACTCTGATTTGGTCAAAAGCTTTCAGTAATTTTTGCCTTTTTTTGTTGTTTTTTTTTTTAAATTTAACTCTAGCCACCACCTGTTAGATAACAAAAGAGACTAAAACCACATTCAAAAACTCTTTAATCAGTGGATAAACTAGCAAAAAAAGACATGAAGTCCTGAAATGACTCTCCAATCAGAATGTATGTTACTAGCAGAGCAGAAATATTTACTCTTGCCTTGGACTCAAGAGGAAGAAAAAATCTTCTGGTCTTATCTATTTCCTTGGTATGGCTATGATCAAATAAAAGATATATTAGTCAGTTTTCCCAAGTCCTTCTGAAAGAATAAAAAAGTCTGGTTTTCAAAATATGGCATAAAGTTTTTACGTATCAGCCACAGCAGATCATAATTTAGGACTGTGAATTTTCAAGAAATAAAATTACATGAAGCAGAACAAGGAAAGCATGGTAAAGGACCACTGTTGTTTCCTCCTGTGCCATTTAATGTCTTGAATTTTTTCACATCCTCAGGTTGTCTGGATATTTTTTTTTTTTTGGTCTGGAGGGAAAAAATATTCAAAATGTTTGATTTAATAATCCTTTCTCCCCCCTAAGTTTTATTTGGTGAATCCTGGCCCCATCATTACAGGAACTGAAAAGTTACTGGAAGTTAAAATTCTAAGTCCTATTTGATCTGTTAGATAAAGGTGAAGGGTTGCCTATTGGGAAAACAGCCTACCTGTTATTTTGTAGCAAATAATTGATAAAATACAATGTAACTTTCATGCACAGGAAAAAGAAAAGATAGCTTTGTGCTTGCATTTCTTTAGATAGAATTATTTTTATGACTTAAAAATCCTTATATACGGATTTTGAGTCTTATCAGATAACAAAGAATAATACGATCTCCATTACTCTATTTGTGATCTCCATTCTCCATGTGTGAAGGAGAAATTTCAAAGCCAGAACAATATGAGATTATATATGGCAAGCTCTAAAACAGGGTCTTTTGGCATGGCATCTTAGATGAACTAATTGCACCCAACAGCCAGGGGAGAAGGAAAATAGATACCAAAGGAGTTGTGCCAGTAGAGCATGCTACAGAGACATTTGTTACTCCCCTGGGTCTGGTGAAAGCCCACAGTATATCACTGCACAATTGTTCTCAGGACCTTTAGCTATTTTGTTTTATAAACCCAGGGTACTGCTCAGATGCAGAGGATTTGGAGAAGGGAGACTGCAAGCAGATTGATAATCACAAGACAAATTCAGCTTTTTTTTTCCACGTATGTTGTGCTTCATGGTATTTACAATAGCAGAAATCTGTTTTCATGACAGCATGTTTTTGTAAATCCAAAGAGATAAACTTTCTCAGCTATTTATAAATCAGATGCTTACATTATGATCTCCTGCCAGTAACTCTGGTCACTCTTGAACTTTGCTGTGTTCAGTTTAACAAATCTGTTTGTTACTGTAGTGCCAAAGGTGAGAAAAATATACTGGAATCCTGTAGAGAAGATGCAAAAGCTCTTTGTGGCTGGGACAGAGATGTCCTGCCACTGTTAGGGTAAAGGGAAGTCACACACCTTAGTCCCAACACAGATAGGAGCCAACAATCACAGATTCTGTCTCAGATCTGCCATTAACTTGTTGTGTGGTCTTGGAAGAGGGTTTTGTCTTGATAAAATGAAATCAATACTATCTCTCCATTCTTCAGTATTCCAGTGATCTTCTAATAGATAATATATGAAATTAAGCAGATTAATACTAGTATTTTTCCTCTTTCTTTAATTTATTTTTGCTATTCATTGTATAATTAATAGAATTATTAACAAGCAAGATGGATTTCATAACCTCCAGGAAACACACCACAACAAAAGAGAAACAATTTTGCTTTTTAGCATATCCTTTGTTTTGAAGGAGCTCAGCAACTTGCTGTACTGTTCTCAAGGTAGAAAATACATACTCAGCAAAATTTATAATTAATCACTTCTATGATGAATAACATTTTATTTTAATTTTCACAACTTCTCATTGTGAGCAGATCATAGATATCCTAATGGGACATTTGGAAGCTTTTTGCTGAGCAATTTATGAAATTCTTGGCCTTTTTCAAACCCTTTAAATCACCACTTCAAGCTCTTTTAACCTGTAAATATAAGACCAATCATATTTGACCAGGCTGCAGGTCCATTTAGTTAGTTTAGTTCAGTTTAGTTTAACTGCAGCCAAAAGTAATTAGTAAAGCATGTAAGAGGAGACAAAGCATATGCACCAGGATCTGATTTCTAACAGCTTGGGGCTCAGGTATTTATGGATAACAGCAACTTTAGGAATCCTAAAAAGCTTACTTTGCATTTTTGTCCAGACCATCCAGCAGTTATCACATATAGAAGTGTAAAGCATGAGAAGGATAAATGCAGTGTTAAGCCATAAGTACAGTGCAGAGCCACAACATATTACAAATTGTTCCATTAACCCTTTTCCTTGTTAACTAACTGCAAACTTCAACTCATATTCTCTGATACAGTCTCACATAAACAGCCACCTTTTATACCTCTTTTTCCCCAGATTAATAGAAAAAATGTTGAAGTCTGAAAGCCCAAGAAAAGTAAGTGTAGAGAAACCCTACAGAAATATGGTAGCCACACTAAAGAAAGTAGTTCAGCATCTTCTATAGCATAGACAGGGATAGTGGAAACACATGAACTCACTGATGTTCATAAGTCAGTATCTCAGACTACACATGAAGATTGCTTTAAAGTCATAGCTGAATCAGTAATAAATGGATATAGGAAAGATATGGCAAAATTTTAAATGATTCCCATGTTTCATTGACTTACAACTGGTCTCTGAAACTTGTTAGCTGAGTCTGGGAGCCTTGGGCCTGCCTTGTGCTAGTGCTCAAATTGCCACAAGATGCTGTGAGCACTGGAAATCTCCAGTGTCTTTGGGCTATGCTCAGATAGCTCAACATTACCTGCAAGCCCAGCAGTCCTCTCAAAATCACAACAACCCACACATACTACCCCTTCACTTCAGAGGCAGGAAAAAAAGGATCCTTCCTTCCCTCCAAAACATTCTTACAGTTTCTAAAAGGCACATTGAACTGCTGTAGTTCTGTACTTATGTTAAATTGGCTGCTTGACTTCCCACTTAAACTACATGAAAGGAAGTTCTTGTACATATCTGTACTAATCATAAACCCAGGGCTCGTTTCCTGAATGGTGTTCATCTTCTGAAATTCAAAAAGCATGAAGGCAAAGAAAAGGGAATGATTTTGCTTTAGAAGAAAATTTCCTGTCACATATCTGAAGGTGCAGAGAGGGAGAGGCCAAAGGTTAAAGAATTAAGGTGCTGACATTCCTCTCTTTCTCAGTGCCAGCACCACTGATACCTGTGTCAATAAAGGTAGAGTGGCTCTTGATGTAACTAGAGGAGTGTGTGGGCAAACTGACTCCCTGAACTCTGGTGCAGGACTCATTTTATGCCCTGTCTTTGGGCACACATGGCCTGACTCCTCAGCCCAGGGCAAAACAAGGAACTTTATCTGACAAATGAGAGGGAGGATTTGCTGACAAAATCCTACTTCTGTTGTGCTGCACAGGGATGC
Organism: Lonchura striata; assembly: GCF_050655825.1. Lineage (NCBI taxonomy): Eukaryota > Metazoa > Chordata > Aves > Passeriformes > Estrildidae > Lonchura > Lonchura striata. The sequence goes on from NC_140704.1 coordinate 30,842,555, forward strand.
TTATGGAAAGACAAAGCTTTTCTGGTGCTATGACACTGATATAAAGAAAAGAAGGATGCCTGGTGTCCAGTTCTAGTTCTGACTTACAGCTGATTGGTGTCTCTGAAAAAGTAATTTAATTTCTCACTGACTCAGTTTTCACATTTCTAACATGAGAAGAGTCAGTTGTCATGTTAATTCAAAGGTTCCTTACACATAGCCATAAGAGAAGAAGAGGCTCTGAAAGCCATATACTCATATTTTGTTTTAATGAACTAAATCTTGAAAGAAAGGATGAAATTATGTGTCTTTAAATAACAAGAGTATTAATTGATGGACTGCTTAAATGTATAACAAAGATACAAACAAACTCTCTGCTAAAACAGAAAATTCTGTGTAACTTAAGCAATGATTTGTCTAAATTTTAAAGTCTTCTACTGCTGTGTTCCATTAGCATTGACATAATGAATGTTACCCAAATATTCTGATTGGCACACTTAATAAATTATGAGCTATCAAGCAGGAATTATATTTTGGGGACAAGCCATATGTTAGCATGTCTAATTATGATACCAAATCATGCCAGAAACAATTGGAAAATTATTGTAATAATAACCTTCAAAATCATGTTGGACTTTGTAATGAACAGTTTAATGTGATATGAAATTACCCAAAGTCTGAAAATTGTTGAGAGGCAAATGGAAAGCACAGGATTATTTTAGCTCAATTAAACACTGATGAGACATTTTAAAGATTTTTCCTCTTAACTGAAATACCATGACTATGAACATGTAATTATGAAATACTAAACAATTATTCTGAGTCAAAATACTGATATTTTAATTGAAAATAACATTTAATTGCTCATATTTTGAAAAATAATAAGCAGTTACTAAAAGTTGACTTTTGTCCAATATAATTTCTCTAAAATAGTCAAATTCATGCTGCAAACTTGTCTGTCTCACCCAAAATCTCGTAAATGTTTTTCAAACTGCAAGATTTAGTTTTATTCAGAGTGCCCAGGCTACCAGACCTTGGGGCAATGGTAGTGTCTTATGTGGCATGTTGGAGACCCACATGAGAAGGACCCATGGCAGTCTTTTAGTTACTTCTTTCTACTCAAGGCACATACTCTATTTCTCATTATCTAGGAGATCAGGAGAATTTCTCTGTGAGGATAAATGTATGCACATAAAACCTTCTCCAAACACAAATGGCTGTTTCATTTCTGAGAATTCTAAATATTCATTATTCAAATATATATGCTTGCCTTCCTCTATAAGTCTGATTTAAAGAAGCCAACAAAACTTGAACTACTTTCGCCTTCCAGTAGGAAGTGGGTAGACATGTGTGTGCATTGATTTTAATTTTATTTGACTACATTTTATTTTCCAAAAGAGAAGAGACTGTATTGGCTACCATCTACTGCTCTGGGTGCTATCTAAGGAAAAATGAAATACTTCAAAACAGAAACATCAAAAGACTTTGAAACAAAAACAGTTTCTCCTAATCTTGCATCCAGGGTATGTACTGACTTTGCAGAATCACTACAATTAATTCTAAATGATGTATGAAATGAGTAATTCCTGCCTAGAGACTACAATTTGTGCACACATTCACTGGCTGGCTGTGAAATGTGCTGTAATATTATGCTCAGATATATACAGAAAAAGAGTTTATACCATTCCCAGTATTTCTAGACATTTTTATTCTCTCTTTTTTTTTTTTTACATCTACTGCTTCTTCAACTACTACTTCACCCTCTGTCCTTCCTCACACTGCAGGGCTGATCAATTCTCCCATTTCTCTCTTTCTTCAAGACACAGGCAAGATGGTCAGCTACAACACTTAGGTCCTTCAAATGGCCTGGCTGTGCAATGGTCTGTTGTGAAAAGATCATGAAAATATGGACAGGAATATTATTCCTTCATTTAAAGGCCCTAGAAGTATTTTAATGCAAGTGTCTAGATTGCATTAATCTCTGCTTTGGACCCCCATTTACTTAGGAATTACATTCCCCTTGCACCACAAACTAAAGCAATGAGTCTGTAAAGAATTCTGTACTCTACTAACTTCAACGAATCAGCTCCTGTTAACCTCAGTGGGATTGTTCACACACATAAACCTTTGAAGAATTAGGATTTGAAGTGTTTATTCAAGACAGATGAAGGGATGTGGGGCCACATAAATGACTGTAAAAATAAACTAATTAAAAATCTTAATAGTTGGCTGACTCTGGGCATGGAACAAAATGAATTCTAGGTTACCCATCAATTTTGAGAAAAGATATGAAACAAATTTTTACATCATATCAGGAAATAGATATTACTGTTGTTTTATGCTCTAAAACAGAATTAAACATTATTATTCATTCATAAAAACACTTTATGTTAATCATTCTGCTCAAAACAAAGCTGACATGAAAGTATTGTGCAGTAAGATATTGAACCATGATTTTCACACACCAAATTAGCAAAACTGGGACTCATTCACTTTATAGAATTTTGTATTTGAAATCAGAGGTTCAAAAGAAAGGTTTGCCTAATCCTTACAAGGACTCATATACTGTCCCATATACTGTCCAGTCAGAGAAAGCCTGGAGCAGACCCTATCAGATGGCCATCACTTCTTCAGAAAGCTAAATAAGATCAATGAGGCTAGATTTAATGAGATCTAGCTTTGAGAAAATATGCTTACTAGAAATCAACTTTTTTTAACAAAAATGTTTTGTGTTCTGATATAGTCTGTGTCAGACTCAAGTGGTGGCTTCAGTCAGGAAGGAGACAGAGGAGCACACATACCTGCTCCACACACACTCTGAATTACTCAAGAGCTATGCAGAGCTGCTCTGTAAAAAAGAAACAAAAAAACCAACCAAACAAACAAATAAAAAAACAGAAAAAATAGGACTTTCAATTTCCTGAATGAAGAGGATGGAAGCCAAAAGCTATACCTACAATGAGGTAGGACAAATACTTGAATTTCTGTGTCCCACCTAAGCTGGACATTTACTCCCTCAGATACAACATAAGAATGCACAAATTTGTTCTTGTAAAAAAGTTCAAAAGATCTTTTTTCTGCCTCAGTGGTAAGACAAAACCAAACCAAACCAAACTGAACTAAACTAAACCACATTAAATAACAATCAAGCCACCTTAATTTATAGAAATTAACTGTTCATCCATGCCACCCAAATGCTGTCCTGTGTAACTACTGATATTCAGTAATACTCAAGGATTTCTGGTATAGATTGCACCTACATATAGTTATTAGATTTTGAGGTGCTTTGCTGGTAAAGTGCAGTTTGTGGAGGTTGTAAAGGCATGTGTCATGGAACTCCAGATCCCTGAATGGGTTCTTAAAATAACAACTTGACAGTGTAATAACCGTTACCCAGCAGTGTAGAAAGGGAATATGCTTCATGAAAATATGAATATATCCACAGAGATTTCTCTTTAATTCTGCCTTGAAAATTAATTTTTAAATGGTCTTCCACGTCATTGATAATGTTCTTAAATTTCACTCCGGTGATTCTTTAGTTCCTAAAAAATTTGCTTCAGTTCTAGTAATGTGGAAAATACTTTTGCGATGATTATAGGAAATATTGACAATAGTTTCATAAGTAAATTAATCCTTAATCAGTTTTTGTAAAAAAAAAAATTGCCAAACACATTTGCTACCCTAACAGCAAAGGGTTGCTGCCTGTTATGTCTGCTGTAGTGAGGATCCTGCTTAGAGATGGATGGAAATAAAAATGCAAATTACTATCACATGTGTTAATGCATGGCACAGGGAATTAACTGGCATGGAGAAGAGGAACACAGTCAAGGCACAGCAAAGCCATATTGCAGACAAGAGATTATTTTGTAGTTACAGAAACACATTCTCGTTCTCTCATGTACAGAAATCATCCCCAAAACTATGCTTCCTCTTCCTCAATGTCAAAAATCTGAATGCCAATAGCAGGGTTGGTCTAAGAGCAGCACATCAGATATATCACAAGCCAAAAAAAAAAAATAAACAAAATTCAGATTCGCCAAAACTGAATCCACCTTCCATCTGATCAGCTCACAATTGTTTTGCTTCTTTTCATTTGTACCTAATGAATCAAACAATCTTCCAGAAGGTGATGGTTAAATAGAAGGTCACAGAACAAAAGTACCTCCTGCATGGAAGAAAGCAGAGATTTTCCAGGACCATGAACAATGAGGAAAAATTAGATTGTCTTGTACATGCTTGCAGTATGGGCATTCTAGTGACACTTTTGAGATTCAAAGGTGAAGAGCAGTAGGCTCTTGTTGCTCAGCAGTGCAGCAACAAAACACCTCCAGGAACATCTTCACTATGCCAAAATCAGATGATGCACACCTACAAGGCAGTACTGCTCAGACCAGTAGTAAATTAATTATCTCATTTCTTCAGTACAACTACTGAACATACAGCTCAACCTGCCATGTTACTGCTGCATTATGATGGAGAGTTCCTAGAAAAGAAAGAGCAATTAAGTATATTCAATGCCAAGAGCAAAGATCAAGTGTGTGTTGACATGTCTGACCATAAGTATCAATGCAAGAGTGAAGAGGGGTGCCACAGCAAAAAATAGTAACACACATTTAGAATGCTCTATAGAGAAAAATATTTTCTTGGAAAGTGCCAGAATCTAGGTTACCTCAGTCTCTCCCTGGGTGAACCCCACTTCCTCACTGACTATCACAATATTCTCAAGAACTACCAAGGCCTCTGAATTTATGATAACTTGGTCATTTTTGTTTATTTAAAAAATTAAACAATTATACTCATTTGGAGAAAAGTTGTTTAAGGACTTCAGCATAGAAGCATTTTCTTAAAAAAATTAAATATCAGCTATCTTTTGCTTTCTGTTCTATTTTCTGAACCTTGTGTCTATTTCTGCTGTTGGGTTACATTAAATTTCTCTTTGCACCCTTGTTCTCCCCTTTTTTGGCAGCCATCACAGTCTAGGGCTGCTCCAGTGCCATGTGTAGAGGTTGCTGTGAGTATCCATTTGTGCTGACAGTGAAGTCATACAGAACCCCTGAGACAGCACTGTTTGTGGGACAGCTGTAGCTTCTTATCAGCAAGCACTTGATAAAGTACTTCACTTGAAAAAAAAAAAAAAAAACAACCAAAACCATGGACAATAAATTTTTTTGTGCTTGGTACACATGCAAACCTGAAAAAAATTTCTTAGGGGTATCTAAGGAAACTGAAGTGGAAACTGGGAGATGGCGTCTTAGCTTAAGCCATGGAAGGATGTCCTGCTGCAAGTCAGAAGTATTCTTTGAGAAGTGTTCTGCATTCTTCATCGCATGCAGAATGAAGCTTCTAACTAAATGTCTGGTATTTTTTAATGAAACATTTTCTAAAGGTTGTTTTTAATGAAAGATTTTCTACAGAATGAAAGCACTCTGTGATTTAGAACCGCCAGATAGTAATGCATTAACTTAAGCAATGGTTATTTAGCTTTAGTCTCACTAAAAAATATCTGCATCTCAGTCCACCATTTTCATTTAAACCTAATTTATCTGTGGTAAGGAAAGAAATCTTGTCCTGGGAATTGCATTTCTACCAGGGTGTAAATATTGCCTACCTTAGCTCTGTGCCTTTAGCTTGTGGTTTGCAGACAGCCAGTGGTCAGAGATCTACATCTGAGGAGGTGAAGAGAACAGTGAAAAGAAAGACTTCAGTAAGCTTGAAGATTCTGTACTGGTATCTGCACCTCTGCTAGAATATTGCTGAATGCAGACCTGTATCAAGAAAGATTGGGAGCCACAGCCCTCTGTCTTTCTACTTTCATGAGTATTGAATCCTTGAAATCTAAATACTATATTTTACATTTGACATGTAGATAGTGGCAAGAGTTTAAACCAAATGTAAGGGGCCACTGGATTCCAATAAAAACATTCTTTTCTTTTTCAAGAGCAGACAAGCAAAGATTTCCCATATCTAGCCTTTCTGACTAGAAACAGGACCCTGCTTTCACATTTTTGTGATCTTATGTCTGGCATCTATGTCCAATGCCTGCAACGTATTTATCCCTGGGATTGAAATGTATCAGTCCCCAGAGATGATCCAAACCAGGGCTCTCTTGGTAAGGAACCACAGGCTATTCCAAAATTTGACAGAGACATACTTTAGCCACAATACTCAAAACAAGAATCAGTTTCACAAAATACAGTTTTCCCTTTTGAAGGCTGAATTGTCTTGGCCAGAATTATCTACTAAAACAAGGGTTCAGGGTGCCTTTCTTGTCTCTGCCATTGACTCTGCCTTTTAGCAAGCCATTTAATTTTTCTGTGCTTTCATCTTCTCCATCTGTGAATTCCAAATATTAAATGTTTATGGTATTTTCTTGGTGAGTCACAAGCAAAACTGGTCTAAAGATTGTGGTCTAAACTTCCTCCTGTCAAAAAAATAGGGGCTAGCATTCAAACTAGTCACAATGGGGCTCAGCAGCAAAGATAATAATATCAACAGCTTGGATGAGATCCTCATATTCGCAAAAATATTTAAGGTCAAAAATGCAACCTCCCACAAAAAGGTAGTTTGGTTCCTCTCCTGCCAGTGTCTTGTGAGAAGAGCACTTGGATGAGAAGTCCAAGCGCTTTATTTGATTCAAATTTTAGTGACTGATATCGTAAATCATTGTTACATATGGGGTAATTTTCTTCACTAAAGTTTTCAGAAAATCTTTTTGTCCTTTTCAATATAGAATGAAATCAAAAGATGTTTCTGCTTTTTGTATATATATATGTTTTTGTCACATACTCTGTGTTTTATATTTCTAGCTTCAAGCTGGCATAACTCCCCACCATGGGTACAGAATGGCATGTATCCATTTCAAAGGGTTTCTAATGCACCAGGTTTTCAGTCAGAGAGTATGGAGAGTAAAAAAAAAAAGCAAATATTATAAAAGAAATCAGGAGTCAAAGTCAAAAAACATGGAAACCAAGGCATAAACAAAAACAGAGCCAGATACCACAAAGCCAAAAAGAATCCAAACAACATCCTTCAAAATGGTGGTGTGTTTATGAATTTGAGAGGTGTGAAATAGCTGAAAAAGAAATCTGAATAAAATTAAAGGGATCTAGCTCTAAAAGCAACATCTTAATTTACCTTTGAGAATAAATATAAATGCTGAAAGATATGATAAGGGGTATTTTTCTTTGTACAAATGTTAGGAGGGCTGCTTTAGAGTGTTCTGGGTGAGGAAGGGGCTGTTGTTCTATCCTAAATTGAGCCACGGCCCCAACTCCTCAGAGCACTGACCACCCCAAACTGAAGCATTTCTGTGCTATCAGCCATAGCTTGGGAGAGTTTATTTTAGCACAGCTATTAAAAGAGGAAAGGTGAATGGCTCCTCTTTTCACAGACAAGAAATAGGTTGTTTTATAACACTCAAAGCCTAGTTCACTCCTTTACAGTCAGTGGAGGGAGGAGGTCATCTCCTCCAAAAACCTTTTGACATTGTTCTCACAGCTGACAGCCTGTTTCCCCTCCCTGGTGCTGAGGAGAAGCTGGGCTTTTTTTTTTTTTTTTTTTTTTTTTTTTTTTAAGGAAACTATTTATTTGGCAAAGAATATTGGTTCTAGGTTGATCAAAAAAATTAACGTTTTTTATGCCAAGTGTTATGAATATCTTTGGCCAAAAAAGGTGCAGGCTTTTTCTTTTCATGCTACAATACTCCATTTCAGTTTATTTCAAAACAGCATGTTTTGTTTCAAAACAGTTATTTGAGATCAAAGTTGCTTAAACTGAATAAGAAAAAATAAAATAAAAACAAAATCAAATTAACAGACTAAACTGAAATATTTTTGGAGACTGAATGGAAAGGTTAATTTCACTTCAGATAAAGTTCTGAGAAAGGGGCTTGGATATTCAGATCAAAAAATAGATCAAGATCAGGATCAAAAAATAAAAGAAATATCTATTAACTATTCATTTAGCCTAAGTCTGGAGTTTTGGTTCAGCTGGCTTTGGAGAGAGTAGCCAGCTACAAAGTTTAAATCTAAACTGGAAATTCTCCATGCTTTGGGGAGTCGGAGGAGAGGAAACAGGACAAAGCAAAGAAGAGAGGGGGTGTTGGGGGAAAAATGTTAAAAATGACAAAAAGTAAAAGCCAAAAATAACCAGTCTGATTTAAAGGACAAACATGTCAGCATAGAATTTCCTTAGCATTACCTTATGTATATAGTAGAAACCACTGATAAAACTCACATTGTCAAACACAGAAATTCAAACACAAAGGCATCATGCAGTGCCTTAAAAACTGCATAGAAGGGAATTATGTTTACTTAAAGATAAAATAAATTATTTCAGGATAGCTACAGCATAAAAAAGTTTGGAGGAAATGTTTCAAAGAGGTAGAGATAATTAATACAATAGTTAAGAACACTTTCCTATTTTCATTTTTTATAAAGCAATATACACAAGAAAAGGGTCATATGCAGGCTTTTTGAAGGGATTTTTAATTAGCATAATAATAAAAATAATTACAATAATAAAATCATTATTTCCTTTTAAATACATTTCTGTGTTCTATCTCTGCTTTTGGAGACCTCTTTATTTCTGTTCCAGCAGCTGCATTCCCTATCACAGTTTGTCACATCATCAGTCATACAGCTACTGAAGTCAACTCCCCCTCTGCAGAAAGGGACACTTGTGAGTTTATATTGCTGCCATAAATTTTTTGGCAGTAAATTTCTTAAAAAATAATCCCATATTCTCCCATATACAGTTCACAAACTGGCTAATAAAATGATTTCTACTTGGGGAATTGTGGAATGCCTCCATCTTCAGTCAAATGTGTAGACAGAAGTATCTTGTAAAATGTAGTGGAAAGTTCATAAGTTTCAAGGTTTTCAGGAACACTCCACCTGGTGAGAAAAGCAGATTTAAAAAAAACCCCAAATTTTAAAGTTCTCCAAGTTCACCACAATAGTGAGCCAAGGAAAACCTTAATTAGAGTCAATGGAGAAAGTTGAGCAGTTAAGAGCTGGCCTTTTGGGGCTAGCAGTGCTCAAAGAAATCCAATTATTAAATAATAAGTTATTTGTGGTTCTGAGGTTTGTATTGTGAATGCTTTGTGCCAGCCTTCTCTCCCTGAACATTTTATCTGGAGATGTTTGAAATAAAGTACAGCACAAAACTGCAGAACTACTTGCAGGTCTTGACATAAATTGGGATCACTTCTCGTCTGCACTTCTGACTCTTAATAATCATTTGGCAGTACAAAGAGAATTTGAGTGGGTATAATTAGGTTTCTAATAATGAAAATGAGAATCACATCTTACCCAAATGACAAATAACACTTTATTTTTCATCACTCTTTATACATAGACCCAGTAGCCCTCAGATTTTCTCACCATCCTTAGGTAATCTCACCATTTTTTAGGATAGAATGAATAGTGAGAAAAAGTTTTTTGAGACTTTTAAACTTGATTTGTGCATCTGCTCCAGTTCAATTCTGTTTTCTCATAAATATATGTAATAGCAAACTTTGGATCTCACAGAGGAGAGTAATTTAAGTGCTGAAAGAAATGCAGTTTATAATTACATAAATTACTTCATAGCACATAAAAATCCCAGGTCAACCAAAGGAGAAGCAAAACTAGTATATGGCTTAGGAGGCAGTCTTATCAAATTAGATTAATGAAATTCCTAGAGAAGTAATAACAGTAATCAGTGATGGAAGGACAAGAGGGTGGGAATATCCCTCACCAAACCTCCTAATTCTTAAAGCTTCCAAATTGGGTACCTTCACCCCAGTATGTGAGTCTGCTGCAAAACTCTGGTGGTTTTGCCCACAAATCATTAGCAGTAACAATGAAGAACTGAGAGCAAAATGCTATCAGGAGCACTAGAGAGCCCTGAAGACATGAAAGGTTTAAACTCGAGATAAGGACAAGAAGGAAACTGTTAATGAGACTGAGACAGAAAGTGGGATTATACAAAGAGCCAAGTTTCAACAAATGTGGTAGGAGCATTTCATATCTACTGAAAGTGAAAGTGACAGTTATAATATGTGAAGAATGTAAAAGGTTCATGCATTTAAAAATTGAAGGGTTCCCAAGCTCCTCACAAAACCAGGGCGTTAATAAAAGCAAGTATTTCTGCAGAAAAGTAAAAGTTCCTAGATCAGAAATGGAAAGAAAAAACATGGAAGCACCTGCCCTTCAGTGCAGCAAAATTTATTGCAGAGGCCAAACAAAGGCCAAGGAGTTCATGGTCTCCCCTGCACAAATCTTCCTGGGTTGAAAATTATGGTGTTATTTTTTCGCTCTATCAACATCATGACAAAAAATATCATGTAAACCAAGTGTATATCAGAAGAAACCTTCTCCTTATCATTATCCTGAGAAGAAAAGGGAGTTCATTTATCTCTCCATTGCAGCTCTGGTGAGAAGTTTGCCTCAGTACTTGCCCATGCCCCAGACACTGTAGGCTTGGTCCTGTCAGGTGGTGGCCAGCTCTTGAGCATTCCTTGATGCATCCCTGGAGTTTGTTGTTACCTCAGGGAACTCAGGTAGGCCAGTAAATTGCAGTTTAGGGATGCCTGACACTTAATTTAAAAAGAGAACACTCATGCAGTATAAATCTTTCTGCAATGAGGCTTATTTTCTAAATAATTATTTTTTCAACCCTGGCCATTAGGAATGTATGTTTGTGAGTTGAGTCCTAATCTCCTAAATTTTTGAAATGTGTGGGTTTTAGCTTTTTGTCTACATTCAAGATCAGTTCACACATACATCAGCTAACACACACCATGTACACAGCATACACACTATCCACCTACACAAACATAAAGCAGTTTCCCAAGATTTAATTTTTTACATCTTTAATTAAATGATGAAATTTAACTCTCCTGATATTAATTAGTTTTTTTCTTTTTCTGATTTTTTTTTCTCTTTTTCATGTGTGAGAGCAAATGCAAACATAAATAAAAATAGAGGCTCATATCTATTTTTTCTTCAAGATGTGCAGATGTCCAGTGTAACTCTTAAGAGAAATTCAAAGGAAGTAAAAGCCTACTAAAAGGGTATGGACATCAATAAATTTTTAATACTCAGACTGTGATTTGTGAGTCACTGTGGTCCAAACTACATCAGATGTGAAATGACTGCAAACAAACTAGGACAGAATGAAAATAAAAATTAGGTGCACTAAAGCAAACAAACAAAAAGTGGTGGGAAAAATGGTACTAAACTAACACTGAAAGGTTTGGCATCATTTCTACTTCATTGTAAATAAAAAAACATTCCAGCACAGCATGAGTAGACACAATGACCACTTTATTGCAGAGGGAAAAGGGAAAAAGCTTGGAAAAATAAGAAGAGCTCTGAAACTACAAAAAAGCACACTACAGCTGCTGATTTCTAGCAAAGAAACATTGTGCTCACTCTGGAAAGTGAAGAGCGGCTATCCTGCAGGAAAGAGACTTGGGTCAGCTCTGAACCCTTCCCTGGGTGCCTTCCATGAACTCGAGGCACAATTCTTCTGGGAACATTGGTTTCACATCCTCCTTCCCACAACCTGGCTCTGGCTGCCCCTGCCCTGGGGAGAGGCATTTGGGGTGGCAGAGACCTGCTGTGCTCTGCCCAGGGCAGGGTGAGAGGCTCTGGAATTGTCCCGGGGCTGCAGCTGCACCAAGCCACGCCGCATGGTCTGCAGGAGCTTTCCTCTGCACTCCTCAGATGGACAGCATGTAGGGAAGAGAACTCTTTCTTACTAAAAATAGCTTAAATTGTCCTTGTGGGAGTGGAGCAGGCCCATTAACTCCAGTGTAATGGGATAAGGGAATGAAGGGTCAAACTCAAAAAAAAGGAGATATTTTAATATCTCATTTACTTTTTTCTTTGGTGTTGTTCTTGTGCTCTCTGGGCAGTTGAAAATGGACTTGATTTTTGTTTCTAATCTGTACCTACCCAGTTTCACCCAGCTTTCACAAGTGAGCCTAGGGGTCACAAAAGCAGAAACGGAATATTTCAATCCCATGTCAGCAAGTGTAAGTAACTATAATCCTTTTATCTGTAGTACTTTTCCTTCAGAATAATCTTGTTCTATAGTCTGTAATCAATCACAGCCTCAAGTCTTTTTTCTTAATGTAGCTTTTTCTTCCTGAGGAAAAAAATGCCAGGGTTTTATTGTTTTGAATAATTGCAGGTGATGAGAACACTAAGAGGTGAGAAAGATTGGGAGATTCTTGTTTTCTGAGATACACTAAATGCCTGCCATAGTTTGGAACAGGAAAAAAGTGAGTATAAAGGAAAAGCAAGTAGAGAAAAAGCAGATTCAGTAAGAGTTCTTTTTGAATTTTTACTGTCAGCAGCCATATGTTTACCAAAAGCATCTGGATCAGGAAAATTACAAAGTGGTGTGTGTTTGTGCATGGCATTTTATTCTGTGAATGGAGTACAGCATGAGTGTAACAGTTGAAATTTGGGTTAAAAGAAGTGAATATTTTATTTTTAAGTAGTTTCTCCTCTTTGTACAGACATTTTTGGCAGTACACCTCCTGAAAAACTTGGCAGGAAATATTTCAATCCCCTCCCAAAATCTTGAAACTAAAAATATTTAAGAGAAGTTTCTGGAGTATGACAATGCCCAAAAATCACTCTTTGGAAGGAAAGAAGTTGAAAATGTCACTTGGTTCCTGGAGATAGGCACTGCTCCATGCACGCAGCTATACTTGATTGCTTTCTTGTTGTCTGAGAATGCATTTTAAGCAACTGTTTGGGCATCTTTAGGTAGCTAGACTGCAAAATAAAAGAATAGTGCATAATGAATGAAAATGGCTATTTAGCATTAAGCAGGAAATATATGGTTTGCTGTTTATCTCATGATGGGTTGTTTTAAACCAATAAACATGGGAATAAACACTGGGAATTAAGCTAAAGGCTATTAAAACTCGTGGTAGAGCTTGTTCCAGCAACTTGGCACTTTGGTAACCAGCTTTTGTAATCCATAGGCACTAACAGCAGCTATGGGGTTGAGGTGCAGAGCATGCAAATAGTGACACATGCTTAACCCAAAGCTCTATAAACCAGAGGTCTCAAGTGTGTCAAATTTTACAGCCTTGGCCTCTGCTTTGTGATGACCAGTTCTGTTCCACTGAACGCTCCAAATTACCATTGCTCTACTTATGAAATAAACAGAGACTCGTGCCTGTGTGCTCTAGGATAGGATTCAGGTTATTATTAAATCTGTCTTCAACTCTCCTGTTTATAAATCTGGGTGCTTCAAAGCCCTCAGTAAAAACAGCCTCTTTGCTGAAGCCAGGAGGCACTTCTGTATATCCACAGTTTAGAAACATCTTAATGCAGACATTCTGCCAGCCCAGTGACAAAGGTGATTTGGACAGAAGTAAGATGCCTTGCCACTCAGAACATTTGTGAGAATATTTGGCACAAATCCTTCCTTAGCTGCAAGGGCCACTCCAGTGCTACTTTACCCTTCCTCCTAACATGTAGAAGGCAAAGGTATTGCCACCACCCTGTGTTTCCCTGCTATGAGATGTTCTTAAGGCATCAGTGGAAATATATATGTCACTTTTTGCTGTCTTACAGCTATGGCACTATAAAACACTACAAGAAGCACTGAGTTTTCTTTACACTCAGCAACAAGTTCAAATCAAAAGAGAAAATAAAACCAGAACACAAAGTTAGCATGCTTAACTGATTGGTAACATCCCTAAAATATGTTTTGTGAGCAAAAAGTCTAAGTAATATGTCCACTATGGCAAAAGGTCCCACAAAATACTTAAGTTTAACATTTCCATCATTTGACTTACACTTTGGTGAAAGACAACTTGAACTAGGGCTTGCAAAAGAATTTACACAATAAATACTATCTCAGCTGCAATAAGAAAGAGGGATGCAGTCAAGAAAGGAGAATATTAAAAATATTCTAGAGATGTCCTCAAATTGAATTCATTATTTGCGATTGATAGTGGAAGGCAGAAGAGCTGAAGAAAACTGTGGGCATATAAATAGAACTTATGACAGCCAAGTGAAGTTAACAAGCAATAGGACATTTAGCAGTGGCAGTTAGGTGCTTGCATTCTCCTATTTGGCCAGGACAGAAGAAACAGGAAAATCTGGCTAGTGCTATCAGCTGGAGATCAAGAGGATTGGAGAACTGTAGAATAAAGTTTAAGGGACAAAATAATTAAACACAAGGCAAAGTTTTTTGGATCAATTAATTGATTACATCAGGACCATGGCAATTATCAACATAAGAAAGTCAGGTGTCATGTTAGGCTTAACCAAGTATGGTTTTTCCAGAAGTGTGCAGTTGCCAAGGCACCAGTGAGTCCTCATCCAGGAGACTGTCTACAGCTTTGGCCATGAGTATTCAGAAAAGTTGATGTCCAACTAGGGCAAATATAGGTGAAAGCTAGAAGAAAGAAGTAGAAATTCAGTCATGCAAGATAGTGGAAGGACATAATTTGAATTACTTCACACAACTATCTTGAGCATGTTTGTGACACACAAATGTATAAGAGAAATAAATATTAATGAAAAAGAGAAGAGGAACTAAAATAAACTTTTATAAAGCATCCATGAAGAAAGGTAGAGTGGAAAGGCAATTTCCTATGGCTGTGATAGCCTGTAACAGCCTTTTGGTAGGAGTAGGGGGGGCAAAACTACTTGCTTCTTTTCCAATGGGACTTGATCAGTTTGTGAGTGAGATTATATGGTAAGAATGGCTGAGTTTGAAGAGGACCAAATGTAGTGATCTTTCCATCAGGGTGTTTCTAGATGCACTTCTCTGTTCCAGCTTCACATTGGCGAGCTGGGAGGTTGGGAGGTTTGCCTTAATCATAGAAGTAACTCCACTGAAGGGAGAGAGAGGAAGAAAACTGAACTGTTCTGAACTTTTGCCAAGGCTTTGGAGACATTAAAATAGAAACCCAGGAATTTGTCCAAGATTTTATGTGACCTAGTTCAGCAGTTATAGTTCCCTCCCCCAGTACGCACATCTTAAAAAAGACAGAGTAGAACTGAAAAATAGGAGAGAGGGGGGTGATAGAGCTGATCAAAGCTATAGAACAGCTTTCAGGTGAAGAATGAATAACTGCACTCTGACTCTTTAGCCTCTAGAAACTTGTCTGAGGACAGACACTTTACAGAGATCTACAAAAATCAGACACAGATCAGGGTTGTTCTATAGGCAATGTGTGGTCTCTGTGTGCAACTGAGGGACATCAAAAGGAAGCATCCAGTGGCAGTTTTGAAAAGCAGAAGGCTGGTGTGGAGCTCCTTTCTACAGGGTGATGTGGTTACAAAAGCATAAGTCCTTTCAATGAAAAGATATCACATCTGGCTAAGATGCTAAAGCATGAATTGCTGCAGGATGTAAAAGTATTGCTGGGAAGAAGTATGATGCTCTCCACTATCAACCTCTATTTGCCTCTGCCAATGGCAAGATGCCAGGGTTAGATAGAGTTTTGGCCTGATTTAACACAACTGAACAGTTCAGAACTGCTCAGTACTTAAATAGCATGCCATGGGCAGAGCGGAGATCACGTTTGGGATCAGCCCTGTGCTCCGTGCAGTGAGCAAACACAGTCCTGGCACAGTCACACAGGACAGACGTCTTGGGCCACACCTGCCTGACTGCACTCCACTGTCTCAAGGCCAAGCTTGCCCTGGCCAGCTGGCAGTGTAGACAGAGGGCAGGCAGAGCTGTCAGCTCAATGCTTTTTAACAGTATAGCCACAGCTGCTGAATGCAAGATACATTCAACAGCTCTTGGCAAATTTTGCTTCTGGAGCACAGCTGAGAACATTTGGAGTGCATCTGCAGGAACATTTGCTGAAACACACCTGGGTCCTACTGTGTTTGTAATAGTGACCCCATAAAAGGGCTGTGGGCCTTAGCTCTTAGTAGCTGGTGTGGAGGCTTGTGAGGTACTCGTGGCTTCAGAATTACTCAGTTGACAGAGAGGAGTATGCTAAGATTTATATTATTTTCTTGGCATTCTCAGTAGAGTTAAGCACTACTGGAGTAAGGTAGCATTAAACCAGACATTAAGGTTATGCTAATTGTCAGCATAATAATCTCTTATTATAATCTCTTCTTCAACTCTTTCATCCTTCCTTTGCTCCCTCTCACCAGATTTGTTCTACTACATTATCCAGCAAGAATAACAGGCAAGAAAAAAATAGGTCTCTAGGACCACAGTATAGTACCAGGAGTGCTTCCAAATTTCTGTGCAAGGTACACAAGCTGGTCACAGCCCAGTTTCAGATGAGAGTGAGACCTTGCACATGTCAGGCTTCCCTACACCTCAGCATTTGCCAAGTACCACCCCAACACATTCTCCAAACAAAAGCTCTCCCCACCTACCCTTTGCCCACCACCCTGGCAGTACCCAGGGGTGTAGATGGAGCCAAAACACCAAAGCTTAAGCAACCCAATGCCTGTAGGCTATAAAGCTGTTAAACTTTTAACATTTGAATAGCTCCACTAAAGCTATGAGTTACTCAATGTTTAAACTTAAGCACATACTTAATTAATTTGCTGGCTTGGGGCCTAAAAGTGCAGTAGCTGTTACCTAAATGCCTCACCTACTGCTGCTCTGTGAACTCCCTGCTCTTTTTTGTGGTTTGGGTCTTCTCTTCCCACATGCACAAAAGCAAAACATCTACCCCTGCAGCCAGGGTAACCCAGGCTGCCATAACTCTTCTAACAGCTTCTAAGGAGCTGGCTGCTGGGAGTGCATTTAGCCATGCGTGACCTTACAACTGTCCCTGGACATTGAAAGGCTCTCCTTTCCTTAGCTGGAGAAATGATAAATTTCATTGACACTTCTCCTCATTCCTACGCCCAACTGGGAGCACTTCAGAATTCAAGCTAATGTTTTTGTTTCAAAGATTTTTCCTTCTTTTTCTTTAATGGACTGCTTTGCTGCACCAGAAGTTCCTTTACTGTTAGATCACCATCTCCAACAAGGAAAAAGAGTTCCCTCTAGCCACCAGCTTTTGTAACAACATCCAGCTGCCTCCATCCACACTTTAAATGTGGGTTTCTGTTTGCCTAGCAGTAAAACTGTAATCTGAACATCAGTGACAAGACTACTGAAAAGTTATTTAGCTCCTAAATTATTATACTGGTTTTTCAGAAGGAAGGAAAAACAACTTTATCCAGGGGCAGACAAAATGCCAAACTGAGTCAAAAAATATTGGCCATAATAATAAACGGAAAATTCTTGGAATAATTTAGAATAAAATGCTCATTCAAAAATGTTGTCCAGTTTTTGGAGAAAAGCCAGCATAGTCAAATTGGTCTGGGAAAAACATAGCCCAAGATTAGAACAAGAAATAATTAGCTTGTAATAGAATTCAAAGAATCTTCATTTTACTTCTTCAAACAGAGTCAGGAAATAAAAATATTTTTATTTAATTTCTACTTATTTTATATGAATCCAAATGTACTTCTGGTATTAAATCTTGTTTAAATCAACCTTCTTAGACTTATTCGGTGATCAATGCACTCTTTAATCCACACTGAGTGTTAGGAACAAGCTAGAAAGAGCAGATCCACATTCCATGTAAAAATGATGCTGAAATATGTACAAGTTCTGCCAGACCAATATGACTATAAAAAATCTCTATCAAGTGGTTGAAGCAGACAGGGTGTAGACATCTCACAAACAAACCAATGACCATGTTCAAACACCACTCAGCTGAAGACTCTATCCATAAGCAATCCAAGAATATTGAGGAAATGAGGGTGGAAGAAGGGGAATGTGGAGGTAGAACAGAGAAGAAAAATCAATTTAATATAATATTGAAACAATGATTTCAAAGTAAAGTGAAAACTGGAATAATATACAAAGTAAATTATCACAAAAGCTATCACTTTGTGAGTCTGAGAACAGACTAGAGAGACAAAACCAGAAATGACTGCCATAATAAGGACAGAAAAGCACAAGAGAAATCAAAGCTGGCATTAATTGTAGGATTGCATAGGGCTTATTGAAAATATGGAAAGATATACTGCACTGTGGGTTGCATACTGCTTTCAATATTTACATGATTTTGAAAGTTAACTACTCTTTTATTATATCATATGAATAAACCAAAGGAGAGAATGCAAGAAAGGAGAATTAGTTCTCAGGACAGTGGAAAATGTGCATCAGTATTTGTCATCATATTGGTCATACTCATTTTCCATAGTAACTATATTTCATTAAAGAATAACAAAAATTCCACGAGATTTTAATCTCTGCTAGAAACTTTATCCTGCTCAAAGATGCTGCCTTTGATGTACAGCTTACAAGGCCCTGGCATCTCTAACAGAGAACACAGAATTGATGTTTTTTTAGTTTGCTTAATTTTTTTTTAACATTTGGGTTATATGTAGCAGGCCTTTAGTCAAAGGGGGAACTGGCACCATCAGTGCTGAGCACACAGTCGCCACTGGTTATTCCACTGCCTGGTCCCTCAGGGAACATAGGGCAGAAATCCCTTCTCCTGATGGTGAGATGCAGCCAATGGTCAGTTTTGGGGTGTGACACAACTGTGTGTGTAAACAGTGCAGAACAGGTCCTACAGCCACCATGCATTACTGTATCTACTGGCAAAGAGGCCAAGAATGATAAGTGCAGCAATGATGGTTTGAATTCTCTTTAAAAGTTGAATTATCTTTAAAAGTTTGAATTCTCTTTTTCAGTGCCCACAAAAACTATTTCCTTGCTGAAGAAAATCCTAAACTGATGGATGCTGGGTGCTAGGATGATTGACCCACTCCATGTTTTATTTGATTTCTTTTAACCTATGGAGCTATCTCACTCTTCAGTCTGACCTAATAAGGCAATTTTTTTACTCTTAAGCCTTTTGAAGATATTTGTTCAACCAGCACAAGTATTTTCCACTGGGTATTAAACAACTTGCCTTAAAATGGATTTTTATGTCTCGGTCATGCATGTCCTTCAGAAGCAACCAGATAACAATTCACTGGTAACTGTTTTTACTTGAATATATATTTCCTGTGGCCTGTGGCCAGGTGTTAAATTTTTATCTATTTATAAAAATGTGATTTTAAAAAGCTGATAAATATTTGCATATTGTGAGGAAGAAAAAATGCCCATGAAAATAAGCCATTCATTTAATGCCAACTATTTATGTATCATGGATTGTTAGTAAAATGTGTATCAAGCAGTGGAGTTAATACTACTGTCTTCTCAAAAAACCCATTTGGTAGATACAATCTAATTGTTCACTAAATCTTCTTGTGATAAAGGCTTGCTAAAAATGACAGACCAGCTCCATTTCCTCCATGGATGTGGATTTCTTTGTGGAGGACTTTCCTTCTTTGAAATACATAGCAGATCATTTATTTTGTGAGACTTGGCAAGATCAGGGCAGAAGTCTGAAAGACTGACAGCAAAAATAAATGAGAAGAGACTACTTCATGGGAAAAAATACCTGGCTTGTGTTTGAACCAACAATCGATCTAAAAATGCTATTTGATTTGCGTATAGACCATTTCTGTGACAGTTCTTTTAAATATTTTCATAAAATGCATTTAAAACAGATTGCATAGGTTGCAAATGAAGTCAGATTAATGTTTCATTATGAGCAAAGGAAGACTGCAAAAACCAATAATACAGGAAGTTAAATTGTTTAAATTTTAAAAACCTCTAAATCTTTTTGGGAAACTATTTTCATTCCTGCTATTCCTAGTACAATAATGTTAGTCAAGCCTCATAAATGCTGGATAAAGGTTCAGTTGATATCTGTTACAGAAAAATCTTAGATATTAGTTCTTTGACATTCTTATATGCTAGGTTCTATCCCGGACAGAAGCATGTTCTTTGAAGATTGCCATAGAGTTGGTCTCACTGCAGGAACACCTAACTTTTATGACCTTTACTACCAAAATTCGACAAGACTGCTGGACTAGTTCAAAAGAGACAGCTCCAGTGTTCATTATTTTATGAAGTGAAATACAAACGATACCTTCAGATGAGCAGCAAAGTTTCAGTCATAGCAGATTCCAAAAAATACTTCCCCCTTTCATGTGAAAGATTCAAAGCTTTGCAAGTCTGGAAAGCTCGATAGAGGATGGAGAGTTGGCCAGATTCAATTCATTAGAGCATGTCTTAACTGCCAGCTTGTAAAATAAACCTTCTCCCCCACCTCTTCCACCTCCTTCAAAAAACATAATGCAACCCTGACAGAAAGCTGATAACTTCACTGTGCAAAAGGAAACCTGAAATCTGCAGACAAGGATTTTACTAAGTGCTGAGCCTGAAAAGTGGAAGGAAAATAATGTAGCATCGTCCCCTACACACAGAATTTCAGGTAGAAATCCTACAACAGGGTAGGAAATGTGTTCAAATGTGACATACAGATTCCTGCTTAAGCAGGGATAGATGGTGGTTTATCTGTCATGGTTTGGCTTGTACAGAGCTATACTATATGGAAAGGAAGGATTCATTATTTTATATAGCTGTCTACTTCTCTCTCTCCCAAAACACACACAGGAGTGTGAACACACACATACTCCTGAGATTTTTTTAATACATTCCGGACTATTTAGAAGAAAATCCCTACTTTTTAGCCTGTGAATTGCATCTGCCATGTAGAGTTTGTGGTGCTTTTCTAGAGTAAATGGACAGTTAAACTATACAAAGCATTGTGTCTTAAATAAATGTCCTACACAAACCTATCCTCTTAACGTGCATCTGGGCAATTCTCAGAAGAGAACCCTGCAGGATATTGGTGTTCCTTCAATCATTTTCTTGATCAAATACAACCCAAACTAAGTATGTAAGCACTGTGCCAGCACAATATTTCTCATTAACTGTCACACACTTAATATGCATGCGGTAGTTGGTGTGCAATGTGTATTTATGACTGAGTGTGAATAAACATATATTAGAAACAAAAGAAATAAATATATATTAGAACAAAAGAATATCATGCTGCCAGTTTTAGCACAGAGTTTACAGTTGCAGATCTCACATGATTTCACCATGATTAGAACAATTTAATCCATGTACAGTTTACTAGCAAATATTTAAATGATTGATTAGTTTTCTTTGGCAGTGGTATCCCTATCGTGATTGCTACAGTCACAGGAATAGCTCTTATGATTCTTTTCACTATTATGCTACAGCAGTAAAGGACAGAAGACAAAAGTAGTATTATTGTTTCTCCAACTGTACAGAGATTTCCAGACTTCTCAAAGACAGTTCTGCCACTCTAAATTCTGCCCTTCTATGGGTTTATGTGAGTGAAAATACTTTCCACTTTTCTTTCTGTTGTGTTTTCTTCAATATTTTATAACCTTGAAGTGGTCTCTCTAGAAGTGATTTACCCCTCCAATAACTGTATTTATGTCTGGAATAATGACTTGGTTCTTAAACTTCAGGGTTGGATCTGCCTTGACAATATTGTGCATTATGAGAGATTAGCACTTTATTTCTTCATAGAAAGCACATTTGCAAGCCAGTCTCCCAATCCTGCAGAACACAAGGGGTGCAGTGGCAATGAGCAGAACAGACCTCAAAGACTGAGGATAGGGAGGGAAGAGTGATCTATTCCATCTCATTAAAACAAGTCATGTACATTAAAATAGTACTACCTCCTCAAAAATAGGTAGAGATTAGCCTGAAAGGAAGAGCAAGGGAAGAGAGGAAGAATTAGATTCTCTGTTTGCTTCCAGGTATGTTCACTTTGCAGCTGAAGGAAAATTGTTCCTTGCCCATATTACACCACAAGGAAAAAAGTTGAGAAAATAATAAAGAAAGTATCAATTCCTCCTAATGATATCAATTCCCTGTTTCTAAAATTCCTGCTTGGGTCAAGACTTTGTTAACAAAATCTGCTGGAATAAGAATGGAGTAACTCAGCTGCTTACAGGAGCTGGTTCACTATGATAATGTTCCCATTGCACCATTTTCCTTGTGTAACAGTTCTGTCTGCCTTTGTCAGAACCTGAAACTAGAGCTGCTAAAAAAAAAAAAAAAGAGGGTGTTTTATTCTATGAAATGCCCCAGAATGACTCTCAAAAGACATGTTTCTTGGCTGTTAGGGTGGCTGCCCATCTGGTTGTACTTTTCAAGAAAAATTATGATTGAATATTCCTTCTTATGTGAAACAGAATTGCTAATTCAGAAATATCAGAGTGATCTGGTTTTTGTTCTGTCACAGCCTGGTGTTCATGTTAGTCTATTAAACTACTTCAGCACTTTATTTCACCTACTTCAAATCTGCTATTCTTTAGCCAGGTTTTGAATGCAACAGTCCTGACTCACACTCCTTGCCACTCCCTCAGATATCTGTAGTTCAACAATCCACTTAGCATTAAACATAAAACTTTAGGAATAAGCTTTAATGGCCTTGTCCTGCAGAAAATGCACTTATTGAATTTGGAAACAGTCAGGACCAAAGTTGGATAAAGTCTCTCCAGTTCATGGATCCAGGGATCACTTTTGTTCTGACTACTCTGTGGTTGAAGCACAGTTTCATTAACAGTTTCATCTTTTCCTCTTCCCATTTTTTGTGTTAGTCAGTTGCCTGAAGTGTTAATTTTCTTTTTCAGTCACACATTTCCATTCTTGCTACTTTTTAAGAGTTTTTCCTCTATCTTGCTTTTTTGTGAGAACTTTTGGCTCTTTTTGTCTTATATATATGAGATCTTCTATACCATGTACTAAGACCAAAAGGAGGAAATTGTGTTACATTTACTAAGTAACACCTTGTTTTGTCAGTGATGTTCCTTTGAGAAAGATGTCTGGATAAGGTTACTGTTAAAAGTGATTGGGGAGCCAGACTCCACCTGTGTGCTTTCTAACAGTGGAAGCATTCTGTTTGCCACCCAAAGTCTGGGAAATTCGCATTAACTCACCATTTAGCATTATCTATCTGCTTTTGGTTGATCATCTCTTTACCTTTGAGTTTTATAAGTAATCTTGCACCAAGTGCTGACTTAGTGCTGAGTGTGGTTCAAATTAAAGGTGCCCGTTCATCATCACTACAGCCTGTGAACCATCTACTCTGATAGAACTCGTTCCATGTATTCAATTATTCATGCTTGAGAAATGCTTTAGAATTGTTAAGAAGTACATAAATGCTGATTTATTGTTTTTCTGAAATGTGCTGTTACTGATCATCCTGTTGAGATTTGTTGCAGAGCTTTCTGGAGATTGTACTGAATGTACTGTGCTCTTGGCAAATCCATGGGCAGGGACTTCATAGCCCAAAGGAAGCAGAAGAGAGCTGAGTAATGATGGCACAAACCTTTTGCTTCTTGGACAGAGATCTCAGCAATCTCTGTGGCCCTTGTCACTCAGAGGATCAGAAGATGAAGAAAGCAATGTGTTACTGCAAAGGACAGCCTTTCCCTCCTCCCACACTCATCAGGGAGACACTGGTACACCTTCAGCCCACCCTGACTGCACTTGGCAATCCAGGATCTCAGCAAATGCTTTGCCATCACGTTTTCTCTCCTCCTGAGTGCAACAGCAAAGCAGATTTGGCCTCTCCTCCTTACAAGCCTCACTGCTCTCACACATACATCACACAGACTCAGATCACTACTTAAGTGGGATTTCTTGGCATCACATACTGCATGACTCAGCCTGGGTGGTCAACGTCCATTTGCATCTTTAAAGGAAAGACAAAAATCCAACTATATTTTCAAACAGAACAGATAAAAGAAATGTCTTTTTCTTGTACAGCATGGAGTTTACTGGGCTGTTAAGCTGAATTGCTCAGTCAAACCCCAAAAGAGGTCCTAAATGGTGGCATCTCTGAGGGACGTCAGTTTGTGCCCATATGGAGCAATTTTCTGCCTTTTGTAACAGTCTATCCAAAATCAAGCAAAACACCTTAAAGCCAGGCTACTAGAACCTGACAAACTGGCATCAAATGGTTAAGTGATTTATTACAGCCCTGGAAACAAAAACAGAAACGCAAAATGGAACCTCAAACTTTGTCTAAAATTTTAATTTCATTCCTAGCTGCTCACACTGATCTTTTCCCAGGCTGTCCCCCTCTATCTCAGGCAGAAACCGAGCTCACACTGTCAGCCTGCTTCTGTGGAGAGCTGTGAGGTAGAACACCTGAGCCAGCAAAGCTGAGGGACCAATTTGAGAAGCAGTACTAGTGTGGAACAGACCTGTTGCTACATTTTGTCTGCTGTGTGTATGTTAGCTTGTTCATTGAAAGCAAACTTAGAGGAAGGCCGTTTTAATTTTATTCCTCTCTGTTCCTATAATTATAATTTCATGTAAAATAACAATACTTTAAATACACTTAAGGGATGAAAGAGATAGCAGTCTCATTGGCAGGAATAAAAGCTGTATCCCACCTACCAAACAGAGGCTCTTCCTGTAGCAAAAATGGAGAATGGTGCCTGAAAAGGATTTTGACTTCACATGCCTCTTGTTTTTCCTTTTGGAAAATCCAGTTTCATCAGTGGTCTGTGATACATAACTCTCTCAGCCTGTGGCATATAGAAAAGGGGTCCTGTTGCTATACAGACTACTTCAAAATAGGTTACTCAAAGATTTGTTGAGAGAAGAATGCAGAATTATTAATGAAAAGTTTGTCCTGACTAACATAACCATGCTGAGCTCATTCAAACCTAGCTCAGCTATGAATGAAACCCATTCAGCTTAACATAGGAAGGGTTTGCAGGATTCAGATTCCAAGTTTGACACAATTAATAGTGTTTATAAGTTCAGGAATGTTGCTGTTAGGACAGAGTGTATTCAAGACAAGTGATCATATTTCATAGCACACTTAGAGGGTGAAGAGGCACTTGACATAAAACACTCTTGTTTCTATAATTCAAATCATTTGGTTGTTTAAGAAGATTTATATTTTCTTCAGCCTCTTTCCCTCCCTTTTTCTACTAATTTCATATGTAATGTAAATTTTATTTTTCTCCTATTCCTTGTCTTTGGGAGGATCTAAACAAACAAAAAAACCTCCTCAAACTATTGTGAGGTGAGTTCCAGCAAAACTGAATAGCAGCAAGACTAATGTATGCTTTTGTACTTAGTGATTCTGCAGCTCTATGAAACAAACTGCAGCACTATCATGAATTTAATATAGTGAAATGTATAGCAATGACTCTGCCTGTTACAGGCATAAATAGAAAGAGAACATACTAGGACATAAAACTAGCATTTCTTGAAACAAATCAGAAGAAAATAAGGAGGCACCTGAAAAAAATGAACATAGACTTTTGTAAATGCAAAATAACTGTGATACTGACTTTTTGTTTTTGCACTCACAGAATCCTTTTTTTACCAACCTGGATATGCAACTATATTAGGACTGCTACTGAAATATCATACTGACTTCAGTCTCTTTCAGATCCAGAACATATTAACAATGAAGCAGACTCTGCTTCAGGATAGCATGTATACTTATGTGCCTAAGTTCCACTGAAATTCACATGATTTAGCTCATACAGCTGCTACCTCATGTTGGGGACAAAAAAAAGATCAAAAAGTTCAATGTGAAGGAGATACTTTTCAATAAAATATACCTCTAAATCAGGGAAGTAGGCATGTAGAAAATGAATTTTTGTTTTTAGGCTGTAAAAAGGACAAAAAAGTTATCTCAATTACAGAGAGGCACATAAATGTGATTGATAGGCTGGGATAAAAGCAAGAGAAAAGCAGAATCAAGACAGCTTCACAGTAAAGGAAACAGTCTGTCCATCAGATGCTATGTTTACATGCCACCCCCAGTGCTGCTGCAAAGCTGCTGGAACAAGAAAATGCTCCATGAAAGACCAATTAGTTAGATATTTAACATGTATGCCAGAAGGCCTCGATCGATCAACCTGGAAAGCACCTTTAGCCTTCAGCATTTACTGTATTGTGGTTCCTCAGCTCCTCAAATAGGTGACAGCACTGGCAACACCTTCTGCCAGAGGCTCTCAGGGGCTGTTTATGGGTCTTGAGATAAAAGCCGAGTCTCAAATTAACATGAATTAAAGATCTGAGCTGCAAGTAGCTCTTAGCAGATACAAAAATAACATTAATGGAACTGAGGCAGTTGCAGAGCCCTAAACCTGGAATGGAAATGAAGCAGCCTGTGCTGGGCACCTAACACACACTCCACTCTACCCTTCCAGGTGTAAGCCTTGGCTTGCGCCTTTGTTCTTTACCAAACCTGAATACTGAAGAACAAAAACATAAAACCAAAGCTAAAGGAAAAAACAACCAAAACCCAAACTAACCAACTAGCAACAAAAACCCCACCAAGTCTTCCTGAACAAGGAGCTCCTTTCAGCTGGATATTAATTAGAGAAGCAAATGCTGAATCTCCTGGCCCTCTGCTGAGCTCCTCGCAGTGAAAAGTACAAAGTGAGGGCCTGCTGTGTGGGTAAACTGATGACTCACTTTTAATATCAGGTTGAGCCAGGATCTTGAAGGCTGCCAAGTTAACTCTACAGGGATCCCCACTTCAGCCCACTCACATTTCCTAATAACAGCACAGCATTTCAGCAGGCTGCGCTTAAGCGAGGCACTGATTTGTAAACAGAGGCGGTCTCGGAAATAACGCACCAGTGTGGTTAGCTGGGTAATGTCGTGAGACAACAAGGCATAATGGCAGCACTGGTATTAAATGGCCAGAGGATATTGCTCAAATTTGAATGTGACAGCGATTAATAAGAGATAATTTTTAATGGTATTTTTTAAATTCTACCCGTGCTTTCTGTAGTCCCAGGAGAGGTATTACTGCCCCTCTTTGAATCACATAGAGAGGAAAAGGCTGCTGGTAAATGCATGCCTGCAGAAGTACACTTTATAAAGAATTTTAATTTATCGTTAGATGACCAAAAATATTTTGTACAAAATAGACTGCTTGTTCCTGTGTTTTGACATAAGGGCTTAAGCGATCGTGCTTGCTGAAATACTTTTATGGGTTCTTTAAACATTTTACTTCAGGTCCCCATGTCTCAGCCTGGTAAAATTTAGGTTATGCAGAAACATCGCAGAGTACTGGCTCACTCCTGGCAGATTTGCATCTCATTCTGTCCTGGCATAAACTACAACTCATGCACTGTTGCCACACAGATCAAAAGATGCATGTTTATTGTCTTGGTCACATGACTGAAAATATATTGCTGTGTAAACTCTGTATTAGGCTTTCTGCTTGAGGACAAACCTCTTTCTGTTCAGACATAAAAAGAATTCTTAAAAGAGATGTCTGATTTTAAGACTCCATTGCCAAACTGATTGCAAATCCAGTAGTGTATTCTGAAACTTTAAACAACTCTGTGAAAGACGTTTAACTCCCTACCCACACTTCTTACCCTCTTCGCCCGCTTGGCTAAGGCTTCAACTTTCTTTGTGGCAAGCAGTCTTCCACATGCCTAACACTTGGCATTCTTTCAGGATTACGGTCTTGTGTCTGTCTCTTATGCACAGCATAATGTGCAGGAGGTTTAAGTCCTGTGGTAGGAAATGAGTGCTTTTCCCTCTCACTAAATCACTTTTACTTCCACTGGGCAGCATAGAAAGTGAGGAGAAAAGATTATTTTTTAAATCTGAACCCAGGCAAACGAAAGAAAAAGTCCTCAGCTGACTGGTGCCAATGCACCCACCTAATCTCCCCCAGCCAAAGCCCTGGGGCAGGAAGCATCCACCACACTCTCAGTCCGCTTCTTCTTCATGCAGTAGGTTGTCACCCTCACCTTCCTGCTAGGGTCGTGCTCCATAGACCTCAGGAGGTAACTTCTCTCCACTTTAAGGTCCTGGATGTGCCTTACATCATTCATAAACCACACTTTTTCTTCTGATGCCTGCAATGGCATAATATGATATGAGGCTTTTTCCAAATTTATCCAGAGATCAAGCAGTTA
Organism: Lonchura striata; assembly: GCF_050655825.1. NCBI lineage: Eukaryota > Metazoa > Chordata > Aves > Passeriformes > Estrildidae > Lonchura > Lonchura striata. The sequence continues at coordinate 30,870,394 of NC_140704.1, forward strand.
ACTTTATTCAGAGATCAAGCAGTTATTTCTGTTATTATCCTAAAGATGACAACAGTAAAAAAAATGGTAGTGATTTTTAGTTGTACCAGGTGTAGCAGCTCTTAGAGATATTGATGATGATATACATCTGCCTGTGTGTGAGGCAGTTATTTTGGCATGTAGCCATTGGCTAGAAGGCTGTTGGGAAGGGGGGGAAGAAGCCACCAGTTGTTTCAAAGGAAATAATATTAAAACAATATGTAAGTCACAGAATCACAGAATCAGCTAGGTTGGAAAAGCCCTCTGATGTAATCAAGTCCAACCTATGACCTAATACCACCTTGTCAATTAGACTATAGCACTGAGTGTCACATCCAGTCCTTAAATACCTGCAGGGACAGAGACTCCACCATCTCCCTGGGCAATCCATTCCAATGTTTTGTAAACCTTTCCATGAAGAAATTCTTTCTAATGTTCAACCAAACCCTCCTCTGGTGCAGCTTAAGACCATGTTCTCTAGTCCTGGTGCTCCTTCCCTAAAGAGGCCAACCCCCATCAGGCTCTAACCTCCTTTTAGGCAATTCTACATAATGATCAGGTCTCCCCTGAGCCTCCTCTTCTCCAGGCTCCAGGCAGAACATCTGCAGCTCACTCAGCTGCTCCTCATAGGATTCATGTTCCAAACCTTTCACCAGCCTTGTCCTTCTCTGGACAATCACTGTGGCACTTGCAGTTTCTGAGTTCCCGGTTAGCTGCCCATTGATTTTTCATGTGCTATGTCTTAATGGAGCATCTTCTAAATTTTAATTTTTGTGTGAATAATCTCTAAAAATCTTTTCCTCTGATATAGCCCAAAACTGCAAGAACTTCAATAGGATTTTGGTGCAGGAAGTGCAGAATTTGTCCCAGAATTTATTAAAGCAGTAGCAAAAAATGCCCTTCCCTATGTACGTACATTTGGCATAATGTCCACTGCACTGAAGGCTGTGCAGAAACTGTGGTTTAATTATAATAGATCACCACACCTTTTGGCAGCACTAACTGTAAATGACCTTTGTGTTTTCAGTGCACTGAAATGAGTTCCCTGAAATGTGTTCATTTTTCATGGCAATGTTATCTTTCCACTGATATAGAAACAGACTGAGACAGCATGGATATAGCCTGCTCTATTCAGGTTTGATGACAAAATGCCAAAGCTAAGTCATCCCTAGCCTTCATAACAATTAAACCTGGCACAGGTGCACTAACTTAATTTTCTTGGTGTTGGGACGAATCCTGATGGTATTGATGCGACTGTTTCTCATTTCAGTATTTTGTGCTTGATAATCTTCTCAGAAGTCAGCATAGGAGCATTGGGTTTTTTAGCAGTTTCCTAAACCAGGCCCATGTTAAAAAATATCAGTGAACCTTCTGTGGATATAGATGTCTCAGGACATTCAGGATTGTAAAGAGAGTCAGAGACAAGCATGAAAGAGCCTGTGCATGAGAAGTGGGAATGAGATTTACTGTATCATTTTCATCTGTTTGATGGATGTCACAGAGATAAAATTACAAACTTTTGTAATGCCCATGAGAACACAGGGATTCCATAGTGCATTGTGAGGACATGGGAGCACAAAAATGCAGCGAGAAGCTTTCTTGTCCTATTGCATTTGAAGAACAGAGGCTTTTAACAGTTGGGGGGGGTTTTTGGTTCCCACCCCACATAAAAAACCAACCCAAAACTCCTTTCCCTCCAAAATAGCTATGAGTCTAAAAGGCAGAGGACCCACCTGGGATACATAAGTAAGAAATGCCAGCGCCAGAATAGTTTATTATCAAGTCTCTTGCCTTGGCAAGAAATAGACAATTTTCTGGAACCGCAGTCTCTCCCCAGGAGCTGGAACACTTTATCATATCATCTCCCTTTCTGTAAATTTTGGGTGTTTTAATATCAACAAATTTTCTGCCAGTGGTTGGCTTGAGTGAAAAGACACTGGTGCACTGACATCAGGGAGTTTGCATTGCTTGTGTCTGCTGTGAACTCAGCACTGGTTGGGAGGTTTCTGTAAGATCCTTCAGAATTCCATTTACTTTTTATCCACAAAAAATTAGCAAGTTCTAAGTTCCAGCTGCTGGATTGGCTTACAGATTTGACTTTATTTGACAGCCTGTTTTATAATTGCAGTAGTGACATGTAGGAGACTTATTTTAGCCTAGGAGAGATTAAACAAAATCAGGGCTGCCAGGTCCCCATGTGGCAATAAGAAGTGCAGATTCAGCAAACCTCTGTCCTTCATGTAGCCCTAGTTCTGCAAATTAAATGTATATATGAGCACTTCAAACTAATTGTGGATACTGGATGACAAAGATTATATATATATTTGAGAGTTTAGGGGCATAATTGCTTTGAATTTGAGAAAAAAAATGTATAAGTGATTTCAAGGAAAAAGCTGAATACCTTGCCATTATATTATTAAAGCAGATAGTTGCAGTGTTTCACAAAAGTACAAGAGAGCTGTAGTTCTTCAGGATTACAAAACCCTGACTTTTTACAGCAATTTTTGTGCTTATTTTCTTGCTTTTTATCCTAGACTATGGTGGAGTGGCAAGGACTCCTTGACACAGATGTTACTAATTATCATAATTTACATGAAAGATACTCAGATACTTTGATAATGAGTGGTAGGTGGGTAAAAGAGGTAATAGCAGCTCCATTTCTCTAATGAATATTTCTGATTTGACACTACTCCTTCAATAAAAAATTATTAGCACCTGATAAAAGACCTGATATTGCAATATATCAGTATGAATTACATTAATTCCCTGCTTGTTGTGCCTGTTCATGGACTGAGCAGTCCATGAATGCTGTTTCCTGTTACTGTCAAAGCCAGATAAGATAAATCATTTGCTATTTCATAAGAGGTTCTGACGAGGATTCTGGGACTCAGGAGACCTCACCTATTTCTCCAATGTAGGATTTCATCTCTAGTGAATTTTAAGGCCAGAAGAATGAGCTTCAAAGTACACACCCACTTCTCTCTCTCTGCAGGTATCAACATAATTTTGCTAATCTAATGAACATCCAGGACAATTTAAACAATACATGGACTCAGCTGCTCTTGGAGCCCCACGGCACCTAGTTAAGTTACTTTCCAACACTGCTGTAAATCAAAGGAGAAAGTCTAAGGTCACTGTGTTTGCTGTATGTTTCAGTTTGGGACTCTGATTGCTTTACCAACTGCTCGTTGAGGTTGTTTTCATAACTTGCTGAGGAATACTTCATTTCTTGCTCCAAGATTTTCATTTGTATCTTCACCTGACATGCAAGGTAGCCTTTAGCTTGAATATAATACACTTAAATTTAAGAAACAAAAAACAATTCAGGAAAAGTACTTGCAAAGGACAAAGCATACAGCAAAGATTTAACATAAGCAGTAGAAAACCATGCATTTCTTTGGTGTTTTGCTTTTAAGGTTTCCATTCCATCTGGGCACAATTCCCATTTTTACAGGGAGCAATATAGACATATTGTTTGAGAGGGAAGTAAAAACTTGGACAAAATCTTCAAGAACAATTTCTGTGGAGAGAGCAGCCCAGCAAAACAAAGCAATGGATAAAGAGCGGAACAAAACGTTATTGGCTTGAACTGGCAGATGGCAAGGGAAAAGCAGGAGAAGAGAGAGCAGATGGGTCCAGGGCAGGATCAGTCCTCAGGACAGATGTCCATCACTGGCCTGGGCCAGCTCCTCTGCTCTGGCTGGGGTGGTTCCCAAGGGGAATCAGACACAGAGGAGTATGGGGATCTCTAACGTGGAGTTTCAGGCAGGTCTGGGTTGTGATGCATTCTGTACTCAAATCAATACCTTTTCTAGTGCTGAGTAACTGTGCAAATTTTGTCACAATGCCCTTTCTAAACCAACATTAAAAATGCCAGTGAAAAACAATTGTCATGCACAGGAGATATTTCAATTTCCCAGCTAGCAGACCCTTAATATTTTATACCACTATTTAAGTAATTTTTGCTGTTTTACATTTGTTCTGCCTTTCATATAATACTGTGTATACAATTCTATTAAATATGAAGAAAACCCAATAGTATAATTAGGAGTCAATGCAAGGTGAAAGTATTGATAAGATTTGCTTAAGTCTTCCATTCAAGAAGTGCTTTTTCTTGACTAGTATTTACTTATTTATAGACAAGACTGTTAGAGCTGGCAAAACTTAAGGAGATTATGAAACAAAGGATTTGACGTGATCCTGTGAGTTTAGACACACATGATAAATTTTTTTCCACTAACAAAATGCTGCATAAGAAGAAATAAGTCATGCAATTAAATAAAATATATTTATATTTAATATTTCGTCATCCCCGTGGGTTTTTTTCACAATATTTTGCAAATACCAACACCTATAAAATACAGCCTCTGTATCTGATAGCCTTTGTGCAAATACCTTTAAAAATACCTTTCTGAGACACTTTCACTTCAACTTTGTCACTTTTCTGTGTGCTTGTTTGCATTTAAAAAATTTCCCTAAATTCTCCTGAAGTCCTCAGTGACTTTTTTTACTACTTCTGGTTTTGTGGTCTGTATCTGGAAATAAGCCCTATGCTTGCATGCTTGCAATACTGTCCCATTGTCTCCACTGGGAGCTGTATACAGATTTTCCTGGGTGAACAAATTATTTATTTCTATATTTTTTAATAATCCTTTCCTTGAATCAATCACATATAAAAATATTATTTGTGACCTAAATCGAGGCTACAGCCAATATTTTATATGGTCATATATTTCAGACATGTAATAGATTTTACTTTAAATATTCGCAAATCATTCTTGAATTTAGAAGTATAAAGACAACATAGGAGTCAAAAGTAATGTGAATCTGGGTTTGAGATGACTCTGAGGAGCTTCTCCTGCTATAATGTAAGCAGAAGTCATAGAATCATAGAATCATGAAGGCTGAAAAAGCCTCAAAGATTGTCAAGTCCAAGCATTATGTTCTGAATTTGAAAAGCATCTGGCATCGTGTGAGTGTAGTTCTGATTTAGATTGGAGGAATGTACTGTAACATACTTCTATTTTTGTTCTGAGTGTGTAAATGGATTTTCCTAACTGTAAAATCTAGTTCAATGATTGAACTAGTTAAGTTTGACTTGAGTGCCTTGAGGATTTTTGTTATTTAAACATAATATTTTATAATTCTTGGGCATATCTATTCTGTATGTTTAGATATTAATTTCTAATTTTCATAGACTCTATCAAATTGTAAATAGGCATTAGATGTAATTTTTTAATCCTATATGTCCAATCAAATAATAATTTAATGGATAATGTGTGGGTTTTAAGGAGAATTGAGGGATCAAGAACTAAGAATGGGGTGTTACAGTAAGCATGGCCTGGTGCCATGAAGGGGGACTCTCAAAAAGATGACATTTCAGCATATCCTCCATTTCCAAAAATCTCCATAAAACTTTCCATGGCCAGCTGTAACTGCAAGCCCATCGTGGATACAGCTGTGGAATACATGGGATTTACCACTTCCTCCTTCTCTTGATCTCCAGGGATTTCTACTCACGGTCTAACTAGCTCACCCTGTTTCATTTCAAAGCAACTCAGTTACTGGTAGAACTGTGAGATGACAGGGCTGCACTGGCTGCTCTTGCAGTAGGGCCTCTGGGAGCTGAAGGGGCTGTGGCAGAGCTCTGCCAGAGTCACCTGCAGCCTTGAGGTTCCTGCTGGACTCCCACCACTTGCCCTCCTCCAAGGGCTCTGATGGAAAACCACAGCTCAGTCCTTTGGGCTCATAACTAATGCAACCCACTTGAGAGAGGTAAAGACAGGATGGAAAAAGGCAGCCAAACCACCAGGATAAAACTTCTATCCTGACTACTGGTTCTGGAATAATTCCTCACCTGTAACACATACTCCCAAGTTTCTCCTCCAGTTTCTGGAAGTGATGGTTATTTCAGAAGAAATCAGTAAATGTCAGTGTGCACAAAATATGGGACAGATCAAATAAAGGTATTTCAGTATTAAAAGCCATTAATTTTGCACAACATACATTTGAATTACAATATTATTAAATTCCATTAAGCTAAAATGATATATTTAACTCAGACTTCAGAGTGCTAATTTCATAGTCCCCTCCAAGCTGTTCCTGCAAAGGTGTTAGGGGTAATTAACTGCCATTTTCTCAGTAATTCAGAATCTGCAATCAATCAAAATGCAGGGCCTGGGTGATTGTAGAAAACAGTAACACTTAGTTTATTATGCAGTACATTTTTATTCTGATTGTTTTATGATGGGATCAGCTACACTTTTCCCTCAGAATTTATTATGCTTACCCTTCAGCCAATTAGTTTTTCTCACTTTACTTTAACCTAAAACCTGGTGAGTTTGTTATATATATGTGTAAGTTTGCCTGTCAGTTATATTGGTCATAGACCTGCAGGACTGAGTGTGTTTAAACAATTAGGAAGCCAGTATTGTCCAGAAAAATTGCAACTTTGCTTTCTTAAAGCAGTGTTTGTTCTCTAAAATATATGAAGGGAAAAAGGAGAGCAATGGGAAGGCTATTTCCCATAGCCTGTCACAGAGGGATGCCCAGAAGCAGGTACAAGCTGAGGAGTCCTGGTCTCCAGCTGTGGTACCTGGATGGGCTGTGCCTCCAGACCAGCTGTCACCAAGGCATTGATAATGATGAAGCAGAGGTATTTGATCTTCATATTCAAAATCAAGTATAGAGGTATTATTCCCACTGAAGTTCTCATTTACTTTTGGAACGCAATCCTGGTGCTTGGGCACATGTTGACTTTACAGCTAGTCTCACAGGGAAGGAGATTTTAAAATTATAGTCAGTTAAGTGGGTAGTTTACTGAATGTTGCTGGTGTGGATGACGGTAGCAGGCCTCCAAGATGGCCTGATGGGAAAGTATAATTGACTTAGTCCATTTTTGTTTCCTAGCCATTTAAACCTCCATCTGGAAATCCTTCTCTGATTTCACAGCTGTGGTGTTGAAACATATGGGGTTGCAGTGGAGTTTATTCAGTATTAAAAAAGATTGAAACTCTGAAGCAAACCAAACTTTCTCAAGAAATTTACCAATATAAAACCATAAGAAGGACAATACTGAAAGACTCCTGCTGTTACTGAGAGTGTTGGTAGAAATTATTGCCCCAGTGTGATAATGCTGACTGAGCATTGTGCGGTATTGTTCAACCACAGCACTACAAACACCTTGACTAGGATATTATTTAACACAAATATAGCTTTAAAATCTTGCTACTCTATTTTACTACCTCCAACACTCTGGGTGCCAGCACTTAAAAGTAGCTCTCAGGCAGAGCCCGTGCTCTTATTCTGTCACTGCGATACAGTGTGCCCTGTGTGAATGAATTCAGAAGTCCTTATCTAGGCCCTTATCTGGGCACTGTGTCTGATTTCTCCAGGGCAGGTGAGCACATTTGGCAGATCTATAGAGGTCCTTTATTGTTAATCTCTATTCTACTGGTGCTGCTGCTGCCCTCTGCTGAGGGCAGAGACCACTCGGCTATAGGATGGGGTCTGTCTGACTCCCACTACTATTGTTTTCCCTTATTGATCTATAGTGGACAGAAAGAATTTTTTTAATGGGGTCACAGTCTGGATCAGGTGCATGACACAGAGCATAAAGGTTTTGCATACAAAGGAGTTGTCCCATCAGCTAATTCCAAAGAACATAGAGGCAGAGGATATTAAGATTTTAGATTGCATCACTTAATTTGGTCCAATTGGGATTCACAAAAAATCCTGAGAGGATCAAAACAAACCCCTGACCTGAAACAACTATTGTTTTAAAGGTACACTATATTAACGTTTTGACTCAAGTACCCTATTTGGATCTGAATAATCCTAATGACCTCATAAAGTATCTGAGAGCACAGAGTTTGGCAAGATAAATTTAATATTTCTTTCCTAGAAAGCTTAAAGAGATAGGATATTCAAAGAAGTGACACAAAATTGAGATTTTAAATTGTTCTAGGTAAATGTTAGATAAACATGAGAAATAGCAGTATTACCCTTGTGATGTTGCAATGATATAGTCAAAAAAATGACAAGTGATTTTTCAATCTATCTGATATAGCACCCCACAGCCTTATTGGTTTTTTTTCCCTTGAAATAAATGTGCCAACATATATTTGTCTTTCTTGGTTCCAAAAATATAAGATTATATAGAAAGAGGTGAATAGAGGTCTCATATTTCCTTTAGGATGAAAGAGAAACACAGAGGAAAGTGGAGTAATAAAGAAATTTTGAGACAATGAAGTTAGGAACAGATGTTGCTGTTTATTTTTATTTCTCTCTCTCCCTCCCTATGATTACAATAAATTATCTCCTTTTGCAATGATTAGGGAAGAAGAGGATTACACCAAGGTTAGACAGAAGCATCAGATAAAACTGACTATAACCCCACTTAAATCCCCTATTCAACAAGGTGGAATTAAGCTCCTATATAATCTGGTACTTTAAATGAGTGAAGGTATCAGAGAAGTGCACTGTCTTTAGACACACTTCAGGAAAAAATGAAGAGTTTTCTATCTGGTGTTTGAATTCTGGTCTGAATGAACTGTATCATCACATAATTGCCTATTTTAAAACATGAGAAATAGGAAAGGCAAGTAGATATTCAGAGATATCAAAAGCAGAAGTCATGTAAAAAAATCCAGGGCTATTCCAAAATGTGCAACTGACATTATAAGACATTTATACGTTGAAGAGAAGGTTAGTTAGTCTGAACTACTCATAACTCTTTAAGAGTAATACCAAAGAAACAATTTAGTTAGCTGCATTTTTCACTGTTCATCCTGTTTGCTTGCTTTTTTCATATTTGAACTTTGAAAATCAAACCAGGCATTTTTACAGCAGACTTTTAGCCCTTTGCTCCAAGTGTGTTTGTAATGTTCCAGAGTTTAGAAAAAGATCCCAATCCACTGCTCTTTGCAACAAACCCCTTAAGAACTCTAGGCTACGTAAAAGTATTTCTAATCATATTCATGTAATCTTCTAATATAAGCATAGGGATCAAATATATAGCAAAAAGTAAAAAATACTAGGCACAAACCTCTCTGTTAACATGATTATGACAAATTGTTTTCCATCTTCAGTAATATTAACTTCTATGATAAATAATACACTGGCTCATTAAGAGTTTCCACTTTGGAAACCTTGGTGTGTTAGAATCCAAATATATTGTGGTTTTGTTTGAGGGGGGATTTATTTCCTTTTTAATTTTTTTTCTTTATAGTCAGACAATTCATGTTATTTATCTGCCCTGCAGAGGAAAACCATGAAGTTTCAGCAAGGTGTAACTGAGAGGAGACATTCTGGTCTTGGAAAGCCAACAAGGTCAAAAAAAATGAACTAAGCCCAAAATTATTGGAGCATCTCCACCTAGCCTGAATCACTTGGAAAATCTAAAACAGGGCCAAAATGTGTGTGAATTGTCACAAGCCATGCAAATACACTTTTAAGAAGTATTGCTAAGTTTCCTTTTAATTTATGAACTATTGCTTCTCAGAAAACCATACGACAAATGGCTTTTTACTTCCTCCTCCCATAAAATCATACAAAGCTTTTTGCCAGGCTAGTAACCATTAGCAAAAATGTTCATGTTAGTTTTGTGTTGTAGGAATCTATCTCCTGGGATAGAGATACAGTAGCATGATTTAAAGCTTCGCCATAGTAAGGGTCTTTAAATTTCTGTACATGCTGCAATTTTAATTGAATGTGTACATTCTTTCTGCACCCAAATGTATTTTTGTATTATACTTTCTTCTGTTAAAAAATGACACATATGAAACTGTACTTAGAATACTAAATAAGATATGAGCACTTCATTATACAATTCTCATACTTTAAGGAACAATTTCCTTTTAAGTGGTTCAAGTTGAAACTTGGCACAAGAAGTTCTAATTGGGGGAAGGCTGGGATGCAGAATGGTTTTACAAAGTCTCACATAAATCAGTCTTGTCATTTTTTAATTATTTTTACAGAAGAGCATGACACCCATTTCAGTACCATTTCTTGTTCTCTTAATACTTGCCAAGTTTTAAATAGAAATAAGTTATTTTTCTGAGTTGTTTTTACAGTATTTTCTTGTCAGTTTAAATCATTTCACCTTAAATAGAAAGTTTACCAAGTCACAAATCCTACTTAGTGCTGCTTTTCTTCTCTCAGAGCATGCATAGTGATGAATGTTTCAAACTAATTTAGTGATGTGAAAAGTGCCAAACTGTCAGATGCAGAAACTAAAATAGTGTGTTTGTGTTAAGGATATTTATTTATTTTATTTTATTTTATTATTTTATTTTATTTTATTTTATTTTATTTTATTTTATTTTATTTTATTTTATTTTATTTTATTTTATTTTATGTTAAAATTGCAGTTGGAGGCTTCTCTGACTTTGTGCACCACAAAGGCCTGTAACTTTGCCAGACATGGGAGCTGGTGACAGGGATGAGGCTGGTAATGGAAGCATGCTGGCTCCTCTGTGCAGCCTAAAAGATGACTTGGAACACAGCACTGTATTTTAAGTACATCTAGGATACTACTCTACCTCTCATCAGTCTATCCAAACTTTAGCTGAAAGAAAAGGAAAACACACTGGGGTAAAAGAATGTTTGATAGAGACTTTTTGCCAATATACAGCAAAAAGATCAACTTAATTCCCCATGAATAAACACAGGGTGAGCTACTGTTGAGACCTCTTAGCCAGAAACTGTCCCCAGTTGCTCCTCTTCAAATCTAATTATTCAGTTATTTTCACATAGTCAAAATAGCAGGATATTAATTTTCTCTGGGTAAGGACAACAACTTTTGTTCATTTCTTACCAGTGAACTTTTCTTACCAGTAAAGAATATAAACCTTACTTCACCTATCTCCTCATTATTTATTTTTCTTTCTTTAGGTTAGGAAGGCATTAATCTATTAATCTATGTGCTCTAAATATCTACATCCAAAATGACTAGCAATAGGCAGATTTCCATAGATATGTTTAAGACAAAGGATGGACCTAATTCTTCAGCTAGGATTTTATTAATTTTAACTGTAGCTTGTTATTGTTTTTTCATTAAAAACTGTACAGTACAGAAAAAGCAGACTGTTGCATTACTGGGGCAAGTACCTACATTCCCAGTAACAACCACTAGAATTATGAGAATTAGAAAATATGTGCCAATATACCTTAAGACCGCTGTTTTTATTTTTCATTAAATTTATATTCTCTTGCCAGAAGCATTTTCTTGGTAAAAATAATTCAAATCCTTTTGGGGGTTCTTTTTTAAAATATTTTTTTTTTTTTAGATTTAATATCTGCTATGCTCTGTTCAATGTCACTGTGTTAGTTCAGGAATATGGCTATAACATTCTTGCATGTGAAACTGTACATCAGGCACATTTTAACAGATTTATGTCATCAACCCCTACACAGTATTAATCATTCTTCGAGGTAATTTTTAGCTACCAAAGTAAGAGCCTTCATAAAATTTCCAAGGCAGCTTTCAAGCCAGGCCAGTTGCAAGATTTCAGGTGCTGGGAAAAAATAAAAGAAGAAGCTGAGGAATTCACAAAATAACTTTCTTGGCAAAGTGTCCATAAAGGTCTGTGATGGGAGACTAACCATTCATCAGCATCCATGCAAGCTGTCTCTGTTATGAAAACCAGGGCACATTTAAAGGAAAAATAAACAGATTTATCAGTCTGATTGTAATTTTATGAAGTACAACATTGAAAGGCTTCCTCTGTCTGTTTCAGACACTGACAAGATAAACTAGACATGGCTAAGGTGGAATGTGTCACTTCTGTCAGGTGCTATGATAAGTATGAAAAGCCAGGTATGCTTCACACATGGACTCCAAATAAATTTCAGACAAGGTTTATATTCCTTTATTTGTTTTCCATGTTTCATCATTGCTGAAGCAAATCAAAGACACAGATTTGGCGATGTTTTTTACCACACCAAATGGCTGAGGCATGCAAGTATGGAAAATCACATCAAACTGTTGGGTTTATGTGAGACCATGCTGACATTTAGCAAAAAATATTTCAATTATAAATTGAAATTTACTCTGCTTGCTTTACATTTTGGAGAACTTGGTAACAGGACAATGCTGGCTTTCTGGGTCAAACTCAATTACAAAGGCTGTGCAGGGACGAGAGGCAACCTGGAGAACAATTATACCCTAGCATTTTACTAGTATGTAGGTACCAAATATCTGCTGTGGAGTAAATTCAAGAGCTGATCAAAGCTTAATGTTGCTCCATTAAGTTTAGGATGATTTTTTTTTTTTTTCCTAAAGAAACCTTGCAATTTATATGTTCTTTAGGAATATGGATTGGAAATATTACATGTAAGGATATCTGCAATGAAATCCTTTTTCTCCTGTTTCTTCCTTTCTTACATTTTGCTACCAGAAGCCCCTTTGCTTGAAAGAGACAAAACATATCACATTAATAGAACTTCTGATATTAACTGGCTTCCTAAATTATACACATGGGCAAACCAGAGGATGATATAACAGACAGACCACATATGATCCCCTCTTTTCTACAACAGTTTGCATCCCACAAGTGTTGTTAAGCTTCCTTTATTAATTCATTACTAATTTAAGTCCCTGCCACACCTAATAGCTATGTACATAATCATAACTTATGTTTTTTAGATCCGAAGAGAGAGAAAATGAGATTTTTTGTTAAAAAATGAAATTAAAAAGTGCGAAAGAAATTGAGGAAAAAACCTCAAAATATTTAGGGGGAAGTGCAATTAAAAGAGAAAGTTGATACAAGAAAGATGTAACTGATGAAGGTGCAAGTCAAAAATATTAAAGGTGAAAGAGTTTACTGTAATTTGTTTTCTAGGTTCATCTCTTTGTACTCTGTTTACTTGTCCCATGTTCCTCTGAGGTAATTCATGCAATTAAGCTCTTGAACGTTTGTCTCACTTTTAAAAAAAGTCAGAATCAATGCCTTTGCTTTGATGTGCTGGCTATCCTCACTACAGGACTGGCAGGCATCCCATAAGCTTGTCCTGATACTCAGCCTGCCTTAGAGACAGGACGTGAGCTGCACAGGAGCTTGCTATGGGCTCTAGCTTCAGTCACCCTCACTGACACCCACTCTGTTTGAACAGTGCTGACATCAAATATGGATTATTTCCATTGTTTAATCCTTCCTTCATAGCAGCCAGTGTTACAGGAAGATGCAGTGCTCAGTGGGTTTTATTGCATGAGGCACAGATAACTGGTTTGATCCTGGTGGGTCAGAATAACACCCAATGAAACATGAATGAAAAACTAAGAGCAGAACACAGCAGGGCAGGGAAGGAGGAATGAAGTTCTGGTTCAGGACAGATTCCTGGGGATGGGAAAGCTGTATGAGACATGATGGTGAGAAATCAGACAAAAATCAAAGCATAGATTCCTTTGCATTCAGTACATGCATGCATTTAGAAAGTTATTCTGAGAAAAAGCTGAGCATCAGAAGTATCTGTATAAGACTAGCTAGCACTTGGTGGAAAAATTAGAAAAAATTGCATTCTTTTTGTAATCTATACCTGAAGTGCACATTGTTTTATGGAAAGAAAGTTCCCTTTAAAAAGTCCAGCTTGCTTCAAGATTAAACATTTCAGCAAAAGAAAAGTAATATGCCATCTGTTACTATGTAGGAATAAAGCATGTCATGTTTCACCAGAAGAGCCACCGCAGAGATTTTTGTGCTGAACTTATTAACAGCTTGATACTGCTGATTTAAAAATCATAAAGGGGAATACAGATATTTTCTAGTACTCAGGAGAAAGAAAAGTCTTTATTTCATTCTGCTACCCAGCCAACACCTTCAAATAGGGAACTATAAAAGAGTGACCTTCTAATCTGCCCACAATAAAATATCCCTTCCCTGTAATAGAGCAGTGGACTGTGTTGGTATTTTGTAATGAAGATCATGGCCATTTCTCCCTATTTGCTGGATCCTCAGGTATGAAATCCTAGTTTTGACCTCAGGACTTGCTATTTATGTTCTTGTGATCATAGACAGCACCATTGTTATTCATACATGACCAGTTAAATGTATTGGAGAATGAAAAGAAAGTGGCTATGTTATTAGTTATGAAAAGAAACAAGAAAAGCAGAAGATTGATAGATTTAAACTAGAAACAGAAAAAATTAAAATAGCTTCTCTAGATTTAAACTATAAACAGAGAAAATTAAAATAGCTTCTGTTATGAAAAAAATTGGCCCTTAGAACTAGGGAAAAAAACTGAAATATTTAAGAAAACTTTTCTCAGTTATGCACACTGATAAAAAACACTTTAAGCCTAAAAAGATGAAATTAAAATAGGATGGATTCAATGAGCTTTATTTCCAGCTCTGGTAATAGACTGAACACCTTATGTCTATTTTCCATTATTAAAAGGACTGTTAAGGGGACAGAAGTGAAGCAGTCAAAGGTAAGAGGCAATCTGATGCTCATCGATAAAAATAAAAAATAAAAATGTATCTTCTGGGATCATGAGGTTAATGTCAATAGCCCCACTATTCTGTGCAAAAATCCTATTGACTTGATCAAGGCTGGACATTCAAACTTGGCTTTTAAAAGGGAGAAATTATTTTAAAGCAATAACATAGGCATTGTGCCAAGAGCACATTAAATACAGATGGGGATTCCCATTTAATTTCTTCTTCAGCTGCAGAAAGCAGGCACTTGTGATTCAAAAAGTAAAGGAAGTTTGTCATTCTTTGAAGATTGGAATGAATAAGATTTATTTATTGGGGTCATGTTGAGAAAAATGGTGACAAAAAGAGCACATAGTGATTGGGACCCAAAATGAGATTTGGGGATTCTGTTTACTTCTGAAGCACAGACAATCCAATAAACAGAAAGCTAAGAAACAGTTCTAGAAGAAAGCCATCATCCTAATACAATGATCAATTAAAACACTGTGTTCTAAGCAGCAAATTTAAAACTGGACAATATAAACAAAATGAAAAAAACATTGTCAAATCCTTCTTGAGGGAAGTCACTCACTGACTCAAACCTGCATGAGACTCACAAAGGTGGCACAGGGGCCAAGGTGCTGTCTCCTTGCTCCAGAATGCCTGTGCATGTGCCTCCCTCTGGCTTGCTCTGAAAACCTGCCTTTGGCTTTGTGTAGGTAAGAAATGTCCTTAAAATTCTTAAAATTCCTAATAACCATTTTTGCCTTAAGCAAAAATCCATTCATGTCTCAGGAGTACCTACTAATGATTGGAAGATGATTGAATTTCATTTACGTTCCTGAGATATATATGTTTTGGCTGATATGAAGAAGGACATGAAAAGGACAGTTCTCTCCGTTCTTGACAGTTATTTCTTTCCTTTAGAGTCATTCCAGGATTTTAATTCAACAGGAACAGACTCAGTTGCTGGGTAGCAGCTTCTAACAGCTCCAATCATACTTTGAATGGAGCTGTGCACGTGGGTACACCTCCAGCCCTTGCAGAGGAAAGTGGGGGGCTTAGGCTGGGAGGGGGCAGCTACTCACCCTGCCAGTCCCCTGACCCTCCACAGCAGGATCCAGCTGGTGGAGCATGTGGCAGAGCCCCTGGCACAGCCATAAATTACTCCAGTGTGTATGACTATGAGTAGCTGTTTGACTTCTTGTTAAGCAACACTTCCAATATCTGTAGGCACACAGTAAGCAGTTTGGAACTGCTGATTGCTCTCTGATTTACGAGGGGTGGTGGAGAAGGATGAAGAGAGATGTAAGTCTTGTTTCACTGTAGTTTGGGAATCAGAAGCAAAACGTAACTGACAAGGAAAGTACACAGGAATTTAGTTGTCACCCCACAATGCACACTTTTCACTCTTTTGGGGCTTGCCTTTTACTCTCTCTTTTTTTTTTTCCCCTAAAAATTAGAGAACAATATCGAGGAAAAAAAAATCTCTCCCAATAGCATTTATAAAATATCACATCCAGACTAAGCAACACCAATACTGATAAATATAAATTCAAAACACAGTTCAGATTCATGAGATTTCCAGACCAAACAAGGTTAAATGTACTTGGAAGAAGTTCAGCTACAGATCTGCATTTTGGACACATGTCCCTTCATAACTTCCCAACTTTTGGACACTTGCGCATCATTTCTTTCTCAAATGATATTTCCAGATCAAACTTATCCTTCCCTGGGATCAGTCATTTCCTTAGTCTTGCCTTTTAGAAAGCAAACCTTTTACTGTCTCTTTTATGACACTAGTAACACTCTGTGCTCCAGCTCTGTATTAATCTTCTGAGAATGTTATTTATTTTACAGTATTGGCACAGCAGGAGACTTTCCTCTGCTTTTGACGAGGGCCCCTGGAGACAGCAGACACACCACCAGCACAGTGCCAAAATAATACTGCAGCACATTCAGCCTAAATTAGCATAAAATACTAAGATAACACCATTTCTTTTTGTTCTGATACTGCTCATAGTGAACCATTGTATTATAAAGACCAGACTGAGATCAGTTTTACTCTCCTGTAAGCCCCTAACCATCCCCTCCTAACTTTCCTAGCTTCAGGCCCTCAGCAGAAGTCCTGCTGCTCCCCGTCTTGGCTTTGCTGCACAGTGCTGTGAATCATCCGACATAAACTGCACAGACATGCAAAACTAAGAACTTACTCAATTTGTCACTTACATAATAGTGTAGTACTGATCTATCTCACAAGGAGTCTGGTGATTTTATATTGAACTAGTGAGAATACTACTCTCCTTATAATTTGTGTGAGAAATTTTTCTAATTAGAAAATCTAATTAGAAAAAGTCTTGGGTTAAATTTTGTACCTGAAAACAGAAACACTGTCAATTTATCAGCACTAGGACTTTTTATGAGAAGATATTTTGAAAACTGTTTTTCAAAATGTATTATTGGAGTTTCAAGACTAAGAGTAAATGAAATAGCTCAGTGGTGATAGACACTTCTTAGTAAGACTAGCAGAGTGGAACTCTTTCAGCACAGGTGACATCTATGGAAGAAAAGCTTATCTTTCGTAGAGTTTTAGTAAGAAGAGCTGCACAAACTCTGGTCCATGTAGGCTGGTTTTCTTAATAGGCACCTGAACTAATTTTTATATCAGATCCCTATAGAATGCTGTGTGAATGAACATATGCCATAGTTCAGGACACATTCCCATTATATCCCATTAGCATAGTTTATAGTGAATTTAGCTAATAGAATATAATGGAAGTGTGCCCTAAACTTTAGTGCCACCTCTAAAGTAATGAATCAGTATTTTTCTTTTTCAAAGAATTAATTCTACTGTCTACTCTCTCTCCCTTAATTCTACTCTCTAGTTAAATTTAAAAAATATCCTGCAATTCCTAAAATGAGTCAGTGGATAAA
Source organism: Lonchura striata (assembly GCF_050655825.1). NCBI lineage: Eukaryota > Metazoa > Chordata > Aves > Passeriformes > Estrildidae > Lonchura > Lonchura striata. The sequence continues at coordinate 30,887,759 of NC_140704.1, forward strand.
TTCACGACTAAGTCTGAAGCAATCTGAGTGACATCCACATCCACTCCAGAGCTCAGACATAATGCAAACACAATTGCATATTTTATCATATTCTATCATCAATTTTCACACACACTTTGCAAAATCTTACTGATGTGTTTGAGTCCCCATGCACACACACCTGACACGCCCTCAAAGGCAAATCCCCACGACCATTTCTTGATCAGGGCTCAGTTTTCTTTAAAAATGTCATTCATTACTAAAGAATTTGTCATCCACATTTTCTGCAAGATTCTAATGGTTACATTACTTACATGTAAAACATGTGGACTTATGTTGGGGTGGGAACATCACTCACCACACTAAGGAGGATTAAGACACCTTTTAACCTTCCCAGTGAAGCTCTACACACAAGCACTTAAGGGTACCTTATTAAGAACAAGGCTAAGTGTAATTGAGCACATTACTGTATTTCAGTGCAGTCAAGTGCATTATGGACTCAGCCATCAAGACAGTTCCTGTATTTTACTTTGTGACTAACATAGTGCAGAAGGCTAAAAGTGTAATCTGATGGCACTCCTTTTACATTAATATATTTCCAATATGTCTATTATTGGTATTGTCACAGCACAGCAGCCTGCTAGCGTTGGTGGTATGCAGAGAAATTACCCCACCTCTAATTTTGCTCTTTAAAAATCTTAATTCCAGGTCTAACATCATCCGTTGATATTTAACATGACTGATAGTGAGGTTTTGCTGGTTAACAGTGGGCTTATGTGAAAACTAAAATGTTTTGATGAACTCAACACTAACATGGACTTTTGAGCCTCTTTTTCCCTTATTCACTAGGGGAACAAACTAGCCCACAGCAAACCCAGGAAAAAAAAAATGCATGTGAATAAACACAAAATAATTCCAAGTTATAAAAAAAAAAACAAAAAACAACCCAAACCCTCAAGTGCAGTAAAGACAAATCCAAGTTGTTTCTTCACAGCTAAGGATGCCTCCCTCCCATTTCCCTCATGTATAATAAGGTGCAAAATTCTGCCTGGAGCTTTTCCCAGTGCCATGGAGTCCAGAGTGGTTTGCATTCACCATAGCTGAACTTGGGTCACTTTTTCTCAAACAGGGGAAATAATATATTTTTTCTCCTCTGCCCCACAACTAGTATCCATGAAACGTACAGAAATTCAGTATTTCATTTATGTAGACAGGAATCTGCCAACTGGCCATTAACTAAAAATTTACTAAGAGGAACAAACAAATGTACCCACACATGACAGCATTTTCATGAGATTTTATTCACAGCATGGCCAAGTAAATCTATTTTCCTACACAAACTACAGAATGGATATGAAATGTGAGCAGTGAAAAACTAGATGAACAGTTTTAACAGCACTTTGAAATATATGAAAATGATACCATAAATTAAAGCAACATGGTCACAGCAGCTAGGGTAGATACCAAGATTTTGCTGCTAATATAAGTGGCACCAAGTTTATTTCTCTACTAGCCTTATTTCAGTTAGCTCAAATACTTCTCATCAAATACCAGTTCACAGAAGTTTTGAGCTCTTTAGATGACAGATATGGAGAAAAAGCCCAAAAGAAAAAGCAGTACTCCACCATGTGGCAATGCATGAGAACAGGCAGAACCCTTCCTCAAGTCAGACTTTTCCAAGTCTTACATTGATTTGCAATATAAAATCATAGTGGAACAGAGCAGTTTTGTGGAATCTTATTCTGACATATTTGGAAAAAAAACCAAAACAAAGCCAACCAAGCAAAAAGACACTTAGTAAATTCAGTCAATTTCACCAGATTATGAATTTGGAAGGAAAAAACCCTTTTGGCTCACTCCCTAACAAATGCAATTCAGGTGCCTAGAATGAAATAGTCCTCTATTTGAAATTACTATTTACGCATTTGAAATATTTTATGCAATGCTCCAAAAAAATTAGAGAAGCATTTTTATTGGACTGAAAATATTTAGTGGAGACATGGGAAAGGCCTTTAAAGAAAGATCTTCAATTTTCCCTTAATTCTCAGGAAAAATGCTGAGATTTCAAAAACCTCCTTAAACCAAATTATTTTCCTTTGCACTCCTTATTAAAAACTCCCCAGTTTTTTCTCTTTTTTTTTGTTTAAAATCCTTCTCTTCTGGTCAATTTTCCATTTATTAATTAAATTTTTTAGACCATTTTCCAAAATGTGCTCCAGTGAAAAAACAAAACAAGTCTAACCACAAGTAATTGCAGTAATAATTTTTGCCTGGGAAACAACATTTGCTATACTCAATTAATAGGGAGATATAAAGTTATTTGCAACAGCTTGCCCTCAAGTTCCTTATCATAATATGGCACAACCACAGATTTACAAGATAAATATAAAACAATAATGAATATGATGATGCTGGGTTCTATTTGGGGATCATTTATGACAATGGTTTTGCAAAACCAGACACTGAAGAGAGATAGAAATAACCACAACACAGATGACTCCAAACCTAATCTGTGAGCATCTGGATATTTTGGTAAATATTTCAGAAATACTACATGGGTAGAAAAAAGGATGTGCAAATGCATTTAAATCTGTAATACATGCATATTTTTCTCTACCTCAGAAACTGTCCATAATATCACTCCTTTGGCCCAGAAAACCAAGAGTTTAAGTTTAAATAGTGTCTAGTCATAATGAAAAGATGAATTTTCAAATTATATCTATGATAAAAATCTATAATAAACAGAAATTATCCTCTCAGAGAAAACTAGAAAAATATCGGATTTAGTAATAATTAATTTAGACATAAAGCCAGTCACTTATGATCAGCGCAGTTTAATGTCAAGAAAATCATATCAAAAGTAGTTATCAGCACACCCCATACATCATCAGTGCAGACTTATTTATAGTCACAATATATGAAATTTCTTTGAAGGGCGAGAGGTCCTGAACTAGTTTTCTGGGGAGCATGTAGATACACCAGAGGTGAAGGCAAGCTCATCTTTACAAACCCACAAGTTAACACTGAGAAGCTCCATAATGAAACCATCTGTGCACTTTTTGGTTTAGGTTTGTTTTTTGGGGGGGAGTTTGTGGCTTGTTTTCAGCTGAGACACAAATGGCTGTCCTTCTATGAAAGTGCTTCATAAAAAACTGGTCATCTTTGAGTCCATGTAGAGATGACCATATCTCTGGAGAAAAAAATGAACCTTCAAACAAGATAAAATGCCATTATCCTGAAAGAGGGTCAGATGTCACTGGTTTGTTATCTATAACAAATAAGGAGCTGGTCCAAAAATTTTATAGGGCTCCAAAATCAGTCTCATTTTTTCTGATATTAATATTCATGTTTACTGATGCAGGATAAATTTGCCTTCTCTTTTAGTTCAGCTTTTAAGTGGTGATATGACTGATCCATACAGAATTTTAAAGCATTTGACAAAATGCTTGTCAAAATTGCTTGTCAATGAAAATTGAAGACTTGAAGAGCCTGCAATTCCACTGACTGCTGCTCTCCAAGTCTCCATCAGGAGCTGCATGTGCTGGGCATGGAGGTATCACAATGAGGTCATGCCCACTGATTATTGCTTTGAAGGTAGAACTGAATTTTTATTTTTTGAATGTGACCTCACCTGCAACTCAGTCACAGCATTTGATAAAGATCTATTTCTTCAGTGTCCAAACTGATGTGAGCCTCTTAGCAACACATTACTGACAGATTGGCTCTTACCAGAGCCTCTTAAATACACATTTTTTCTCACTCAATTTTTGCAGCACAATGAAATCCATGAATAGGACACCATATTTTCAGTGTATTAAGAATATTCTTAGAGAAGTTTCCATACACCAAAGGCACCAGTGAAAGAAAATTTAAAGGAAAGAGGAACATGGCAAATAATGAGGAAGAGAGCTTTGAGGAGCAATAGTTATTCCTGCCTTTTAAACTGTATTTTTACTAAGTATCATACAGATTTAGAGACCAGAAGTCACAGCTTAACCTTCTAATTATATGAAAAACTCTAAAACAATTGATAAAAGAGGAAGCTATTGATAATGAATCTCGTTGCAAAATTCTTTCCTCTGTTTGTAAGGTTTCTTTGCTATATACTAAAAAACTGCTGCAGTTTCAGTCACCTTCTGTACAGAAAGTTCATTTAATCTGTTTTTATAGATGTATTTCTCAAGTTCTTTTCCAAGTTCAGCTGTCTGGTTTTAACAGAAACATTCTAGCAGCAATGATACTCTAAAGACATATCACAGCATTTGGGAAATGGGAGGAGATAATCTTGTATTCATGAAGTCTTATGGAGCAGGGGTTCTTAAATGGGAAATTTTAAGCTTATTTCTTCTTTGCATAGGACAGTTGGCTTCAGGGGAACTTGAAGTCATGGCCAAGCTGCAAATGCTTTTACTTGCTTAACATCAGGTCAGTGGAGTGGCTTGGGACAATATTTACAACAGAATTCAACATAACTTTAACTTAATTATGTGAAAAGTCATGAAGAGCAAAAAAATCTTAAGCGATGTCTGTAAAAAACTTATTTACTGGCAGTATTGGAGAAGTCCAAAGCTTGATTTTCAGTTTTGTTTTTGTTCACATGAATCCAGGAGATAAATTCTCCTTGTATACAAAGCCTACTGGATTCTGAAGTCTGTCAGATTTTATTAAATATACAGAATTTCTAAAAGATAAATAGCAGAATAGAATCAACATTTTGGTAAGAAAAATATGGGACATATTAGAATGAAACTATTTCAGTCCTTCCATAGCCAACAGTAATAATCCCGAGAGCATCAGATCACATAACCTCTTCACAGCAAAGGTCTGTACTGTCTGAGGGCTGGCTAAGATTGGGATGCTTCCAAAGGCAACCTGTTTACTCAGAGGTAGATCTGATCATGCCTCATGGTTTTCCAAAAGGCAGCTTGCTTGCTTAAGCCCTTTAAAAAAATTTGTTTCCCTAGAGCTCATCTGCTGGGCTGTTTGGGCTGAGTATTCAGAGCAGTAGCAAAGTGCCAAGTCAAAAGCAAAGAATTTGTTTCTAAGAGATGCAAGGAAAAGACAAAGAGCAAGTTAGCACTGCACATTGTTACAAGCTATAGAGAATACAAAACAATTGCTTTAGAGACAGCTAAAAATATATTTTTGTAAGACTGCTTGCTCTTCTGCCAAAGGCATACAATACACTGAGAAACATTTGCAGAATCAAAATATTTATATGACAAAGTAGCAGTTTCTACTTTAAAAAGTTATAGCTGATTAAGTTGGAACTACATGTTCCAGAACACGAACAAAAGAATATCAACCACAGTAATAAGTAAATATTGGCTTTGTAGCAAGCCTATTGTTAAAACAGAAAAAAAAAAAATCCAGCAATTTTTTTTCTCTAGATCACAGTTACCTTGGTGTAACTATCAATATAGTTATAAGATAAAATACAGTTTTACTTTCTAACCTTCTCTTTGCTATGTGATATTAGTTGTACTAGAAGGCACCCTGAAAAAAATAACAGAAGGGCTGTACAAAAAAAAATGAAGTCACCTGGTCTCTCAGGAAGCTTTAAAAATGATTGTTCTATATACTCAAAAATCTTGTATCAACTTAAAATTAAATATAACTCTTCATTTGTAGTCCCAGGGAACACAGAAAGTCAAAGGTTTGTAGAGATCAAACTTCAGAGAAACTTCAATGGAAAGTGTCAAGTTCAGCTCCTTTGTTAATTAAACACATCAGAAAATTTTGCCTTTTTATGGGGAAAAAACAGACCAGTAATTTAAATCATGATCAGAGTGAAAAATCACTTTTGAAAACCCAAGTTTTCTGCCATATTTAGCAAATGTCAAAATGGCATTTACAGCAACACCAACAGCGCATCTGTGAGGCTGCCAGTATTTCCTCCAACTGTGTAAACCAAGTTTTTCTTCCTTATTTTTTGAAGCCTTTTCTTCACTTTTCCCCTTCCAAAGACACAAAACTTGTCAAGAATTTAACATGTTATGGTATTTGTATCACTGGAGAAACAACTTGTTCAGCAATCATTAATTGCCAGCATTTATTTTTTATAAATTGCCTGCATTTATTTTTAATTGCTCTTTTGTTATAATCCAAGAAAAAAACAAAAAATTACGCAAGTGGGTGCCAACCATACTTTTTTTGCCAAAAATAAACCTGCCTCTAAATAAGGCCCAAAACTGGGATTATTTTAGGCTTTCAGAAAAAACTAATCATCAACAAAACAGTTGCAGTTTGTTAAACTACAGTAAGCAGTTCCCAGTAGAGTACAGCAGCAAAAGTGGAAAAAGAGCAACATGCTGAAAGCATTTATATTGTCTGTGTTACTTGATTCATTAATTGCAATTTCAGTACTTCCCCCTGAATGTCTTCTTTTTTTGCATGCTGATGAAAAGCCAGAACAGAGCAAAACAAACTTGGTGCTATGAACTGCTTCTATCAACTGGTGAGGCTTGACTCTGCATGTGTGCTTCCCTTCCCTAGAAGGGAAAGTGAGGTACAATGAGCATTAAGGACTAAGAGATCAAATCATGTGACTCAGTTAATCTGCAACAGAATTTGACCCCATTCTTCTCTTCAAGTTGAAATTATCAAAAAATATCTGCACTTGTCATCCTCTTCTCTCATGTCTTTCTTACCCATCCATCCAAACAGTCCCTCAAGTCACTACAGAAATACACACACACATATCTATATAAAGGTGGAACTAGCACATAATTTCTGACTAAATTATGTCTCAACCTTCAGCCTGCCTGTGTACTTTTAAGTACAGCAGGATGAGACTTCTGTGTCTTTCTCTGCAACCATGAACACACCACAATACTGCACTAAGCTGACCTTGCAGCATGGTGTAACACATTACAGACATCATCTGATTTCTCAGGTTTTGTCACAGTACAGGAGAAATGGATAGAAGAGTCAGCGTCCATGAAATTGCACATAAATCAAGTGTCAGCATCATCACACATACAAACACATCAGGAACAATTCATGTTCCCCTCACTGTTCAGAAACTGGCTCCAAGATGAAGTACACTGAAGAGCAAACACATAAGGATACCCTGGTTTCTGCTGCTATTGCTGGCATTAGCTACTTAAGTTCACTTTCTTCTAAGTCTTTAAAAAGTCTTAACTTGGTTCTTTATAGTGCCATAACTTTAAAATGCCTACTATGTACTGTCATGCCATCGAGCCTGTAAACTGGTAACATCGTCTTGGTACATCTGGAGCTTTAAAGAAGCATAAAAGCAATTAATATAGCACAAAGTGAGCCCTAAAACAAGTATTGTCACATTTAAAATTCAGAACATGTTCAGTGTATGTTACTAGAAATCGTAAACACCTCTATTGAAGTGAACTAATAGCATCATCATTAAGCACTAGAGCAAAATGCTTTATCACCTAGAACAGCAGGTTTCCACATTCATGCTGTTTACTATCAAGGCCTTCAAAGAGCTGGTTGTGTTCCTCTTGTAACAGGCAAATCAATGCCAAAGCAATCATGGCCTCCTGCCCTGGTAAAACACTAGACCGTGTCACACTGCAGTTCTCCCCAGACCTCCTCACAACTGAAGAGCTGCAACCAAAAGCTGAAAACTGAAACTCAAAAAAAATTCTCTTTTAAGCCTCCTGGGAATTTGCATGAATTTACCAGAAACTGGAAGATAATCTTAATCTACTCTTGTAAAATCAAGACACCAACTGGTAAAAATGGAGTTAGAGTAGCAAACATCATAAATACCAATTGGCTAATGCATGGAACTGGAAAGCAGACACAGAGGTGATGCATGTGTTCCTATACTTACATTCCACAGTGTTTTTGTGCCTTGTTTTTCAGTAAAAAAGCCAGGCAGATACTGCTTCTATCCCACTTCTATTACTACTTTAAAAGCTCCTGCCTTTCAAACTGCTGGTGCACATATGCACACAAACACCATTTGACTTAGCAGAGCAGACTGTGTAGTAAAGAACAAGAGATACATATTTTCAAAACAGGGTTTTATTGAAACTTATCAAAAGAGTCTGAAATCTTATGCAGGAAACCTTCAGACCTTAGTCCTTTTCTTTTTTGCTTTGGGTTTTTCTGACAGCTGAGATAACTCACTTTCTTCAACTTCATCACAATGCTTTCTTTTCTTTTTCTTTGACTTTTTATGGCCACTTTGGTAACCACTGGAGTCACTGGTAGGCAATACAAGTTCCTGTTCTCCTTGCTTGTCCTTGTCCTTTTTCTTTTTCTTCTTCTTTTTATCATCACATAATCCATTCAAAGCATTAACACTTGTCTCTTCTTCATTTTCCCTCCCAAGGTCACCTGTGTCTTTTAAAGGCTCTTCTGTGACATTATCTTCCCCACAGTTATTCAGGCCATTTTCCTGGTGGTCAAGCTTTTGAATTTCAAGCCCATTTGTACTTTCAGTGACTGCAACAGATTTTTTGGGCCGCATGCTGTAAAGAAAAATACAACATAGACTGGATTAGAGACATGTTAGAGCACCTCACATAGTGAAATGTCAAAATTTTCTAAAACATGTATTTACACCAAGCAGATAAAAGATAAACATTTGCTAAGAACAACAGCAAATGGAGAACATGATACTCTGGGTTACAGAGAATCAAAGTTTAATACTCTCAGGGTAATTTCTATTCTTACCACATAATAAATATTCTCTTCCAAATCTTAGGCTAAATTTCTTCTCTAAAGTGTCATATAGATCATTTGGTAGTTCCCCTTTTCTTGTGCTTCTTCATCCCCTAATTCATAACTACACATTGTGTTGTAAAGCTTTTTTGTTTTTTTTTTTTTAAGTAATTCACAAAAACACACAGCTAGTGGCCTATTCAGTCATATATGAGGCACATTGCACATTGCTGATTTTACTAAGCAATTACCCTACTCTAATTCAAACAAAAGTGATGTCCAAAAAATTAAAACAAAAAAAAAAAAAAAAAAATAAAAGGAAAAAACCTCCACCAAAAAACACTAAATTACTCCCCCACCTCAACAGGTAGCTTGCAACCAAGAACACTGGAAAAAAAAAATTCTAAGACAAATATGGAAAGAATGCAGTTAAAAACCATGGAGGTTCTTATGTCCACAGAGGCACTGAAGACAAAATTGCTAACTTTCACTGTAACTTCACTGAAACGACACAGAGCATCCTTCCAGATTAAAAGAAGAAACAAACGAAAAATGCTATGAATTTGCCAGTAGGAGTTATATTATACATTAATCAAAACCATATTGAAAGAAAAACATTGCTCAGTAAATGACTTTTTTTCTTTTAAAACATGAATGAACTCTTCTGAAGACAAGATTTCTTTCAAGGTGCCCCATAAATTCACAGAGGCCTAAGGAGGAAGCAGACACATTTTCTTCTCTTTGAAATTCTCATGTTTCAGCAAGTCATATATTTGTCATTATACAATGCACATGCATGTGTTTGTGTGCAACTGTCAATGTAACCACTGTGTTCAGGACCCCTGGACTGTTTGCACTTGAAAAGCCTACGCACAAAGCTACTTTTGGACACCTGGATGCATTATTTTGAGCATGTATTATATATGTAATTGACAATTAATAGGTCAACACACTCGGATTTTTAAAGCTCAAGAAGCACCTAGTTTTACTTTTTCCAGAGAAAACTTCCATGGGAGTCCTAAAGAGCAGAAAGTTTAGTTTAAGACAAAATATATTTATATATATATAGTTATATATACAGCTATATACATACTTGTGTAAAAAATAAGAACACTGAAAGATTACAATCTAAGTGATTTTAATTGCATCTTAAAAAATGTATTGAATCAGTTAAAAAAATTCTCTATTAAGGCACTGTACCTGCTTTTAGTGAGTCCTCCTCGAATGAAGAACACCCCAGCTGTATCAGAATCCAAGTGCAACACTTGAAATTTCAGTTCATCCCCTATTTTTAACCCCAGCTCTTGCCACTGTACAATGGACATTTGTTCAGGCTTTGGGATAGATGCATTGAAGCATCCATGTATCAGGCAGCCAATGTGACTAGGGGCCACTTTGTTAATTATGCCCTAAAAAAGAAAAAAATAATGTCATGCAAGTCTATAGCAAAAATCAGCCCCTTCAATGCAAACCCTTTAAATATTTACCTTCCCATATGGAAAATTTTCAGTAAGAGTTTCAGTACAAGTTATGAAGCCAGTTTATCTAGCAATAAGTTAATGCTCCTTCATTAAAATCAAAGTTAGTTCTGTAAAGTCTTCATACAATTCCTCTGAAAATAGAACTAAACTGCAGGAGAGGAAGTCAAAACATTGGATTTAACTACAGTGAATACGTGAATAGAGTAGGTAACTCTTTTCTTTACACTACAGCGATCAACTTTGCTTTGAAGCCATTTTAAGTCTGATTTACTTGCCTAAAATGCTCTTCAAGCTGGCACAGAAGTACTTAGCAGCTGAAGATAGGGAAGACACATAAAAAGCTTCTAAATACTCCATTCAGTGGGTTTCTGACACATATGCATATGAAACCATATCCACCTTTGTTTCACCCATAGGATGAACGACAGACATCAAAAATTTTTCTATTATCCTCCTAGGAAGATGGCACATTCATCTTAAAACACAATTATAAAGACACCATCTGTGCTGCAAAAGGTATGGCACAACAATGAATGCAAGCCAACTCTTAACATGCTTTACCCACAAGTGCTCAGCAAGGGTTTTGACAAGCTTAAAGCTGTTCTGTGAGCACACACCTCCTTTAGTGAAAGGCAGGCTAGCTCGATGTACTGGTCCTGTGCTTGGAGGAACCAAACTGGAGAGCATCCTAAACATTCCTATCACTATAACAAATGCACCTGTTTGAGAATTATCTGCTATTCAGAATGGAGCACCGGTACGATATACACGCTTATGATACACTATTAAACATGCAATGCTTATGACACAACCGTTTAGCAATATATAATTATACGGAAATTCAACAAACCTAGAGACGTGCAAAACAGAAAAACAACAATAAAAATTGTAGAACAAGCTAGTAATAAACTGCTATGAACTACTCATAAGTGGATAAGCTAACATAAACTATGTCTCCACGTAAGAGCCAGAGCACTTGATGAAGATAAGGCAAGTTTTGACCACTTAATAAAAAAAGCCCGTGCCGTAAGCATACCACCAGCTTCTTCCCTTTCTTGGGGCTGAAGATGATGAAGTCCGCCTCGACGTTCAGGTGGATGAACCCTTGGTCGTCGTAGATGTCGCCGAGCTCCCCCACCACTTTGATGTTGTCGTAAGCCACGGGCACACCCTGCAGGCTGCAAGGACAATGAGGAGGGGTCACCGTTAGCCGAGCCGAGCCGGGCCGGGCCCGCCCCGCCGCCCCGCGGCCGCACCTCTCGGAGTAGCGCAGGAGCTCGGCGTCCAGCTGCGCGCGGATGCCGGAGCGCTTGCGGCCCAGGAAGCGCGGCGGCAGCGCCACGTGCCGCCGGCGCGGCCCCGCCACCAGGCACGAGTGGCGGCGCGCCAGCAGCGCGCGGGCCGCGCCGAACGACGGGGCGGCGGCGGGCGGCAGCGCCGGGGCGGCGGGCGGCGGCGCCGGGGCGGCGGGCGGCTGCCGCGGCACGGCCATGCGCCACGGGCCCGCCGCGCCGCCTGATGCCGTCAGCCGCCTCCCTCCGCCGGCCGCGCCCGGCCGCGCCCGTGACGGAGTTCCGGGGGATGTGCTCGCCTCCGGAGGGGCGTTGCGTGCCGCAGAGCGGCGGCGGTGTTAAGTCTTTGCAGCCCGCTTGGCGTGTCGCCGGCACGGGCCGGTCAGAGCTGGAGGGAGCGGCGGGTCCGGCTCTCACGAGGGGAGCGCACCCGCGGCGCCCGGAGCCCCCCCGGAGCCCCGCACGCCCCGGGGCGAGAGACGCGTCGCGGTGCCTTGTGAATGTACATTGGGCATTTGGCCATCCAGGCAAATGACACGGCGACGAATTGCCTTATTCTTCATATACAGCAGTTTTAAAATACAGAATTTGTAGTCTGTTGCCCCACCCCAGATCCAGTTTGTGCATATGGTGACAAATGTTTAAATGCATTTAGTAACCACAGAATGAGGACAACAAAATAAAGTACAAGTCCTCAAAAGGGTTGCTGGTGCACTCTACACTGCAATTACGTACAAAGTACTAGAACCTTTACAAACTGCAGTACTAGAACCTTGTCCAGTTACGAATGATGGAATTTGTGGCTGGTTAGTGAAGACTTTGTCCAGAAAAGTAATTCAGACTTTATATCCACGCAAAGCGGCGCAGCAGGATTTTACTTTAAACTGATTCAACTGAACTAATGCAAAACGTTCAAAAGGTGTTCTCTCACTGATTTAAGTCTAATTTATATTGACTCGTTACAGTAAATGTACACTTTCAAACTGATTGAACCCACATGGGGAGTTACCAAAAAAAAAAAAAAAATTTGTCGGTTTCATTAAAGGTGTTAAAATTCCTTTTATACTGTGGAGGGCTCAGAAACACTTGTTTTGTGAAAACAAGCCTTACGTCAGATACCAGAAATCCTTGAACTCCCTATAAAACATTTAGTGATGCAAAAGCCTTTGAAACTACTCAAACACTACATCACCAGAAAGTTTTCTTTGACTGAACATACTGTGAAGACAGGACATTGTTAGCTTTCACAAGTAAAACAAATGGTATAATTTGCAGTACTTTACTGCAAGTAAAGTTGGATTAGTGTGAAAGACCTGACATAAAAATGGCTTTCAGATGTCATACCAAACTCCAAAATCGAAAGAGAAAATGTCTTGAACTACTTTAATCTGTATTCTTATGTGGCTTTAGTCCTCCAAGGTATTTAATGTCTGTTGAAATTAATTTCATGTTATATGGTCTCAGCTTTCTGGAAAAAATATTATATTTTTTATTTCAACTATTTGGATCATATTTAAACCTTGCAATGTGCTTTCAATCTTGGTTAAAGACCTTAAACTATAACTACATGCACTTCTATTCCTAAAAGAAATATATTTTTTATAACTCTTATTTATGGGTGGATTTAGTTTGCAGTGAGAACATATAATACACTAAGGGCTCTACTCAGTTTTATCCAGGATAATAAAAACCTACCTTTGCTCTTAAAATAAAAACTAATAATAAGATGGAAAAACAGCATGAACAAAAATGTGGACCTTTGTATTTCACCCCATAGTCAGGCTGGCTCGCCAAGATGGTGTCAGAAGGGCTCTGTCTCTCAGGGCCTGTGGCTCTCCAAGGTTATCCCCATGAACTTCTGTCACCAGAAAATTCCCTACAAGATTGAGTCTGTACTTTCTAATTGAATCTCCATTTCTCCTTGCTACCGTGCCTGGTTTTCATTGCACAGCGCTCTCGGGACTTCCAGATCTCCTTTCGGGCTAAAGCAATCAGGAGAATGAACTTTAAATCCTAATGGTCATTAAGTCTGTGTGGTAGGGCAGAAATAATTTAAAATAGTCTGTTTGAAATCCTTTAACTGTAAATACGTGGCCTCAGCAACAGCTGTTTTTCTCTGCAACTCCACACCTGTCAGGTGCCACTGCTTCCTGGTGCAGCATGGTCTGTCTGTACCAAAAGCTGTGTTGTGTTGCAGGCTTGTAGAGATTTCAGACTCATGGTATGACTTGAACTCACTACCTCTCTGTAAAAGATACTCTGATAAAAGAAGGAATCTCAATCCAAATGCCACCTCCTCCAGCCAGAGATCAGTTCTTAAAACCACCTGGACCGTAAGACTTAAATGCTGATATCCCCACATTCATTTCTTGACTTCTTTCTCTTCCCTGGTTGTATAACTTTTCTTGGTGTTAGCTTTCAGCTTAAGGAGTCTGTCTCGGCTGACCTTTCAGCAGCACTCCAGTGAGCCTGTGTCCAAAAAGGCAGCTAAAATCAATGTCTAAACCAGCACAGCTGTTGGTATGTTTGCCAAGTCCCACACTGGCTGATAAGACAGTGCTGAGCCTGATTTTCTCTAGAGGTCAGGTTGCAAGTAACAATGGGGACCAAACCCAAAAGGTGCCTTTGCAGTCACTGCTGTTCTTTTTCTTCCTGTTTTATTTGGGTTAGTCTTGTTCTCTCTGTGAAAGGATGGCCAGATTCCAAAAAGGAGATTCCTTGAAAACAAAAAATTCAGCACCTCTCAACTGGTCTTTTCTATCCATACAGTCACTGCCATCTTGTATTCAGATTTCTGAATTGACAATGTATGTTGGGTGTAAAGTTCATCCAGTTGCTTATTGATGCTCTGTTGTGGCAGGTGCAACTCATTCATTCAGAGAGTGGCCCTCATCCAGCCTTAAAATCCTGGAAGTCTTGCAGAGTGGAAGAAAACCGATGGCAGTGTGCTGGAGTAGGAAATACACTCCCCGTTAGGACTGTGTTGCTGTAGGAATTTGTGCATTTTGAAATTTATTCCATCACATCCTTATCCCACAGCTTGTGTTCTATAAAAAGGATAAATTAAGAAATGCCTCAGCTGCATTAGTTAGATACAGTACAAAAATGGTGCTCTGGATTTTTTTTCAAATGTTTTAGCTGGCTTCTCCTTTTTCATTTTTAACCCTGCAGTATTTTTAATGACAGTTCTTGCTGTCATACTTAGAAGGAAGAATGAGTGCTCAAAACTCTCAGTTTTGTTTTTGAAGTTGTATGGTAATAGGCTTGCTTCAATATCTTTGACCTCATGACAAATGGAGACTAATGGCAGCATTTTTAGTCATTGAGAATGAAATATCTAAATGCCATTGAGAATTGTCAGCTTGTGGTTCTATATATGGAATTCTGATAGGAATTCTGTTTTGTGGAAGTTATTTTTGAAAGGGTGACCATTCAGTTACGTATAAAATCTATCAGTGCAAAGGGTTAGCTAAAGTTAACAACAGTTACAGGAATAAAGGCTCATTTGACTGCAAATGTGAGAGGAATTAAGTTGTTACTGTCAGGCACACATTAATTTGAGCAAATACAGGATGATAAGATGAAACTGTCAATGGCCAAAGAAGGTAGATTCTCCTGACAGTGCATTCGGACTCTCTTTATTTGTACTTAAACAAAATGTACCAAATGCTGAAAGTCCACCAGATGGCACACAAAAGCCTTGGTATGGGTAAGTGCTGTCATCCAAGAGAACGAGAGGAACTGCATGCCTGGCTGAAAATTTAATCTGTGTTACACTATGCAGACTCTTTGTTTTGTCAGCAATTAGTAGGTCAATCCCTAATAGCTAGGAAATGATTTTGAAAAACATTAAGGGAAAGAAATGCGATAAGACAGCAATTATGTTAATTTCTTTCAGCTAATAATTCATCTTGATTTGTAGTGACATTCATGATGTAAGGACAGGGAGCGGTTGGAGTGAGTCCCGGGGAGGGTCACGAAGATGATCAGAGAGCTGGAGCACCTCTCTGTGAAAACAGACAGAGAGTTGGGGTTGTTCAGGCTGTAGAGGAGAAGAATCCAGGGAGACCTTACAGCACCTTCCAGTATCTAAAGGGGACCTATAAGAGAGACATGAAGAGGGATTTTTACAAGGGCATGGAGTGGTGGGGCAAAGGAGGATTGGCTTCAAGCTGAAAAGGGGTGAGCTTAGTTTGGATATGAGGAAGAAGTTCTTCCTTGTTAGGGTGAGCCACTGAAACCTGGTGCCCACGAAAGTTGTGAATGTCTCTTCCCTGGAAGTGTTCCAAGGCAGATTGGATGGGACTTTGAGCCAATGGAAGGAATCCCTCCCTGCAGCAGGAGGAGTTGGCAGTAGACAATGTTTCAGGTCTCTTCCATCCAAGCAATTCTGTGATTCTGTTCTTGGGATGGACATCTTCGAACAGTTGGGGATTGACTAGATTTGCCTTTGGTCTAAAAGTAGGTTATTGCCTGCTGGGAAATGGCTGATATGGCTGGCAATCACTCTTGTGGAGGTAAAATATCTTGTCTATAAATATATTATTATTGAAATATTATATATTATATAATATTATACAGATATATGCAATATAAATATATAATATTTACTGAAATAAATATATTACTGAAAGATCTGTGTTCAAGTAGCTCACTGGCCTTCTATCTGTAGAAATAATGAGCCTGATGTAGGATGCCTGGTGCTGACTGTGGTGCCCCTCTCCAGCTCCACTGGTGATTGAAGGCATAGTTTCAATAGCACAGGCATTATGAGCTGTGGAGGTCTGGCTGTTTGTTGGTCTAATGCTGAAACTCTCCTGTGTTGTTTCCAGCCAGTGAGTGAAATGTGTACAGGTAGTAGATTAAATAGTATGACAACGTGACCTTTCTCATAGAAACAAGAGGTGATGTTGCCACAGAAACAAGGGAGGAAAGCAGCCTGTGCCACTGTGAGAGCAGTGAGGCTTTTCTGCAGCACTGTGAATGGTTCTGATGAATGATGCTAACAAATGAGATGGATGCACAGGTTGTAAATGGGGTGAATGAAATGTCTCTTGACAATCTGTCTGTGCTATTTTGCAGTTTATATTCTGAGAAACTTCTAGCTACCTTTTCCTTTGGTGTTTCTAAAATTCTAAGGAAAGATGGGAATTAAGGATCCACAGGAGATTGCCTCCAGAAAAGTCAGCTGCTATTCGTTTTAAGAGTAGAAAATGTCTTTTTGTCATCCTGTTTTATGACTTCTATACTTCTTCCAGATACTGCAAAAGACAAAACAATCTTCTGGTTCTGCTAATAGTAGCCTGCTCTGTCTTTTCAGTGATCCTCATATCCTGAGCCCTGTTACAAAAAGATTTGTGAAGATATTTATAAATGAAATTAGGATTATTGAGGCATGTATACTTTAATCATTTCTTGCATACTGCTATTCCTATTTTTTAAATGGAAAACTGTTAATCCTTCTAGCCTGGAAAACAGGTCCAGGTCTGAGGAGTTTGCCTTTCAAGGGAGGTCCAAAGTAACCATTTGTTTGAAAGAAAGATAGCTGATTATATCCCCTAGGCTGTTTTCAAGCCCCTGTACTGCAATCTGATTTTTACAAGTGAATTTCAGGAGGGTTGACACTTGAGAAATATTAAAAACAAGGATAAATAATTCAGTTATGTGGATTTTTTTTTTTTATTTTATCTACAGACTTTAGCAGGTGGATTATTATCAGCTGTATTCAGGGTAACACATTAACCTTGTGGGTTTTTGTCTGTACTTTCTTCTGCAGTTAAACATTCTTTTGTACTGATATACTGGAAAAGTTGAAGCTTTTGCCCCAAATGTAATAGAAATGAGAATTCAAAAATTCTTTTTGAAGTTAAAAATGTAATTAGTCTCCTAAGTGTATGGTTTTGTTTTAGATCATATATTGACTTGCTTGGATAATATCAAAACAATTGTTCTTGTATTTCCATCCTACGAGAAGGAAAAAAAAAAAATCTCAATGATAGGGATTCTATTTTCACATTGCAAGCCAAAGAGGCTGAGTAATCATAACAGCATTTTCCTGTTTATCCTGTTTATTTTCAGGAACCACTAAGATTCCTTTTCCAAGAATACAATAATTCAAAGATAAGCTTTTAATTATTTTAATCAGTGTTTTGTACATGAAAAGATGCTTAAATGATGAAGAAATTATTTCTAATCTCTGCTTAAAGATGAGCATAAAAAAATGACATCAGTGTAAAGCAATTCTAGATTTATCATTTTTCTGCTGCCCTTCTCAGGCAGGGTATACTACTTCAGGAAGTCTGTAATAGAATTGATTTCTTAGAGGAGCTGGGCCTCTGGCCATCAATAGCAGCACTACTTATCTTTGGGAAAACAAAGGGTAGTAGTCATTATTTTGTGTGGATACTGAAAAGCTTGACTGGCAATTTTAGCATTTGAGCACAGAAGCTCTAGATGTTCAAGCAAATGCACCTTTTATAGATTACATAATCTCCAGTGTGCTGTGCCTTATCTTGAAAACTGAGTGTTCCTCACCCCTGAATGCATCAGTGCTAGGTATCACTTGATGCCTGAATGGTCACTTAATGTCAAGGGTAAAGATAAGGTAAGATAAATTTAGGCAATAATTTAGGCAATTGTCAAGTTGTCCTAATTTGAACAGAAAATTTTCTGTTCTTGTTCACCTTCCTGCTGAGTTTGTGGTTTGGTTTAGTTCCTCACATTCTCATTTATCTGTTTCAACTTCTTTTACCATCACATCCACTCCCCTCCACGGGAAAATCCCAAGCTTTCAGAAGTCATGGTAATAGTAAAAAAACTGAAACCAACCAACCAAAAAACACCACCTCCCCCCTACCCCCCCAAAAAAAACCCCAAAAACACTTCCTACTCCCAAACCAAAACCAACCAATAACAAAACAAAACCCCAAAACAACCAATCACTCATCAACCAAAGCAAAACAAAACATGAGTGTCAGGAACTCTTCTGTGAGAAACAATTTTAATGTTCCCTACACTGGTAGGAAAAAAAACAATTAGATGTGCACAAAATCCTTCTCTCAGATTCTCTTTTCACTCACTCAAATCACTTGAGAAATTTCTCTGTTTAGGCAGTGATGGAGGGAGGAAGCCCCAACACCCAAACCTGAGAGGAACTGCAACAAGCTGACAGCAAAATTCAAGGCATGCAGCTGCCTGTCCTAGTCAGTAGTTCCCAAAGCAGTGCTTCTTTTCATGCTCCTCTGTGCAGTAAATCATTCTTGCTTCATTCTGACAGAAGAGGGCCTCCCAGTGTCACCTTAAGTGAGAGTGCTGAGAAATCAGAATGGGAGCTTGGATGCTTTCAGGATGAGCAAAACAGGCTTTTGCTGTCCAGGTGTGGTTAGGATGTTGAAGTCCTCTTGAGGCAGCCTGAGTTTTTAAGTGCTCAGTTCTTTACCAGGTTACTGATTTATAGTAAAAATGCTGAGCTCTGGATTAGGAGAAATGTTTACTCTGGAGAGGCAAAGCTCACCCCTTTCTCCACAACTAGCCAAATATTTATATAAATCAGAGTGGATTTCACTTTTGGAGCAAGGCACATAAGATATCAGGTTTGCAAGGCCTTATTTGCAGCTCCCCAAAGCTGATAATATCACAATCTAATGCCTTCTAATGCTGGTCTCACCAGTAGGATTTAACACGACACAGTCCTAAATTGTGCTTACTCTCAGTTTGAGTTCATGTTCACCATCTCCACTGGAGGATTGAAATGCAGACCTGTTGTCAAACTGGAGTTCACTGGCACATCCAGGCTCAAGTAGAACTCCAGAGAAGTGGTTTGAGGACCTTGTATGCCTTGGAGCACTCCCAGCTTCTCCTTGGCTGGATGAGCTGGGTGTGGTGTCCCTCCAGGGCAGCGTGGTGGTGGCAGCCAGGCTGGCCAGCTGGAGGCACCTACGAACCCTGCAGGCCACAGGGTCCAGCACACTTAAACCCATGCTGAGGCCTGTTTCTGATTTCTTGCTGATGAGCTGTTCAAAAAGTTAAGTAATCCAGCTAAACCAGTACTGAGCTCTTTCTGGGTAAGTAGTGTCACTTCTGCAGTGACCCCCAGTGCAATCAGTGGGGCAGTCAGTGTGGCACTTGAGGTCATCATTTGGAAAAATACACTGGGTTTTTTTTTTTTTTTTTTTTTTTAAATCTTGTTTTTATTCTGTTTTCATTCTGTGTCTCAGAGCAGAAGGCAAGATGCCCACATTAGTGTTGCAAATCTTTGGATCATCTCTACAGATATTTGCAGACAGGAGAAAGAGAACAGCTCTCCCTGGCAGCCGCCTCACTGCTGGGCTCTGCATCCCAGCAAAAAGGACAATTTAGAGTGACTTTGTCTTCTTCACTTTTTGCTAGTTTTCAACTTAGCAGAATGAAGAAAAAAGTTCTCCTGTATTTTTCCACCACAATTGCATTCTAATGAACCTAAGGGTTATTCTAACATTCAGTATAATTTTCCTGGCAAGTCACTGCTATTTCATACTTTTTATTTATTTATTTACTGGACATGTATATTTTTAATTTGCCTTGTGCAAACTCGTTATGTTGGATGAGCTGTCTCATGCAGGTTTATAGACTGAGAATAAACTTTGTGGTTGTCACACACTTTCGGTAGGAAATAATGCATATGTTTATGTGGAAAAGGATTTATAGTTCTTAGATTTATAAAGAGAATCCAAGTCTGCCAAGTTATGAGATTTTATTTGCAAATAAATGTTCCACTTAAGTGTTCTTAAGACATTAGTATAAACATTGGAAATGTAAATGCCAAAGATATGAGTGCCATCAAAGAAGGAGATTTGAAATTAAATTCTTAGTTCCCAATAAATATGTTGTTTTCACAGAATGTCCTCTCTTTGCCAGTAAGCTGGGGGCATCTGTAATGTTTCCATTACTTGATATAACTAATATATATCATGGAAGTCCCCAGAATGTGCATTTACTTGAAATAAAAAATAATGCTTCCAAAAAAAACCTGCAGTGTTAAAACACAAACCTTTTTTGGGGGTTAAGAGCAGTGTATTTAAGGAAACCATGAAAAGGAGTCATCTTAAAGGCTTACAGGTATCAGGACTATAAATGTAGGTGTTGTGAGGGGGAAAGATGGTGCAGTCTATCTTGTAGGAGTGTGCAGGCAAGGCAGCTGTGATTGCACTCACTGATGATGGAAATGGGCATTTTTCACTATTGGGTGCTAATGGAAATGTGGGAAGAAAATGGCAAAAATCCCTATGTTTGTCCCTTTCCTTTTCTTATCCTTCAGTAGATCTGTACTTATAAAATTAATTTATTCTGATTGATCACTTCTATGCCTGCACAGTCACTTATTATTTTTTGCATTTTCAGGGCAATGCAGGTTAAGGCTCTGATTCTCATACTGACACCACTATGAAAATAGGTGCTAATCATTGGACTTGTCTGAGTGTTAGGCTGCCATTACACAAGAATTCTCATTTGAGACAGTTGTTCAGGTTTAACTTTAAATATAAATCTTAGTCCAGTTACTCAGTGGAAGCAGTTTCTTAAGCATACCTTTTAAATATAGTCCTCAAAAGAGACATTAATTTAGCATTTGAGAAGCTGAACCCCCAGATACATGAACATACTGCCTTTTGTTCATAAAGCATGAGCATTTACTTTCAAACAGTCTTCAACTTTCAAACCAAATATTGAATATAATACTGTAGAGCACTGGGGAGTCACAAGTGTATGACATAAAAAAATAAATTGAACACACAAAAAAATTGTTACAATGAAAGTGAAGAACTTAAAGATATATTGAACAAAACTACATGACTGGTATTTTTTTTGTTTTGGTTTGATTTTGGATTTGTTTTGAAGTTTTATGTTTTGGGTGTTGTATTTTGGGTTTTGTTTTTTTTTTGTCTGCCACTGAAGGCATGATGTGTCACTACATCATTAAACCCTTAAGCCATTTTTCTCAGTGGTTTTTTTGCCAAATTTTCCAGTCTTGCAACAGAGATACAACTGGATCCTTAGTATGTACACAATCTCATAATTGCAGCCATAGAATTACCATAGAGTTAAGACTGTTGCAATATTTTCTTGAAAGACAAATTGTGACCAATTAATATTTATGCATCCTTGAAGCTGTTTTGTTGGATGCTCATTCTGGCTCCATTACTTGCCAAGAGACTATTGTGACTCAAGTACATAGCACAGACTCTGAAAAAGCTAACATTTATCCTAAGAGGGGGGGGAAGAAAGGTCATTCCCTCTTGAGCAAACCATTTAGCATAAGGAAAGCATCTTCCCTTTGACAGATGGGGATGCAATCCCTGCGTGGTCCTTCAGCTTTGTTTGACGGCTGCCTTTGAAAGCTAGCGAGAGCAGAGGGCTGTCTGTGCCGAGCTAGGCATGGCTTTGCACAGTGTAGGTGTGCCTGTGCCACACAGTGTGTTCCTGTACATGACTGCAGCGTGCAGGAGCACTGCATTTGTGTGTGTGTGTGTGTGTGTGTGTGTGTGTGTGCGCCTCTGTGTTCATGTTTGTCAGCTCCACCTCCCAGCATCTGGCTGAGAAGCTCAGGTCAGGCGTAATTCAACTGCATCGTGACTTTCTCTGCATCTGGTTCTGCAGAATTCCTTATGGCACAGTGTAAGCATTTTAAGATCCTAGGTATGTATGCATCAGTGTTAAACTTGTCAGCCTGCAACAAATTCACACAATAGATCTGTCTATCCATTGATGGAAATCAGGGAAGGAGACAGATTTTAAAATATAAAGTAATTCCTTATTTTCTTCATTACTCCAATGGGTAAAATAGGCTGTTTATCTGACAAAAAAATGGGGAGAGAAAGATAAGACAGTATGGAATTTTATTCAATTTTAATATCCTTGTAGGAGCAAGATTAGTTCAAAGCAATTAAGAAGAAATGAGGGCTCTTAGCCTGCTAGCTGTTGGTCCAATGTAATTTTGCTAAGGCAGGGATTAATGGGATAAGAAGTTAAAGATACTGAACACTGACATAACTCCTATGCTCAGGACAGAAAGATTAAGTTTATATGGGAAAATTTTAAAGGGTTTAGAAAGAAGTTATGTATGTATATGTGTATGTGTATGTATATGTATATGTATATGTATATGTATATGTATATGTATATGTAAATGTGTATGCATGTGTATCTGGTCTTGAAATTTGCCCCACAGTGAGGGGTTTTAAGAAGCTAACCCAAGAGAAGGTTAAGAAATTACTTGATTCCAGTTTGTCCTAGGCTCTTCAATTTAGCATACGATACCATAGTGAGAGCCAGTGCCTGGGAAATCTGCAGAGAAACAAATTACTTTAAAATGAGAAAGTCTGTGGTCATTGGAATAAGGGAGGTGATAGATTGCATATTTTAATGGAAATGTGTATGTTGCTTTGAAATATGTTATATTATTTATAAAAGGATTGTCAGATTAACTACCCTGTCTTGTGCTACACAGAAGGAAAAGTTAATAATAAAATCCATTCAGGTATTTCTTCAGGTATATCTAAATTTGCAAACTATAGTTTTCTTCATAGTTTTATACACTATTTTTGCAAGCATAAAATAGAAGCAAAAGAATCCATTGCATAAATATGATCATGCAGAATCCCATGCCTTTTAGATCCCGAACCCTTGGACCATTTCAAGATCTCTGCTGCTCCCACCATAGTGTGAATATAAATATTAACCTACTGTTCTTCACGTGTAATAGTTAAAAAAAGCAGTTCTGACACACACTTTTCCAGGGTGCTACACAGTTAATAAATATTCCTTAAAAATACAAGCTGTCAATATTCCTGGAGTTTATTCCTGGATTTAGGGTGGAAGACAGCAATAATATCAGTAATGTAGCAAACCAGAGGAATCTAATAGTGTCAGTCTGCATGTTTGGACTTCATGGTTTAGATTTAGATTTGCCTTGTTTGCAATCTCACTGTAAAATGAAGGCAATGATTATGGTTTCCTTTCTCTGGGCAAGAAAGGTAAGAACTGATTCAATGTTAAACACTTCAAAGGATACAGCTGCATTTTAACAGAAGAGAAGAGCTAAGGGGAGATATAAGACACAGTCTCCTAGCCTGAACCAGCATGAAGTGGGAGGGAGAGAAAATAGGGTTCACATAATGATGTGGGAGAGGAGCTGAATGAGTTTGTGGGCCTGGTAACATAATTTGATTTGTCTCACTCTAGCTACTAGCCATGGGATTCAGGAAAGAGGGTAGGAAATCCTAATGGTTCTTAGATATTTTTAAATGTATGTATGATTTCCTAAGGGTGCAGAAGGATGTGTTGACTCCTATACCTGGTTTATATCAGCAGAATTATATGCAGCTTTTCATTGTGTTTATGGTGCCCCTTCATCTCTCCCATGCATAATGTGCATGCTGCCATTGCACATTATGCCAGTTCATGTAAACAGCTGTTTTCAATATGCAGATGAAGGTATTTTTAATTAATGTTCGTACCTGTTCAGAATGCCGTAACTACCACATTTTTAAAGACACATTTTGGGGTTTATGGCAGGAATTTAAGTGCATTTCAGAGAGACCTTGGGGAAAACAAAGCAAAACAAAACAAACATACTACTGGTCATGAAGCAAAATTGGAATGATGTGGAAGTCACTGTAGCAGCCTGCTATGACTTGTGGTTAAAAAACATAAAAGATACCTTGCAGCAAATCAAATGCAATATAAGGGGTAAAAACAACAAACCTGCCACTTCTTTATATGCTGGGAGCTCATTTGAGGGGACCACAGAGCAATAGTGAGGGTGTTCTGTACAGCTTATTGTTGGTTCTCTGGCAAGTGTGTCTATGCTGTGTCTTTTGGACTGTTTTGATGAGAGGTGGCAAGAGACTTCCTGGTGCAGTCCACTGGACTTTTTGCTCCAAGTCAAAGCTGCTTCTTTCTGTAGCAGAACAATTTCATAGCCAAGCTAGTCTCTCCAGGCACACACCTTCTGCTGAAATCCCAGCTACTGAGTAATCTCAGTTCCCTTTTTTCCTTCAAAACACCAAGTAACATTCTCATAATTTTATAATTAGCAGTTAAAAGGCCTTTCTGAGCAAGCTTCCCAATGTCATTTAGAGCTCCTTAGGCCGATGACACTAAACTACAATGGGTTTAGCGTCTTTACTCCAATGAAATTATGTTTTCCCAAAAATATTCTGCATTTTTCTTCTTCTTTTTTTTTTTTTTTTTTTTTTCTGCCCCCTGGCAACTCCAAGTCTGTCTGTTTAGCCCTTGTACAAGTTCTAAAAATATTCGTCAAACCCTGTCTCCAGTTGCATGTACAACAGCTTTGGTTGTACATTATGTTGGAGGTTTATGGTGAAGCTAAAGATGTCACTTTGATAAAGAAAAGCTAGATAGAAGCATTTTAGGCAGGAAGATTATGCAGTAATATCTGCAATGATATGGTAGTCTAATACTAGTTTGCTTTTAGATATTTCTAAGCATTTAATTATAAAAATTCCTTTTAACTCCTTAACCTTTCTGGGAATGGGATCTGAAAGGATTAGAAATGGCTTAAACCATTTCACTCTAATTTTACTGCATCTCATTTCACTGCATCTTTAAAATCACACTATCAGAGAAATTTTTTTATATGAGCATGACTATTTGTGATTATGGCTTCATGTATATCAATTTCCTATTGAATGTGGCCTCCTTCACTGTTTTTCATACCTCTCCAGACCATCTGAAGGAAAAATCATATGTCCTAATACAACAAATATATATTGAAGACTGTGCAAGACAGATTTAAAACATATTATACCCACTGTTCTGCACAGTTTGCGGTAAGCACTGCTGATTGTTGTAAATTCAAAATGTGTGTGTTTCTCATCAGCTGAGGTTCAATGAAATGCAAAGTACAGCATAAAATATAGCCTAAGGCATTATGGCATGCATCAAGGTCATACCAGCTAAGTCCTCTGCACAAAATTCAGTAAGTTCCTTCAGGAAGTCTTGCTTGACCTAGTAAATAAGAGCTGAATATCTCAGAGAGAATCTAAGCCAGCATCTGATTTTACAGCAGCATGAATCAGACAACTATGTCAACAGCAATACATGTTTCATCCTATTTAGATTGAAAAGGACTTTGGTGCCCAGCCTTCAAGCTATTGGTGTAGTTACACTGGCTGGTCACATTCTGAAAAATGAAAATTTTGTTTTCATTTAGTTGGATAAGTGGAATGAATATTCTTTCATCTGTACCAGTAACAAAAACATACAGAGAATGTTTCCATTACAGCTGAATTCTGTATGCAATTATGGAAAGAAACCCTTAAACAAAGTGAAACTTTTCCCAGAATTCTCCAACCACATACACATATTGTGGTAATTTACTCTGAATCCTGATCCTCTTTTTATGTCTTAAGTAGGAGTACTCTTTGTCACATTTGTTCCTAGGTATTTTTAATTCCATATTTGCATTTTCAAGGCTTTTATTTATGTAGGGACCAGCCAGTTTTTCTACATTCTACAAGCTTGGCACCAAAAAAAGGAAAAAAACCCTAACAATTGAATTTGGGGCCCAGATCTCTTCTTTCTCTTTCCAGCACCTCTGTGAGCAGACATGATGTGGTGGCATTTAATAATTTACAGCAGGGCTTCAAGCATTATGAGCTTAGAGGGTGTATCCTCCTTTCCTTTATAAAGTAGGAGGAAGTGGCTGTTGTACTGCACTACTGTGTTGGATATAGAAGAATCACCTATTTCCCTGCACCATCCCATACTCTCACTAACGTGCCAGGAAATTAGGTGTTTGTGATAAATTACTCGGTGGTGTTATGGTCAGTAGTTTCATGTCATTCCTGAGCAGATTCTGAACTGCAACTCCAAACTGCTCCAGGATCTGAAGCCACCATTCCTTGTCCTGAGATCTCATAATAAACTCTGGTGAACTGTGATATTATAGTTGTGATGAATCTCAGCCAGGTAGTTCCAAGGTGGAATTTTTGGTAATTTTTTAATTTACTCTTGATTTTATTTTATAAGGCCCTTGTTTTTTTCTGAGGCAATGAGGGAAGGAAAGTTACAGAACCACCTCCCCAGGTTGTATGTTCAATGTGCATTTTTCAACATATGTGAATCTCTGCATCCATTTATACCATGGTCCTGCCTTGGCAGGTTGTATCCAGAGTTGCAGCAAAAATGCTCCCATAAAGGGCCTATACTGGATGACAGATTTATCTCATGCTTCCTGCTGCAAAGGAAAAGTATCAAACTGAAGGGACAATGGCACCTAGAAAGACCACAAACAACCTGTTGCGTAGTTTAAAGACTGGAAGTACTTGGAAAGGAGAACACCTCCTTGAGCAGAGATACCTTAACATCTAGTTATTTTGCTATGACAATATCTGTATTCTTTATGAACCTGAACAATCTTGTTAGCAACTTCTAAGGTATGTAATGAATACTAGTATGTCAGGGCCTCTGAGAAAATTCAAAAGCTCTTTGGGACAATAAGTGAAGAGAAGCCTTGTAAGGTGGACCATTTTTTGACTCATAAGCTTAGCCATCCAACTAATTAGCTTGGAGTTTAAGTGAGAGACTTAAATTGCAGTGAAGACATTCCCCATGTTGTAATTAGATGAGAAAAATCCCTTACAGACTTCAACAATTCTAAAATAGTCAATTTAAAGATTATTTTATGCCATATAGAGTCACAAAACAATTTGATGTAATGTATAGAGATTTTTATGGCATAGTTTGATAATAGGGTTCTATTCATACCCGTCTGGGATCATGGGTATGAATCACCAAATGTTGCCAGTCATCTGTGATGCTCACATCTAAAATTCATGTTGCCATTCTGGGCAATACTGCAAAGTCACAGACTCACTATGTTACATATGAGTGATTTAATATTAATTTAATAATCATATTATGCTGTAAATATTCTGTTACAGATTATATCTTCCATTTTTCATGGCTGTACAAACCACAAGGTTCTACAATAAAGTTTGGGGTCTGTCAAAGCTGCATACTTGCTGCTTTATTGTATTCTTGGTGTGGAGAATTGCCAGTAACTTCTGACCTCGACCATGACTCTGTTCAGCCTTCATTTTTTTTTCCTTTCTGAGCTTGCTCTTTTAGAAACTTTTCAATATATTGTGCTAAACTGCAAGCATGACAGTTCAGCTTTGCAAGATCTTTCTAACAAGAAAAAAATCCAAAAGATCTCTCTAAAACCTCTGGTTTAGATTTCATTTTATTTGTCATCTTTTATGAACAAATTACGAAATATACTTCATTCACAAATTGGTAGTATTTACAATTTCTTTACAACAAGGCATTATTGAGGTTTTGATTTATGGCATTCTTAGAGCATTCTGTCTTTCAAAACAAAGACATCGGTGTTGTTTTCAGCACACTGTTCATTTTATACTCTGGATGTGAAATGGGAGCTTTTGGAAGAGGAGTTTGCACTCTCTTTTGATATGATCTACTGGGAAAACTGAGGCAGGATGCATTCAAAATGTGAGGAGAGGGACTGTGCAGATGTGTTGCTGTACCATGCCATGATCTGAAGCCATCATATTAAACCAGATGCTGCTAAGTGGAGAGGAGAAAAAGATTCCCCTGAGCCATTCTTCCTCTGCTTCTCCTTTGAGTGGGCTAAATGCAGTTCAGTTTATTTTATTTTTCTGATTTTTGAGTCTTCATGAGAGTAAGAGTCTTGCGAAGTTGATTTCAAATACTATCACAATTCAGAAAGATTATTCAGACAAAAAAACTGAGAGTAGCCAGTGAATATATATTGTATATCCGCAAAATGTTTAGGAGACAAATTTTGAACATGGTTCTAAAAGGGAATTGCAACTGTGCTGGTCTGGTCTGCAGTTGTGACATTTGAGCCATAAAAGCTAAGATAATTTCATTTTCTTAATTTCTTGGAGTCTATTTTTTTTCCTGAAGAAAATTCTAAAACCACTTCCTTCCATGGAACTTTTAAAAATTTCTTAATATACACTTCCATTATAAATCAGATGTGGGCCACCATTGCTTAGGTTGTCTGTCATTTCCTAGAACAAGAATAAAAAATATTAATTAAAATTAGAAGTATTGTAAGATATTCAAAATTCAGTTATCTAAGGTTGTGATGAAATTTGAACAAACTCAGAATTTTGAACATTCAGAAACACTTTACATTTTTATTTAGCTTGATAGACCTTATTATAAAAAAAAAATCAGATTTTTTCCTTCATGAATTAGGTATGTTTGAAAGTTGATAGATTCATTGATAGTGATTGAATTGGACATCACACTCAGACCACAGTGATGGCATCAGTACTAGTTGTGATGTCCTTTGAAATTGCATCAACTCAAGCTTGTGTGCTGATCTACAAAAGAATGAAATGGTAGTTAAGTCTCTGTTTCCATTCAAACCTTTATCTGTGCTGACATGCTACAAATAAATGCCATTCAATGTTTGCTGAAATAGACATTTGGGAAGTAGATATAGATCCAAACAGGACCTAAGGGTTTTAACTGCTTGTTTTCCCTTGGGATGGGACTGATTTTAGTTTTCCCTTATTATGCCAGTCTACAATTCTTAGCAGTTCAGGGATTGCTTCTCCAGTGGCAGGTGAGTCATCCCAGAGTAAGCTGACCAGCTCATGAGTCAGAATCCTAAAGCACCTCCACCAAGATTTGCTCAGAGATAGATTTTCTAACTCTCAAATTGAAATGCAAACAAAACCCCCTTAGCAGCTGTCTAAGCGCGGAGATGGCTACATTAATTAAACAGTTCCCTGATCTCCAAGGCTGCGAAACCACATTGAGTTTATGGCTGGAACTACCTTATTGTCAGCAATCCCAGGCCTATTTCATACCAGATTGAATCTGGATGCAGAAATAAGTGATCTGCTGCTTATGTCCAATGACAGAGATCATTCAGCTAGGGCAAGAGGAATCGGTACAGGTAAAAATGCAGCTTGGTGTACTTCTAAAATTCAAGTAGGTGAGGTGGAGGTGCCAGTGCTGGACTAGTTCTAAAATAGCTGCATGATGACCAGGGGTCTTCTCTGCATGGAAAGATTAAATTCACCTCTTCTTCCTCCTAGGTACACTTGGAGAAAACATGGAATAAAAGGGATTTGTTTGTCCCCTTCCTTTGGAAGCTTCTGTAAAAAAGGTGAAGCAACATTCATTGGGCTAGACAGAGAGAGAGAAAAAAAGACAGAAAGAAAGAATCCAGCTCTATAGCATAGTAGCTGAGATTCGTGGTAAAGAGAAGAAAATTATACCACCTGGTCTTAATTACTAGTCTTACTCCATCTCTCTCTTCTTTTAATCCACAATATTTGGCAAGCAGAGACCATAACTCAAGGTAACATAAAGTTAAAAAGAACTGATGCCTCCTTTCTCAGGTGTTACCAGCTACATTTTAGAGAAAATCACAGGAAAGAAAGGGATATTTGAAAGAAGGGATATTCTAGTCTTCCCTACATTGTCACCAAACCAAGAAGCCTTGCCAATTAACACTCCCAAATCAAGCATAAACTTCAGAGAAAATCAGGTGTGCAACTAATTTTGAGTATTTTCTACAACCCATGTCTCCATTTGCAGATGATGGTGTTGTATGTTTTGGTATTGTGCTTTATTCTCCTGATATATTGAAGAGGAACATGCATGCCTAACACTGGTCTATGGATCCCAGTTTGGGGGTTGTCTGTCACTATGGTTTGCTTATTTCTGGGTTCCTAAAGTCTTTGTTGGATCTACATTGAAGGTATCTGTCAGCTGGGAAAGAATACCAAAGCCAAAAGAGACCAAGAATACCAATTACTAACTATCGGCCATATTTTGATAGTAATGATCTGTCAGAAGGCTACTAATGACTTTCCTTTTGTAAGCTTCATCACTTGAATTGTCTGCAGACATCAGCTATTAGAATATCACCATAGTTTTGGAAAATATCAAAACCCATTTATTTTCCCCACTATTTCTATTTATAAAAAAATTAATTAAAAAAAAGTTGCTGAATTCGGGGAATGAAGGAGCACACAGATAAGAAGCAGAGTGAATCAATGGTGGCTACATCCAAATAAGAGTATTTGGATGCCTGTAACTAGGGTGAATATTTCAAATACTCAACTTACTTCCGCATTGCAGCGTTCACCACATAGAGTTATGTCACTACCTGGAAGCACCATTCCTGCCTCAGAGTAACATCACAGCATCAGCCAACTTTGATTAGCTGAAGCTATGACTTCCTCGTAGAGGTGGCCCTTCCTGAAGTGACATAACAACATGGTCGCTCCCTAGTGTTCAGCGTACCTTGGAGGTAACTCTGGTGTCGGGGGAATCACCGGGCAGCTGGGCAGGTCGGTTATTTCAATACCCCTCAATCTCTAATATAAATATAACAATTATACAATAAATATAGCACAAACAAATGCACATGCAGTACATGTCTACATTACTGTATATCAGTATAAATATACAATATAGTCAAATAAATAAAACACTTCTAAGCTATTTTATAAATTAGGGTCTAATTCAATGTAAGTTTTTGTGCCTTAACCTAGTGTACTCAACCCTGCCAGCAGCAGGCAGTCGGTGGGTCTAAGAAGTCCCAAGTCAGGCCATGTGTACATGCATACTTGGCTCTACAGCAGACATGCTGGAAGTTTGCCATCAGTGGGCGCATCCCAGATCTGCTGAGTGTGTACAGTAGGGTTGTTCTGCACATACATAGTGGCCCTTCACCCAGGATAAGTGGACACCTGGCAGTCCTTGCTGCTAAGTGTCAAAAAGCTCAGTTGGTCAACTTGTTAGGAAGGTAGGCAGTGAATTACTGTTACACATAGTCATCCTCATCCCAAATTGATAGGGTTGGCAGCTTTTTTTATTTTGAAAGGTTTTTTTTCTTTCCAAGCTCTTTCTTCTTCCTTTCCCTCTTTACTCCCATCTTTGTCCTTGTTGAGGCAACAGTCTTTCTGAAAGTCAATATCTAGCCTTCCATCAGCAAGACCATCATATTTGCCTAATAGCTCATCAGAATTCTTCTTCATTTTAAAATGAGATGGAGAAATGGATCTTGTCTGTTGATTTTATCACCCGTTTTATGTTACTGTTGTAACCTCTACTATTTAGCTTTTAAAGACATATTTAAAATATAATCTTTTTAAAATGTTTCAAACATTTTAAAAATGTTTCTAACATAGTGTTTTTAAGAGCCATTTCAAACATCATCTAAGATTAATTCAGTTTATGTTTCTAGTTGGAGTCTCATCTCAGTTAAGAAACTAAAGAATAGTGACGAGTCACTTTTAACTGCTGTATCAGGTTTTTCAGGGAGTCTGAAAACAATTCTACAGTATGAGCAAACTAATCCTTACTCTGCTCTTCAGAGGTTTCAGTAGATAACAGACTATTGAACTTAATAGTAATGCAAACTTGCATGTGGAGGTTAAGGTGGGCAGTCCACTTGACTTTTGTTCTTTTTTCTGCTCATTTCTCAAATGAAAGGCATTGGCTAGATACTAAATCCAAATGCAAAGCACAGGTTTACAGCAAACACTTAACTCCTCAAATGTTATTCAGGTCTCTTAAGACAAGGGCATGATTTCAAGAATTCTAGTCCATTAATTGTTTTGATCCTATGTGCTCAGCTTTAGAAGCTTCAGTTTCAGCACCTAATTTTATTCCTATACACCTTGGTAGGCTTCCTGTTAATACAGAAAGGAAGTAAATGCTCAGTGCTGCAAATGAGACAAATTTTATTTAGGTGTCTAAATATGCTCTTAGATGCTTAGGTTAAGTCACCTATATTTGTAAACTGTGGCATTTCTGTTTAAATAACCTAATTTATAAGCTGAGTACTTGGGAGAGGAAGAAATTGATTAAATCCTGGAAGCATGCAATGATGTGGTTACAGAAAGCTTTCTGTGCTTTTTTTTTACAGTACAAGACATGATAATTCATATTAATAAGGCATCCAATTATTTAGGAAGTGCTATATTTAGCAGTTAAGCCCCTGAATAGCTGTACAATGGAATTATGTTGAAAATGGATGTGCTTCATTGAAATGGATGTACTGCAAATATACAGTACCTAAAAATAGCTCCATATAATGCAACATAATAAAGCTTACACAGAATGGCAGCATTTCATTTTCCAGAAGCTGTTTCTCATATAAAACTGAAAACTGAATACATCCCTTGCCAATTGTAAACGTTAACGCATACAGTAACATTTTGGGAGAAGCAGAACAAATAAGGGAGGACACACAACTCACTTTTTCTGCCATTTCATGGGAGTGATGCAATGAATGTTCCCTTTCGGAGAACATTCGCCTTTGTTCATAGCTGGCTAGCCGACAAGTGAGCCATGAAGAAAGGGTGCAACCACCAATTCCAATGCATGCAAGAGACATGGAGGCAAGATGCAAAGAATAGAGAGCAGATGACTTCTTTGTCAGAGCACGAAGAAATTGAAAATTTAAGATTCCTCCTATTAGTCCACAGATGCAACAGGCAGAAAAAAGTATCATCTGTCAGGAGAGACAAGACAGGTTATGTCACAATAATATTTTTCAGACATAGATTAATGCATATAAAATATGAGATAACTATAGTTTAATTCTTTGATATCATCACTGACTGCAAAATACGGCATGTTTTTAACTCTCTTAGCTCCCTCATTGCTCCGAGGAATATATTACCTTCTGCTATACAAGAGTTAAGATTGATGTTGCGTGTAAAAAAACGTTGAGTAAAATGAGTAGGTAAAGTTAAAACCTATTCAATGGAAGGACTGCTAGGACACAAAACTATTTTCCAGCTGTTCATGCAAAACAGTAACATGACAGAAGGTGCCGTAATTTCCTATTGTGCAGTTTATCACCTTGCCTCAGGAATGAATGCCTCATGTATTTGTAGTGAATCTCTCTTGCTTTGTGTGCATTCTGACTGTGCCTCCTGCTCAGTTATAATTTATTCAGTCAGATAGCAGATTGGAGGTTTTCTGCAGCTTTTGTGGGGTCTTTGAAAGTGTTCAAGGTGAATGTTTTTGTCAAAGAAGCATAATAAACAATAAAGAAATTTGTGAAGCTGCTTTACAGAAGGTAATTTTGATGAACATATGGTTGGTTGGTTGGTTGGTTGGTTGGTTGGTTGGTTGGTTGATTTGGTTGATTTTAACTTGACTAAAATGTTCCTGGGAATTTTAGAAATCTGTGAAACAGGCTGCAATCAATGAGACATTTTTAAACACATCCTATTGCTTTTAGTCACCAAGATGTTACTCTGGTTCAGGATGTGTATTAATCTCAAATGATTCAGGAGGAAATGACCTTATGGAGACTGTGTTAAATGATTGTCTTATTCACTTTCCTTTATACTGCTGACCTGTCAGATGATCTAGATGGACCGTTAATGTTTTTTGATATGGCTTTGTATTTGTACTTATCTACTGTGGCAGCAGAACTTTATGGATTCTTACAAACTACTTTAGGAAAGTACTACAACTAGGATGAGAATTTCCTCAGGAATGTGGCATTGAGAATGTATATTGCAGTCCACTGGCAAGTGACAATTCCATGAGACCTCTGGAATAGATATCTTTTAGAAACTGGTTATGGTACACATTTTTTAAGAAATGGGACTGTCATTTTAACAGACTTTAGGATAACTCATTGATATTAAAAAATAATTGGAGAGAACTTTTGATTCCTATCATACTTATGCTTGTTTTATGTGACTTCCATCTGTATGTGGCAGAATAATCAAACTGACAGAATATTAGGACTGGCATTATCACTTACAGTAAGATCATGTCTTTAACATAGAGTTCTGCTGTGTCTTGTTGGGTAATAATACCATTTTGCTGCAGTCAGAAAATGACTGTACATGAAGAGGTATCTCCCATCCCTTTAAAACTTACATTCATGTGTTTCAGATTGCTAAACAAACTTCCTAAACACTTAACAGCTACAATATCTAGAAACAAAATTGGTCAGCAGCCTTATTGAGATGGCAACCCACTGTTGGCTTTGAAGGAGAGAAGACACAGTCCAGTGACATTATTGAGAAGCATTTATTGACTTGACATAAATCTATGTCAACTGATTTCTGATCAAAGTTTATCCATATACAGATAAATAGGGATGTATGGCTTAAATAGCATGACCTATATAGGCCATTTCAGAACTGCCTTTTTTTTGGTGACTATTCGAAAGTGCTGATTGCTTTTTTTAGATTGCCAACTCATAATTTTTCTAATTGTTTATCAAAAACCCTTGGATGCAGAAAACCCCCAGTAAAGAGTTCAAATTTGATAAGTAAGCCTTTCAAATACTTAAGTGTTATGGATTCAGTGGAAAAACTTACAACAAGTCCAGATTTTTTTTTGGCACACAATATTCCGCATACACCGCAAAGCAGGAACTGCAAAAAACAAGATACCAAACAATTATTCCATCATTTAAGGTACGTAGTTCAAATCCCACTGTGTTGCAGTGGTGGTGACCACAGTTTAGGCAATAGTTACAGTTGTCATCATTTTTGTCACAAACCTTATGTTTCAGGAGGTTGTAACTCAACCATAAGCACTCTTATCGGATAAGAAACTGGAATGAGACGTCCAAGTGACCATAATAACTCGAGAAAAAAAGGAAAGAAAATCTGAATTTTAAGCTCCTTAGATAAACAAGTTGGAAAAAAATCCCCAGTGTTGCAAGCATAAAAATGCCTTTTTACTATTTTCTTTTTCTCTCAGAAGAATTTAGCAAGGTACTAGTCAGTGATCCAAATCATCTATTTCTAAGCATAGCATTGGGACTTAATGCCCTGATCCTACCATCTGAAGCATCTGAAGGATCACATATGGATCGTTGTCTTCATGACAGCGGAACTCTGGGCAAGAATATAATTCAGTCATGTCTGTGGGTGCAGGTGTAAATATCAGTACGTCTGTTTGTGTGACTACTCTGGGCATGCAGAAGGATCTGCTTCAGACTCTTGATAGCTCAATATACAAGAGAGAGAATGAAGGTATCTGTCCTTTTTTTTTTTTATGCCATTCCCTCACACAAACTGATTTTGTAATTGTAGTATCAAGCATTAGGCAAAAATTAATTAACAAAACCAGAAAAGCCAGCTGATAAAAACATATGATAATGCTTAATAGTGACCTTTGTCAAAGACCAGTGATGTCCTCTGATATATTTTTCATCTTGAAGAAAAATTTAATAAGTAAAACAATGAATAGTCCCCAGGGAAGCAATCAGGGTAGGAACTACAGTAGTTGTATGAAAGAAATAAGGCCTTCTCCAGATATTAGCAATACTGTAAAAAAATTTCCTTGATGCATCATGAAGTCCTTTATAAAGAAATCTATGCTACTTATTTTCAATAAAGATAAGCGCACTCCCCCACTGGGAAGTAATTTTATAGTTTTAAACTGGATTTTTCCATACTATTTTTGCATTGGGATGGTATTTCTAGCAAAAGGCTTTGTTTGACCCTGATTTAGAATTAAATCACAGAAAAGACCTGGCTGTTACATGAGAAATTAAAAAAAAAACCAAAAAACCCAAACAAACCAAAAACTGAAGAAGTTCTATAAAGCATTCAGGAAGCATTCAGGGTCTGTGAATATTATACTGTATACACATATTATATATAATATGTGAATATTATATTCACATATTATATATGTGAATATATATTGCAGGTACTTCTTATTTAAGCTCTAAAACTTTTCAAATTCACTATTTCAGTTGAGGAGTTGCTTTAACTCATAGTTTATCCCCCTCTAACTAAAGTAGTTCATGTATATAGCTAAGAATAAGCCTTGAGGTATCTTTTTACTCTGACTTAGACCCATGAAAACAGTTCCCCATAATGAATGTGAATAAATTCTGTATATTATTTACCTTTATACTAAGCATGGGATGTGAATTTAATACCGATTATAGAGAGGGTTGGACCATGGTGCTGAATGGCTCAGGACATACCAGAAGGCACAAGTGGTAATTACTGCTAGAACCCACTGACTGGAATAACAATAAAATAAAACAAATCACCAGGGGCAATGCTCCTTCTGTACTTTCCCACAGGCAAAGAAGATATCAGTTCAACACATCTGCTTTGTAAGTGGTCACTCAACCTTTCTGTGAAGTTTTGGGGTTTTACTCCCAGGCCTGCCATTGCATATTGCCTTCAACTGAACGCATGCTTCAGATTTTCACACATAGTGTTTTGTATTTCTCAAAATGCAGAAACCTCAAATGAAATTTGTTGAAGACATCTTTGTAATTAAGTTCTATTCAGTCAAATTTGATAAAGTGGATTACTAATATATTTTCTCTCTGTAGTGATTGAATAGGATTGAAAGGAAATTTTTGTATATAGAAAAATTAATTAGTGTTGGAAGATATCATCATAGGTAATTTTAACTTGTTAACTGGTTTAAAAAACTGTGGGTTTGATAATTTACCTTCAGAGCTGAAAGAGTAAGAAAGAGAAGGTCACCCATTTTTTCAGGAATGCTATTCTGCTCCAGTTTGAGTCAATGAAGCTAATCTACAAGCCCCAAGGTATCAGCTTCTAAAAACAAGGAGTGACTATTATATTTGAAGCATCTGACTACCTGGAGTAAAGATCTGGATGCAGTAGTTAAATGTACATTAAATTTGTTAATGATATGAGACTAGGATATACCATAGACTATTAAGTGTAGAGGGGCCTTACAAAGAGATGTGAATAGACCTGAGAGCTGGGTAACTACCAACCATGTCAAATTTAACAAGAGTAAGTGCTGGATTCTGCACCTAGGACAGTGTAATCCTGGTTATACTGGGGGTGAAAAGATTGGAAAGCAGCCACAGGGAAAGAGATCTGGGTGTCTGGCTTGATGACAAATGTGAGTCAGCAGTGCCCTGGCAGCAAAAAAGGCCAGCCATGCCCTGGAGTACATCAAGAACAGCATCACCAGCTGGTGGAGGGAAGTGATTGTCCTATTCTGCTCTGGTGCAGCTCCTTCTTGAGCATTGTGTGCTGAGATGGAGTCCTCAGTATCAGAAAAGCATCTAACTGTTAGAGTGTGTCCAGAGGAGGATGACCAAGATGGTGAAATGCCTCAAGGGCAAGACTTACGGGGAGCAGCTGAGGTCACTTGGTTTAATCAGATGGAAGAAGAGAAGGCTGAGGGATGACCTCTACACAGTCTACACCTTTCTCAAGGCAAGCAGCGGAGGGAGAGGTGCTGAACTCTCTTTGATTATCAATGATAGGGCACAAAGCAATGGATGAAGTTTCATCAGAATATTCTTTGTTGCAAGGGTAATCAGTCACTGGAACAGGCTCCCCAGGCAAGGGATCATGGCACCATGTCTGTCAGAGGACAACGAGCACTCTGGATGCTGCTATTAGTCTTATGATTTGGTGTTAGGTAGTCCTAACAGGAGCATTGAGTTGGACTTGGTGGTCTTTATGAGTCTTTTAAAAGTTGAGAAATTCTATGATTTTATGAAAATATTGTATCATGCCATGTATACTCTGTATGCATTGTCTCTCTCTACATCTATAGTATTTGTACATATAGGCAAGGAATGTTCCATAGTTAGAGAGCTAAAAGAGTTCTTTGTATTCCTACTTAGAGGAATTGGACATTCATGCTTTCTCCACATTCTTCTGTTTAATCTTGAGGTCATGCTGAAGTTTTATAATCCGTATGGCTATGAGATAAGTTGTGAAACCAAATGCACTCAAGTGCCTGAATATGTTAAAAAACCTTGGAAGAAAAGCATTCGAGCAGTAGCAAAGGATTAATGTTATTTACATTGGGGTTTTTTTTTAAGATGACAGTGTATTGCATTCATAGAGAAAAGGATTGCCCAAAACCCAGTATGGATATGTATTTATGTCAGCACGCATTTTGCAATTAAAACCAACAGATGACTTTGTGCCACAGGGTCAGGAAATTTTACTTTTAGCTCATGCAAAGCTTTGAAACTTCTGAGCCAAGTTTACAACTCTCTTCTAAGGCTGATTCACTGGAAACAGTGGAAGCCTGCTCTATGAAGAGAGTATTACTAATACTCATGGCTCAGGAAACACTGCTCATTTAGTTTCTTTAGCCAAGATTTTCAATGTGGAGACATCTAGAATGGTTAGGATTTCACTATTGACACTATTCTCTGCTTTTTGATAGAATAGAGACTAAAGACTTTTTTTAGGGGGCTTTTTTGGTTTGGTATTTTTTTTGGGGGGGGGGATGGGTTGGGAGGGATTGTTTTTTGTTGTTGTGATGCTATAGGAATTTTCTACAAAATTTTTGATGTCTCAGTGTTGTGATCAGCAGCAGTGAAAAGTGGATGGAAGAATGTGGGTCTCAGATTCAGTCAAAGAAAGAAACAGAGTTTCTAGCCAGGCAAAAAGACTGGGAAAGTGCTGGGAAAGAATGTAAATAATTCTTTATCTCTTGTTTTTCACATTGTTTATAGTTAAGTTCTATCACTGTGCATCAAGCACTTTGCACCAATACTTTGCACCAATACCAGAACCAATGGAGTTGGTCCTCATGAAGCTCTGTATAAAAGAGCAGTGCATTTTGAATAAATCGGAGTTTTACTCTCAACAGCCTTCTGAGTCAGTCTTCTCATTCCTGTCCTGCCTCGACAGTGACAGAAGAAACTACACTGGCTCTTTGTCCCAGAAGAAGGATGAAGTAAAAATCAAATTGAAAGTGTATTTTATTTAGAATCTTTTTATTTTATAATTCTGCCAACTGGAATGCAGCCATCAGGGGCTTTGTTGTTTTGACACACTCTCTCTCTGTTCTTGACTATTCTGAAAGACTTCATGTCAATATGTTATAACAGTAAAACCTGGTTTGTAACTGGTGAGCTACTCTACAGTTTACCCTTGACTAACTAATGTTGTCATGGTGAGGACTTGCTTCTTCCTACTTGATCTTTGGTTATCCTTAATAAATTTTTACCAGCCAATCTCATGGACTCTTTAAATGTAGTTTTATTTTCTAACTATGTATTTTCTAACCATGTAGCCTAACTTACCTGAGGTAAGTTAGGCAAACAGACACATACTAAAAATAGAGTAAATCAGGAGTGGAAAAGGAATATATCACTGAAGATAAGCTTCTGGTAAGGAATGCTCAGTTGTTCAAGTGTTCATAACTCATGCAGAGAATAAGGCTAAAACATTTTATTAAGGATAAGCTAAGCTAATAAGCCCTAAAAAATGCCCTGGAAGCCAGAGAGGGAACTTCAGATGGAACTTTTTTAAACAGATATCTCATTGTTGGACTTCCATTTTAATTATTCTTCATAATTTTAAAAATTATAAATGCTAAAAGACTGAAAGGCTCATTTAAAAACCTACACAGATCACCAATTACACCAAGACCCTATTGATTGTAGGGTTACTTTTGGTTGCAGACTTATTCATACTTCCTATACATACATGATGTTTTGCATCAAGTCTTTGCAGAGAAGTCTTGTATTGAAACTGTTGATGCAAGTCCAGAGAAGGGACAGGAAGTTGGTAAGAGAGCAGGAGCACCTCCCCTAAGAAGTTAGGTGGGGAAGGTTTGGGCTATCCAATTTGGAAGTAGAGAAGTTCAGAGATTCACAGATTGACCGAATATGCTGAGTTGGAAGGGATCCACAGGTATCATTGAGTTTGCATGGAGACCTCATAGCAATCTTCCAATATATGGGAAGCTAGAGAGGGACTTTTCATCAGGAACTGTAGTTACAGGACAGGGAGTAAAGAGGTAACTGGAAGAGGGGAAATTTAGGCTAGATGTTAGGAAGAGATTCATTACTGTGAGGGTGATGAGGCACTGGAACAGGTTGCCCAGAGAATCTGCGGGTGACTAAACCCTGGCAATGTTCCAGGCCAGGTTATAGAAGGTCTTAAGCAACCTGGTTTGGTAGGAGGTGTTCCTGCCCATGGCAGGGACAGTTGGGACTAGATGATCTTTAAGGTCTCTTCCAATCCTTTTTGTATGATTCCGTGATTCTCTGAGTTTATGAATTCTCTGAGTATCACCAAGGGGTAACATAGGGGCATAACTCCTCTTGGGTGAATGGTAAAAAAATCTAAAGAAAGATAGTACAAAGCACAAAAGCTACTTAGAGACTTAGTGCCTCAATCCCCCTTTCAGTGATGATTTACCATGGGCCCACCAAAGTGAGACTTGCTCTGATAGCACCAGTATGATTGCAGTGGTGATGCAGTAGTGTCTCTTTGTCTGGTGTTTTTGTCATTCACACTGCAGCTGTACCTGATAATGTTCCATTTTCATATTGGAAAATGTGTCTTTTTGTCTGTTGAACTTTGGAAAAGAACCCCAAAGACCTCCTAGAAAAGGAGAATGCTTCTTTTGAAACTATTTTAATTTACTTTATATTGAATATTGCCTTGAAACAAAACCTCAGATCCAAAACCCCATAAATTTTGGTAAGAAGGCTAAAATCTCAATTTCTATTCAAGTTTTGTGGTTTGGATCCATCCCTATTTAATATTTTCTGGAACAAAAGACTTGGCTTCTTTCACTTCCTTCTGGAAAATGGGTACTTTGTCCCTGGTAGTCTGAAAAAGATTCAGTTTTAGCTAATTTGCAGGAAGCCAAATATTTGTTTCTTTCCACCATGCAGAAGAAAAGAAACTATTTTTATTTTATATCTTGAAGCTAAGAAACATTTCTTATATTTTGAAAAGGCAAAAGCAATGGTAAGTGTAATTCCCTTGAAAAAATTAAAACTGCTCATAGAAAAATTTTCTGGACACAGGCTGAACAAAGTAGTAGAGAAAAGCTGTTGAATATAAGAACAGCTTGATCCCTAGTCATTGTTCATGACAAAAAGACAGCTAAACTGAATACACTGCATGGGAAGCCCTCTGTGGGTCATCCATATGTATCTGATGAAACTGAGGAAGGGAAATAATTCCAAAATGGAATGTAACACAGTGAAAATGCAAGTGTATCTCTTCATCATACCTACTCAAATGACACTCTACTTGGAAGACTAAACCATCAAGACAGAATTAAAAGCTTCACTTTCATATACTCTTGTTAGGTAGTAAACTAGACAATTCTGTGTTTTACACTAAAGCTGCATAAACATGTGACTTCCAGAATAACCAGAAATTTGAAATCAGTAATGTAAAGAAAGAAAGATTCTATTTAATGATGTTGTTTCACCTCCATCCAAATGAGAAAAAAAGCTGAAATCTCTAATGGATGAACTAAGCAGAAGAGATATCTCTAATTGTAACTCTTTTTCTAAGCAGTATTTAAGAACAAGGATTAAATGTTCTTAGCACAGACATAAAGAGCACAGAATCTACTCATGAAAACAAAGACATCAAACTAAATAAAAATTACAACAGGCAAGAGGATCAACCCTAGGCACCAGGTTTGCCTATTGCCTCCACAGAAAAACAAAATAATCTTTTGCAAAAGGGGGATGGAAGGTTCTAATGATGTTGTTGTCCCATGCAAATGATTGAGGGGACAGGAAGGTCTAGGTGGTCAAAGGCATCCAGACACAGAACCAGAAGCAACAGCATTGCCAAAACCCAACCTTGTGTCCCACCAAATCTGTCATGCTGAGAGGGGAGGCTCTGTTATAATTGAGGCATAGTGTTAAATAATGTCTAATCTGAGTCAATACCTTGTCTGGCATTGTGCTATTGGGTCTTATCAGATCAGGTGCTGCTACACTTCCCACTGATTGAAGCCATATGCAAGCAGGCTAAATTCTATCACAGTCCCTGTGATTAGTGTTTCAACTCATCTGATTATAGACCTACAGAGACGGGGAATAGTTTTTAGAAACAATCAAGGAAATTAAGTGTGTTTCTGAATCTGACATCAGTGATTCAAAAATCCTCCATCCATCTCTAAAAACACTTAAAATCTCAGCGCAAAATAATAATGTTTACTTTTTGCTTGTTTAGAGCCTATCAGAATAACAAATTAAAAAAATGCTTTTTGTTTGTTTTGTATCAAGCATTTGGTTTACAGTGTGACTGTTTACATCTCAAAAAAGTAATAAATGAAAGATTATTCCCTGCAGGTGAACTTCAGTCTTATAGTAGTAAACCATTTAAGCATATACTTAAGTCAGTCTATATTCAACAGATCCTCTAAACACAACCCAGGAGCTAGATGGAACCTCTTCCAGGTTTTTTTTCCTCTGGAGTCTCCAAATGACAAAAAAACCTACTGAAAGACCTCAGCTGAATTCAGTGAATTGTCCTGGCTCCATGCAATGCAAGAAGCTTCCACCCTTGGTATGTCCTTCCCTATCTATAGGTACAGAACTCTTTCCAGCTTCTACTGAGCTCACTGAAAGTCCTGTGATTAATTTCACCACGAGTGGGAGCCAGACAGAAATACAGTCAATTTGATGAAAATGCAATACATATGTTAAAATAAAGTAGGATCTGCATTTTGTCTGCATGCTAAACAATAATGTGATTTTTTTTAGTGCTGTTTTTGGAAAAAAAAAAAATTTGACTATTCTTTCCAAAGGAAACTTGGCAACAGTAAAATCTAGATGCAAAATCTAGTGGTTTAAAATTTCAGGCCACCAACATTGATTTACCAATCTAAAAGGGTTTTCTTGCTCTGGGAAAGTCCATACATACTGACACTTATTCTTTTCCTTCAAATCTTGGATAAAAAAAAAATAAAGTAATTTAAATCAAATATTTCAAGTGCCAACTTGAAACTAATTTCTGTAGCCAAATGCAGATTTTTAATGGGTAGGCAGACTTCCACTGTGATAAAATCACAAATCATGGAAACAGTTATTCAGCCTCTATCTACAGACAGTCAAACAGACCAGCATAGAGAAAGTGCTTATCTCTCAAATACATTCAGATATTTGCCTTTATAAGGGAAGAAATTATTACTCTTGAGGGGCACAGCCATAAGTGAATCATCGAGTATCTCTCTCACATATGAAGATAGATGGCATATTTCTCTAAAGATGTGGCTTTTGTCTCTCATTCTCTCTCTCTCTCTGTGAGGGAGACTCATTTACAGCAAGGATTTATTCACCACTGCAGAATAAATGAGGATAAGTTACACAAATGTATGTGTATGTGTGAATACCTATTCACTACTCATAGTGAGAGTGATGAAACCACTGTGTTCTAAATATAGATGGGGAAGTATGTGACCATTAAAAAAAAAATGTGAATACTTTTTGGTTGATTGTCTTCTGACTTTTGTTGTTTGTGCAAAAGCCTTTGCTATGGATGCTGTCATTTTTACTAT
The DNA here is from genome assembly GCF_050655825.1 of Lonchura striata. NCBI lineage: Eukaryota > Metazoa > Chordata > Aves > Passeriformes > Estrildidae > Lonchura > Lonchura striata. The sequence goes on from NC_140704.1 coordinate 30,931,461, forward strand.
GTTATTGTTAGTGGTTCAGCAGTCTCATTGGTTGAATTACTCTATAGTTCGTCACATAACTGAATTGGAATGGTGGATTTCAGAAATATCCCTCAGTTTCTGGGAAACAAAGAAATCTGGGAGATACTGATTACAGCCTGTAGAATAGTTTATCCCAATACAAACAATAAACAGAAAGAAAATTTAGAGATCAACAGTGTGTGCAATTTAGGGTATTTGGGACTACTTTTATTGTGGGTTTGTTTTTGGATTTAGCATTTTTTGCAATTTAACAGCCGTGGCCTATTTTAAAAAGAACAGATTGGTGATGATGTAAACTGGATAGTTGTCTCCACATGCTCCAGATAATTTGAGAAGACAGTCACACCTTCAGTTGTTTTCTTATGGCTACTTTTTAAACAAGTTGTACTATCTTAATCCAGTTCGACTCCAATGAGAACAACAGATTTGAAACTTCATTTTCTCCCTATTTTAATGTATTTTTTTGATACAGACATTGCCTAGGCTTTCAATTTCTTCATTCTGGCATACTCTACTTTCCCTGGCTTGCTTATACATAATGTAGGGCATGCAATGATCAGGGTACTTCAGCTCATGCTTAACTTCACTTATTTCCATAATGCTACGGATGGAATCCACATGGTTAAAATCAGGTATGTTAATAAATCGTCTGTCTGAATGGAGGCAGTGAACAATAACAACTCTTTTAATAGAAAAGCTGATGTTTGTCAAGTGCGAAGCATCATAAGGAGGCAAGTATAGAAGATAGAATGTGCATGATTTTTAAGATGCCCAAATTTTAGGAATTCAGGTTAAGGTTTCCATGGTGATGCTATCTTCATCTACTTCTACATGAACTTGGGTCTCTGCTGAGTTCCACCCACATAAAAGGATAGAACAGGGTCAAAGGTTTTCTTGCATTTTCTTGCATTTCTGTGCAAGTCAAATTGCAACAGCAGGAATGATACTGTTCAAGTTAAGTGTTTTGTATCTAACGTGTTAAAGAATTAGTTTTTTTTTAATGTCCCCTTCTTTTCCTTAGTGTTCACTTTTCAAAGGAAGACTCTGATTCAATGGTGTAAATTGGAAAAAATCACCTATTTTATGCAAGACATATTCTTTAATACAGTCAACACAAGCTCAGTGTAAGCTACAATGAGCAGAAAGGATGCTTATGCCACTTCTGCAGCAGGATTGTCCAAACAAACCTTTGTCTTGTTGTTTAAATTTGAAAGTAGTTACCCATGACCCTAAGTATCCTTAGAGAACAGTAAATCTCAGGCCCCTTTCTTGGCCTGCCTGCCTGACCTGCTAGCCCTCCGGTCAGAAGAATGCAACCTAACAGTTTGAACTCTTGGAATAGTACAAAGAGAGAGGTATAATGGTGACAATTTAGACCACAGATCATTAGTTCAATGAAAAGTAAGTCAGCCTTTAGAAACATGTTACCCCATGCGACATGTCATTTTGATTTTTTAATTTCCTCTGCTACATGAAGTATAAGATTCCTTCTTCCACTTTGCATTTTCTTTGAGGCCTCTTTCTGCCTATTCAGTCTGCAGTTTTTGCTCAGTTCCCAGCCTCTGCTGGCTCTGGTTGTGGGCATCCTTTGCTCACTTGTTACATTTGCAGACAAGTCCCTTTGGGTTACCTTTGATGCCTCTGCACTCACATGTGAGAATAATTTCCTATAAATATCTTCCTGTAAACCTCTTCACTGTCCTCTGTCTTACTGCTCTCTAAAACTCTACCTATAAACAGCTCTAAATCAGCCAGACTGCTGGTGTGTTAATACAACCACCTGTTATACCACTCAGTTTTGGTTTGTTCTTTTCTTCATACTCACTTACACCCTTTTACGCTGTATCTGTCTCTTTCTATGACTATAAAGTCCTTGAAAGCCAACATCTAATATTACAGAATCTTAATCTATGCCTAGTACAAACTCTGGGGCAATAGCATAAAAATGAATGAGGCAGTTATGCAGGAAATGTGCATCGTCACGAAATGATATCAGCTGTGATAGCATTGTCACAAAATGCAATCACTGCATAAAATACTGATCTCACTGATTGACCAAAGCTCTTTAACCTCAGTAAAACCCAGGAAACTGACCTCTGCCAATAAATCTTCAGACAGACATGTGGTTTAAAATAATTTTTTTCTTCATTAACAATGACCGGAAACCTCCCTTTCTGAAGTGATTTTGATAATAGCATTACCTGTTGGCCTGGTAATATCATTACCTGTCTGATCTAGTATTAATTTCAGTTCTCACCTACCTGTTTTGCAGTGCAGAATTATGAGTGCTTATATACTGCCAAAAATATTTATCACTGTTGTCAATAATTAATAATTATTGACAGTGAGAATATTAAATGAAGCACTTTGTCTGAATTAATCTATAAATTAGAGGAGGTTATGCTGGTGAATAATCAAGAACGTTTTACATTTATCATGTTATCTGAAGCTATGTAAACAATCCTTTTAGAAATACTGCTGTACAATACAAGCTGGCCAAAACCAGCTTTGGACTTCAAAAATGCCCACTCATGTTTAGACTGAATATTCAACATTTCCTATTCTTTGTTTCCTAAATATAAATAACCATTTGGAGGAAAATTCCTCCTAGAAACATGCATATCTCAAACTGGAAAAATAAGAAACATTTTTGAGAAGTAAAAAATGCTCTGTGTTATGAACATGCTGCTTCTATTGACCCATTACTGGATTTTCTTTTTTTTTTTTTTTGTTCATTTTACAAGAAGATCAGGGCACCCAGTACATGAGAACATCTTTCTCCTTTTCTTTCCCAACGCCTCTTTCTATTTTTCCTCCAAAAACTCAAGACTCAGCTTACCCTTGACATTAATTCAAAGCACCTTTTGACAGCCTCCTCATCATGGACAGGGCTGTTCTTTTGAAAAAGCAAAACTCACAGTCAATTTAAGGACCGTAAGCTATGGCCCGGGTTTCACGTGAAGCATCGAGCTTTCCCAGGTGTGAGAAGGGGTTCAGAGAAAGTTCAATTGCTCACAGCAAGACTGAAAAATGGAAAGGAGCGAGAAAGAAGAGGTGTCCCCCCGCCCGTGACACGTACATCTGTCCCCGCCGTGCCTCCCCCTCGCCCAGACTCTGCAGGACCGTACCCAAGCACATCGCAAATGGACCCGGCGAGGTCGGCGCAGCATGCACTCGCGGCAGGGAGAGGAAGGGAAGGGAAGGGGAGGCAAAAGGGGATGCCTAAGCACGGTCTGATCATCACCACAAAGAGTTAAAGAGAGAGTGAAATGGCTAACGTACACACACCCCGCTCCATACCGGAGAAGAGTCTCCCAGCTGCGGTTTATGCTCTGTGAGGACCAGGCTGAAACTGACCGCCCCCACGGCCACGCTGGACACCCCTAACCCTATCTCCAGCACGGAGAGCACCAGGAGGCTCCCGATGATCTGGCTGCTGGTGCACATCCTCCCTCGGTCATCCTTCCTTCCCGATCAGCCGGGGAAAACGCGCATCCTCCTCCTCCTCCTCGGGCGCTCCCGCGGCCCTAAGTCGCCCCCAAACTTTTCTTCCTTCGCAGGCAGCCGGGGCGGAGCGGCTCATCCGCGGCCGGCGGGCGCTACCGAGAGTTGGCGGGGCGGCCCCGGCGCCGCCGGGCCCCGCGCAGGCAGCGCCGCGCCGGCCCCGAGCGCGGCCCCGAGCGCGGCCCCGAGCGCGGCCCCGGCGCGGCCCCGGCGCGGCCCCGGCGCGGCCCCGGCGCGGCCCCGGCGCGGCCCCGGCGCGGCGGAGCTCTCCAAGGTGCCGGGCCGGCGGTGGGTGCGCGGCTCCGCGCTCCTAGGGGCTGCTCCTCCGCCGGGAAAGTCGACCTTGTCCGCTCTCCTCCTGCGCTCTCATTGGAATGACCTCACCGGGATTTCCCCCCCCCTCTTCTTGTTTCTCTCTCCCTTCTCTTCCAGGGCTGGGGGGCGGGGGGTAGGGGAGTGTGGCGAGCCCAGCCCGGCTATACTTATGTATGAATCCAGACCCAATGCACGGGCAAGGCGCACGGCAGCCCCGCCCCAGGGCCACAAGGCTCGGCACCTTCCCCGGTCCTCCCCCGGCACGTCGCTCGCACACCTCCGCCGTCCCGCGGCGGCCGGGCTGGCGGCGGGGCGCGGCAGCCGATGCCAGCCGCAGGCGGACCCTGAGAGGTGACCCTTCTCGGAGTGGGGGGTCCGCAGGCCTCCCTCCTCCCAGGTGCTGCTGTCAAAATTCAGGAGGAAGCTCGTCTTCCTCTTGTATCAGCTAAAGGGCTGGAGTAAGCTGTGTCTCGCCACTGCAAACCTCTGGTCTTCTGCAAAACCCTACTGCCAAAATTGATGATTTCTGTAGCCATTCCTGTCACTCACAATGGCCAGAACTGTGTCAGTCCCAAAGCAAATGAGTGATAAAGCAAAGGAGAACAAGAGATTCAGGGCTGCTAACTTGAGCCTTGCTGGATTGCTTGGTACAAATCCTTATTACTGTGCCTAGACACTGCTTAGAAGATGTTTTGCCACTCTGACTACAGTTTTACAATCCAGATGTGCTGCACAACATGGTAATAACACACAGATACTCAGTCTAGCACCTTGCCTTTCCTAGATATGGATCACCAACTTTTGGATATCTACTTTAACAAGAGGGCAAAAGAATGACTTAGACAATTATATCTCCCAAGTCTATACCAGGATTCAAAAAAATATTGGCATCCTGCAGTATTTAATTATTTCCTCTATATACATGCTATGTTTCTTATTCTTAAAAATCTTATGTGGAATCTTTCCTTTTATAAAAATATCTGCAATTCTTAACCTATATATAAATCCTACATTTATTCTGTCAGAATCCAGAATGGCATTCTAGACTTGTCCAGTATTTAATGGTGCGATTTGGTAGCAAGAGCACAAGATTAGCAAGGTCCTGACCAAATATTTTTCGTTGGACTTCACAACCTATATTGTGTTTTGAGAACAGGTATTACACTTGGGAAGATTGGATCCACCACTGCAGCTCAGAGTTTAGTTCTCATTTGTAGAAATCTTCAATACTTAATTGTGGTGAGTGGAGATAGACTGGCATCAAAGTCTGTCACCTTACAGTGTTTATGCTTTTTAGGTATCCAAGAGCAAGAGTAAGAGGTCCTGAGACAGGATCTTAATGCTTTCTAGTTTAATGCTTAATTGGTTTCTTATTTTCTTACACCTATCCCACTTCACAGAATCAGAACAATTGACTACATCTAAAGGAAAGCTCTGTTATAGTTAAAGCTGAATTGTCCCTTTTAATCTCTTATGTTTTAAATGGTACCTGACATCTCTAATCATTAAAAATCAAGGCACAGCATAAAAGTTCCTAAGCTACTATATTTATGTAGGAGGATGGAGAAAGCACAGATTTTCAAGTACCCACATGGGTGTAGGAAGGTGTTTCTTCAATGACAGTATCCTTATTATGTCAGATTGTTATAAACGCTGAAGTGTGCTTAGGTGCTATGATTTTACTGCTCAGAGTATATTTTACTAGGTCTTTAAAATCCAGTGGTGATAAGAGGGGAATTGCATAATGACAGACATAATTAATATATTTAACGCTTGCAGCCAGATAGAGAGCCTGTCACATCAGAATAGAGCTCATGTGACAGAAATAAGATTTCCATAAACAGCTTGTTTTATGTAACATTTCCACTTCAGTCATAATAAGCTGTCAGAAAGATGGAGGGAAAGAGACCTTGTGAAAAGTGTGCCCTAGATGGAGATCACTTCATGTAACAGTTAATAAAACAGAGATATAAAACTAGGGTCCAACAGCAGGAGAGGAAGTGCCCTGGGTTCCTGCTTTCCAATCAGCAGGCTACGGAGAGGTGAAGAGCTGAGCAAGACCACAGCCAGAGTTAATGACTGCTCAGGAGGAGCACCCTTTCAAATAAAGACAGGAAGGAAACATAAATTTCTAATCACTACCTTTTTAAAATTAAAAGATACAGTCTTTGTCCATATAACTTGTGTTTATTTGTACTATGGTGCTGCATCATCATTATGTGCTAATCTAGGCAATTAACTTTACACATGGGACTATTCATACATACATTTCAGCACATGCTTACATCTTTGCAACATTAAGTTATTTAACTGCTTGATGTCTCAACTGGCTGGTTTTCAAATGCTTCCTATATTTGTGCTTCCAATAACAAAAATATTATGATGAAAGGAAAAAAAAGGGGGGGAAAAAGGAAAAAAAATCATTCAATATGCAGGCAAGTTTTCATTATAACTACAGAAAGTCGGCAAATACTAAAATCCCATCTCCAAAGTAAAATTAATTAGAGTCATGAGGGCTTTGGATCTTTTAATTTAAACTGTTGGATTAATGAACAAAAGACATCAATCTTGTTCTTCTTGACTTTGAAGGAAAACTTTTTTTCCTCTTTTTTTCTGTCATTGGAGACTTTAAAAATGGTTCATGACAAAAAAAATTACAAACATACAGCAGGATGAAGGGTAATTGGATGATATAGTACTGGCAATGAATAAGTAGAAATTAGAGCAAAAATATTCATTTATACTTAGTCCCTTTTACATGTCTCTGATGACCAAGAGACCCTAACAAGGTTATAGCCTCTCCATTGGAAATTACCAGCTTTATGTAACACTTCTGAGCATGTACTCATAGCTGAGTACATTCTGTTCAAGTGGTTCAGTTTATTGATTTCCTAATTCCATGAGTCTCTAAAACAATACTGTAAAGATTTTTATTATGAATAAGGACTGGTCCTATAGCATTAAATCAGAACTGAGGCCACTGAATCCAATTCAGCCTAGGAATCTGGGAATAAAATTGAAACTGTACACCATCCTATAGCTGCTTAGAGAATGAGAAACAAGCTGGTGCAGTCCAAGAGGCGAAATATTCCCTAAATATTGGTGTTGCTAATATGCAGGTATAAGGTAGCAGTTTTGAACAAAAAAAACATAACTGAGTGATCTTGGAAGATGGATTACTCTTTTTCCTTATGGATTTCTTTTCTAGTCAGTACCAAGCCATATCAGTTGTGCCATCTTGGAATATTTGACATAGATTGAATGACTTCTACCAGGATGTTCTCTGGGAAATGGAAAAATTCAGCTTCGAGGGCAGTTTGCAAATCCTCTTCTCTTCACAAGTACTTTATGCTCTGAACTTACTTGGCAGATTCTATTTCTTTACACTTCTTTGTCACCTGGATCCCATCAATTCAGTTTGACTGAAGGAAAACCAAGGAAAACCAGTATGCTGACAAACAGCTTTTAAGTGTTTGGTGTGACACTGTCTTGGCTTCTACAAAAAGTTGCCTATTGATTTCATTCTAAAACCAGCTGTATCAATTGCATCCTATCTATAGAAATGTGTGCAAAACAGCCTTTAGAGCATTCCTTTTTTTTTTTTTTTTTTGGTACAGAATAGACTTAGTAAATTTTGCTCCTTAGTTTGTTCATACTCTAAATTAGTATGTGTTGGCATTCTAAAATGGGAAGAAAACCCCCTGTAAAACTTGTACAGAAGAAGATAAGGGATTTTGTCTGTTCGAGGTTCAATACACAGGCAAATTTTCTGCTGAATGTGTAGTTCAGGCTCAGTAAAGCTAGGATCTGTGTCACTGAAGTGACTGTTAAGCTTGTTAGGTCACAACTGGTTTTCTTAGATCAAGTATTAAGGCATTGGCTTGTAACACACACAGAAGAATCTGATTACATAATCTAAAAGCACTTAGCACATAGTTTCATTCTCACTCTCTGTATAGTTACAGAAAGTTATTCCACAGCTCTATAGTACATCTCATAGCTCTCCTCTTGAAGTTATGGATCTATGGAAAGGTGTTAGAGGGGATCACTGTGATCAGCTGAAGAGGATCAGCATATAGCAGCTCAGCAAAGAGAAAAACCATCGCCATGGATTGCTCAATAATTATTAAATCTAGACAGTGAGCATTTGTTCAACCATGCTGCAACCTGCCTACATGAAGAAATGGCACTTTTCAATAATTCACTACCATACTAGGTGTGAGCATACTAAAGTTCTGGGTACAGTTTATAGCTATGTCATGAGTATCTCACTGACATCCTCTGAACACATCTCATTTTCATCTTGTCCTCTGCAACAAACTGAGTGTTTTCAAGTGACATTCTTGTTGTCACTGCTGGCAAGAGTCTCCTCCATTTCCTCTGCAGTTTGGGAATACTGATCCGAAATAGAAAATAAGCATAAATCTTTAATCCAAATAATTTATTTGAAGCAACAACCAGGTAAAATTGTGACTTCGTTACCTTCTTTTTGTTTTATTGTCTTGGTTAGTTAGAGCATGGTGCTAATAACACCAAGTTTGCAGGTTAGATTCCTGTATGGACCATTCACTTAAGAGTTGGACTTGTGGGTCCCTTCCAACTCAGACTATTCTACAATTTTGTGATTAACCTTGGATGTTCAAAACAAAGCAAAAGCGAGATAATATCATTATTGTCTTGCTATATAAACAGTGTAAAACAGTCCCATCAGGATAGTAAATTAACATGTGCTTTGAATTGCATGACTTACATAACCTGTCTGACATTCTGCCAGCTTTCAGTCTCTGGCCTTCCTTTTTTGGAGTAAGTTTCATATTCCAGAAAAGCCCATTAAATCAAGATTTATTTAAACTCTTCTGATCTAAATGGAGTCAAAATATTTTCTGACAATGAAGTCTGTAATAAAGCATTCTTAAACCTAAAAGGCTTTGAAATGGATGTCTAACTAACACCTCAATATGTTGTAGATTTGCCACTGAAGTTTAGAATCCTGCAGCACTTTCAGGTAGTAAGGTTAGAAGGTGTGTTAGGAATATCAGCCTTCGTACAGTACAGTCATCAAATGAGTTCAGATTTCATCTTATTAATAACACTTTTCTGAATGAGGGTGAATCTAACACATGTACAGCTAAATGTGCACTAGATATGCTTTGCTGAATCGGAGGCATTACAGCTTCCATCATGTAGAGTCCCAAAGCTCACGTTTGCCCAAATCGGAGCACAGCCTGAATGAGGGCTAGAACAGACCTGCACATGTTAAGTGTCCTGACAGACTACATAACTCATGCATGAAAGGAATTTGTGCTGCTACACTGACCAGGAATAATGCCGACTCAGGAACTAGCATTCAAGAACCTCAGGACCAGTATCTGCTCCCATTTTTAGCATCCAATACACTGTAGAAAAAGGTAGAGTCCAAGCTCCAGACGTTGCCTCCTCATACTTTTTGGATGAGTCATGAAAGAGATAACAGCTGGCAGGAACCCTGTTAAGAGTCCTAATCTGAAGCTTCAGAGGATCGTTTTTCTTAAGAATAAGGAGTGTGTTTATTTTTTCTTTCCTTCACCATCTCTTTTAATTAGATCAGAATTTATCTATCTCCCACTGAGTAATTTTTTTCTAGTGGTGAGATACATTGTGTTGAAAAATGTCCTTGACTATGGGGCATCTGAGATACAACTTGAGAAGATTTGAAACAAGTATTTCTTTTATGGTATTGTTCTTTGAAAAACAATTGTTAAAATTTTTGTGTCCAAGGTAGAGTACAGAAAAAAAAATCATTAGCAGTCTAAAATCAAAAATAAATTATTTAGGGACTAAAGTTTAGTTATTCACATTCTTTCAAAGTTAGACATAAATAGGAATTAATGGTTAACAAAAAGAATTTCCTTGAACTGTTCATGCCTTCATCATCCCCTTTTCTCTGCCAAACTGTAATAATAACTTTTATTAAAACCACACTTCATGAATAAAGTGAAGAAAGAATCCAAAATAGTAAGCTCAGAGGGCACAGAGTTGAAAGAGTGATTTGTCAACATGCCTGGAATTATGTTTTTTTTGGACTATACCCAGCAAATTGTTAGTTACTGTAACATATGATGGAAGATCTGTAGTCTGACCCAATTCCTTGTCTAGTTAATAAAAAAAATGTACAACTGAATTGAAATGTAAATTGAATTTGGTATCAATGTGTTATCGCTATTCTGTAAAAACACAGGGTATATTGCTAGACTAAAATCCTGTTACATCCATCTACAAAGCTCAGATTATTTTTCACCAGTAATATCTGTAGATTGCTGATAGTTTAGCAGCAGCAGACCCAGTCTGGTTGGGGAAGTTGTCCAGTCACATCAGTGTCAGGGAATTAGGGCCTTGTGCAGAAATGACCAATACTAACAGCAGGAAGAAGCCATAGTTACCTTGGCTCTTTCTTTCACTTGGTAAAGTCACTTTTGGACTTTATAAGAATATATGCTACAGATATTATATTATAAATTAGAATTCTGGCTATACAGCTCTGAAAAGCAAGAAATAGCTGAAGCAAACAGACTTAGAGAAATGTTTCTGGGCTGTTGGTTGCCCTTGGTGTGTTTGGTTTCCTCATGTTTTGTTCAGATCACACACATACTTGACAATTTTTTCTCATAGACAAAATCTCCTTTCACCTAAGTACTGACATACTTCACACCAGGAGAGCTTTGCTTCTTCAGGTAAGTATTCTGCACATGGTGAGACAAGATACTGTGCTTTGGTTTGCATCTGACTCTTAATGATCTGTACTATCATACTGAGTACAGTATCAGCTAATCAGCTCTCAGACTCCTTCTAATTAAATGTTAAAAACAACAGCACATCAACAAAGCTGTGTTCCTTAGCTAAATTGTTCAATGATTAATTTAGTAGTGTTTTATCCTGGGTGAGCAAGAAAAGAATTTATCTCAGCAAAAAAATGCTGAGGAACATATTAATTGCAATTGTTTCAAGATAAAGTACTGAGGGCACAGGAAGGATTATAAATAATGATCTTTAAATTGCATCCATCTGGCAGCAATTACTGTAGTTGAGCAATCAAAAAGATCTCATACCTTCCCAACCAGCAGAACAGTGAGTTCTGGCTAATATTAAAGACTGATTTTGTAATAATTTCTAACAGTAGTATTACAGTAGTATTTTCACTTCTGTTTGGTGCTTTCTAGCTTGGGGAAAGTGAGCACAGAGCTGTTTTGGTTTCTAATTCAAATCTATTTCCCCAGTATGTGTTTCCAATACATTTTTTGACATTGTCTATTATATATGATAGTTACACTAACCTACTTTAAAAATTGCTGATACTGCATAATAATTTTCAAGGGTTGGTTTGTGCGTGTGTGGAGAAAAATCAAACCACCTTAAAATAAGACAATGGTAACCTAAGAAGCATGTATTTAAAAGACCTTCACCAATTGTCTCATGTCTGTGCTGGAAGGGAGCAGGTTATTGTCATGGGATTGACATTTCCTTTCAGACGTGGATTCTGCTATTGAAAGAGGGTCCACCAGACCTTCAGAAGATCTTAGGTCATCTCAACCATCTCTAGGAGACCATTCCTATTTGATTTTTGTATTTCTTTTTCCATTGGGACTGAACAGACTGTCTCTTGTGAAAGTATGATTTCCCTCAGCTTTGTTCCAAACTTTCTCAGTTTAAATATTCATAGATGTCACTGATCATGCTTTAGATTATTTTGACTGTTTTAACTACCATAAGAAGGTAAGTGGAAACAATTTTTACAATCTACCAACCATTTGAGGATGTTTTTCTTTTAGTACATTCAATATGAGATTTTTCTCCCAAGCATATAAATAATTTTTTACATGTTTCAACTGTATCTTTTTCTTTAAAATTGTTTCGATTAAATTAAATGCCTCTTAAACAATCCTTTCCTCCTGAAAACAAAGTGTTAAATGTATGTACAATTAATAAAAATATCTTGAAGATATTTTTGATATTAAAGTTAAAAAATAACGTAAATTTTATCACATCTGTAAGATGCCTACATAAAAATGGTGACAGTTCAGAAATAGATGCTTTTATGTGAAAATATTTTGAAGAAAGAAAGAGAAGCCCCTTCAATATAATAAACAGAATACATGTGTTTCCTCTCGCCATGCTACCTCATCTCCCTCCAACAGAACTCTAGAAATAGCAGCATAGATTTCTGCCTGCTACATCATGTTTGGGAATTGGAAGGACAAGATTAAATATTGTTGAAATAAGTTTGTTTTATTTGGTTCCTAGTTATTGTGGTTAAATGCAACTCAACATACATTAAAAAGTTAAATTTCTGTCATTTACAGACTTAAATAGGCTTCAAATTAATCATGGAGTGCATTTTTCTATTTTAAATCTGGTGGAGCTGAACCAGTGAATTATCACCCAAAAATCTACCCTGCAGGAATATACGTTAATAAAAACATCCTCACCCATATTTAACACCAGAGTAATTAAGGTTTCTAAATTTACCAATTCCTACCACACCAGATACAACTTCTTATTTGTCAGCTATTTCTCAGAGCTATAAGGCCTTGGGGAAAATTGTCACCCCTGGAAGATTGTCCTGTCATTCATAATTTATTTATGTTCCCACACACTGTAGATACAGATTACAAACCAAGACAGGGAATTTAGAGGATATAGGGGAAAAAAACAGGTTTTTACTATGCAATGTTCTTATTATATTATACTTGTTTTATCATTGCATCAAATTATTTAATGTTTCTTTCTGGTTACTATTTTAGAAGGAAATTTTTCACAGTGAAGAATATGATTGCCATGGTTAAACGCTCAAATAATGTAAATATATAAACCAAATGATGTTACGCGTTAACAACTAAACACTTTACTGAAATCTGCCTTAGCATGACAACACAGGTAAATTATTTCTATGTGGCCCAATCTATTTAATATTCATTTAAAAAAAAGCAAACAACAAAAATCAAGGGCATCATAACTTGGAAAGAAACCCCCAAACCAGAAATCATTCACCAGATTAAAATCTACAAGGCTAGTGATATAGCAAGCAAAATTCATAATAATATTTAAAGTTAAATAAGAAAAAAGCCTCATTCAGATATACTTCCTATTCCCTTATATCACTATAAATCAGGAATATGCAGCTGAAACTAGTGGGCCATAAGCAGATGTAAAAATGAGGGGAAGTGCTTCTATGATGAGGTAGGTAATTTCTGCACCACATGCTCATGTATGACACCTATGTTTCCAGAGCAGCATAAGGAGATTTAAGTATATATTAGAATCAGAATATTTGCTTCTCACTACATTTTGAGTCTATTAAAGAATCTGCCACTCTCTGAAAACAACCTTTCCCATTTGTAAGACAAAAAATCCCTTGTGCTTTTCTTTTTGTCTGATTTGCTTTAGAGCATGGCCTCTCTCAGAGACGGGTTCCTGCAGCGTTCTCACCCCAGCTCTGAATCAGGAGGTTTGGCTGCCGTGCCAGCCTAAGGCACAGCACTGTGTGGTTCTGGACAGACGTGGTGATGCTTCAGCCCACAGCCTGTCAGTACCAGAGTATCCTCATTAAAAGGAAGGGCCACAACTCTTTAAGCTTTAAGGTTTCCTTCTGAGATGCTTCACTATACCCACCTGGGCTTTTCAGAACAGACCATGTTCCTGACCTTCCTCTTGTTTCAAGATGAAAAAGGTCTTCAGCTAACTGGAGAAACACTAAATTAGGTTTTCCTTATTTGGAAATAAATTTGTGCCTTTTGGTTTAAATTTCTTTGCTCTCCCTTTACAAAAATGTGTGAAAAGAAACTAATTACAGATTATATTTTATTAATATTTGCTGCAGGGCAGAGAAAATGTTGCATATTCCTGAGAATTCGTAACATGTCTGTAGGCATACAGTTCTCTTAATTTGAATAAACAAAACAATTAGTATATTAAAAAAGCACTGGTTATTTCTTGTTTTTCAGTTTCCAAACAAATGACTATTATTCATTGTACTTTAACTCCAGAACAACATTTTTCAAATTAAACTAATTCAAAGAGATCACAGGAAAATGCCTCCAGATGAAGGAAATATAGCGTGATCTATGACACAAGCTATTTTAATAGATGTCACTGGCTTCAACCCTTTGTGTTGCCATAAAAACATAAATCAAAATTTGAAATTATCTAAACAGTAATGCAAAAAGAAACAAGAGGAGAACAAACAATGTCTATAAATAGGGTCAAATAATTTTAAGAGAACCACTCCTTTGAGAAAATATAAACAACATAGGAAATACTATATTTTGGTAGCATTTTTAATTAAAATAATTTACATATTTGCTTTATTTTCTACTAGTCATTTTGTTTTCCATTTTTTTTATGGATCAATGTGAAATTACTCTCTATGTAATGATAACTATTAACTTGATGTTGCTGTGACAAAAGAAAATATTTTAACTTGACTTTGTTCCAACAGAACAGAAATCAAGTTAGAAGCATTTCTTCCCAGAAAAAAAAAAAAAAAAAAAACCACCAAAAAAAACCAAAGCATTTTTCAAAAAGGAAGGTGCTTCTTACACCCTCTACAAGTTACCATACTGGTTTTGCTCCACAGCTAGAGAGATTAAGGTTTAGGCCAACTAGTTTGTCTATTCTTCATACAACTTGAAAACTAGTTTTCCACACAAAAAGAAATTGCCTTACTTAAAATCCCAAGGGATTTTCTGCTTCTGGTCAATCTGCAAAAGAGAAAATTGTCCTTCTTCATACTCAGAACATCACATCTTGTTCCCTACTCATTCTCTCTCATCTTCCATTTCTATCTCCATAGCTGGTAAAAGTTTTACAACAAATTACTGTAGTATTTTAGAAGTACCAGTGTTGTGATATTGACTACTGCTCTTTCATTTGTGTTCTTTAAAGTCACATTTGTTTGAAAAAATACTTTAATTTATTGGTTTCGTCCTGTGTGTGTCTGCAGGAACTGGTGTCAGCTCTCAAAGATATGACCTGCTGTCCCTCAAATAATTCAAAAATGTCTGCCAAGATCTGGTACACTGGAATAGCTGCTGTGGTACACCCAAATGGAAGATTTTAAAAATTCAGTGACAGCAAGATTGTGGAGTATATTAATTTTCTGCTGTGTGGGAATATATCCCACCTCTTTCATTAGGCATCTTACCTGGCAGTGTAGATTAAGGTAAATCTTTGCTTACTCTTTCACCACCACAAGCTATTGTATCAGTAACATAGAGCTAAAACAGATTTGGAAGAACAATCTGGATTTTTATCTGCCTTGTGTATCAGCAGCAAAATTGCCAGCTAAACCCTAATTGTGGATTCTTTATGACAGGTAATAATAGGAGATGCAGAGAAGAGCGCAGCTTGTATTTCATCCACCATGCTGCGCTCAAAGAGCTAGCAGCTTATAAAAATGTTTTGATTTGTAAGCAAAGCACATTTTATTTGGGTGTCACCAATAAAGGATATACAAGGGACTGTACTGTACAGTGAAGCTGACCCTGGGAAAGTCAATAGGAATTTTCCCAATGACTTCAGTGAAACAAGGATTTCATTCAATATCAATTTTCTCAACATTCTACCATTTTTCAGGCTTATTAAAAAAAAAAAAAACAAAACAAAAACAAAAAAAAACCAGAAACAAACAAATGGCAACAACAATAAAAAAAGACCAAAATAAAAACCACAGTACCAAACAATACTTGCAAATAACACAAGAAATATTTCTTTACAGAAATCTATCTTTGTCAAACACTCTGCCTTGCAGTGTAGACATGCTGCTCCCACCAGCTTTGGCAGGAGTAGGGGATACTCACAACGGGAAGAATTTGACCCCTGAACTTGGTGTTTTAGTGGTTTGGCACACAATCTCCAGACCCTTTGGATCTTGTGGTCTTGCTCCATCTGACTATGTATTGACTATAATTTAACAGTATATTGTCAGTTAATTTTGCTCTTGCTTGATTTCTGAGCAAATCACAACCTCAAATCAAAATGACACCAATTCCTTTCAATGTGCAAGTCTGACTAGAAGTTTTGTGTGAATGCAGATGGTTTCTAAATCAGCTGTGCCATAATGTGACATAGGATGCTGTGTTTTTATTAGTACAATGTAACTTTCCATATAGCCAGTTCTGTGCAGTGACTGGCTTGGTACATCTCTAATTTAAAGTTGTTTCACAGCCAATGACTGAACTTGGAAACACACAGCAGGGTTTTTAAGATGTATCTCAGACAGGTTCCCTAGACTATGAATCCTTCTCAGGTTAGCAGTTTTAAATATAGTCTGGTTGGGAATGACTTTTGCCCTCACTTCATTGTAGTTGTCAATTATTTAGACAAGCATCTGACATTCCTAACTCTGCTGTCTCTTCTAAAGTCTCATGCCTGGTAGCAGAGAATAGGTCTTTGAGCTCACTCTTTTCTATTTTGCACCTGCCAAGTTCATGCTTGTAGAAAGTAAGAAGTGATTCTAAAATGTCCAAAAATTGGAATAAAGTCATCGCATCTCATCTCAAGAATATGTGTCATGGACAAAAAAAAGCTAGCAGGCAGTGGAGCTGTGGACCAAGTTCTGCTTTTTGAGCCATAGTATTGATACTCTTATTTTGTGTTTATTCTTTTCATTGGCACAGTAAAGGTGGATTCAATTCTCTAAATCTTAAACTAGGTTTTCCCTCCCTATAATAAATTATTTAGACCAATGCTGTTAATTTTTATTCCATGGTCTTCCTGGTTAATTTTTTTCTAAACATTTTAATTCTACGGAAAAGTGCATATTAAGAAAAACTTCAGTTAAGTATGTAAAGAATTGGAATCACATGCATTTATCAGCATGCCACTTTCTTTTAAAAATATTTTATATTGATTCTGCAAAGTACAGGAGACATTTTATTTATTTTGAAGACAAAGTTTTAGGTGGAGAATAACTTGAGCTAAAGCGTCACAGAAAGTTAATAAAGTTCCTAATGACATAGTTTCAGTATCAACTACTTAAAGTATGTATTTATATGGAATTAAATTTTTAAATTCTTGGTTTTAATAAGCCTTTGTAAGGAAGAATCTTTAATAAAGAAGTTTGCTTCTTATCATTTTTGTGGAAACCAATTACTCTAAAATTAGCTACTCTGAAACTGATTTTCTAAGGAGTTTCCTCTTAGGTTTTTCCTCACTAAGCTGTAGGACAGAACAACAAATGTGTCTGTCAATGGCACATACTGATGTGAACCCGTACCAAAAGACTGAGGACCATTTCTCCTCCTCATCCTTTGGAGCCCAGGAGTAAGAACCAGATGGCTGATGCAATTCCCCATGCAGCACTCATTGCACAGTCTGTTCTGCCCTAACTGCACCAACTCAGTAGATCCTCAAGGTTTGAGTCAATGTTTGATTGTGGTCCTAAAGAGCTAACATTGTTAATTATTGGATCTGCTAATAATTTTTGATCTCTCAGCTTCTTGGAAAAATGGGTCCTGCATCTACTTTCGCGCTGCAGCTCATTTTAGCCAATGGAATGTTCTTTGTGTCTGCAGAGCATTAATGGATACCTGCTCATAGATTGGCATAAAGCAATCTGATAGCATAACTGATACAACAATGCCATTCATTTGTATAACTATGCATCTACTCACCCTAATGACACTGGCTATACTAGTTCTGCCTGTCAGTAACAGACTTCAATTTCCACCAACAGCTTTGCATTGAACTGCATAACCTTCAGATCAATTGCAGATTGAACATAGCTGTAGGTTGTCTTAATACTAGAGGGGAAAAAAGGGGAAAAAAGGCCACGTCACCGCTGGTGCCAGCCAGACTAACCAGGCCAGCCAGCTGGGCCAGCTCCTGAGCTCTGCAGAGTACATTGTGTCCCCAGTTCCATTAACACCCAACTCCTGCTTGTGTTCAGGTCCTCATGGATTACAGGACCACTGCTGAAGAGCAGTCACCTACATGAGGCTTTGTTCAAGATCAAATGAGCTGAGACTCGTGTTCTGGCAATCTGTACCCTGTGGTTCAACTTTATTCTTGAGAAGAACATTGGTCTCGTAAGAGATGCCATGCCCTTTTTAGGCATGGGGTGAATTGGTTTCCAAAAGCATGGCTTCACAGAACCTGATGCTCTGCAATTATATTGCTAAATGACATGTTTGGATGGGGATCCTAATGACTGACCTCCGTGGGAGGAAGTCAGGGACTGCCCTGGACCAGACACAGCCAGTTCCAGCCAAATAAATGGACCCATGGCAGGAGACAGCTCAGTCCAACAGTGGAGTTGATGTTGCCTCTGAACTAATCAGAGAAGTTTGCAGTGACACAGTGAAATCATATTTCAGAAATTACAGAAAGGCCAGAGGAGCAGGAGGTGCTTTGTAGTGGAGCAGGAACACCCCCAAGGCAACTGAAGCCCATGGACGAGCCTGCACCAGAGCAGATGCGCCCATGGAAGCCCTTGGTATTTAAATGTTTATCATTTTTGTTTCCCAATATGTGAAACACTAATTACATATTGTAAATTAGTTAAATTCCCCAAGCCAAGTCTTCTTTGCTTATGGTCATAACTGCTGAGTGTTTTTTTTTTTTTATCATAACCTTTCTTTTGTTTTCTGTTCTTCCTGTTTTCTCCCCAGTTTTGCTGGAAGGTGGCAAGTGAGTAGTGAGTGAGTGAGTGAATGAGTAAGTGAGTGAGTGAGTGAGTGAGTGAGTAGCTCTGTGTGCTTGGCAACTCAGGGCCAACCCACCATGTAATGCTCCTTTTTTCTAAGGATTATATTTTTCCTGGCTGTTTTTTGTATTTGTTCTATATTTCTACTCCTTTCAAAGTGAAAGAAAGTCGATTTGACAGTAGTTTATGATGGAACCAGGGAAAGGGTAGATAGTTTGTTAGTTCTATATAGTACCAGATATATGGGTGAGCCCCATGGCAGGCATCATGCAAGGTATGAACACGTACTTGGGTTCCATAAACTCTGAGAGAAACTTTAACCACTTAAAGATGCTTCTATATGGATGAGACTTACTGACAGAAAGATAAGCATTATTTCCCTAATAACAATTTTCAAATGTTTCTTCTTCTGTTTTCAGTTACACTTACATAATTTTCATTTAAATTCAAAGTTGCCTATAGGGGTTGTTTTCTTCTAAGTGTACAGATATGAATTTTCAGAAGAAGTTGACATACAAATATGCAAGAAGACAGCTGTCAACATCAGGGTAAGATATTAATGTTTCAATCCATGGCAGAATTTGTCCAGCCCTTTCTCTTCTCTATACAACAATAACAGTTAAATTCTTCCAATGACAAGTTGTGAGATATTGCTCATTTTTTTTATTTCAACACTGCACATGCCCAGGATTTTGCAGTATAGTAGCCTCTTTCCTTTTGTGTGCAGAAAAAGAAATCAGTATTAAAAATTGTTGCAGCAAGTCTGTTCAATGATCCAGGATATCTTTGTCTATTTCTCTCTTTGTTCCTTTCCACATATAATTAGAAAAGTTTTTTCCTTTCTCTCTGATGTGCCCTTCACCTCTGTTTATCCTTGCCTTTTAGTTATTTCATTCTGTAATTGCATTTTGTTTATTCTGAGGATCATCTTCTCATGGCATCTTTATTATTTAAGGAAAGCTGCTCTGAAAAGAATAATGGCAACTTTGTGAAAGTCACGAGCTGCATAATTTGTTTAAGAATACTCAATTTTAAATTTTTTTAAGTGTTTTTTTTTTAAGACTGAGCTCCGGAATAGTAGTCTTCCATCAGTGATTGTCCAGCTGGGGACATTTCTGTGCAGTTACTTCGAAATACAAAGAAATGGGTTTTTTAAAAAAGGTCCTACGTTTCAGAAAACATTCTATATCACCAAGATCCCATACAGTTGAACTGGTAGGTTAGAAATCTAAAGAAAGAGGGAAGAAGCATCTACTATAAAAATATCTTCTGAAAAGAGTGGTAAAGTTACAAAGAACATGACAAAAATAAAAAGGTTTGGAGACAGTAAGGAGTTTGCCTTACCTTTTTAAAAAAGGGAGAAGTATTGGAAGAGTTTAATTGTTTTGGATTTATTTTTTTTATTTCTGTTAATAAGTAGCTATTCCTTTCCATAATTAAATCTGTCTCATGGGCTTCAGGCACCTGATGATGATGGTAGTGGTAATGATAATGATGTTTGTTTCATTTTGTGTATAATGAAACATCCTGCACTAGTATTTTGCAATGTTATTTCTAGAAAGCCTTAAATAAATCCAGGTAAATTAGAAGTTATATCAGGTTAAAAAAAAAAATTTTAAGCACACTGAGTACTCCAGTAGTTTTTCTCAGTGTCTTCAGGTAAGGTGCTCACCTCAAAGCATCCGATGTGTGCACAGGAAGAGGCTGTGGAATATTAGTTGCTGATTTACATAGGGTGCAATATGCTCAGTCTTGATCTGGCCAAATAATAGAATGATTGCTTGATACTGTGCTTAAATGCAAAAATGTAATTCTCTGCTCTTCAGTAAAGCTCACCCTCTGTTATTCTCTGGTTATTTGCTTGACCTTGTAAATTATTTTACTATGTGCTCAATTTTGGTGAAATTGCTAAACAAGCTCCCATTGCCTGCTTTTTTCCCTAGGTTAGTGAACCATCAATGGTGCAATTCATTTTTCTACCAGGCGACAGAACTGAAAGAACAAAAAAAAAAATGTATTGGCTCATGATAAATTTTTAATTATAATACATGTCCACTTAACTAATCACATTTATTTGTATTCCTGGACAGTAGATTTCTAGCTTGGTAGAGTTAATGGAGTATTTTCTACAAAATGCACATTAAAAATTAATTAAATCAGTGTGAATAAACAAAATAAATAATTTTATTTGCCTGGCCACATAATTTTGTAGACTTTTCTTCTGTTTACTTAAATGCAAGAAGTAAAACATTCACAATATTAGTCCAATGTGATTACTGGGTAAATAGTTTCTCCACATTAAAATGTTGATGAAATCTTAGTGCTAGCCTTCCAGCTCTGCAAGCATTGCAATGCACAACCAATAGATCTTGTTTTCAGAAAATAAAATAGTTATTAAAAATAATTCAAGTGGAATATAAATAAAATGCATCAACCCAAGGTAAGCTATTTTTATCTATTGAACACAGAGAAATCTTCTACTTTTATAGCTTAAGTAAATGCTTTGAATCAAGGATTCAGTGGAAACAACTGATGGTGCTAAACAATGCCAAAATGGGAAAGAAGTCCTTCAGGCCTGATTTTATGGGGGTGTGGACACACAGTAGGACATGTTTTGGATGCTTTTAGGGTGAAAATCATAAACACTGATAGCTGCCTACAGTACCTGCTGTTATAGCTAAGAGCACTCTGGCTAACAGGATACATGATTTTTCAGAATCTCTTCTTTATAGGCTCACTGTGGTTCTGCTGGCCTTGGTGGGAGGACTGTTTGATCAATGGTGAGTGCTTTGGTAATCCAGCTGCAGAAGACATAAAAATTTTTAGACAGAGTCTGAGGCTTCTGGGTCTCTGACCACTCTGCTTGTCAGAGAGCCGAGTCCTCGGAAGCCGGATAGCGTAATGAAATCTTCCTCTATGAAGGCGGGACGGCTCACAGGCGGCTTTATTTCCAAGAGCGTTTATTGAGGAACAGCAATTCAGGGAGCGAAGGGAAAACAACCACTCCGGGAGGGAGCTCGCTCTGAGAGCGTCGAACAGGGGGCGGAATCGGGATTATAACGGGGACAAGAGAGGGAGGGTCCAGGCAAGAAGCGTTCAGTGAGGGAAGGCTTCGGGGGCAGAGTCAGGGTCGAGTGGCAGGGTTATAACCAATGAGGGTAAAGGGAAAGAGCGGTTTCAGGGAAGGAACCAATGGAGGTATAAAGAACAAAGAATTTTCTAGCACCAAGGGATGACAGACATACTGATTGATAACAGGGGAGGCAGGGAACTACACACCTGTCACCTCCCAGGGTAATTCGGGGGGACAGTTTCCCAAGTCCCCTCCCACATCTCCCCCGTTCTTGTTAATTAAATAAATATTTGCCAAAGTCTTGGTAAGCGTCTTTTTGAAGATGGTTAAGGCAACTGAAATCAGAAGGATAATTATGAAAATCCAAAAGAGTCCTTTTAAAATGGAGGCTGCCCACCCGGGAATGCCCCACTGCATCAATAGTTTGTGGACGGGGTCCACAGCCGAAGTTTCCGTTTTGATGTCCTGTACTTCGGTCCGGATCCGCTGGATGTTGGCTTGGATGGAAGTGCTCCGTGATGTTAAATTGAAGCAACACAATCCTTCGAAGTCCTCGCAGCTGTGGCCATGGGCGAGCAGCAGGAAATCAATAGCCGCTCTGTTTTGTAATGTGGCTTGCCTGGTGGTTTGCTGGTCTGCCAGAAGATCGGAGAGGGCGGCAGACGAGGCGTTGGCATGCTTGCTTATCCAACACTCCAGGTGAGAAAGCTCACCGAGGGCCTTAGCTGCTGCATACCATGGTAAAAAGATGGATACAGCGACCCTCTTTGTTTTTCCCCAATCGTAAATTTCGGAGTCACAATTTTCGTCGAATTGAGCATATGATCTTTTGGTGCGTGCCAATTGTCTTTCTTTTTTCCAATCTAGAATTTGAGTTCTGTTTGGAGTGAGGGTAGCAAGCTTGCCAAGGCTGCATGGGCCTCCCTGGAGCCGAGATGGAATTCCCGACCATACTCTGTCCCCACAGATAAGAAACATCCCCCTGGGCAATGTCTTGGGATGAGTGGATGAAACTGAAATCACCTGGCTAGTATAATTGCACCAGGTTTGGCTGTTATATTTTTTACTGATAGGTGTTACATCTTTCCGGTATGTGTTTTTGGCCAAGTCAATTCCGTGCCAATTTTGACTTGGCCTCCTATAATAGGATTTGACACAATATCTAGCTGTGAAGGACCCCAGTAAGTCCAATTCTTGGGGTTCCTCTTTGCTGTTGGGCAAAATTTTGGTCCATTCATCCCAAGTATCGACCGGGTTAGGCCTCCTACCCGTGGTTCGGAGCAGGTCGGAATTGGATACCGGCCAATCATCAGCTACCAAGGGGACCCCCACCAGGCAAGTGGACAGGGGATTGTCCACGTTGCCCATGGCCAGACATAGGTTATCCTGCTGCAAGGACTTTGCCAGCGTGATCCAGACATTTTCTTTCGGCTGTGGTACCACCCAGCCATCTGCTACATGCAGCCACAGGAGGATGGAAAGCGTGGCTGCAACCAGCTGGGCGCAGTGGGACATCTTCTGTTGTTTCTTTTGGGTGAATGATGTTCTGGCAGCCATCCTAGTACTAAAATTAAACAAAACAATATTACCAACATACATTTGGTTCCCTCCCCTCCCCCAGCTCCCCCTTTTGGGTTAAAATAAAAATAAATTTCAGGACAAAGGGGTAAAGGGATGACGGGTTAGGTATGAGGGTAGAGGGAACGGCACAGGAGGGGATGGGGTGGCGGAAGTTGTTAAGTCTTGCAGAGGTAGGTATGTCCTTGTGATGAGGACCCGGGAGACGATGTTGGGTGGTCTTCCGGTCCTCTTCTTTTTTCTCCGTCGCCACGCCACTGCATTATCTGGTGGTGATTGTGATGGGGTCGCTGGGTTGCTCCTCGCTGGGGGGTCCGTGGTAGTGCTCTCCAGGTACGGTTTGACGTATTTTCCAGGAATCCATTTGGGACCCTGGGCTGTGGAAACACAAGCGTACCCTCTCCCCCACGTTATCAGAGGGTACGGCCCTGAGATGATTTTTGATTCTGGGTCTCTGATGAGGACTGGCGGACGCTCTTTTAAAAGTGCCCTGGTGTTATTGTAAAAGTGTCTGAGTGCAGGGGGATTCGGCTCTCGGTCAGAACAATTTAAGAAATTAAGAACATAAAGTGCCTTGCATAATCTTTCAACTGGTGTCATGGCCAGAGCCGAATCGTGTTGTTGTTCTAGCAGCCTTTTTAACTCTTTGTGGGAGCGTTCCACTATTGCCTGTCCTGTGGGGTTATGGGGAATGCCGGTGGAATGGGCAATTCCCCATTGTTGTAGAAATTGTGCAAATCTTGTCGAGGTGAATCCAGGCCCATTGTCCGTTTTGATGGCTTTTGGGACTCCTAATGTGGCAAATGCCATGAATAGATGTTTGATGATATCTTTTGTTTTCTCACCAGTGTGGAGTGACGCGAACACGGCCCCAGAAAATGTGTCTATGGACACATGCAGGTATTTCAGGCGGCCAAAAGGATTATAGTGAGTGATGTCTGTTTGCCACAGCTCCAATGCTGCCAACCCTCGGGGGTTTATCCCCGTTGGCAGCGGTGGAAGGGCGAAGGACTGACAGCTTGGGCATGTGGCTAGTATGGCTTTGGCTTGTTCTTTTGATATTTTAAATTGTCGGGCAAGGGCAGGTGCATTTTGATGGAAAAACGCATGGCTGAGCCTTGCCTGTGCAAAGATGTCTGGTAAGGTTAATGAAGGTGCAGGTGCAGAGTAATGAGATGTCATTGCAAGGAGGTCGGCCATCCGGTTCCCCTCTGCAATAGCTCCTGGCAGGTCTGTGTGAGCCCGGACGTGCATAATATAATAGAGTTGCTCTCGGTGGGAGATCAGCCAGATTAATTCCGTGAGCAAATCGAATAACTGTTTGTTTTGAACTTCTTTGAGCAGGGCGTGTTCTGCCCGTTCTGCTACCCCGGCAACATAAGCCGAATCTGTTACCAGATTGAAAGGTTGCTGAAATTTTTTGAATGCTCTCACGACCGCAGCAAGTTCTGCGATCTGGGGGGAACCCTCAACCAGTTGGATGTCAGACTCCCACTTCTGACTCTCCGGGTCCTTCCAAGTGATCACCGATTTGTGGGATTTTCCCGACCCATCGGTGAACACCGTGAGAGCACCTTTAATAGGTGTTTTATTTTTGAATGACTTTGGGGCCAAATATAACGTGTCTTTGAATATTTTATGTTTAGGGTAATGAATGGAAATCTGTCCAGGGTAACTGTCTAAAGCAATTTGCAAACTTTCGTTTGTCTGAAGCAGGGATTCCAATTGTTCCAAATTAAGAGGTAGGTAAATGCACGCCGGGTCACACCCTGCGAGGGTCCGGAGGCGTTGTCTGGCTTTTATTATTATTCTAGCCATTAACTCTGCAGGAGCTGAAATAGTTTTCGCTGGCTGGTGCGGGAGAAACAGCCACTCAATGATAAGGAGTGGGTCCTTCCGCCCAGCGTCCCATTGAAAAAGCAGACCATGGAAGTTTGGGCACTTACCTAGTATGGCAAGGGTGACGGGAAGGAGCCGATCCACACGGTGGGCCTGACGGGATCGTATGGCCTCAGCGACTCTCTCCAGGGCTCCTTTGGCGGCAGGTGTTAGCTCGCGAGGGGAAGCTAGGTCGCCATCTCCTCGTAGCAGGTTGAAGAGCGGCGCCAGCTCCTCCGTGGTGAGTCCCAGGAGAGGTCGGATCCACGTGATGGTACCGCAGATCTGCTGGAGATCCCGCAGGGTCCGTGGGTCGTCTTTGACGGTGACAGATTGGGGCGCGACAGTCCTTCCCGTAATGTGAAAGCCCAAATACTTCCATGGCGCTGACAGCTGGATCTTTTCTTCAGCAATTTCAAACCCTGCAGCTTTAATGGCCTTAACAGTTTTGGAAAGTGTGATCTGCAGATAAGCTTGTGTTTCAGCGCAGATCAAGACATCATCCATATAATGCAGGATGATCGCTTCAGGGAACAGCTTCCTGATCGGCGAAAGCACCTGGGCCACAAAAGTTTGGCAGAGCACCGGAGAATTTTTCATTCCCTGGGGCAAAGTGGCCCATTGGTACCTCTTATAAGGCTCCGCCCTATTGATGGAAGGGACGGAGAACGCGAATCTGGGGGCATCTCCGGGATACAATGGGATGTTGAAAAAACAGTCCTTGATGTCAATGACTGCGAGCTGCCAATCCCGGGGAAGCATGGAGGGTGAGGGAAGGCCAGGCTGCAGGGGGCCCATGTCCTCGATTACCTCATTGACCCTGCGCAGGTCTTGGAGCAGGCGCCATTTGTCTTTGCCAGGTTTTTTAATAACAAAGACAGGAGTGTTCCAGGGGCTGGTGGAGGGTATTAAATGCCCCAGGCGGACCTGCTCCTCTACTAATTCATGGAGCGCTTTTAATTTCTCCTCCACAAGGGGCCACTGGTCCACCCACACTGGAACATCGGTCTTCCAATTCAGCGGTGGGGAGGTGCGCTCCGCAGTGGCCCATACTAAAAATCCCATGCAGGGCTAGGGATATCGAGGCGGGCACCCCATTGGGACAAAACGTCCCTGCCTAATAACATGATGTTAGATGAAACAACAAAAGGCCGAATGGTGGCAATCTGTCCCTCAGGGCCCTCCACACTTACCAGGTGTTTGCTGCGCATGGAGTTGACAGCTCCTCCCACTCCGGAGATTGTGCCACAAGGAGGCACCAACTCCCAGTCGCGGGGCCACTTTGACCGGGGTATGATGGTGACGTCTGCCCCGGTGTCTGCCATCAGGTCCAGTTTGATGGACTTTCCCTGAAGCGATAAAACAGTCTCAATCATTGGTCTGGATTTGCAAACATTTTGTGTGAGGAAGACAAAATTGTCTTCCCCGGAGTCATGTCCAGCGAAATAGTCCTGTGCTGGTGGATCGGTGAGGTCGGCCACGTCGAGGAGGTACATGGCAGCGAAGGGGAGCCCCTTGGTGATGGTGCAAGGTGGTTGATGGCAGACGACTGAGACGGTGACCTCGGACCCCGGCTGAAAACACACCACTTCAGGAACGACGGTAACACGGTCTGGTGTGAGCCTGCAATCTCCGAGTATTAACACTGTTACCTCACAATTACGGTAAGGGGGTTCCAGGAACCCAGCGGGAACTCTCACCAGGTCCTCATCCTGGAGAGTCACAGTGATGGAGCTTTTGAGGACCCGGTGAGTGTCTGAATTTAAGTTGCGGATTCTACGGAAGAGGCGGAGCCCGTCGTCGTGGCTCCGCCAACCCTCCGGAACTGTCCGCTGGGCCACCGGTCCTCCCGGATGGTGGGGAGGCCTGGGCGCTGTGAGGGGCCACTTGTTGTCCTTGCGCGGCCCCTCCCCGCGCTCCGCGACCCGTTTCCCGCCTGCTGATGGTAGGGCATCGGGTTCCTGGGTATTGGTCTTGGGGAGGGTGTGTACGAGTAGTGTGGTTGCTCCGGGGGCCAGTATGGGCAGTTGGCTTGTATGTGGCCCATCTGGCCACACCCGAAGCACCGGATGGTGTTCATCGTCAACATCGCCTCCCCAATCCCCTTACTTACTGCAAGGGCGACAGTGGTCTCGGTGGAGGCGGCTTTTGTGCAGGCCTCCACCATCTGTGCGATGGTGGGTTCGGGGTCCTGAGGTAAAGTCCTTAATATCTTCTTTGTCTCGGCTGTCGCGTTGGTCATGGCCATCTTTCTCAGGAGCTCTTCCCTCGCTGCAGGATGGTCTATCTGCCGGTCGATGGCCTCCCTCAGCCGGTCCACGAATTTTATGAAAGATTCCTCTGGGCCCTGGGTAATAGCTGAAAAGTTCTGGAGCGGGGTTTTCCCATCGGGGATTTTTAACAGTGCCGCTCGGCCAGCCTCCTTGATGTCATCTAGGACCTCCGTGGGTAACAGTATTTGGTCCTCTGGCTGGCTGAACTCCCCCTCCCCTGCCAGGGCTTCTATGGCTTCCTCTCCCTCTCCAATTGCCTCTGCTAAATTGTGTTTTTTCAGAAGAGGCTTGAGGAGCTTTCTCCATTGAATGTCCCACAATAAAAGCTCGGTGGGAGTGAGCAGGGACTTGGCAATATATTTAACGTCATGCTGGACCAATGTATGGCCCGAGAAAGTGAGGTCCAATACATTCTTAAAGAAAGGAGAGTCTCGACCATAGTCTTTGGCAGCCTTCCTCAGTTCTTTAATCTCCACATATGGGAGTTGCTCCCAGTGTGGCCGCTGCCCCCTGGTCCTCACCACAGGTGCTGCGAACGGCCCCAGATCTTTTGCGAATTCTAAATCCCCATCCTTAATTGCCTCTGCCCTGATCCGGGCCCACCCACCTCCCGGCCTAGGTGTGGGCCGGGGGCTGTCGCTGTCCTCATCCTCATCGGAGGATGAGGCAGGACGAGCAAGGGCTCGGACCTTCCCCTTGGCCGGTGGGCTTCGGTGGCATGAAGCCCGGCAGGCCAAGATGGCCTGCTTCCGGCCAGGCCGACTTCCGGTTCCGGTGGACTGGGAACCAGAAGAGGCCTGAGGGGAGGCGTGGCCAGGCTCACCCACCGAGGCGTGGCCTTCCGGCAGGGGGTTCCCTCCCACCGGGGCGTGGCCTTCCTGCAGGCCGGTCCCTCCCACCGGGGCGTGGCCTTCCTGCAGGCCGGTCCCTCCCACCGGGGCGTGGCCTTCCTGCAGGCCGGTCCCTCCCACCGGGGCGTGGCCTTCCTGCAGGCCGGTCCCTCCCACCGGGGCGTGGCCTTCCTGCAGGCCGGTCCCTCCCGCCGGGGCGTGGCCTTCCGGCAGGGGGTTCCCTCCCGCCGGGGCGTGGCCTTCCTGCAGGCCGGTCCCTCCCGCCGGGGCGTGGCCTTCCTGCAGGCCGGTCCCTCCCACCGGGGGCCCACCCAGGGGTGTGGCCATGGGGGCTGGAAGGGCGGGTCCCGACGACGTAACAATCGACGCGGTGGTAGGGGCGGGACCCGACGCAGGGGCGGCACTCGACGGAGGTGGAGCCTGAGGGGGACTGGCAGGGGCCCGAAGGGAGTGAGGAGGTAGAGAGGAGGCGCCATTTTGTCCCTCGGTGGCGGGCTGCTCGGCCATGTGGCCGGCGCCATTTTGTGAGGTGTGGTGACAGAGATCAGGAATCGAATAACATGGTTTTAAACTGGGTACAGGGGTTTGAGGGCTTTGGGGAGAGGAAAGAGTCGCACTGGGATGGCCAGTCCCAGGACGAGGAGAGGACAGAGTGGGGCGGGGAGCAGCAGGGAGACGGTAGCAGCCCTGTGCCTGGTTATGGCAGGATCTGCTGCCCGACCCACCCTTAGGGGAAACCGGGTTAGGAGTGGGGGGGGCGGAATGAGGGTTAGGAGAACCGGGAACCCAACTCTCACCCTTTTGTTTAAATAAAGTGTAAATAGAATGAAAAAGTGGAAAAAAATGCCCCACAGAAAAATTCCCCTTTACTTGTAATGCGTATAACAGTTTCCCAATATTTCCCCAGAAAATAAGAGAAGAAAAATCATCCCTGGAGGTGTCAGGGAAGTTATCGAAAATAAGATTAACAAAAGCCTTAAGGTCCCTCTTTTTAAAAGAAATGTTACCCAAAACAAGGGAGGATTTAACGTGGAGGTAAAAATCCCGCCGGGCAGGAGACAAGCGGTTGCCCATTCTCACTGCAGAAAAAAGGGAAATCCCCAAAGAGACAAAGAGAGAAACGAAAAGGAAAAGAGACAGGGTCGGGTGCCAGACAGGGCACCAGGAACTCACCACAAAAAGACCGCTGTCAAAACGAAAAAGCCTCTGAGGGGGAGAGGAAGCGCTGCAGGTCTCGTCCCGTTCGGAGTCTGCTCCCAAACTCGAAGTCGAACCAGGACGAGGTGTCTGCAGCCCGCGAGGTAGGCGATCTTCTTCAACGAAGAGCAGCCGCTCGTGGAACTGGCGGCGAACGGCGCTTTTCGTCCTCGGGCAGCCGGATCACAGAGCCGAGGCAGCCGAGGAGACGCTCTGCGGCTGACTCCTGAGAGGGGCCAGTCTGTTCGGGCGCCAGTTGCGGCTTCTGGGTCTCTGACCACTCTGCTTGTCAGAGAGCCGAGTCCTCGGAAGCCGGATAGCGTAATGAAATCTTCCTCTATGAAGGCGGGACGGCTCACAGGCGGCTTTATTTCCAAGAGCGTTTATTGAGGAACAGCAATTCAGGGAGCGAAGGGAAAACAACCACTCCGGGAGGGAGCTCGCTCTGAGAGCGTCGAACAGGGGGCGGAATCGGGATTATAACGGGGACAAGAGAGGGAGGGTCCAGGCAAGAAGCGTTCAGTGAGGGAAGGCTTCGGGGGCAGAGTCAGGGTCGAGTGGCAGGGTTATAACCAATGAGGGTAAAGGGAAAGAGCGGTTTCAGGGAAGGAACCAATGGAGGTATAAAGAACAAAGAATTTTCTAGCACCAAGGGATGACAGACATACTGATTGATAACAGGGGAGGCAGGGAACTACACACCTGTCACCTCCCAGGGTAATTCGGGGGGACAGTTTCCCAAGTCCCCTCCCACAAGAGTCTAACAGTATTCCCAAGAAAAGTTACCTCTGCAAAAAAGAAGTTCGCCTGAACAAGGGAGAGGTTTTTCTCTGCATTACTCAGGAGATCAAAGATCTGTCTGGATAGCCAGACTGGACTGTAAATTACATTGGGAAGTCTTCTTACCTGAAGAAGTCTTTCTAAATAGTACTGGAGATAATCCAGAGGGATCAGTAATTGTAGGCTGGCCTGAGAAACAATCAGTTCTCTCTGATGGCTCACAGCAAGCTAACAAAACATTTTCTGTGAGCCTTTGCTTGTTCTGAAGCAGGTAACTCGTGTGAATGCTGCAGAAATAGACACAATTGTTATAACCTTCCTACTAGCTCCTCCTTTGTGGCTCATGAGCTTATTTTTCATTTTCTAAGAATGACTATGTAAAGCAATGGTGGAGCTTAAGCAAAACATGATAAGAATCAGCTGTAAGATCTGCCCCAAATCTCAGTGAGGTTATAATAAATGATGATCAAAACCACAGGCAACTATTATGGACCGAAGTAACACTGCAAATTAATCACTGAGTCTACAGAAGAAATGGCTCTAATTGTCACACCAGCTCCTAAACATTTGGTTTAGATTTATGGTAAAATCCAATCCTTAAGAAAATATCTGAACTTTGTTTCTTCATATCCTGAAACACCAATGCAGCTGGACAATTTTAACCATCAAAGCAGACTTTCAAAAGGACAGATTTTGAATGATTAAGCCAGCATATTTTGGGTCTCATGAAGAGAGAATAAAATGTGTCCTAGGTAGGAAGAGTCTGCACATGATGTGTACAAGGCCATGCTGACCCTTTTATGCAATGCACCAGCATCAGTTTTTAAAGTTCCTGTCTTGAGAAGTCCTAATCAAGTTCAAAAAGTATTTTTAAATCAAACATTCTCCCAAAGATAAGGAAGAATATATAAAAGAAGAAATCATCCTAAAGAATTCTCTCCACACAAAGAATAATAATAAAAAATAATCTTTAGCCTAGAGGAATCAACATCCCTCTTCATTTTTATTTCATTTTGTACCACAAAATGTACCACAAAAGAGCCCTGGGAGAAGGATACTGGGTGTACTCTATGAGATGTGCTATACTTTCCTAAACTAAAAAATAATTGTTAAAATGAAAAGCTTGCTGCATTACTTCAATCACCAAGGTCATCTTTCAGCTTAGTAAAGCTGTCAACAAAGCTACAAACTATGGGATTTTACATTTTGGGGGAGAAAAATAAAATAGAGGGCTTCTAATTTTAAGCAGGTGGGAGAAAAGAAGGAGGTTGTAGTCTCTAGCAGGAGAATTCCAGGTAGCATAATTTATAGAAGAATGCAAAAGTCTGGACAGGAGAGTAAGTATCAAAACAAAAGAATATCTAATAAAATCATAACTAAAAACATCAATCTTGAAAAATAGCAGAGCTCAATTAAAAAAAAAAAACATTTCTGGCATCATCTCTCCAAAGGTCACAATGCAAAACCATGACATATTTTTATGCAATCTTGTATATGAAATAGCTTTTTCTGAGACAATACAGAACTCCAGATGGAGTTGTAGAATATAGCTTGACTCTTGACAGGTGCTCCTCCTATATATGTGCACATACATATGTTTGTGCATAGTAAGTATTTTCTGTGTAACACATATAAATATATTGACAAAGAATTATATCCAACAGTAAAATGAAGCGGGGAAAAAACATCATATTCAAAGTTAATATACCTGCATTATTGTCTATGAAGTCAGAGCACTTTGTGATATTTACCTGAATAAAATTACAGCAGAAATTAATATAACACAAGGTCTAACTCACTGAGAGCTTAAGAACTAAGTGTTATGTTAAACATGCATGTATCTAATTAAAACAGGTTAGTGGAGAAAGACATGAAGATGCAACCAATATCCCATTAATGTCTATAGCTAACAATGGAATGCTAAATGTTTTGAACCCATGCTTAGCTGCCATAAGTATTAATTTACATCACATAGGGATCTGTGTTTATCATGATTCCCAACAACATTTTAAGCTATTTGTTTCCAATTTAAGTGTATAAGCTTACTTCTGCTCTGGTCATTATTGAGGCATGTCATAGAACTGATGTGAAATGTACAGCTATGAGTAGATCTGTCTGGATTTGTGGATGGAGGAAGACCAGTGTCTAGGGACTTCCAGGCTGCAGAGTAATTTTGGGGGTATTGGTAGTCTGTGAACATGAGACAGGAGTGCTCCCTTGGCAGCAAAGAAGGTCAGCAATATCTGAGAGTGTGTAAGTAGCAGCAGAATCAGTGGATGGAGGGAAGTAAATATTCTTCTTAGCATTTCTTAGACCACAAATCATTAGATGCAGATATTGCATTAAGTGTTGGGATCCTCACAACAAGGAAGATTCTGATAAATTGGAATGAGCTCAGTGGAGGGCTACCATGGTATCTGCAGGCTGCAGGATTTTGCCTTGCAAGGGGAGGCTGGCAGAACTGGCCTTGTCCATCTTGGAGAAAAGAAAGTTCCTGGAAGCCCCCAGGTTGGGCCTGGGGGGAAGTTATTGAGAAGTCAGGCTCTTAACAGCTGTATGTACAGTTGTGAATGTGGGAGGCTGGGAGGCAAAGTGAACAAGATGAGAGGCTCCAGAGAGCTCTTCAGACTGGATATGACACAGACAAAAAAAATACTGATCGTGAAAACAGTTGAGCAGTGGAACAGAGTGCCTAGAAAATTTGTTTTGTCAATAGCCCTGGAAGTTTTCAGTATCAGACTGGACAGAAACCTGAAACAACATGGTCTGATCTCTGAGCTGCTCCAGCTCTGAGCAGCAGTTTGGTTAAGAGGCTTCCTGAAGTCTCTTCCTGACTTGTAGTGCCCTGTGATTTTAGGGTGGCTTTCAATACACGTTCATGAGAATAGGAAGAAGGAAATATTTACTACTGCAGATTCTTGCTTATCAACACTTAGGGCCCTGATCTGTCCTGTTGTGTGGTTTATTTTTTAGGGTTTTTTTCCCCTGAGGAAAGTTCTGCCATTCAGAAAGCAAACCTTAGTAATAAAACTGACAAACTCAAGTACGGGCTTCTCAAACTGCATTAGAAATTATTAATTCATTAGTTTAAAGAGACTTACATCAGTATTTTATAGAATTATAAAAATATTAATCATGAAAGAGTTGAATCTGAGATGATTCAGCACATAGATCACATAGTGTGATTCTGCCTTATTCCTGGATGAGTACATTAATCTAACTCAGGCATGAATATTTACAGTCACAAAACATAAACTTTATTTTTAAAAACATTTTGTGACTCTCTCTTAGAAGTCACGGTTCTGGTAAATTTTTCTGAAACTGGATTCATTTATCATAATATTTGCAAAGAAGTGACACAAATGTAAACATTGCAAAATGAAACAGTTGAAAAATTTATTAAAGTCCCTCAGACTATTCACATTGAAGAAACTGGATTTTCTGATTTCAGAAGTTTTAGCTGGTGTTCAATGATTGCTAACTTGTGCACATGGCAGGAAGATCAAGCACATTTCTGGCTCAGAAAGTCATGAGACAGGCAAGGCAGGAACTATACAGAAAAATATTTTAGCAGTCTGATTTTACTGGCCTTATAACCATTTTTATAAATGATATATATGAATTTAATATATTATAAATAATTTATATCACTGAAAGAAAAAGAAAAGGAAAAATCTGATGATGAATGGCTTAGTCTTTTAAATATATCAACTGTAAATAAATCTCTGGATAAGATTAAATTATATAAAAAACCCTTATCTGTATCAGCTATTCTTTCCAGTTTACTTATACAGCCTTCTTTCTCATTCAAATAATCCCAATGATTTTAAGTCATAAAGGGTATAAGTTTATGTAATTTTCCTGTAATAATTTAATCGTAAAGTTAAAGAATATCTAGGAACTGTTACCATGGGGAAATAAAAGTATTATTAATTTCAAAGTAGAATAATTCAAGTACAACTTGGAAACATGAATGGCTACTCTAGAGAATTTTACATGGAGCAGAGTAATCCATTGCAATGAATATTTCAAATTGGAAATTTAAGGATACAGTTGTAAAAGGTTCACGTAACATTTATAAAACTTCAGTTAGCCTAAACTCTAAGTGTCACTATTTCCTAAATGCAGTGTACAGACATGAAAGAGTCAGGAAGGATTTGGGAGTCTTCCTCTTTCCAGTAACCTGTTTGCCATTACACTCAAGCTACAAAAGACAATCTAAAAAGACAGGACACATGAAAACAGATGTTCCAGCTATAAAACATAAAAAAGAAGTGTGGAGAGCAATAAAAGAGTGAGCTAAAGGAAAGTAAAAATGGCATTAAAAGTTTATCAAGTGTCTTAAAAAACAGGGAATGATCAGAGGAACAAACTGGTTAAGGACATGCCAGCATGGTTACTACAGAGTTTTCATATGCTGATTCTGTGTCTTATTTAACGCTTGACCTGGATGTCAATCCCTCTGCAGATGTAGTGTAGTGGGACATGCAGAAGTTAATTACTGACCACAAATGGAAAGCAATTGAGTTTTTCATTTTTCAAAGTAACAAAATGAAGCTAAAGCATTTGGCTGTAAAATCAGATCTATCAGAGAGGAAATCCAACCCACTGACTTTGCAGGAATTCAATATGAAAATCAGGCATTAAAGACAGAAAAGGTAAAGGGTTTGAAGTGCTGTAGCTGCCAAGCAGAACTCATTCCATGGTTGTCTCCAGTAATTTGCAGTACACTGAGCCAGATCCTCTCCTCAACCTACATCCAGTAGGTGCAGGAGACATTAGTTGTCACTGAAAGTGAACTTTGTATACTGCAGGTATTTTAGTTTGCTGCATAAAACACAACCTAGGGCTGCCTGAAGACTGCTCTAATTTACAACAATTTCTTAAGACTCAACCATAGTGAAATACAGCTTCTTTCTACTTCTCATCTTCTCATCTATCAGGTATAAATAGAATAATAGACAGTTATGCCTAGCCAAAGGAAAGAAAAAAAGCAACTTCTTAGGGCTAATCTTCATGCCAACAGGGCCAGCCCAAATTGGTTATTTTCTCTGAAACTGGTCAGATAATCTAACTGAAGGAATAGAAAACACCAAATCAAAATATCTGAAGTACAAACATGAATGTAATCTAGGAATTTTGTTCTATTTTCTGAAACCATGACCTGAGATGAACCATCTAGTAGGATGGTCCAATATTTGTAAGAATAAACAAAAAAGTCATTATATTCTTGGTCTCAGTAAATTCCATTTTCATCTTGGACTACTATTGAAAGATTTTACATCTGCTGTATGTAAGCAGCTTCCAGTTTAGTCAGCATTTGGGAATTCCCCAGAAAGGACAAAGCTTCCGTACAACATACTGCAATGGTTTTGTGCAGAAGAATATTCCTAGGAGAGCTAGAACAACACTTAAATTTACTTGGGAACTTGCTCATCACAGTACTAAAATCACTAAAATGGTTGAAAACATTCAACCAACAAGTGGTTGAAAACCACAGCTGTATAGCTCCTTTGCTCAGCATGGCCCAGAAAGTGATAATGGAATCAGTATGAGCAGCAGTTCCAAAGAGCCTGATTGTTTTGGCTTCTTTTAAGGAAAGCAGTGAAACATTTTAAGAAAAAAGTTGAGTCCTAATTTCTTGTCCAGTCTTAAAGCAGAATGAAAAGCTACTCCACAGTCTTTACTAGGGAAGCAAAATCCTGAAAAAAAAAATTAGTGTCATCATATTATGAGTTTTGGAGAAATCTTAAGACCAACTTCTCTGAATTCCCTGTAAATGTGTGCTTCCTTTGCACAGTAAATATGAAATGTTATTCAATTAACATCTGCTGTCCTATGTCATCAGAATGAATAGCTAGAGAAAGGAGCAAGTGGAAAGTCTGGAAAGTCTGAAAGTGGAAAAGCAGAATTTTAGATAGAATAATTAATATAATTTGTATTAAATGTCTTATACAGCATCTTATATTACATCTTGTAGACCTACAATAGAATCAGACATGTAGATTGCAGGAAAATTCATTTCCTCACTCCACATTGCTCATTGTCTAACTACTGTATCCTCTCATTGGTTATTTTTGACTTATAGGAAACATTTTTTTTCAAACTACTATTGAAAATATTTGATTTCTCAGTGCTTTGCATCATTAAAGGAAAGTAGCCCTCAGCTTTGTTCAAATTTCATTCTTCCTTACACCAAAAAAGTATCTTTGAAATAAATGTATCTCTCTTCCAATTAAACAAAACAACTAACCCACCCAGCTCCTGATTTTTGGAAGGTTTCTGGAAAATTACAGAACTTCTGCATTAAATTATACTCTTGAACTAATATCCTCTTACTGTCACGTTTTTGAATATGGCTGGCACTGTCATTAGACAACTGCCAAAAACTTCTGCTGTTCAGTTTAAAATGCGATTTGTGAGTAACCCAGGCCTTCATTATTGCCCATAAAGATCAATTCTATACTGTTGTATTCTTCAAAAATGTGCGTATTGGGGTGGTAGATAGTTGAATATTTGGCTGTCCTATCTAGGATGTTGTTAGTCTTCATGTTCAATGAGAAGCAAGTTTTTCTTCTGTTACATTGCATAAGCATTTACATTAATGGTTCACTAATGAACTACAGTGCAATTTTGTTCTCTATATACATAAAAGGATGGAAAATGTTTCACCAATACCTCTTATTGCCCCCAAGACCTTTTGCATCACATACCTTGGACAATGTGAAATATGCAGGATGGTTTTTAATATTAAACAGATGCTGTGATTGTAATACTAGTGACTGAGAGATATGGCTAAGATTTTAGAACCACCACCCCCCCCCCCCCCCAAACTATAGGAAAGCAGAAGTTGAAATAAGAAAAGAATATAAGTTATAAAGTTGACGTTACAGATTAAAAGTTATTCTGCAGTTCCTTGAGAATCCCTGTTCAGCCATTCAGAAAACACTTCTGAAGCAACACAAGCTGGTATTGAACCTTGAAAATTTTGAAAGTAATTTTTCCATCTGAATTTAATTTTTCTCATAAATTATTCATTCAGCTACATGGAGGAGGGCTTTGCAAATTTCAAATTTAAGTCTAGGAAAAAGGTTAAGTGAGAAGCAGGATAAAAATGTTCTTTACAGAGAGGCAAAGATCAGGTAAACATAGTGCTGTGCTGAGTGATGGAGAGGATATGAAAGGAGAAAAGAAGAAAAAACAAATTAAGATATTGTAAGTTTTAAACAGTCTGTTTGTGGCATGATGTTTAGGGACCAACACAGAGATAAATGCTGACCTCCTGAATGTGTGCCATGCAATTCAAATTTTCCTTCTATTGTAATCTAAACTGGCTTCTGCAATAATTGATTCTGGCCAACAGAATCTATTAGAATGCTAAATTATGTAAGGTAGAAAGCATAATATCTTTGTATTTAAGACTTCTACATTAATTTCCCTGGTAGTAGGGTAGCTAACAATACACCTCAAACTAGCATTTTAATATGGTAGTTTTGTGCTTAGTTTGTTTGTAAATTAGATTAAGAAAATGACTCCATTTTTCAACTAAATTCAGTGAAAACTGTGGAAAAGGTTGGCTACTTTTTTTTACATTTCCATAGATACAAGCAAATTTTCACCTAATACAAAACTCAATTATAAACACTTTAAAACAAGTTGAAGCATTGCAGTGCAGAATTCAAAATTACTCAGAATTTTGTGAAAAGTATTGCTGAGATTTGTTTTACAATTCATCACAATAAGTTCAGCATAATTATAAAGATTTATAAACTCTTTACAACTCTGACAGGAACACTAGCACAGTTAGTTATTTCATCCATAATGTCAGAAAAAATAGAAAAAAAAAAGAAAAAGAAAAAAACCAAAAAAAAGCCTAAAAGAAAGATGAAAAAAGAAAAAGAAAAAATAAAAAAGAAAAAGAAAAAGAAAAAAGAAAAATAAAAAGAGAAAAAACAAAGAAGGGGAAAAGGAAAAAGGAAATAAGGAAGACAAGCATGTGACATGCAATTTCAATGAAGTTTTTAGATACTTGTGCATTTGGGGTTTTATCTGTTTTACTAGTTCTACCTGTGATGCCTGGATTTGAATTTAAGTATATTTTTGCCTCATAGCTTTCATGAGTGACTTGGTTTTTTTTTTTAACAATAGGAATATCATGAGTTCTTCATTTGCTAATTGTATCAAAAGAGTGACAGAAGTCTGTAAAGCTAAGAAAAGAGAAATTTCAAAATTGTTAAAATGCAAGATACCTATCTTGCACACTTACACTTTGCTGCAGAAGACAGAAAAATAATTAAGTGCAATATATATATATACTTGCTTTGAGCTTAGCAAGAAATTTTACTCAAGGAGAAAAGATGATTAATGAGGAATGTATAACAAAGAACTATTTTCATATGTCAAAACAAACCTTTCCTAGGAATTTTTTGCTATCATTCTGCAAGGATAGTAAGAGAAGTTATTCCTTCCTGTAATACAAGAAGTCCATGGACCTGCCTCAGAGAAAGAGGAAAATATATATAAATTGTCTGAAAGCAGTTGATATAGATATCTGAGAGCAACTGGAACTGCTCCAAGAAATATGTGCACTCACAGAAAAATGCTCCATGAAAATTCACTTATTTATGCCAAAATAGCAGCAAACTTAATGGCAAATCACTTTGAACCTGCATGATGATCTGCATGTCACAAGTTTAGATACACTTTTCACTCTCTTCAGTAAATTATATTTCAAATTTTAAACTTTCAAGATGCTGGTAATGTTCCAGTTCCTATACATGCAATCTCCAAAGTAAAACAACCTGGCATGAGTAATGATTTCTACACAGTGTAAATTCAGAAATAAAAGATTAGAGAGCAGGTCTCCCAGGACCAATAGGCTTACAGAGCCCCACAGGTTACTTTCTCTAGATCTGAGTTCAAAGGCAGTGTTTCAAGAGTTTCAAAGAATGTCTTTCACTTATGTAAACATACAATTCACTTTATTTTAGGGAGAGTCATCAAATTTTTATGCATGTAAATGCTCTTTACAGACATTTGAAGAGATACCAATTGAGTACTTTTTTTTGGTCTTGTTAATACCTGCTTGACTGTTGTTTTGCTCTCTTTTATATGCAGTCATGAATTGATGAACTACAGAAGAACACATAGTCAGTAGTGCTATGAAACATCACAGTTTTCTTCCTAATCCTCATTTAATATGTGAGCTAACAATAGAAGAAAACTTGACATTGAAGGATATGCTTACTAAGAGAAATACAGCAAGCAAGCAGTTTTATGGTTGCTGTTGGATAGAATTAAATATAGCTTGTTTTAAAAGCTTTTTTCTTGTATCAGTGCTGTCTCAAATTTGTCTTGCATTTCCATTTGCATGGTAGGTGATTTCAGTGCCTACATCATGTTTTGATGCAATTTAGGGCAATTAATCTCTCAAGGTTGATTTAGTTGGGGTTGATGATGATTTCAGGCTAGCATGCTCTCCCTAGAAAGTTCCAAGTATTAACTAAGAGTTAGCCTCTCTATAGATTTGGGAAGTCTTGATGCATGCAAAAATTTACCACGTGTGTGTATTTTCACAACATTGCAGCTTTTCTAGGCAGAGATGATGGTTTGATGTGTGAAGACTGGAAATCAGACCTTTGGTTCAGTGTTCCTGAAATATTTTTTTACTCCTGACCAAGCAAGTGTTGATGCTCTCTGTCTATGTTGCCCACCCATGCTCATGAGCTGCATGGAGCTGTTGAGAGGATGAGGGTCACAGTAGCTACTCCCCACAGAGACAAACACTTACTTCACCTGCATTTGGAACTAAGCTCTTTCTACCTCTCATCCAGTGAAGGAGGTATTTGTGGCAGGGACCCCAGACCAAAACATGATGTTGTACATGATTGTCACATTTACCTTCTAGTAATCTGTGTTTTGATCATAATTCCATCATAACCTTAATCCTAACCAGTATTTCAAATTGAAGCATGTTGATGCTTTGTTATGAGGACATCAATTTCCAGTCTGTACAAAAGCTCATCTAAGTAGCATAATTATGCAGGTGGAAAGACTGACTCAATGTTGAGTGCATATTTAAATGTAGAGCTGCAGGTTTGGAGCTTCAGCTGTGCCTTAGCTGTGACACTGAAAGTGTCAAAAATATCTTCCCAAACAAAGCTCAGGGAAGGGTCAGGCTTTACACTGACAAATGATGAATTGATAATGATTTCATGGTTGCAATCCTTTCAATATGATGGCAAGTTAATGTTATTCTACTTCTACCAAGCTTAAAATCATGCAATAGGCTCTTCATTAACAGGTATTAAGGTTACCAGAAAGAGCACTCTCTGATTATGTATTGTTGTATTTATGATGATGTTATTCTGTCTTTAAGGGTTTGCAAATGTCCTTGTCTTGAGGCATAATTTAGAGGGTTAGTTGAATTTAAAATAAAAGCTTTTAGAACTGCACTTTTCAGTGATACAGTGAGGTTATCTGTAAATGCTACCTTTTGTTTTGTTAAAAGGTTCATAATTAAAAGATTGGCAATTTTCAAAATATTATGGAAAAGAAGTTCTGAGCTGCAATCTTAGGACCCCAATTGCAACTTCATAAAGTTCAATGTGAGATTATAATGTAGCCCAGACATCTATTCCTGAGAGATTAAAAAACCTGTACAGAAGCTATCCATTCTTTAACAAGTAATAATGTTAAGTGTGAAGACTGAGTCATTAATGTATGAGTAACTCATTCTGTGAAGTTTGTTACAAAACCATTTTAAGGCTATTACGATTTCCCCTTATGCAGAGGTATGAAACCAGTCAGATATCTATTGTATGAATGACTTGGCAGAAAGCATGGTTTGGCTGGAATAATAAGACCAGCTGGATGTCATTAAAATTATTCAGCTTTGTTCCTGAAGTTGTCTAAGTGGGGTGAAGAAGGAAGAAAAGAGAGAGGCTTATTGATAAAGCACTGCTGTTAAAATTAAAATAAAATTATTATTATTATTATTATTATTATTATTATTATTACTATTGCTATTAAAATTGTTTATTGCTATATGTTCAGTGAAAGCTGAACAGTACTCAGCCCATAATTTGAAAAATATTGTTAACCTAATTCTAGCATTAGTTTCCTGTACCAACACACTAAGTTTTATTTTAATATTGAGTCAAAAGTTACAGGTTTTACAAAGTGAAAGAAAAAATTCTCACTATCGACTAAAGCAGTAGCTCAATTCTGAACTAAGGGAACAAGGTGAAAAATGTTATTATTTACTGCATGTCTGTATCCCATCCCTAGACATACCAAATTCAAATCCTAAACCTGAATGAACCAAGCAGTCACTTGTTCCTGAGAACTGAAATAACTTCTTTGACTATTCACTATGAAGGAAGTCTCAGATTAATCATTTTTTAACTGGATCTCTGCTGACTACAAAAATGTTATAGGCATCTTACTCTCAAAAGATTACATACACTTAAATGCATAAATTAGGCATTTTAATTTCATACTGAGTCCTACCTGAAATAATTCATATGGACTATCAACTTAATTTTTCAAAAGCCAAATTTTTCAAAAATGGTGCCAAAATAACAGCAGATTTTTCTTATAGCCAATCCTGCTTTATGAAGGTTAGCTCAAAAAACAAACAAAAAAAACCCAAACCAAATCAAAACCCCATAAAACTATAAACAAAATGAAAATCTCGTAAGTCCAAATTATGTCCTAAATTTAGCCCTGACATATTTTAACTAGAGTATGAAAGTTAATCATAATCTCTTTGTATTCTTTATCCCAGACTCCAGATTTAACTCTGGTACAATATAATGGAAGTGGTGCAAAGTCACTTACCATACTACTTCCTTTCATGTACAAGCCCTAAAGTGAACATTTCTAAACTCTGAATTAATTGCATCTCAGAACTCTCTACATTTCAGAATCCTAACCATATTCTAACTCTTTCAATCACACCACCATTAGAAACCTAATATTTTATGCATGTTATAATCCAGGGAAAATACCCTGGAAATATCCAGAAATAATATTTCTTTAGTTCCTATGGAACCAGCTATAAGCCTAGGTTGACTATAGATCACTAGATCCTAAAATAACAGGAGCTGCTCAGACCTTTCATATACAGAATAGCAAATGCTATATATACTTTGCTTCCAAAGTAGTACCCTGGAATTCTATATTGTCATATAGGATTATAAGTATAATATTGGATTTATTTCTAGACAAATTATTCAAGTTCATCAAATTTTAGGACCTTTAAGACAGGTTAGCAAACCTACCTACACTGTAGCTCAGCCCTCCCGCATTACTGAGTCCTTAATTGAGAACATTAGTTTTTCCAAAACCAATCATGTCAGGTTTGCCTTTCCCCTTGCAGAACCAGATGTAAGAGTCAGAAAGAAAACTTCTGGGAGCCCAGCAGCAGCTGCAGCTCACATTCCCTGGCATTCCCAGGAAAACCCTATATCTTGACCTAACCCTAATCCTGTTATGTTGCCTTTTCATGTGCACCAAAGTCGAGGAGCAGGACCTGGATGCCTTCAAGAAGGTTACAGAGTATATTTTGTATGTATATATATATATATATATATATAATATCTGCCTGCCCCTATCCTCACCTTCCAGATAACCTCACTGGTAGCAGCAGCTGTCATGTGCTGGCACAGGCCACTTGTATGTGGAAAAGGTTTGAAGATATAAACCAGCTATGTGTATCTCAAGAGCTGCCTCTTGTATTCTGCTTGTCCTTTCTTCCTTAGTCATCTGTCTGCTT
Organism: Lonchura striata; assembly: GCF_050655825.1. Classification (NCBI taxonomy): domain Eukaryota; kingdom Metazoa; phylum Chordata; class Aves; order Passeriformes; family Estrildidae; genus Lonchura; species Lonchura striata. The sequence continues at coordinate 30,974,386 of NC_140704.1, forward strand.
CTGTGTGGAGAATACCTTACAGTACCTCCCTTGTCTGCCACAGATCTATTAGCAAGGCAAGTTATCAATAAAATAAAAAGCAACCGTAAAAAGAAGAAGAGTAAGCTTCAAATAAAATAAATAAGCACTGGATTCAAGCAGCAAGTAATATTTAGTCTAGACACTAAAAAACTTCGTGGTTTGAATAGCTAATTAGCAAAATGGATTCTTGAGGTGAGGCTCTTGTGTCTCTAAAAAAATTGGCAAATTTCTATTCAGGAAAACAACAGGCTCATGAAAAGGAGATCTCTTGGCTCCTCTTGATTTGGCTGCCAGTGATTTTTATCTAAATAACAGAGTCAGGTGATGCAAAAGGGGACTACTGTAGCAAACATAAATCTGTCTTTCCCATGAGACTGAAGAAGAGACCACTTCTAGATTCCTGCAGGGAACAGTGCTGTGTCCTCGATAAGCTTCATGTCTGAATAATACTGTTGTTTGTTTTTTTCTAAGTATCAAGAATAAAATATTTCTGATGCTTTTTTTACTATATTTTTATTTTGGGTCTATGTTTAGCATTACTTAGATGTCAATCAGATTCAAACTATGGAATGCTTTAAAGGAACAAAATTTGTACCTTCTCTAGCATAATTTATGCACTTCTTGAGGAAGTTCCTATCTATTTTTTCACATTCTTTTAATGAGAAATGTGAGTTTCAATTAACAGCCAAACAGTTCTATTACCCAGTTCTCTCACTAAAATACGTACTTTGATATCTTCAGAGTATGTTCTGCAAGACTTTACAGAGCCCAGACAAGCTTTATAACTTACACTAAATCAAGTCTGCTTTGTCACACCAAGGATCTGGGCAGGAGTGGCAAACAGCATTAAGCTGTCCCACTGAAGTATAGAAAAAGAAAATGTTCTAGAAGAAACAAACAAAAAAAAAGTTTAACTGAAAGTTTCAAAGTTATTTTATGAGCTGAGGGAAAAAAACCCAACTGCTAATGTCTAGAAGATTTATAGAAGCCATAAGATACTATGTTCTTTAGTGCCTAACATTGTGACTGCATAATGCACTGCCTGATTGCAGAATTCCTTACAATTAATAAAAGTGTTATTTCTTTCTTGTACACTGTACTGATGTAGGAAAGAACAGTCAGCAGGAGTCATTTTCTAAGTGGTCTAAATAATACAAAATTAGTCTTGTTTGAGTTTCAGTGATCAAATTCTTCTTATAAGAATAATTTTCCTAATTAGCTTGAGATATACTTTTCTTCCTGCTGAAATGAAAGAGAGTTTTGTTATTGTTTGCCTTTTTTCCTTATGTATTCTCATCTAACACTGAGGTCTCAACCATTGTCCATTACCCTTTCTGAACATCTGTTAGTTTCACAGCCACCCTACTTTGTTTTCCATGGAGTTGGCAGATCTATTCCCACTGCCAAAACCACAGCTCAGTGAAAGAGGCCTGGAATGAGTAAAATTTTGATTTACAAGAGGCTAAGAGCAGCAGGTCATAGCAGAACATCCCCGCTCCCTCTTCATTCCCAAGGTTGATATAGATTCTAATTCTGCCCAATTTTGGATTTTCTTTCTTTTCTCATTCTCTCCCCATCCCACTATGGGCCAGGGAGGGTCTGTAATCAGCTGGGAAGTCTTAGTTGCCAGCTGAGGTTAAAACGTGATACTGTGGAGGCTTGCATTGGATCCAGCTTTGTTGAAATAAATAAAAAGGCAAAAAGCCCCAAATCAGAAATGCCAACAAGTGGTAATGACAACTTAACCTCCTGGAGGAAATGAAAAAATTATTTGACTGTGGTGCTGTTTATCCTTTGAGACTGATCAGGACTTGATGAAATGAAAGGAATCAAAAAAATTCCATGTCTCAATGAACATTATGTGTGTATCTGTGCAATTCATTATACTGGTAATAAAAAACCAGTGTAACTTGCGTACTTTGAGCTCTTTAAAATCTGTTTGTAAATTCAGGATATTCTTTGATTCTGTTTAAGAAGTGTCACTGTCAGATGTTACAAAAGGATGTCTGAAGTTTTCTATGTCCCTAACTGGTGAAAATTCAGACAAATTTCAAGTTTAAATGCTGTTTCAGCTTCTCTAATATATTAATGTAGGGATGCCTCATAACTTTGCATTTTTAAAATTATCCCTTACAAATGAAATAGTGTTTGTAACATTGTTCTCAAACCAACAACTTGGAGGAATATGAAGAACAGTTCAGCATCTCAGTTCTCAAGTGGCATTTCACACTTCCCAGGAAGGGCTGTTTAGCACTCTAGAAATACAAGCAAGTATTTTTTTTTCATTTAAACAGACTCTGCTCATGTCCTTTAACAGACAAACTGTTTGCCTTTCAAAGAAAACATTTGGTTAGATGCAACCACAAGATGTGTTTTTTTGACCACTATAAATAGCTGAGTTTTGTTTATACTATGTGATTTAAAGCTTTAGCACAGCTAGAAAGATGTTTTAGTGCAGCACATTCTTTGGGAATATTTTTATTTGAGTTTTCACTAATATTCCTGGAAAACTAAGCCCAAAGTCTGGAATTTTATCGCTCTTATGAGGACTCCAGATCTCCATATACATCTCAGGCCAGTTAGTTCTGCAAAGCACTGGTGGCAGAACATAACTAAAGATGAGGTTTTGCCTGAAAGCACCTAGGTTTCTTCAAGAAGCAAAACGTTGGTTTTGCTTGTGGAGCCTTGTGGAGCACTTTCTTCACTCAGTCAGGGTTAAAGTGGCTCCTATGCTGTGGTCAGGAAGGTGTTTTTGTCTGGTCAGATGGACAAAGAGATATTTAGGGGGATAGCTGGGAGGAAAGGCTACCTTTTTGATCTCTCCTCTGCTCTGCTCTGCTTGTGGTACATTATAACTTTTGAGACCTTATTCTGCTTTCTGTTCCAATAAAAAAAAATATAAGTATCTCCAGATGATACATATAATACATATTATTCAGATAATGTGAACAGAATGTTAAGCAAGGTATGTGCATTTGCCTGCTTTCTTTACCTTCAAAACACCAAAACATGTATGAGCAGGCTGTAGGAACTAAAGGGAAGTAATGCTGAGAGTGCTGGGGACATTTCACTGAGTTTGCTTTTCTTACACCTGCAAACCATGCAGCTTTCTTTATGTTTAGTTGTAGCTCACTCACAAATGTTAATGTGAGCAAATATTCATGAATAAATCTAAATTGACAGCAGACTTCAGTTAAAGAAAATACAGTTAAAGAACTCTATGTTCCCAAAACTTATCCCAGTGGAAAATGAGGGCAGTATGGAGATAACATATGTGATTAAACCTATGGTGCCAGTAGTGAAGACTGATGAGCAGCATATAGTAAGTATTGGATTGCAGACAAAGTTTAACGTCCTGATAATGCCCATCACACGCCATGTGAGCATGTACAGCATGCTCCCCTACTGAGCAGCTTACTATCTGATAAGCATATTTTATCAGAGCGTTCAGAAAAACTGAACACCCATTTCAACACATTCACTGATGGTTTGTGAACTAAAAATGGCTACACTTGTCCTCTATGTTATTTTCAGTGAAACATTCACTAAATTCTTGTAAAGTTGCAGACCTCATCTGTCTTCTGCCAATGCAAAGGAAATGTAGATCATGCAACTAAAAATGTCATTTGCAAGGTACACGTCAGATTAGATTTTGTATATTACTAAACAGTCTTTATTGAGAGACTGGAAGCTTTTTATTGTATTCACAACAGTACCTTGCAGCAAATGCTCATCTTTTCTGTACAACATTTTCCAGTTTCAGCAGGGACATAATTAGGCAGCATTACTAAACAGATGAAGATAAGATATCCCTTGCTAGGCATTTATTTAGTAGCATTCATTATGAATAAACACATTTTCATTTCCTTTGAAGGAATGTTGTTTTAAGAAAGATGCATATATATTGCTGTTAAACTGCAGCCTGAATTGTCATGATCTCTAGTTATTCAGATTGTTTGGGATGTATTATTTCCAATTTAGCAAATATTGCGTTGCAAGAGGATGAGGTCTGGAAAGGAGCTGTCTAAAAATAGAACTGCTGATTCCACAATGGTCGTTACTTTACCCTCAGGCTTTATGCCTAACTGAACAGCAGTGCTTGCTGAGGTGCCGATGCAATAACCTCATTGAATGTACTCTGCTATTTTGGGCTTATCACTTCAGCATCTATACAGACTCCAGCTTTGAAATCTGCCCCTCCTAAACTGCACACATAACAACAAAAAGCTAAATTCCGTGCTAATCCTATGTTTAAATAATTTCAGGACATAATGAAGACTAAATATATGCAGGAGCACATCTGCAATAGACAAAATGCTTATGAAGGGGCTGTAATGGAAGGGACCCTTTTCTGAACTACTGTGTTTGGGTTTCTGTGAGTCAGTGTTTTTTTCTCCAGATTTTCAAAATATTCTCAGTGCTATGCTCTGGTACCTTCCACAGACTATATTTAAAGCACCATAATCATAAATCATATGCTACTCGATACCCACAGGCACAATCAGTTGTAATTCAATTGGTTAGCCTTGCTAAATGCTGCAAGGGTCTCAACCAGCCAGCTGAGGTGAGGTTTAACCATCTGCTTTGAAAGAGTAGCAGCAGAAAAGAACTAACAGAGCTGACATGCAAGTCTCTCAAGGAGAAAAGAAGCCTTGGGCTGCTAAATGTCAAAACTGCTTACTTCTCAACCCACCACCGTGCCGAGTCAGCTGTGGAGTTCAAAGACAAATGACCCACTGAGCCTAAATACAAGTGCTTTGGCAATTGGTTATGCCTGAAAGGAGGATATTTTAATCTATCATGTTTCTCCTTTATCAAACCCATGCACCATCTGAAGCATCGTAGGTTTGTTTTCAAATTAACAACATGTAAATGTATGAGCAAAACAGAATAGCTGCAAAGCACCAGTAGTCCCTTAACTGCACTTCATTTTCTAGCAGATAAATAGCTGAGCAGATGCAGGGGTGGCTTTCTGCTGTGCTACCTTCTAACCTCCCTGTGAAGGTGCTATGCAAACACTAAACACTGCTGCCTTTTATTTCTTTGCCGTTTCCCCTCCACACTGAGTGCAGACTTTCACAAAGGAGTGATTTGAGGTTAGTTTAAAGCCTAGGATTCTTTCATCAACAGCCCCCAAACAGTTCACCTAGACATGGCATCTCACTTCTCAAAATCCTGCACCATCATTACTGTTACTTGTCTCTGCCTGCAAGAAAACTAGTGCCTAGAAAAAATAACAGAACAGGTCTCCTTTCAACCTGGGAGCATGTTCCTTAGAAGGATCCATGCATTTTTGCACCACATCAGGGAGAAAATTATAATCAGTATTCCCTTTAAAAAGCACAGCAAAAATAGGCCATGAAATGTAAAGAGAGGACATAAAAACAGGGTAAAACTTTCAGATGCTGCTCTGTGAGGCCCAGTGCTTGGGCTGCTTTGATATATCCTTGATGCTACAGAGATATTGGGTAGCAATCCCTGTGGAGTTTCGTCTTCTAGTCATCCAGTGAACCAGTCCCCAGACATCAGCAAAAAATTTCCTAAACTAGTCCACATGACAACAATTTTCCAGAAAGAGATCCTGCTGTGATAATTTTAGATCCTAGCAGTGATGTTGACAGAGCTGCTACAAGGGGCTCCAGAGGCACTTGCTCTTGGCACTGCTGGGGAGGCAGACGGGCATTTGTTTCAGGCATGAACCTCTGATGAGCCCCATTTGTATCTATCAGATAGGTGCACTTCTTGTTTCGTACACAATGACACCCTACTGACTCAGTTAGACAGTCTGAATTTCAGCTTTCCTCATACTAAACTCTCCTTTTGAAGTGTGGCAGAGATACTGATATGCTACACCTTACAGGAATGTAATTGATGTTATTTATAGCATGAAAAGTTTAAAGGGTTTATTTTTTTTTCATGATCTCTTGAATTCTTGAATTGTTTCTTGTCAATTACTAGTAGTGATTTTTTTTATCTTGTACATACATTATTTCTAGTAGTAGATGCTGTGGAGAGATGCCAGGTTTCCAACATATCCCTGTGTTCACTTCATTATGAATGAAAATTATTTGGCATTTTACACTCTACGTCCATGGTCTCATACTCAAAATTATATTTTAAATGAAATTTTTAGCAGATATCTGCCTATTCAAGCAAAATAAACAAAAAATCATTTGTGTGCAGCATTTTCTTCACACTTTTAGAGCACCTTGAACCCAACAATCTCATCAAGCTTTTCCAAGTGCTGGTCAGGTATTGCAATGGATCTCTAAGACTGCATTAAGACTAACACAGCCAGTCTTGTGGAAGACTGCTGGTGTTCATAGGCAGCTATGTTTATTAGTTGGCTAAGAAACATCCCAGAAGATCCAGGATTCTGAACAGAGGGAATTCTCTAATTCTCAATGACAAAGTTATGAATCCTAAGTTTATTTTCTGCATTACAATCCCATGACATCTACATTTGTCCTAGCTGTCATTTGTATTAATAAGCATGTCCTTAGCTCAGATTTTTGAAGTATTCGTTCACTCCAATAAAGAGCATAAAAAAGCTCTTATAATTTATTTAGTAATAGTCCTTGTCTGTTAATCAAACACTGCACACTTTCTAGTGGCTGTCAAATACAAAGAATTCAAGGTTTACCTGAGCTATCTGCATCAGACCAAATAATTTTCTCCCATAAAGAACACATGACAGTAGGAAATTTAAGTTCATAGACAAACTAAATTCTTCAATCACCATAATATATTACTAATACTAATGGAGAAATCTGGTATCTTGGAAAAGTATTTTTTGTCTAAATTAGATTATTAGTGATCTTTTTATTAAATCAGAAGAATAGAGAAACAGGGTTTTGGTATTTAAAATCATATTTATTTGCAATATTAATCTATACAGACAAAGCTCATATGAAGTTTGTTAACCAGGATACAATTACACCTGAATTACAGATTTCATACACAAAAGACTATGCACTAAAGTTTGGATCCCACCTGGAAACTTAGAATGTAACAACTCAAAATCAATAAACCCTCCAAGTATTAGTTAAGAAGGAAGGTCATTAACATAGTCTGTTTACTCTCTGAACAGGAGATGGCTCCAGATAGCCATACCCAAGGGGCACTAGCATTTTCTAAGTGCAATGTAACATTATCATCAAGTTATAAATTATGAGAAATCTTGCAGAGAAGATGCAATGCAATCTGAAAAAACACATGAATATAAAACAAGAGGCTTGTCTCCAAATCCAGATCACTTGAATAGTGGGCAGTGTCCAGGACTCAGGAAGTTAAAAAGAGGTAGTGATCCCCCATAACCTATTTGTTTCTGAATTTGGTAACTGTTTTAATGTCGGTGTTATAGAAAATACATATTTCATTCACATTAAGCAGTTGTCTGACTTTGAAAGTAAATGCCACAAACGACCAAATTAAATGTCATTCCATCCATGGCAAGGTGATGAGCTCAAAACTTGGACTACTGTACTTAGACAACCACTTTCTAGCATTCCAGAATAAATAATCTTTGCTTTTTCAAAAAGAACAGATTCTAAGCAGATTCTAAGTTACATCTAGTCAATTTTAACAGAGCTATCAAATAAAAAAATAAAAATTGGTAAGGCTCCAATCTCTGAGGCAACTAATAGCAACGTTCAAAAATAGAAGAAAAATTTAAATCTAGAACTTCCCTTTACAGTCAAAACCTCTTATTTTTGGGGAAAAAAAGGCACCGTAACTGCTCCAGCACATGCTTATGATTTCCAGAGGTGGAAGAACTCCTCCATGAATCCAGCAGGTATGCTGAAAATACACATTTTCCTTGGGATGTCTCACAATTTTAATAAAAATATGGCAGCTGCTTTGGTAATTTTTAGGAGTTCAGGTCAGACATGTCAGTATATACAGTCCATATACAGCCCTCTAATTGTGGGCCTTGGATCCCCATCAAGCAAAAATCCTTTTGTGGATGTGGCTACACAGAGATGGCTACTATTGTGGAAGTGAAAGGAGCTCTATTCTTTAATTCCCTCCACTATCATCTTAACAATCAAGAAAAGCAGAACAGGACTATCCTAATGAGACTGTCCTTTGTATATTTGTAGAGCACCTGTTTTGACAGCACATACCACAGTGAGACAAGGGAAGGATAAACAATAAAACATTCATTTTCTCACTTACTGCCAGGCTTTTGGGTATGGAAAAGAGTGGAATGGATGTGGAAATGGGCTGTAGTCATTAAGCTGTGGAATCAGAAATTTGTTTAGCTCCCACAAAGCCCATGACAAAACATTCATTGACTTAATGCAAATGTTGTAGCCCCAAGTAACACACAACAATACTCTGCAGGCTCACAGAAAAAAAATTCTGTGCTGAAAAAGCAAAATACTTAATACCACTTTCAAAAAAAAGTCTTTGCAATGCCTAACAGTAGTTAATTTAGAAAATAACTCCAGCTGCGCTGTCTCTGTTCCCCAGTCAGCTGATGTCCCTTTTCAGCTTGTTGACGTGTTTTCTTGTGCCTGAAAGCATTGCTTTCTTCCCTGTTCCATTTCCTTGAGATTTAGATTCAAAATGCAAATTTATGGAAACCACCATATACATTGTTTACAGTAAGCAGCAAGAAGGCTTCATTGCTTTACTTTTTGAACATGAAAGGAAGGTTGGTCAGTCTACAGTTAGACAAGAAACTGAGTTCAGAGTTCAGCTCTCATACAATTCTCTTTCATTTCCACAGTCCTCTGTAAATCATTTAATGTTCATCACATTGGCACTACATCATATTTCACTTCATGGAATATAAAGAATAATCACTGCTTGGATGAGAAGCCAGAGTAGCAAGGATGCAAATGAAGAATAGCTGGAAAAGGGTTAGCTCAGGTCAAAGAGCTGGTACACCAGCTAGCACACAGCATCTGAGTCAACTGCTGACACAGAGAAATTTGGAAGATAAACAGAGGCCTCATATAGAAACAGGGAAAGAAAATGAGTTTTAAAAAGGCCACCAGGAAACTCTATAAGTATTTTGCCATCAAAAAATGATTCTATAGCATATTGGAAAGGACCATGCTAAATTACCTTTTCAGTGATGGAGAGTAGATGAAATTTTTGGTAGTTCTCTGCAAAAATGAACAACCTTAAAATAAAAAAAAAAAATAAACAAAAGGATGGGAATAGCTGTAAAAACATATCTTCTACCCAAGTATACTGTAAGGAACTTGGTATTTGTGGAAGCAAAAAGTTATTCAAACATTGTAAGTTCACAATTCATGAAGATCCTTCACCATAACCACCATATCACAGGGTATAAACTATAATTTATGGGCTTGCATGGGCATGCATGGGTATACATACACACATGTATAGAATACCTATATGTAGGATACTTGTATACTAACTTTTTCTGTATAAAAGATAAAAAGATAAACATTTTCATTATTTCTCCTTTGGGAAAATGGGACAAAGAACATGTTTTAGTTAAGAAATTACATTAAAAAATTAGTCCGAATAAAAGGCTGAAGAAGCTATCAAAGAAATATATCAAAGAAAAAGATTACTTACAATAACATTGTGTGTCTATTCTACATGACGTACAGAAAAATAATGAAGTAGAGAATGTCATTATTTTAAGACTCAAGTTTTTATGAAAGACATCTATCTAATATTTGTGATTTCAATTTTCTTTATTTAAAAATTATTTCTTTGAGGAGCACTCAGGTCACAATTCATGCTTATTGTTGAGTAACCATAAAATAGTAAATGCAATTTAGCAAAAAAATTAAAAAAGCTGAAAGTTCCAAGGTGATCCTCCAATGTCAATTTAAAAAAAAAAAGTTACATTGACAGTATCTGTTACATTTGTTGATCTCTCAAGTTTTTTCACCTCCTAAAACAATAAATTAGTGACAACCTGAATGCGAAAGGCATTATGCTTAAAAGACAAAACTCTCCTTGTTCTTCATTCTAAGTTCTTAGTGGAAACCTCCAATAGGTCCATCTCATCTGATTCCTTCCTCCCAGTCAAAGGGAACACGATTGATTTACTCACAGGAACAGTTTCCCAGGGGTGAAGCCTACTCTGGAGAAGTACTCCTCCAGCACCATGGAACTCCTTGCCTCAAAAAATGCATCACTACTCATGACTCCCACACAATTTTCCTCTTCCTCATCTGCCAAGCTTAAAAGCAGAAACTCATTACCAAATTGGCATCAAACAAATATTCCCCCAGAATTTGCATGTTACATACCAAATGCTCTCATGTCAAAATGAGAATACAACTTGAGAGGAAAATTGCTGAAACATTGCAGGCTTGACTCTAATTGTGCTGATCTTATGGAAACAAAATGCCCCACTAAGACACTGTCTTAGGCTGGGGGTGTGTATTCTATTTGCCATCTGTGAAGGAGTTATCTTCTATTAATTGGGCAATTTTTCTTTGTCTCTTCCACAACCAATCCTCCCTCCAGAGAGATACCTTCTATTAATGGGTCATTGAGTCTTACTGATAAAATTACATCATCCCATTGTGAGAACTCCACCCAGAGAGAGGAGCCAAGCATTCCTACCTGGTTATAATGTGAGATTTGGAACACCAGAGACACCTTTTTCCCACTGGATTTCTGGAGGAGCAGCTGTCTTCTCCACTGGCTTCCCAGAAGAAGACCAGGCCCATCTACACCACCACTGGACCCTCAGAGGAAAATCCCACCCTTCTACAGGATCCCTGCTCCAACAGAACTACACCTGGCACTGCAGGAGGACTGCAGCCATCATTTAAATCAGGACTGCTACCAACATCCTGACCCACAAGCTGTCAGGTTGTATTCCGACTCTGTCGGTGTTTTTGTCTTTTGAGCTATTGAATTTGTATTTATTTTGAATTTTCCTAGTAAAGAACTGTTCTTCCTATTCCCATATCATATTAAGGGCCTGAGAACCTCTTAATTTCAAAATTATAATAATTCGGAGGGAGGGGTTTACATTCTCTATTTCAAGGGAGGTTCCTGCCTTCTTTAACAGACATCGGTCTTTTCAAACCAAGACAGACACTCTGCCTGAGCAGCACATCCCATGCTGTGCATTCCAGGCAGCTTTCCTTGAGCCAAAGAAAGGAAATGTGCACAGGATGATTTCATAGAGCATGCACGGCCCCTTCTCCCAAACATGCTCACTGCAATGCAGGCTGCTTTTGCAGAGTGTTAAATTCAGCTTGTTGAAGAGTCTTCCAACCCGTTCAATGGCCAGGGTCCAAAAGACACAAAATGCATTGGACTTCTATACTGCTTTGTGGGTTCATGTTCTTCTTATGCTAGACATATGCCCTAGGAAAGTGACTAAAGGGCTTCCAGGTGCTGAATACATCAATATTTGTTTGTCTCTCAAAGTTACAGTGACACAGCTGGTTCTCCACACAAGGTTTATGATTTATGAACTCACAAACCTGAATGGGAAAGAAAGCCAGGAGAAGAAAGAGACCTGCATCCACTGAATAGTTACCTAAAACAGCTAAGGTGCTTACATGAAAATCATTGATTTTAAGACTCAGGAAATAAAAGACACTACTTGAATACATTAATGTAGAAACAGAGAGAGAACAATATATGGAATGGAATTTATTTCTATTTTTATTCTTACTTATCAAGGCAGTTTTGTATTCCTGAATTCTTTTTTTAAAAAGGAAATCCAAAGCTGGAGCACTGGTACCCAAAATCAGGAGCAGACTTCTCTGCTGTTGCTCTCAGTACAGATAAAGCAGGGGTTTTTCCACTACATTTTGCAGCAAGTATGCCACCAAGACAGTGGCATATATACCTTAGTGCAAATTAACAAGGGCTGTTATTTTGCCATTTATCATAAATCTCTTTCTGACAACTCAAAGCACATATTTCATATAAGAAGCAGCTTACAGCAAGGCCCAATTTAGCACACTTCCTGCAGGTAGCAACAAAAAGCTTTCAAATAGTTTCTCAGATACCACTGATATTTCATAAGAACACAAAATTTTACTAATTGCCATCCTGTTGAGTGACTTTTGCCTGAAGAACAAGACACAGAAATACTTGCTCCAATACCAGCATCACCTCCAATTCCTATTGACATCAGTAAGTGCCCTGAGACCTTCAATATTCACAGATTAGCTGAAGTCATTAGTCACAGTAGATCATATTGTTGCTGTTAGTCATTGATTTTCTATTTATGCTTAATGGCAAATTTAGTACTTACCAAAGCTGCCAAATGAACAACATTGACTAGAAAAGTCAGGAATGAAAAAAAAATAAATAAATTACACAGTCCAAATTTTTTCCACATTGTCAATATTTGCTCCCTGGAGCACATCTGAAGAAAACAGATCTTCTGCATTACTAAGTTCACTTTGGTCTCTATAGAGACAGCCCAGAAAAGCGCTAAAATATGGCAAGGTTTCAAAACCCTGCAAAGATTCCTTAGTCATACTCTTATTTAATTCCCCTGATATAATTCCATTAGCTAGTTGTTTTTCTCTAAGAAGAATTTGCATCTTACTAGAAGGACTTCTTTACTCTGAATCTACTTGATGCCATTGTCTCTGGCCAAATTACTAGGATATACCTTAATATAAACCTTCTTTATTTGTGGGTGTGACTGTGGCTTTATATAATCACCAACCACAAAGACAGCTCAATCCTTTAGGAAAAATGGCCTATTTCCCATTTTAAAAAACTCAAACTTTACACTTTTGAATTCTCTTAAATTGCAGACTATCAAGCAAGATTACTTTAAAAATTAGATCAGAAATTGTGCTGTTATTTTTTTTCTAAAAAATTATTTAATACAACTATGGGAAATCTTGGCTTTGAACAAAAGTAAAATCACAAACTCTTCTCTGGCATACTATGATTATAAACATGACATAAAAATGTTTATTTAAAAAAAATAACAAAATCTAAGCTGGGAAGGATATCAAAGAGCTGGAATACTTTTGCTGCTTACAAAGGCCTCCACCTTTATAAGGGAACTCTTGTGAAAGAATGGAAATAGCTTCTTCTCCCAACACCTAGACTTAGTTTTCTTTTACTAGGAATAAGCAGCCTGACAAATTTTGCATTTTCACTTGCTAGGGTTAGAGTGGGACATTTAGTCAGGGAAAATTACATAATAAATTCACGGTCTGGAATTATTAGCAAACAAAAAATGCCATTCTATTAATGAAGCTTGGAAGATCTGAGGAATATAAAATCTAGCATCTACTATTGAAAGCGATCCTGGCAGCAAAAGGCAGTATTTTTCTAATAAATATTTTATCCAGAAGGCTCTTGCCTCCCGAATTCTTGCAGCTGAAAATTTTAAGAACAGAGGATGAAGTCAAAATATAGAACAACAATAAAATGCCCAACCCCTCCCCAAACCTTTTTCAAAATTTCCAAATCTTAAATGAAAGAGAACTTGTCAGAAATCATTAGTCTTTGTTGAATTTAGTGGAGTGTACTAACTAAATGTAAATACTATCAAAATGTAGCAAAGAATTTCAACTTTCTTTTTCACGGGATAGAGAGAATTGGCAGTGCCTCGGTTACTGTTTTCAGCTCCAAAGCACAGTCCAGATGATCTGGAGCATACTAAGCACTATCAGTTACTTCTAAGTACTTCTCAGGAGTGACCTTGAGTTTTTCCTTTCCTCTCATCCACCACCTCTCCCATTTCCTGTGATATTTTTTGGCTGCAATTTTCAAACCTAATTTGTATTGTTTATTAGAAATTTTTATAAAATGCTTTACAGAGTGGGTCCTTTAGGGCTTGTAGAAAATTTTCTATAGACCACTGGAGACTGAATGATCACTATAGGGGTTTGTGCATTTTCAAGAATAGGAGTCCACTCTCAGTGACAAAAGTGGTCCCACCAAGTCTTATCAGGAGGAAGATAATGAGGTAAAACAGAAAGTCTCCAGTATTAGCCTGCTAGGAGTCATATGTGGAATAAAATAACTGGAACAGCAACAAACAGACCTGTCACATATCTTGTGTCTGACTGACTGCTATGCATCACATTTTCCTTTGCTGTTGCCTATTCTTCCCATTTTGATTCAGCATCTGTTTTTCTTACAACCTCTACCTGACTAAAAATCCCTCTTCATACTCATGAAATTCATTTTTGCTCAAATTTTCTACTTAAATGCTGTTATTGGTGATCTGGGATGATTTGTGGCTCTTTGTATTCTACTCTGTGCAGTTCCAATTCTAAACCCCATTAAATGGGGTGTAAATTCAACAAAATGTTAGTACAAATGCTCCATAGGAGAGAAAATAGAACCCTGATATTCCAACATATTTCTACTACACTGGTGATAAACCCAGTGACTCTGATTGTAGTCATACTATCTGAAATGAGAGACATTAAGACCATTTATTAAATCCTATAAATATTGCAAACTTTTCACAGGTTCTTTTTCTATACAAATCACATCCAGAGTGAATACAAGATTATGTATAAGAAATAATAAAAGGACACAAATTATTGTAAGAAATAAAATGTTGATGACAATTGACATGAATATGTTATGCTACAGCATGACAATTTAAAATCAACAGAGCTACAATTTGAGTATAGCCTTAGAAGACAAGTGAAGAAATATAGACATTAAAATATTCTATTATTCACTCCCATACAATTTGCTGAAAATCTTACAGAACAAAGTTTACATAGATCTTTTGTTTTCAGATAAAAATTGCCTCTTAAACCTACTCGACTCCATATTTTTCAGTACTACCATATGCTAGAGGATAAAGAAGTAGATCTGCTTGAAAGTAAGAGATGCACATTTGCTGATTTACTGGAAGTTACTGTGCTATAAAACACTTCTAATCTAGCATGACAAATAATTTGATAGTGTTTGTGTTCAGGGAGAAGAGATACATCTCTTTGGACCTTCACCCTGACAGCCTCTATCAGCCAGACTTTGCAGGTGGTAATTTGCCGGCTCTAAACCCCGAGATTACAAGTGATTGTTTGGGGGAGGGTGATTGTTTGGTAGTAATCAAGGGACCTGTCCATACAACTGTATCTTTTGGCAATGCTAGGATAGACAAGACATGAATATCTAAGGAGGATCAACCAATCCCACTTTGCTAGTGAGCAAGTGAGGCATAGTTCAGTGAGATGACTTCACACACTAAGACAAAGCAAAAAGTAAAGCCTGAACTTTTAAATTCTTTTAACTTACTGATTTAACTTACCAATTTAGTTTTCCCCTATTTTCTTTTTACTTACCTTCATGGCTGTTTTTTACCGCTGTATTATCCCACCACATGAAGTGTGTCTCTCTCAGCCTGAAAGTTACACAAGAAAGCAAAATGTCATAATGTACCTCATTTTCCAAAACCCTTTAAATGTCACTGGACAAGCATGACATTGATTTGTTGGTGTTTTAAAAATGCTGCATTCTCTTTTTGAGATTATTTTTAATGCAATCAGGGTAATTTATGAGTACTGCCAGTTAACTTCTTAACTACATCAGGTTTCACGTATGAATTTCCATCATGATGAACTAAGAGTTTAATAACACAGCTATCAGAGCAGCTAAAGTTGAGAGAACTTTAAAAGCTGTCTTTCAAAGAAGGTATCTTAAATCTTATGAAGGATAAAGCATGAAAAACTAATTTGATGGAAAATAATCCATAGATCTTTGGCCCTGGCCATTTATCTCCTTTTCCTCTAAATTGCCTCTGATTTAAATGCAGGTATGAATGATGGGATAAAAAATTGTGTCTGCTACACAATTCTGAAAGAAAAAATTTCCGGTTCAATTCAAGGGTTGACCTATTACTCAAAGCCCCTTAACAGAGATGAACTAGTCACTTTGAAGAATTTTATTTTTCCCTTCTCTTCTCCTTTCCGTTTTGAGGGAGAAATTACAACCACTGCTTTGAAGATGCTTAATTTGACTCATATAAGTACTGTACATGATGCAGCATAAATGTTACTGTTTCATTAATTATCATGATCGGACAAAGTCATCAAGAGTCATAAGTGAGAGAAATTACATAAACAAATTAACCAGAGAGAGTATCATAGGCTCATTGAATCAAAGAATCATTTAGATTATTGACTCTGACCATTAATGTAGCACTGCCAAGTTAACCACTAAACCACATCTCTAAGAACCACATCTGTATCTTTTAATACTTCCAGGGATGTTGACTCAACCACTTCCCTGGGCAGGTTGTTTCAGTACTTGACAGCCCTTTCAGTGAAGAATTTTTTTCTGGTATCCAACCTAAACCTCTCCTGACACAGGGAGGCCATTTCCTCTTGTTCTCTCACTTGTTACTCAGGAGAAGAGTCTGACCCCCACCTCGCTACACCCTCCTTTCAGGTAGCTACAAAGAACTAATTGATCCAGCCTATCCAGATCCCTCTGCAGAGCCTTCCTACCCTCCTGCATATCAACTCTCCAACATAACTTTGTGTCATCTGCAAACTGAGTGAGGTTGCTCTCAATCTTCTCATACAGATCATTGATAAATATGTTAAACAGGACTGGCCCCAGCACTGGTCCCTGAGGAACACCACTTGTGATCAGCTGCCAGCTGGATATAACTCCATTCACTACCACTCTCTGGGCTTGAAAATGCAACCAGTTTTTGCCCAGGGAACAGTTCATATATTCAAGCCATGAGCAGACAGTTTTTCCAGGAGAATTTTGTGGGAAATAGCATCAAGGGGTTTACTAAAGTCCAGGTAGGAACATCCACATCTTTTCCCAGCAAACAAAGTAGGAAAAATGTTTTTTCTCATGCTGTTCATTACCCATAACTAAGGAGAATTAATCAAGTTTTCAACTGCAAAATAAAAGTGGTTCTACCTTTTGCCAGAATATATTCTATGTGCAAAATACAACTTAATTTCAGGTTAGTTTAATTTCAGTAAAAACATTGACCTAGTTTTGCTTTCTGCTGTGTTGTGTCCAGTGGAGCTGACATACCCACAACTCTGGCAGTGCTAGGTCTGCAAGGAAGTACAGTGACCTCTGGTCAGACTCAGCACTGCTGTAAATTGAGAGAGTTGTGATTGCTCTTCCTTTATGTGTGCTGTGCATGCAGAAACTGAGGCTTCTGTAGTGTAGTGAGTGCAGTGTTTGCTGAGGGCTGCCCAGAGTGCATCCAGCCTGCCCAGAAAAAGATCCACTCTCTCTCTTTGAGCACTGTTAGACCTACTTATGAGCTACATCCTCCCAGGAAGGTTAGTGTGAAGAGAAGTACAATACATGAAATGATTAAACAATTTTTCTGTGCAGCTCTGTGTGTTATTTGGCTAGGACATGTGGTGTCCACATGGAGTTCACAGGCTATACAGTCACAGTTGCATGTTTTGCCTTCCGTTGCAGCACACATGTCGATATTCCTGAGTTCTGTTGCCTTGTTCATCATTCAGTATAACTGCACTGAAGTCCTAGAACTAAGTAACCAACAAAATAAATAAATTAATTAAAAATTTTTGTTTGTATTAATTTATATCCTGCTTACAGAACTACCTCTTTTTATGATAATTCAAAACTTGATATTTGATCATCAACACTATGATCATAGAGCACTTTTCCAATCTTAATGATTCTAATTTTCAATAATTCTAAGACTTTTTGAAAGCCAGTAGTTTAGATAAGTTTAGGATGGAATTCAGTTTTGTACAAGATTCAGGCAGACAGGCTTTCTCAGATTGATTAATGTTCTTAATAACTGCTAATTCTTTCATCTCTATCTAAATTTGGGTTCTTGGCAGAAGTAGATTTTTAGTTATTTTAAAAAAACTCATATTATTTTGATAAGCAGAGAAACATGAAACCAGATAATATTCTCACTGTGGCAAATTCTTGATGCTCATTTTTAGGAGGAAAAATCTTCCCATTAGAATTTTTGAAGTCACTTGAGCAAACTTATTAAAAACCATTTTTAACAAGGGTCAAAACTGGCAGGGTTTTACCTGATTCATACTTTTTCTCAATCCAGAGTTTACTATTTACATCAAAATTTGTGCTAAAATGTAAGGGACTCTCATAATTTATTTCTTTCTCTCTGTTATGTTTTTTGCCTTTTCAGTAACTTCTTCATTTTATAAGTTTTAATATAGATTGATTATTATTTTGGGAGCAGCATTATACGCCTCCAAAGCATCCCTTCTGAGTCAGTCTGTGGAAGAGAAATTCATTCTATCTCCATGCACTGTAAATAAATTGTATGCTAAGAAGATCAGCCTTTTAAAATATCATCATGTCTTTTTTATTTGATGCATCTTCATCTTTCCAAGCTCAATAACTGAACTGTTATGAGTCAGACTAAGAAAAGAGAGAAAAACAAACACAGAGAAGTGCAGTATTACCTCTGCTTTCCATATCATTAGGCATTTTAAATTAGATTATGGCATTATAATCTCTCAGCTAATATTTAGTTTTCCCTTAGCAATTGCCACTGTGAAGTATATTTAATATAGTCCACAACTAGAGGGAATTTGAACAAGATTACTTTAGGTCCACAGTTTTGCAGAAACTATTGTCATCCACATTTAGCATTTTCTAGGTCAACAGCTAATCTTCCAGCCTAGTTGTTAATCAATCCTGATTCTTAAATCTCTCTTAAATCTTGAATGATCATTTGACAGTACTGATACTGAAATCACTGATTTTTCAAGCATACATGTCCTGCATACACTCTAACAAATTTTAAGCCCCCAACCCAGTCCCAGCTCTCAAAATCCCAGTCAATAGTGTCCCCCATTCCCTTTCCATCAGCAGCCATGCTCCTGTGTCCCCACATCCTCTTCTCCCAATGCCCTACCTCAAAGCTTCTTCATTAGTTCCTTTGGCAATTTCAACATGTTTCAGAGAGCACTAAAATATCTCAGATAAAAGAAAACAGACAAGCCATGGGAAGGCAAAGAAGAGGAATCTTCATTGTTCGGGGAAGGGAGAAAAGAGAGTGAATCCAATTCCATCTACTGAAGAATGCCACACAAAGCAGCAGATATTAGTAGAACCAGATGGTTCTCTGTCAGGTTATAAGCCAGTGGGATAGGGATAGATCAGAAGAGCTCTCCCTCAAACACAAACTTTGTCTATTCTGGGATTCTTCTCTGGAAAAAATTCCATCACTGAGACTAGAACTGAGGAGTTTATAACCCAAATGTCTGTACAGCACTAAAAGCCTTTGAGAAAATCAGCATGTTACAATATATCCAGAAAACAATAACAAATTGTTATGCTTGCTCCAGGTAAAGTTCATTTGCTGTAGGCCAAAGCTGTGTGAGAGAAGAGCTTTGGCTTTACAACTGCCCATGAAAATAAAAGCTTTGCAAATGCCTGAGTAGCATGTCTGTCCTTTGGCTGACAGAAATAAAAGATGCGCGAGAAGCTGCCAGAAGCTTCCTCCAAATCCAGCAGAGCCAATTCCTGACAGCTCTAAGATGGACATTCTCCTGGCTGAGGCTGGGCCAATTAGAAGAGGTGGCAATGCCTCTGTGTTAACGTATTTATGAAGAAGAAAAAAGAAGTTATTGCACAGTTGTAACTGTGGCTGGAGAAGAGCAGGGTGAGAATAAGAGGAACAACTCTGCAGACACCAAAGTCAATGAGGAAGGAAAGGCAGGAGGTGCCAGAACTGAGATTCCCCTGCACCCCGTGATGCAGACCATGACGAAGCAGCGGAGCCCATGCAGAACCATGGGGATGCAGAGATCCACCTGCAGCTTGCGGAAAAGCCCCATGCTGGAGCAGGTGGATGCCTTAGAGGAGACTGGGAACTTGTGGAAGGCCTGTGCTGAAACACGCTCCAGGAACCTGCAGAGAGAGGAGCCCATGCTGGAGGCAGATTTGGTGGTAGGACTTGTGACCCCATGGGACACCCACACTGGATCAGCCTGTCCTTGCAAATCCTAGAAGAGTGCACCCACACTGCAGTAGTGTGAGGAGGACTTGTGACCATGGGATGGGCTCCTGTTCAGACAGGTCAGAGATCAGAGAAAGGTTCTTCACCCAGAGGGTGGTTGGGCACTGGAACAGGCTCCCCAGGGAGGTGGTGACACACCAACCTTACAGAGTTCAAGAAGGGTGTAAACACTGCTCTGAGGCATCTGGTGTGACTCTTGGGGTATCCTGTCCAGAGATAAGAGTTTGACTCGATTCTTGTGAGTCCCTTCTCATCTTATCTTGTGATTCTGTGTAAGGCTAAACCACAGTTAAATTATTTTATTTTGTTAGTATTTTTCCAATTATGGTTCTCATTATTTCTTTTGCTACTATTTTTGATCCTTGCTTCCTTCATCTATCTGTGCTATCCACCCATTGGTGTTTTGTTTTATCATAATTACTTAGTTTTTGCTTTTCTGATATTTGGCCTGAAGGACCTATTTCATTTTCTCTTCACACAGCTTAATTTCTTTCCTCTCTAAATCTCTAAATTGCTATGTACAAAATACATTACATTGAATACATGCTGCTATAGAAGCTGAGAATAAATGGTTTGGCACCTGGTAGATTCTGAGTTGCCAAGTCACCACTCCAGATATCTGCAGTCTCATTGTGGAAATGCTAGTAGCATTCATCCTTTGCTCACATACACTATAGAGTTAGAGGAAATAAACAGTCATAATGAATAGAAAACGCTACAATTTAAGAAGAGAATATGAGAAAAAAAATTGACAAAATACTCCTGGAATGGTTTTGTGAGACCTTTAAACATCTTGAACGATTTCCTTCAATGCTAGTGTTCTTAATTAAATTTCACCAGCTCTGCACTAACTCCGGGGTAAACATACAATCCTTGGTCTTTTCATTGGGATTGCTAAACTTTCCCATTCACCAATTTTAATTCTCTTTGTAGAGAAAGGAAGGCTGAGAGAATTAGATTTTTTCATTAGGCTAGAAAAGAGAAAGTTTCAGGGTGAGCTAATCCCAGCCTTCCAGTACCTGAATAAGGAGAGGGACTTTTTGCAAGACATGTAGTGACAAGACAAGGGTGAATAGATTCAAACTGAAAGACAGGAGGTTTGCATTAGAAAAAAAGAAAATATTCTTTACTGTGGGGGTGGGGATACACTGGAACAGATTACCCAGAGATTTGTGGTTGCCCCATCCCTGGAGGTGTTCAAGGCCTGGCTGGATGAAGTTCTGAGAAGGCTGGTCCAGTGAAAGGCGTCCCTGCCACCAGCAGCAAGTTGGAACTAGATGATCTCTGAGGTGCCTTCCTTAAACAAAACCATTCTGTGATTCTACTATTTTTCAAGTAGCCATGACTGTATTTCCTGCTTGTAACACACCATTTCTTCTGTCTTCATCACCATCTTTCTCTTAGAAACACTTTTATTAGTGCCACCTCTCTGTATTAAAATCAGGTAGTCAAAAATAATGACATTGATAATACTTTTCCTTAATCCATTTTTCTGGGATGGTCACTGTATGGTGATAGAGATGCAAAAATTTATACAGTATAAAAAAAAAAAAATTACTTGTACTAGACATCTCTCTTTGCCTCAGCAGGTTTATGTTTTGTGTCAATGTTTTTAATTAAATTATGCTTTTCCTTGCATTTGCTCTTCATAGTCTAACAAATATGTACTAGGAAGTTAAACACTATTGTGTTTGGCAACTTCTATACATCTTGATTTTTTAAACAGAAACTGGTCTATCTGTGTTTGAAACTATGTATCAAGTTACTAACCTGAGATGAGTAAATATAACATGTCTAGCACAATTTATTGAAATTTCACCTCTTTTAAGATCTCTCCACCTTCTGTTATTTCACTCAGAAATTATTTCAGAAATTATTTGGAGCAACAACACTCACAAATTGGGAATTATTTTATTTCTGAAGTTTTTTATTATTAAATAGCAGCAATATTTTAAAATTTGCTTTTCCAGCAAAATTATGTAATCAGATGGTGGCAGCTAAAGTGGGAATGAGGAGACAATAAGGAAATGTATGGAAAGCATAAGAAGAGATTTGGCAGAAATATTATTTTCAGCCTTGCAAGAACTTTATTTTTTCTGTATATATATTGTCTTGGGCGGGATTTAATTTTGTATTTGACATTTACTGTTTTTCCCAAGCAGCACTCTGTTGGAGTGTTACCTTGATGTCCTTTGTCTTGATTGCTTGAATGAAATATAACATTGTTTCTTTGGATGTTTCTTGGACTATATTCTGTATGCATTTGGCTCAGTTTTGTTTGTTTAATTCTTGCTGTTCTTACTTTAACTTTAATTAGTTCAGTGTTCCTCTTTCCACTCCAAGTTGCACAATACTTTTTGAAGTAGCAAAGAAGTAGGTCAGGAGGGAATAATTCTGGTCTTCACGAAATGGTGACATTTTGCTCTTTTTTTTCCATTATGAAATGGAACTAAAATGACCTATAAAACATATTTTCAAGAATATAATTTAAAACATTTAGGACAATCATATTCCTTTGTTATAAAAATTTCTAAACATTTTATGATTAAAACACCCATGATTTGTATTAAAATAGAAGTTATTTTAAAAGCAAATTTGGAAATAAATGATCCAAAACTTCCACAAATGTCATAATGGGACCAATATCTACATGAAAAAGTGTGCCAATTATCTAGAATTTCCAAATATTTTACTTTATTTTTCTAGTTATTTTGTCAAGATTTAGTACTCTTCACACTAGGGTAACATTCAGGCAATACAAAGCAGCCATTTCAAAAAGAAACGTCATGACTTCTGTCACTTAGGGAAATCTTTCTGCTTTCTCTTTTCTCCCCACTCACCTGCTTCCCTATTTTCTTCTGAACAGCACTGAATAGCAATGCTGTCTTCTCTTTGCTCAGGTTTCTGGCAGCCCCTCTCCTGGTGACTCCTGTTCATGGCTGACATCAGCTTGCAGAGCTCTGACTCATTCGATTGCTTCACTTCAAGTTGGCTTTCTTGCCTACCTTTGAATTGGCAACATCTGCTATGGCTTTGTCGCAGCCAAAATGCAGAACTCTCCCCATCTGGAAGGACTAACAGCCATGCTTTACACAACCCTACTTTTGGCATGTGCCTTCCCTGGCTCCACCTGGTCTTTTTCTGCCCCCAATCTCCATAATTTCCATTTGTTCTCCTTCTGCCAGGGCTTCAATAGGTTAATAGGTGATTGACATATTTTATTGTCCCCACAGACCCATTCTGACCCAAATTCAACTGCTATCCTGATACTGATGCACCCTACATAGCATCCTTCTATCCAAATAAAGCTGTCAATCTTTTCTGGTTTGTCTCCCCATTTCTGTCAGCCCAATAAGTTCAAAATATTTTCTTTTCCAAGATTTCTCTGCCACTGGGCTTTTTGCTAAGCACTACTCTTTCTGCTATACCAGTTTATAATTAAGTATTGACTCTAATTCACTCAGTATGTAAAGCTTCACAGAAGTTTATGTTTTCCTGATAGCTTTCAACTAAGATTAGTAAGGAGACATCTACAGCACACAGACATTCTTCAGTAATTCATCTTGCATTTTTATCTCTGCAACATCCTGAAATTGGGACTGAGCTAGAACTGCTTGAGAATTGGACAGGATAAGCATGAAGATATTGGACTGGGACAAAGGACTCAAGGGGAAAGGGCAGGTTAAGGCATAATTTATCAATACTCAGAAACAGAAGTTAAACAAGTATACCTTATTCCTACTAGAGTACATGCTCTCTGGAATTTTACATGGAACCTGGTATTCCTTATTTCACAATATTGTTCACAATTAAACAACAATTTGGTCTTCTGGTGGATAACTATTGTTGCTACCAGTCACTTTAATTTCTCAAATGGCAGAAATTCACATCAATCTAAATACTGTTACTCTGCTGATGAAATGCACAACATTCAGAGTCAACATAAGATGATGTTTTTCTTTTTACAGCATATCTAGGAATCACCAGAAGAAAGTTTGTCTACAGAGAAAATTTAAGTCAGGAGGCATATATCTGTTCAGCAAAATGGGTAAAGTAAAAAAGCAGGTGAATGGTTAAATTTGTGCAGGAAGATGAAACACCAAGTGAAAGCACACTCATCTTAGCCATTTAAATCCCTCTCCAACCACAGTTGAAATCCCTTGCACCATGATTTTACAAAGCACCCTTCAAGGGAAACAAAGAAAAAATATAGTGTGTTCCAGTGGACATGAAATAACTGCTCTGGAGATGGATTGGGGTTTTATATTTAAGTTGACCATCACATTCCAAATTCCTACTTCAGTTTTTGCAGATGCTGTGAGCAACCACAGTAGTGTACCAATTAGAAATGGAAGAAATCACTATTTCTGTAAAGTTCCTCTGCCTAGAGTATGGACTGAGGGTCTGGACTGCAGAATTGTTTAGCATGTGTGAGTTGTGCTCATGCCAATGGAAACTGTGCTTCATATCATAATAGTGTGGGTACTACCTGCCTATTTAATGGAAAAATTTTGGGGCCAGTTATTTTTCAATTTAATTTTTATGCCTGCAGTTAAGATGCCTTGCATTTACACATAGCAACAGCACACTCTTATCTCAAAAAGATCTTGAGAAGATTCAGTCAATAATGCACACCTGATTGAGTGAGGCCCCAGCTGAGAGCTTGTGAAGGAGATCCAGACCTAGCTACTGCTGATTTCAATTGCTCTAAGGGTCTTCAGAGCAAGCTCAGGGCATGAACTCCATGATTCCTAAGTAATGTTTGCCAACATTAAGCACAGTCACCTTATAATTATGTCTTCAAAACACATTTTGAAAATTAAGTAAGCTCTAGAAATGATGGGGTGTGCATAAAAATATTATATAATTAGTCATTAAATGAGCATTACCAATTTTGTGCACAGGAGGAGACAGACATTTTGTGGAAAAAAACCAGCATGGGAACATATCCAAATGTATATGTGAAATAAAATTAATGACGGGTGATGAGGCATCATTTTTTACGAAATTTCTTAACTTGCAAGTGTTCGGCTGTATCATTTCAGTAGTGTTATTCTAATGGAAGTATGCATGTGTAATTGAACTAATGAATATTCTGTATGTACTCTTGATTTCTGTTGATTTCAGCTGATTTCTGACTGTTTCTTCTCATTAATTTCTCATTGGTCCCCAGTACATGATAATATGTTTTGCTGCAGTAATGCTGATTGCTCAGCCTAACTTCTAGTGAATAAAACCTGTAATACATTCAGTGCAGAGCAAGTATACCATATTTCAAGGAGTCAGCACAGTCAGCTCAGATCACTTCTTGTGCAATAGCAACAAAAGCTATGTTTTACCTCAGAATCTCTGAAGCATGACAGACCACTCCCACTGCTTTCTAGTGACACCTTTTGGGGATAAACCCATGGTCTGTGACCTGACTGAATGCACAGACTTGTTCCTCTCTTTTCTGCTGGCATTTTTTGCCCAGCAGTGAGTCTGTTTAAGGCCCCTTTTAGCAGCTGAAGAAGAAAACAAAAGAGGAAAATCAATATATAATTTAAATAAGAATTGAACACACTATGTGTTGCTCTCTTCTTTTGAGAGTTTTAAAGTTCTTCTAAAAGTTTTCTTTGCCTTCTGATGTTTGCATATTTCTACTAGAACTTTCTCACACTGTTCATATAAACAATGATTGTTTTGCATTCTTCTTTGTAGGTAGAAAAAATTTATGAACTATTGGTTTGACAAGTGGGATTGGAGAGATGGCAATTTCACCCTCCAATCCACTGTCATTTTAGGTTGCTATATATTGTAGAGTCAGAAAATAAAGCTCTCTTTTAGTTCCTTTCTTCTCTCTTCTACATCTGACGTCTGTGTGTAAGTTATATTGTGTCATAGTGTGACAACTATGCAGTAGCAATGCAAAGAATAAGCAATCAGGATAAACTCTGAAAGTAAACCCTGTTTGTAGGCTAGGATTAAGGATCTTCTATCACAGCTAGGATTACATCTGGCAATGGTCAAACATGAAAAGATATCTTGAGATTTAAGACTTCAAGTTTCAGAAAAAATTAAGTGATTAACTCTCCAAGGTCCACTGCAATACACGAGTCCAGGAAGTACACAGTGGTTAC
Organism: Lonchura striata; assembly: GCF_050655825.1. NCBI lineage: Eukaryota > Metazoa > Chordata > Aves > Passeriformes > Estrildidae > Lonchura > Lonchura striata. The sequence goes on from NC_140704.1 coordinate 31,000,435, forward strand.
AATGGTCACACTGACAACAGAAGTTTGAAATAAAATGGTCCAAAGTCAGTTTTCAAGAAAAAATAGTATAGCAGCGCTACCTTGTTTGGTAGTATAAAATCCTTGTTTGGCCAGATAGATTTGAGTCTTTTGAATATCTTATTTCATAAAGCACACATCTGTACTTCAGTTGTCCTGTGATTGTTACAGTTTAATATCTTAATTTTAGCCAGTGTGACACAATGACTATGAAGAAGGTGTGCTGGATTGATGCGCTAGGAGATATTATTCATTTACATATTTGTTCACTTTTATGTTTCTTTATTCATAGATATTTAGACCTATGAGGGACTATGGGACTATTGTGATTATTTAGATGGATTTCTTGCAGAACATAAGCTGTAAGCCAAATCATTCATATCTCAAATCAGTAAACTCTGTTTGAGGTGCATCTTTCAGAACAAGTACCTTGCTATATTCCTTGTTCTTGCCTGTACATGTTCTCGTTGCTTCCCTTGCTTTTTCCTCTGGAAAAAAAAAAAAAAAGTCTGTTTTCATCTGAAAACTCCTAGCAACACCCCTTTTTTTTAAAAATCACTCACAAACCCCAGCTGTCATTTATAAGATCCTGCACATGACAGTCACAGATATGCTTAATTTTTGAGCACCTGCTCTGTACCAACTCTGAACAGTTACTGACACAGCAGTGACAATATTGCTCCTGTGTTATACATAGACACGTTGCACACACAGACTGTGATTCTGTGATATAGCTTATCATATGTACAGGAGGCAAGAAGGAAGGTGGTGAGTTATCATGACCTGTCTTGAATAGTTCTTTTAAGTGCTCTTGTTGCTGTTACAGCCACAGAAATCTTGCCAAAAGGGGAAGCCCCCAGGGATGTAATGTTACAGAAGTCTTTATGTACCTTTCTGACTAGAACAAATGAATGGCTGACATCTTTTTGTGCAGGCATGCAGGAGTGTTTCCAGGGAGGCAGAAATCATTGTTGATATAGACCAGAATTATTCAGAAGAGAAAGTGGATCTATTTCCATCCTTTCCTTGTATGTGAGTACCTTTTAAGGCACCAGCAATAGACACTCTCTATAGCGAGGTTTAATTGGGATACACAAATAATGGTCTAGAAATACTTTTATCTTTAAACACAGAAGAGCCAAATGTGCTGGAATAGAGAGAAGAAAGCTGGTGGGACATGGAGGAGACCCTTCAATTATGCATTTTAAGGGAAAAATTGTCCATAGCCTTCCCTGGACCTACCTGGTCTCCTCTGTATCTTGAGGCCTTTATTTTCTTTCTTCTCAAGGCCTTGCTGTTCATTGTCCTTCACAGCACAAAATTCCCACGACTCTGCTCTCCAACAGCCACAGCAGAATCCAAATCTGTCCCAATTTCCTGAAGAGTCATTGCTCTGGCTTCAGCCTCAGGAGTTGCTCTGGGAAAGATAGATCCAGATCTGTCCTCCCTTCCAAAATATTTCACTGAACCCAAGGGCTGAATTGAGATCAAGATTGCTTCTTACCAAAATATGCAAGATATTCTTCTGAATTAAACACTGAAAAGTAAGCTGGAGACTGGAGGAGCACAGCAACAGCCCTGTGATCTCTAGAGCAAGTTGTACAGAAAACAACTGTCCATCCCTTGAAGGAGAAAGTTGTATGCCCCCTTATCCTTGGTGCAACAGAACCAATGACAATAATGTTGAACCAAATACACCATAATAAAAGCTAGTTCTCTGTCAGAATTCTATATTTACTCTATGCACTATAAATGGGCATATATATTTATAGAAACAGTATGTATATGTGTACTAGCTGTATATACTATATTTTAAACTACTATATGGTTTTAATATTAATGAAATATGATTTTTCATCCTATGCCCAAACCAATCTGTTCTTTCCTTATATGTGTCAAATGGTGTTTATAAATTTCTAATGAATTCTCTGTGAAGAATGCAAGAATTACAGCTGCTTTCAACTATAGATACCCCAAGTGAAGTGTATTGAGCTGCACTTTTCTCTGACTGATGGGGCTCTGCAGTGTTGCAAGAGGATAACATGTATAATTAACAAAAGGTACCTCTCACAATTTTATCTTAAGATTTTACACGTAGGGAGATTTTATGTTGCAGTCATGTATAACATCTGCAAATGACATAACCAGTTCATATGACGAATGCTGATACTGAATTTATTGTAAGCTGGGCATGCTGAAATGAACAGCTTGAGTGATTCAAGAAACTACAGTAAATGGTTTCTGCCTTCTCGTCATTAGCAATTTTTTTAACTTTTCCTGCACAATTTTATTTCATTACTTTGTACTTATTGAGAATTTTCATTAGACAATCTCAGTGTTCTGAGACTGAACATGCATAAGAGAGGAAAATGATACTTTTTTTTTTTTTAATGAACTACAAATGAGATTGAGTTAATGGCTAAATCAGTGAAAAAGCAGAGTCAGACCCACTGGGCCTCTGGGCTGAGTACATCTGGGCTCAGATATAACCACCTGCTTGGAATTATTTCAAAGGCCTTGCTACATTGAAGACTTTTCTCATTTGAGTTATCCCTCTCTGAAGAGCTTTCTAAAACACAGTCCACAAGTCAGCTTAGCTAAAGGATGCTGCGTTTAAAATAAAAGAACTAAGGAAAATCATATTTAGGTATTATTTCAAGCACCTTTAGAGGTACTATTATACCACCTGAAATAGATATCCATATATATGTGTGTATATATATATATGTAGGGAGTGAGAGAGAGAGATATATATCAAATTAGGGTCTAATGCAGTGTGCATTGAAGCCAGTAGAGGTGTACTTAATAAATTGTGCATCTTGTCTCTACAGAGTCAAGTGTAACGTGGTACCTTGCAGGAATACTACCTTCTGAGTAGACAAATGTGAAATCACAATTTTATCAAGCTTAACTCTCATTGGTGATTACAGCCATCTTGCTTATAACATTGGATTTTAAAGGAAAGATTCTCAGGTAAGACTTTAAGGTTATTTCATTGTCCCCTGAATTGCTTCTAAAACAGTAAGATAGTAGAAAAATCAGGGATAAAGTGCTGAAGAATACTGCATAAATCCATAAAAATTGTATCTGCAAAAAAAAGAAATTTCTGTGTATTAATGGAACCATGAAGCATATCCATGATGCTACATTTTATAGGTATACTTAAAAGCAAGATGAAAGAAAGAAATTTGTCTTTCTGAAACCAAAAGAGAAATATCGTTTACATGCTATAAGACAGATAATGATTCCCAGAACTTAATGATTCTGCTAAACCCAGTAAACAGTTATGGTACATCTGGAATTTTTTTATTTCTGTATTTTTTTCAGCATCAAATACCATAAGATCTTTAAAGAGGGCTGGGGATTGAGAGGCTTATTGTCTTGGAGATGTTAAAAAGCCTCCTAACTTATATAGGTGTGTCAATCCATGATGCAGGGCCTGTACAAAGTGTGCAGGATCAGATGCTTTTAACCACTCCACCCACTGGCAGGGGTGGGAGTTTAAATTTATGAGTATTTTCAATGTAGAATGTGTATATTCCTTCGATATAACCAGGATATTACATTATTTTTCCCTCATACAAGGACACAAGCTTATGTCATACTTATGTTGAGCTCATCTGGGGGACCAGGAAGTTGAAATTTGAGATTTTCATTGAGACTATTTATTGAACTCAACTGTGTTAGACTGGTAGTCCCCTGGTTTCCACTCTGCTCTGACTTTAAAAGCAAAGATAGTCACTGCTTCCTCCTTTGCTGTGCATGTCAGGATGGTGGTAAGAGAATTCTGGTAGCTCTGCATGCAAAGTCACAACCTCTGGCATTGTTGTAAGACAAGAAATTGAATGTTGGTTTTATGGACCTCATCCTCAATATGAAAACAGAAGCCTGGATTTTGGCATCTAGATTATTAATCCCTTTGCTTTAGGTTTCAGATTCCCCCTGCAGTGTGGTAGGCAGCATGGCAGTCCAATAAATCATATCAACTTTATGCCACTGAGAAAAAGGCAATGACTAATAAAATTCTTAAATATCACCCCTTTCCAGAGCTAAAGGTTAAAGCCAAGTTCAAACTGAGCACTGACGACCAACACTCTGTGTGCCACAGAACCACAGCCCTATTCAATTCTCATCTCACTTCCTTTTAAAATCTTTCCATGAGTATTTATATGGTTACATGTGTATCCTACATTAAATTTAATGTGAGAACTATGTAGTTTGGAAATTACACTGTTGGCATCCCTGGGGCTCTTCATCAACTTTTTTTAAAATTTTGAACTATTCCCTGAAGCCTGCTATTATTTCTCAAGAGCCTGAATTCTTAACACTGGTTTTAATCATGCAATAGTATTACATAATTCCACAGAATTATTGCTGTTTTCACTAAGACAGGTTCTTTGTGGAATAGTAATATTCAGATTCCATGGTTTAAATCCCTACCTTACTATCTGTTTGAAAAATAAATTTCTGAATGTGTTTCTATGGAGACCTGATAGGATGGGGACACAATTTATAATACTGGTAATTGCAAGTCTTTATTTTTCAGATCTACATAAAAATGCCAGTTTGAATAAGCTCTTCCATTAATAAATGTTATTTTACTTTTATCTGGTATCCAATCTTTCATATACAGAGCAATTTTATGTTTGAAAAATAGTAGACAGCAAGAAGATGTCACAACATGTTAGGGTATGTTTTTCAAACAACTCAGGGACTTAGAAGTGTAGAAATCATCAAGGCTGCTCTGACTGCAGAAAATAAAAAGCATTACAATTTAAATTACATCATTCTGTTTTATTGACTCTTTGGCTATGCTGAACACCAATAATTGTTTTTCTTTAACTTTTCCTCCTAAGTCACCCTGAATTTATCTCAGGGTTTTTGTACAGAGAGCTCTACAAGTCCCTCCCATTAAAGAGAGATATGTCATAGCATGGCCTCTACGCAGAACCATTGTGCCAAGAGAATATGTACTATGTGCGTGTGATCCACCAGCTCTATAAGTGTTTATATTCCAGACATATTTATTCAGAATCTTCTGTCAAGATACATCATTCTTTAAAGTACATTTGAGGGGAGAAAATGCAGAGGAAAAAAAGAGATAATGCTTTCTCTAAAAATATACCAAGGAGCTTTAATTTGGTGCAGTTCCAACACCCTTGATTTCCTTTATTTCTTGAGCTGAACCACCCAACCAGTTTTATCTGTGACTCAACAGACCTATGTGAGGTTTGGTTCAATCCTACTTGAGGAGTTAACCACAGATTGATTCAGCTATACGAAGCATACATTTACCAGTCTACCTGTACCCACACACAGAATGTTTCACTGGCTAATAGACTGTAACATTTTGTTTGTCTATTTATGGAATCCCCTATGGAATGGATGTGAGATTCATAATTCATTGTTCCTGTCATGGTGCAAAAGGAGAATTCCCACTGCAGGGCTGTCTGACTGCATGTCCTGGGGTCCAACTCCCTGATGTCAGCAGAACTCCAGCTCTGATCTGAGTGAAACCAGCAGACATCACATAAGTGTTATATTCTGCTATGCATCATCAAGGAAAAGCATTTCTCTTACTTGTATCAGGCTTGTATATGCTTGGCTCTTGTATTCATAGCCTGTTTAGCTCTTGCTTTATTGTTTGATGTAAGTAAAGCAATCTCTTTTAAAAGTAATAGAAGTTATATAATCTTATTTCAGAAGAGGCAGAGAAGGGAAAAAAGATCCACAAAACAAATGCCTTTTTGTCATAAAAAATCAGGATTCTGTCCAATATATCCTGGTATTTATAATCTACTCTTTTCATCTAAAATGATGAAACTCATTGGATAAAGAAAAGTATGGAATGAAATTAATAAACAAATTCAAAGAAAATGTTTAGTACACAGAACCTTCATGTCTATAAAAATATTTACAGTTCAACACTAACAATGACTCTTTTTATTAAAGATCTGTATTTTTCCTTAATTTTTTTGAAGGATATTTGTTTTCCAGGTTCTTAGATTTATAGAAGCCAACAGCATTCCTGTGTCTTCGGATAAGGTTTTGTTAAGCATATGCTGCTAATGTATATGCCTCACAGAACTCTTCATTACATATTAGAACTCTGCAATTATTCTCTTTTAGGGGAGGGATTTAAACTGTACCCTTTGAGTAAAACCAAACACTTTGACTGATTTTAAATGCTGTGGCATGGAGGTGAGCCTGCTTGCATCCCAAAGCTGTGTGCAGGCAGAGGGCTGGGGTGAAGACATGTGGCTCTGCTGCCACAGAACAGTGATGCCACTGAATGACAGCCCACAGGATTGCATCAGCTGTACCACTGCCTGGAACCCCGAAGTGAGCTCCAACGTCTATCAAGATACTGTTCTTTTTGCTTTCTTTTATGCTTGTAAAATGACTTGCAGATATGTTGGCAGTCACAGCTCTTGCTGAAGGCAGTGGGGATTGCAAGTACTCATCTCAAAGTGATTAAAGATCAGATTTATGTAAAATGTAAATATTTCATAACATAGCTGTCAGCCCATTCTGAAGTAAAAACAAGTGTAAGAGAAGACTAAAGGCTTTGGTTTGGTGTTTAGATGAGGACAACTGCTATAGTTTTATTTGATTATTTTTGTTTGAGATCTATTATTTTAACTGTGTCTATTTGATAATCTATATTACTTAGTCAATGCAATTCTTGAATTAGTTATGTGTCTATTAAGCCAGGCACACTTCTTTTACCATGTTAGCAGGAGTTCAGAAATGGTGGTCTTGGTTGAGGACTGCAGTCAGCCTGATGAGGCAGCACTTCTGCTAATGTGCTCTCATGTTTTCTTTCTGTGAAGCCACACAGGAATAGAACTACTTTTCCTTCTCAGAAGAAAAAGCTGGCCAGCATCTCTGTGGCTGAAACTAGTCAATGGGTGCCTCTTGCCCACAGGCTATTTTTGCTTCCTACAGTTATTAGGCATAGGAAATGATTGGGTCCCTCCAAGTCAGGTCAGAGTACAGCTCTGAATAATGCTTTCCTGGGAAACCTCTCTTGTTCCAGGTGCAGTAATGCAACTTGGTTTTAGGCACGTGTATTTAGAAATTGGGGTGAGTAGGTTGTCTTTCTTTTTAGATATCTGCTTGCTGGACTAGGAAATTCAGAGTGGTTTATCCTGGATAGTCTCATTAGGAGTCACTAAAGAGCAAATTACTTTGACATGTGAGATGAGATCTGCTCTTCTATATTTTTATATACACTTTGAATTTCTAGATCCCAGATTTCCATATCTAAAGATCTGGGCATTTAAATACAGCATTTACTATCAAGAATACTTATTATTTACACGAAGTAGATCTCACATATGGTAAGATTTGCTGAAATATATGTCAGGAAAAATTTTATGCTTTCTGTATTATTTAAAATTTCATTCACATTTGAAGGTTTGACCCTGTGTTCATTTAATCAGTTTCTGGTATCTATTAGAAATATCGCTCTCTCAATTTTTGTACCATCCATGCTAAAGCAGATAGCTCCTTATCACTTATGTCTCCCTGTAAAATAAGAACTGTTTTCAGGATGAAATGTTTCTTTGAATACCACATAAAAAAAGGAAAATAACAAAATCAGAATTCATAAACTTTCAGAGAGTGTATAATTTAATTTAATTTGAACTAATTATCCCTAGAAAAACAATGTACTAATTTTACAGCATTATCCATGGCTTTTGCTTTTGTTGTGACTAAACATGTGGCTTGATATAAATTGTCTCTGTTTCAATTTAAAAGAGCATTACACTGCTCTGCAAAGGATCTAGATACAGTTAGGAAGAGGACATATTTTATTCTTTCAAATGAGTATTTTAAAGCACTCAAATTTATATTTTAAAACTTCTTCAGCAAAATATCAGGCAAGTAGGAGGTGAAAAAGTCTTAGACAACATATTAAAAAAAAACCTCCAAAAGTAATATTTTATAAGGACGAGAGGTTCAAAGACAGAACTGGGTTCCAAGACAAGATTGGGAGTCTTGGATTTACTTCTTGCTCCGATGGGGGCTGTTTGTGTAGTTTACATTAGCATGACCGTACTACTTGATCCACCAGTAACAGACCCTTAAAATAGGCCAAAATAGAATTTAGTCTCTCTTTAAGGCCACTTTTCCTATTGAATATCATGAGAAGGGGCCTATTATAACTTAAAATCAGATCTCTTTGCTTCTGTTTTCCCATCTCAAGAATAAATGGAATGGAAAATAAGCAGAGATGCAACTTTGGAAAATCAATTATTTGGATTACCTCTGTAAAAATTTGTTTGATTTAAATTTGTTTGACTTTTCACAGAAGAAACCTGTGAAATACTGAGAATATTGCAGGTGCTATGTTTATAGTTTCTTCAGTCAATTATAATTTACTTTTGTTGGGGTTTTTGTTGTACTTTTTGAGGGGTGGGTATCGTAGAATTTTTAGGCCAGGTAGTCAAAGGCAATTACTCCTTAGCATTTCTGAGGTTGTTTTTGGAAAAAGAAGTTGCTTGCTAGTGCAAAAATGAAATAGTGGGCAGCAACAGTGTTCAGCTTTTGCTTTATTTGTTTTCAGTTCACTAGTACACTTTAAATAACAATAAGTTGGTTTTTTTGTTGATCTTTGTTTGTTTGTGGCTTTTTCCCTTGGACCAAAACAATCTGCTGTTTTCTAGTGCTCTTATCTTTCATTTTGCTAAGTTCTTGCCTTTTGAGATGGCTACCATTTTCTTTCCTCTTACTACAATTCCCAATTGCCTAAAACTCATCAATCAATTCTCTTAACATAAGAGGAGTCTCTTAACAGGAGATTCAACAGAATACAAGAAACCATATCTTGTTTTGGTTTATATCCCTTATTCCAAACCCAATAATATCTAACTTCAGGGGAACATGAGGTGCAATCCATTGATAAAGAAGTCTTGTGTTCAGATCTGGGCCCCACCATAAGAGAACCTGGACCTGTTGGAGTCCAGAGGAGGGCCATGAAGATGAGCGGAGAGCTGGAGCCCCTCTCCTGGGAGGACAGGCTGACAGAGCTGGGGTTGAGCCTGGAAACCAGAAGGCTCCAGGGAGACCTTATAGTGCCTTCCAGTACCTAAAGGGGGCCTACAAGAAATCTGGAAAGGGACTTTTTACAAGGGCATGGAGTGACAAGGTAAGGATTTAAACTGAAAAAGAGTAGGTTTGGATTCACTATTTAGAGGAAATTAATCACTGTGAGGGTGGTGAGGCACTGGAACAGGTTGCCCAGAGAGGTTGTAGATGTCACATCCCTGGAAGTGTTCAAAGTTAGGTTGAATAGAGCCCTGTGCAACCTGATCTAGGGGGTGGCATCCCTGCCTGTGGAAGGAGGTGGGGTTTGAACTGGGTGATCTTTAGAGACCTTTCCAACCCAAGCTGTTCTGTGGTTTGAATCATCATATTGAAAGGAGTAGATGGAAGAGAAAAAGATCACAGATAGTTTTGGCCATGATCTCGCCTGCCTGAGTATTAAAAGAAGAATTGTAGTGGATATTAAAAGTCTTATGGACTTACATTTTCTCAGCATGAGTTATTGAAAAATAATGCAACTTTCAGTAAAAGTGCTACTCTTTTATTATAACCTTAATGCCCACCTTCATTCTGGCTTTTATTGTAACTTTTAAGTAATAAAATGTCAAGCACATTCTTCAGTTAGTAGCAGCTGATTCCTTGAAGAGAAAATTCTTGGTGTTTAAAGCATCTGCCAAGCACCTTCACCTTACACTCTCTGTTGCTGGGTGTGTGCATATGTGTAGGCATCTGTCTGTCTATCCAGACACAGATTATAGTGTATACCTTGGCATATGAAATTTTATCAATCCATGTGTTTCACATGAAATCCAAGAAATTACATGCCTCAGAAAACTTCATAAATAAGAGTCATTCGACATTAAGACTGTTGTGACTTTTTGAGCGTATCCAACAATTGACTATACCACATAATTTTCTTCTCAGGTATTAATGTTACATTTGATATATTCCACACCATACCCATTCCTTTGACATCAGTAGAAATTATAACTGCAAACTCAGTGAGACAAAATTTAAATCTATGGTATTTACAGTTAAAGATATAGCTTGGCAACAGAATTTACAGCATGGAAACCAAGAAGTGGGTTGAATTATTTATCCCATTAGCCTATTATCTTCCTATGCTACTAAGGCAAATAAATGCATTTTGTTAGTCAGAAAATCACTCTCCTTCAGGTTTATTCTTCTTTAAATTGTATGCATTTTATTTGTTTTTTTCTTATTCCACTGTTAAATTAGTATTCTAATATAATATTTTCTAAGGCAATTCAGGATTTCTAGTATCTATAGAGATTATATACTCCATATACTTAACAATATGAGTATGACTTTCAGGTACAGTCTGTAGGCAGCTGAAAGTAGGGGAATTCATTCTGTTCATTTACATGGACTCTGGATCAACACCTGAACTTTTGAACAAGAAGATAAGATTACTGGCAAAACTCCTTCAGCAATTTGTCATTAATTTGTAGCTGGAGGTCATAATATCTTCCCAGCTACATTCACAGAGACAAATTGAAAGGTCAGTATTTGAAAGAACAGTTTTAGCTGTGGTTGCTTCACTGTGAGGTCTGTGACAGGAGTTATTTTCTATTCCAAACATCTGCAAATGCCAAGTTTCCCAGGAAAAAAGCAATAACTAGTGAAGACTAAATGTTTACAGGGAACTACTCTGTCTGGTGCCCCTTATTAAAATCAATTTTATTCAAGCAAAATCTTTCTTGTCCAAGGAAGGCTAATTATAAATACATCTACAAGGACTTTAACATGTTTAACTGCTTACAAAATGGCTCTCTCCAATTAATGCGAGAGAATCACACAGTGTTGTTAAATTAAATGTGCATGTATATGTCCTGAAAAATTCAGAAAAATCTGTAGAAAATAGATTCTATTAAGTTTTGGTTAACCAAGAACTGCATGCTCTAGGATAGTTTAAGAAATCCTCTTTATTAGCATTTGATTTTAAGGGTAAAATACCCAAAAAACCAAACTAGATTTCCAATTGACTTGCAAGTTTCCTGTTCTACTCATTTCTTCTGCCTCTATTTTTTTTTTTTATTTTTAATTATGAGACTAAATTGGGAGGCTTTGGTTTGCTTTGTTTGGGGTTATTTTGTAATTTGATTGGAATTCCGGTTTTGGTTCACATGCTTGCAAATTAAAACATGATCGTTATTGCCATTAGCTAAATGTGACAAAAAGATTTTAACTTATTTTTTAAGACTATTTATAATGACCTGATTATCCAATGCAACCATTATAATATGGTTTTCCAAAAAGCCTAGCAGATGTGTGTGTGAGAGATAAAAGCTTTGGCTGCTGCAGTGAGACTCTGGTGAATAACTTGTCACAAGAATAGCTACTGAAACACTTGTTCTAGTTTTTACACATGCATCTCTCCTCTGCAGCTTATCCTATAAATGGTCCAGCTGTCCCTGTCTCAGTCCCCTGGTAATCTGAAAATTTAAATGAACACAGAAGATGCACGTGGAACAGAGAACATGGGCTGTGCATTCTTACAGAGTTACAAGAAAACTGAGCAAATTAAATAGTTATTTTCTGAAACAAACTTTCTCATGACACGAAACTGGCAACTCTGAGGTAACACGTGCCTCATATGACAGCGAATGTCTTTATTTATGGATGTACAGAGCAGGACAACACAAACACAGTAAAGAGAGTTCACAGAAGTATGGTCACTATGCTGATAGTCCCTCTACAAGGAAGGATGATGCAATCCAAGTGAAGTTCAGGAGCCTCTTCAAGGTGAGTAGCTAAAGGAATAGTTAACATGCCTCAGGGAAATTAATCATATCAATTATGATCATACCAACTGCAAAAGACTCTGAAAAATAGTAACATTTTATAATGCAAGGGATACAGAACTTGGGATAAATTTGGGGATCTCCTTCATTCACACACAAAGTGATGTGTATGAGGTTTGAAAGTAAATTGAAAGATCACATAAAAAAATTATGGTGCCAGAATAGAACCCTGGACAGAGGGAACAGCAAAACAACCAGATAGAACCCTGGACAGAGGGAGCAGCAAAACAACCAGATATCTTTCTGAACAGCAAACATCATACAATGAATGTTGTTAAACTAACATAATTTATCAACAATGTTTCTTTACAGTATTTTTTCCTGATTTTCCTTTCATGCAGGATTAAGAACTGGGGAAAAATGAAGATGTGTAGATAAGAAAGACATATAATGAACAAATATTCTTTCTGTGAACTCTGCAAAATACCATGAATTAAGATATATAAAACCATCACTGAACTAAATAATTTCCTGCCACTTTTGCATGCTGCATTTTTGACTCTTAAAAAAAAATAAAACATTACAAATAAACAGCGATGGATGAGAAATGTAGAGATTACTTACCTCAGCAAATTCTAGGTGCTATATGCTTTATCCCTGTCAAATTTGGTACTGTGAGGAAACTTATTCAGGTAAATCTGCATTTGCCATTATGTTAGATTTAGAATTAGACAAAAGGAAAATAGGAATTTATCTGAACTGTTTCTTCCATTAGATTTTTTTTCCTTTCTCGTTCTTCCAGCTTCATTGTCACTTTTTACTTAAAGAAATTGCTACTCTGAGCGAAACCACCTATTTCACAGATTGGTATGTAGATACAAGCTATAAAATCAGGAAGGACTTAATAAACAGAAAAGGAAAAGGAAAGTCAGCTATATTTTGCAACCACATTTTAACATATCGGAATGATGATGAATTTCCTTCTCTAATAGCACTGATGGTCAGAGATTTCATTCTGCATAAGAAATGAGGAATTGTTCATTTCTTCCTTGCTTACTCAGGATTACACAGAATTTCCTGAAATATAAATATTGAAATTCATAACTAAGGGCCTATGATTGTTTCAAACTTCCAAGAAGATATGTGTCATAAGAGATTCCCATTCTTTTTTACATGGATGAAGTCCAGCAACAGTAAAATGTTCTGGAACACTTCACACTTATATCAATTGACATTAATCCTCTGTTTGTACAAGAAATATCACAACCATGTGGGAAACATTTACTGGACCAAGAAGCAAAGAATTTGAAGAAACCATACCCAGTGTGTCAGTGATTGATGAGATTTAGGTTAGTGGGAGGAAGAACTGGCATTAAATCAAGAGATATTCATACAAACTTCATTTTACTGTGTATTTGACCTTGTTATGAAGTTATTTATAGGTGTAATTTACTTAATCAGTAGTTCTGTGTCTGGCTCCTGTTTCAAGAATTCATCAAAAATTCATCATCTGGTCTGTTCAATAATATATACTTTAAAATGGAAGGTAACAAACTATAAATGACATAGAAGGGAAAGAAAACACATCTGCTATATATTCATTTTTAATGGATATGATTCACAGAAGTGAGTGCAGGTAAAATGAATGGGAATATTAGTTTGCAAGATAGTAAACAGAAAGAATTAAAACATGTTTCTCGTTCATAAGAATTTCCCCATTACTGAAGGGAGTACTTCAGTACTTCTCATTAATGAAGGGCAGTACTTTTACTGCCCTCATAAGGAATCTTAACTTCAGGTCATTCTGCCACCCTACAAATTGACTGCATTGCACAGATCCCTGCTTGTTATAAAGGGCCCTGATGTCTGTGACCATAAAAACTCATGGGGAGTTTTGGACCCTTGAAACTCATTGATTCTGAACTGGTAGCTACAGCTTTGCTGCAAAGGTCCAGATTTCCAGTCTGGTCCTACGCAACACCACAGAAATGGTAACAGGATTTGGATACACTATTTAGTGTTGATCTTTGTATACCCCTCATTACCTGAAAGAAAAATCTTCACTGAAACCAGCACAAATGCTGCTGTGAGCAGTGAATGGGATGTGTTCCCAGACTTGTAGTTTTTGGTATGTATCTAGCAAGTATTGTGTAAGAGGAGACAGCTCCAGACAAATGGGGAAATGGGATATGGAAAAAGCCTTCTTGCATAACCTTTGATTCATCTTACAATAAAACTGTGTTCATGTCATTGTTAGTGACAAGAATATGTGTGTAATCCTTGTGGGATTTATCTCTTGGTGAGTCTTAATCACTTCTCCCTGCATGCTAGTGAAGGGCTCATGTCAGCTGTCAGAGTGCAGCCAGCAATGCTCAAACAAAAACTTCTTCTTAAAGCCTTGCTGATAAGAGTTCTTATTTTGATTCCAGTTACTGTCAGAACTGCAAAAATCCCCAGGCATTTCTTAGAGTAATGAAGTGGAAGATTTCTCCCAGAGGAAGATGGTCAAAGTTAGAGAGACACACATTACCTTGTATTAGCAGTGCCAGAAAGCCCTATGCAGAGCTTTCCAACAAGCCTCTGAAACTACAGCAAGTAATGGCATGTCAGAGTTATAAAATGGTGAGATGGACAGAAAGGCTCTTAGTGAAGGTAGCCAGAACTTTTATGCTTGGAAGAAATAAGGTTATTCTACTTTATGAATTGCTGATCAAAAGACTTGCAAACACTATATATAAACATTTCTTAAAACGTTCAAGTTTAGTTGTGATGTAGAATTGAGAGCTACATTTCCTGCAAAGTATTTGTCTAAGCTATTTCAGAAGCTTAAAAGTGAAATGAAATTTCTCTTGTTGAAATCCAGGTATGGCTGTCCTCCTTTCTGTTTTACACCAAAATAAAATTGTGAGCCCCATGATCTGAGGGAGTTCTAAGCTAACGTGTGAGCCTGGACCTCCTTCTGCTTTGGTTTCCTTCTGCTTCCAGAGTCCAAGTCAGAATTTCTGCTGTTTCAAAGCCGCTTCTTATATTTATTCCAAATAGAAGAACTTATCACCCTTCTCTCTTTTACCTCTTCTCTCAAAATTTTTGAGGTGGGCAAAGACTGACAAGCTGTGAAACTTCCCTTTGGCCAGTAAAACAAATAGGTCCAGAAATTCCAGATGAATTTCTAAGTCATAAATTAGGCAAATGTATGTGCTTTTCTGTTGCTCTGATTTTTAAAAGTGTTAAGTTTTCATTTATAGTTATTTTGAAAATTTTAAAGTTCTTTTAAAAGTTTTTTATACCCTCTGATGTTTACATATTTCTACTGGAGTTCTCACGCACTTTTTATGTAAACAATGATTGTTTTGCATTCTTCTTTGTGGGAGTTGATGGACAGTTGATGGACTGTTGGTTTGGCCAGCGTGGTTGGAGAGGTGGCAATTTCATCCTCCAATCCACCGTCACTTTTAGAATTCTGTATATTGCGAGGTCAGAAATAAAATTAGGTCTTTTTCTCTTTTGAATTTATCAAACTTCTGTGTACTCATTTCATGTCCAATAGTGACACTTTTCCATGGACAGTTTTGAATTTAGCATGGTCTATTGGCACAAAAGTTTGGGATTTACTGAATTAGAGAACATAAATAATTAGAACAGAAATAATCAGAATTGCAATGAGAAGTGTTGGAGCTCAGCACAAAACTTGAGTATGGCTTTTTCTACAGTCTCTTTTATATGCAGTTGCACAGATGAACTGGTTTAAGTTCTTTATAGAACTGGGGCCCAGCAAGTAGGGAGTTAAGAGTAGAATAAAATATTCCAAGTTTTTAGGTGATAAAGAGGAGAAATTATATATTTTAGATAGCTAAATATACTTTAGTGACATACTTTTGATGGAAAGATAGTCCCCAAAGAGTTGTTTCTTCCCACAATTATATAATGAGCTATTAGACTGACTTCAGGAAAAGTTATAAACACAGAGCTAAACAAGACTTCTTACTAGGGTTTTAAGAAACCTTTAATATTGAGCTCAGGAGTGTGGGGGGTTTTACCATCTGTAGTATTTCTGGGCTGTTTGCTTGGTTTTGATTCTTGTCCTGGATCTTTTTATGTTCTGGGGAAGTGTTTGCAGCAGTTTCAAAGTTCAGACAAAGAAGAGTTTGTTCCTCAAAGGAAAATTCATCCTTTTTGTTATGGAGACAGAAATGCACATCAGGGTCCCTAACATTTTGATACTTCATGTTTGTCCTTCCTCATGCCCCTTATTGGGGTGGATTTTGGTAGGTAGCAACAGTAATGATAAAGAATCCATCAGATTCTTAATTTGGCTGCTACATGAATTGGTCATTTTCTCATCTAAAAGCAATGAATCTTCTGTCTTCCCAGGACACCTGAAAATGATAGTCTATGTCAATTATTCCTGTTATCTCATTGTATTGTTACCTTTTTGTGGTTGCAATCTTACAAACTCTTTTTATTTGTAGTGGTTACCCACAATGTAAGATTTGCAATTAAATAATACCAAGTGAGTCAGGGCCTTCAGAAGAAAATGTAGCTGATAGAATGCTTCTTATTTGTGTGATAAGTATTTTTATTAGAATTAGATTACAGATTCCTGCTCTCCCCTATTCTCTTTAGCCATTCAGAATAATTATGGGTGGATATAAGACAAAATATTTCTTCATCTTCCCATGTAAGATAATTGTTCATAATGGTGAAAATGGATGATTTGCATGTTTGCATAGTGAACTGCAAATGAAGGCAGGCTGCGTGCAGGGAAAGCAATGACAGCAGTGCACAGGGCCCCACAGGCACTGCAGGGTGCCTGGTGAACTCACTAAGCAGTTAGAAAGCCTTGCAAATACCAGTGTTCCAATGCAGGAGTCAAACTCCAGCTCTGCTACAGTGATTGTGTTTACATTGTAAGAGGCATTTAATAGAGTATAAAAAGTGAAAATGCCCACAGATTGGCTCTCCACAATTCATTGTAGGGGGCACAGAAATTCCTTTGTTTGGCTTTGTGTGTTTCATCAGAATAATTAATGGGCCTGACAATTTAATTCTGTGTAATCATATTCTTATAAGCAAGTCTACAACTGCTCATTTATCAAATTCTGCAGGCAAAGCAGAAATGTTGCAAAAATAGGCACAAAATAAAACCAAGGCTCCACTGAGTGCTGAGGTACCTGAAATTTCAAGGAAAAAAGAAGGCCATGATACATAAGTGTGAAAAATAGATTGTTCCATCTTTAAGTGAAGATTTTGTGCTGCACATGTGAAAGAGTAGGAATTAGATTGGACTCTTCCTGTGGTTCGAATTACTGGTAAACAAAAATCATGAAGAATAACAGGATGTAAGGGATGTAATGGGATGGTGTGGCTAGTATGAGCCACTATAAATACACCTAGGAAAGGTGTATTTCTTTGAAGCCACTTTTGCCCTTCCTGATGGCACTTTTCCAGTTGAGAGGCCAGACAATGACCAAACACAAAGTCTAGAGTCCCTCTAACCATCATCCCTATCCAGTTTTCTACAGTACCCTCAAATAATTACAGTTACTGTTATAATTTTATAAAAGTGACTTAAGAGCTTTGAAGGTGCTTAAGACAGTGAATATGTAGTCTAAAGAGAATTGATTAATGATCATTAATTATATCAGGGTTTTAATAAACTGCTTTATATTGTGCTGAACTATCCATGAGCACAAGTGTTGCATCACATTTGATACAAGAGTTATTCTTACCACTTGGCACCCTGATGCCATGCATTTCTTTTGAAGATAGAGTATTAAGATTCAAACCCCAAAATTTATGAATTATTTATAATTAATTTTAGTTCTTACCAAATTATCTATAGGATTCAGTTATCTCCCAAGGGATCCGGCCTTAGGCATGCAGAGTTCACAAAAAAGAGCTGGTCTGCTGTTATTTCCAACTTTATCAGGAGATGGAAAGTCATAGAATCATAGAATACTCTGAGCTAGAAGGAACCCATAAGGATCATCAAGTCCACCTCCGAGCCCTGCACAGAACATCCCAAGAGTCACACCATGTGTCTGAGAGCATTGCACAAAGACTTGAATTCTGTCAGGCTTGGTGCTGCGACCATTTCTTTGGGGAGCCCATTCCAGAGCTCAACCACACCCTGGGTAAAGAACCTTTCCTTAATATCTAACCTAAATCTCCTCTGGTACATCTTCAGACCACTCCCAAGTCCACTTATTTCAACTCAGATCTGGTGTCTCTGTCAGTTGTTAGCAGTGACTCTCAAGTAAAGTGGGAGATTCCATGGCATTTCAGATTTGAGGAAGATGTCACAAGTTTCTGACAACATTGTTTGTTTGGAGTAACAGCCCTACGAGACCCTGGGGCAACCTATTGTGACTCACTACTGTTTGCAAGTGTTGGGTTTTGTGGAGCTTTGTTTTTCCTTTTTTTTTGTTGTTGTGTTTTGTTTATTAGTTTGGTTCATTTTCCAAAGAAGCATAACATTAATTTCATGCTTTCAGGACATTAAATCATACCAAGCAGTCTTTGTCTTGTCTTTTATGTCTTTTTATTCACTTTTGTCCTTACTAACAAAGACTGCAAATGTTTTAGCAGACTGGAGGTTCTTATCTGAGATTTCTTTTAACCAAAAGCAGTAAATGCTATTTTGTAATAAAATCACACTATATATAGATTATACTCTGACTCTGCATTCTTTCTATTTAAAATTTCTATTCTTTTGTCATTTTCATTCTCTGCCAGAACATTACCTACACATTATAGAGGTGTACTTATCCAAGCTGTGCATATTTTGCACTGACCTTCTAGGACCCAGTTTATCCACTTGGTGAATGCTAACGCATACCTGGACTTCACCCAGGGATGAGCTAAACAGATCCTTTTCTGAAGAAGACTAAGAACAAAGAAGTTACTGCTTCTTGAGGTTCCATCCCTCTCTATTCTATGTCAGTACCAGAACTCTCAGGTTTGTATGGACTCCAGTGATTTCATGCTTCTCTTCTGTTTAATCCTCTCCACAGATCCTTATTTATCTGCACAAGTTATTTAGCCTTGTAGGGACAGTGCACTGATATATTCTTGCACTACGCCTGTATGTTTAGCTTTGCTGCAGAAAGATTTACTATTGGACTTTGAGGACACAGCTAACAAGGCAGGTACAGGCTGGTTTCCAAGAACCAACACATCACACTGGATCAAATTTTAAAATCTGAAAAGTATGACTTCTAGGACAAAAGCACTTATTCAGAGGCAGGTGTATATAACTTCCAGAATCTGAGACATCTTTGAGATGACAATCCCTAAGCATCTGGCTGTCCTTGTCCTTCCTCAAAATAAATATGGATACCTGCTCCATTAGCGGCTGCCACAAGTGTTAGAGCACTAAGCACACTGGGTTTGGCTGCCTGGACATAGCATGCACAGAGGTAAAGGTGCCAGTGTCAAGCCTTGAACACTTGGAGAATGCTCTGCCAAGAAGCCTTGTGAGAGCTTTTTCTCCATTTTTACCCCCCAGCCCACTTTGTTCAGGGGCTGCTCTTGAGCTAAAGTGCAGCCTTCTCTGTGAATGTTCTTTTATCTGCCTTGCTCTGATCCTCTTTTGTGGTTTAACCCCAGCTGGCAACTAAACACCATGCAGATTTTTGCTCTTTTCCCCTCCAGTGGGATGGGGAAGAGAATCAGAAGGATAAAAGTAAGAACACTTGTGGGTTGAAATAAAGATTAATAGGCAAAGCAAAGCAAGGAATTATTCACTGCTTTCCACGGGGAGGCAGGTGTTTGGCCAATCCTAGGGAAGCAGGTCTCTGTCACATATAATGGCTACTTGGGAAAACAAACTCTATCACTGCAAATCTTCCCCCTATCTTCTTCCCCCTGATTTATTTGAGGAGCATGACACCATCTGGCATGAAATATTCCTTTGGCCAATTAGAGTCAGCTGTCCCAGCTGTGTCCTAATAACCACTACGAAGCAAATTAATTATACCCCAGTCAAATCAAGCACAGCACCATGACTCACTGAAGACTTTCTGGCTTGTCCTCAGACCTGCCTCATCCCTATGCACTAGATGGATAATGACTGGACTATTGAATGATCTTGCTATCATCCAAGACCTGCTCTCTATGCTCAGACACTGTGGGCTTTTCCCCAATCCCTGCTCCCTCTGGCTGTGGAGCAGTACCTGCCCTTGCTGCTCCTTGACTATTAGAAAGAAAAACTGTCCATGTGTACCTAGAGACAACACCTGGCTTTAGAAAGTTCATAATTTTGTTGCCTTTAGTCACTATCAGTTATCTCCAGTGGGTGACAGAGACCTTTAAGATCAGGATTTCCCAGTTGTATAACTGAGGGTTTCCTGTAGCATGTAGCACATGGGAATCTACACCATTTGTGTCCAGAAGTAGACTGTCTCAAAGTCATACAGTTGTTATTAATGAGTAGCATGAAAAGATAGATCAATAAAATGGCATTATCTGCCTTCTCCATGACCAATCTAACAGCAGATTTGTAGCTCCAGTTCTATAGTGGTAAGGGATCCAGGCTTCATGATGGCATTGCTCCTGCCCTGGAACTCAAGGGGTGTAGGGTTAGCTCACACTATAGCACAGATACCAGTTTCTCACCAGGACCTCTAATGCATTTTTTTTTTTTTTTAATCTTGAAGCTCATTCTTTCTTGCTAAACATCCCATGTTAAAGAAGTTGGTACTACATGATCTGGAAGGTCCTTTCCAACCCACAGATTCTATGATTTCATGACCAGCTTCAGTGACCAGTATGCAAACTGGAAGAGACTAATTCTTGCTACACTTTTAAGACCTAGGGAGGGGACTATGGTGGAAAACTCTGAGATTTTTAAAATCAGTTTATTATTGCCTACTTTTGAAAACTGTGTAACTTCTAATTGTCATTCCTTATGCATAAGGAAAGTTGTTACTTCCTCAATCCTCACACAAGAATGCTCACACACAGACACTCTGCCACCCTGCCCCAATTCTTCATGGAAATGTACAATTAAAATTGTGCCTGTGAGGACTTAGACTAGGAAGAAATAGATGAAATTTATTGTGTAAAAGTTCCTGTCGTAGACTTCTTAAAAAAATCTACTATTTAGGATTATAATTAATTTACCTTTCTGGAGTAGAGGGGTTGGCTCCATTGGCAAAAAAAATAAAAAAGTTATCATCATTAAATTTAGTTATTGGGGTGTTGTGGCATCTATCACAAGTCTATTAATCCCACAACATAAATGCCATTCACAGATTATTTTTGTCCTTCCTAGACTGTGTACCTATAATGAAATTCTTTCCACCATCATCAGAACATCTTGCTCCTTTCATAGCAGGACCTGTACATTCTAAAATGGAACATTACTGGAAAATTGCAGCAGCCTGTTATGGTTTGGAAAAATTGCTGTATAAAGTTTTTTTTGTTTGTTTGTTTTGTTTTTTGTTTGTTTGGTTTGGTTTTTTTGGGTTTTTTTGGTTGTTTTTTTTTTTTGTTTTGTTTTGGTTTTTTTTTTTTGTTTTGTTTTTTTGGTTTTTTTTCTGGTGATGTCTACAAGTTAGAGGATGAGCCTTGGAGAATGAGGATTGGGAAAACATGTTGTGGGAGCAGTTGGCACCAAAAAAGGCACAATTAATAAAGTAGGGAGCTAACATCATAGCTGTTTGTATCAAGAGCTGATGATAGATCTCAGTCCATCACGTATTGCTGAAATTCTGTAATTGCACTGAAATAGTGGAGCAGTAGTAGCATTGACCTAGGTCAAAAAATACTATTTCTTTTTCTCCATGCACATATGTTAAATTTAATTCAAAACATTAAAACATTATTTTGAAATGACTTTGGAGAAGCCTCATAATGGTTTTAACTAGTTAACTATGAAAACACATTTAATCAAAGTGCTATCTCAGGTAGACAAGAACTGCAGCCACCAGAAGGATACAATGGGTTCAGTTTCCATGGAAATTTACTCAAAGGAAAAGGAAAGGTAAGCACTTCATCTATAGATAGGTTAGTAAAATATTATTTAAAACACTGTGAAGTCAACTAGTCTGCTATTAAAAAAATCGATGAAATGCAATAGAAATTTTCTAACTCTATACCTGTAAAAATAAGCAGCATAAATTTCCAGAGATAAAAGGAGCAAGAGAAGGGTTCAAAACATTACCTGTTAATAAGTTTGCTTAGTAACAGGCATAGCCTGCTGAGTGAACTAAAGCTGTCTTTACCAAAGTCCTATTTTTAGAATGAACCACTGCATTCTGCAAGCTCACCTATGACTTCACTGGTTAAATCAAAACACAAAAAGAGTCAAAAATGATGATTTTTATGACTACATCTACCAATATAAATGAGGGGTTTATGATGTTTTTTATTGATCATCATTTTATACTGGTGATATTTGGGTTTGTTTAAAAAATTCAGGAGTCCTTAAGCTGAGTGTGGAAACAAGTGATTTTTAGTAAAGGAAACAATTGCTAGTTGAATATATTAACAAAAGGGGGGTTTTATTATTTTATTGTAATCAGTGATATATGTATGTTTGTATACAATATTCAGTAATGTGTATTTGTATCAGTATTCAGACTGTTTATTTGGGCTTTTTTGTTGCCTGTTGGGAGTCTGAAATACCCTAAGGGAGTCAGAATGAAGCCTTTTACAAACAAGGTCTGTATCAACTCAGTTATTGGTCAGCATAATTCAGAAATATAAATATCTTCTTAGTAAATTAAACAGCATTAATCCAAATGCAAATGCTAAATTCCATAAGCAAAAGCTCTCAGAGATGATTATTAAAACTCAGTTTAATTTCAGTGAATCACAGTCCCTCTGAAGTCACTCTGCTGCCTGCTGGCTGTACGTTAGATTGCACATCAAATAAAAATCAGCCAGTGCCTTTTGTGACATTGACATATTTTAGAGGTAAATTCTTCTCATTAATATTTTCTTGAATGAAGGACTTATGAAATTTTGACCCTTCGCTCAAGCCTTTGTGAAGGAAATAGATAATTCCTGGTGATATTCAGTCCATGGTTCAAGCAGTACTGGTATAAGCCTTCCTTCATTATTTCTTTCATTAATGAAGCAAAGCAATTATTTATGTTCTATTTTAATTTCAACCTGCTGATTTCTGGAAAGGCTTACATGTGATAAACATCAGCTGTAAATGTTAGCTCTTACTACTTTGTCCACTGGAGGTTTGTTTGCCTCTCATTTTCTATCATACAAATGGTGAATCTTTCATATGGGGCAATGCTAACATGAATCCATAATAAATAATTAGATCTATAACATCCTTGCAGAAATGTTGCCATTTTAGTTAGCTACACTGGAAGGTAGCTAACAAGGTCCTGAGATTTATGTAGTAATTATCTTTTGCTTTTAGGGTCTGATCCAGATTCCACTGAAGTTAATGCACGGTTTATCATGCCAAGAGCAGTTGCTCAATGCTTTAGGGGTGAACTTATTAAAAAATAATAATAATAAAAGTAATAAAAAATTAAAGCATCATCTTGCTTTTGTATTAAAGTAGGAGATATTAAGGAGATAATTAGGCTTGATGAAACATTATGAGTTTGGCAGTCAAATGCAAGAACCATCTCAGAATAATAATTCTATTTACAAGATATACAAGATAATTTTTAGTCAAAGTAAAATAGTGCTAGTTCAAAAGAAAGAGTTGAGAATCTGGCTGACAATTGTTTTTTACCTTTTGGAAGGCAGTGGGACTTGTAGTAAAACAGGTCTCTGTCTACCCGAAAAATATTTTCATACAAACATTCATAATCTCACTTTGTGACTGGACCTTTTCTTTTAGTCCTACAGAAATTATAATATTAAGTAAATATAATAATGAATATGACATTGTTAGGATGTATACCAAATAGCAGTGTTGTGAATCTGTGAAAGCATGGAGCATCCCTCATGCAATGACAAAATAAAAGCATTTTATTTCATATATATCCTAATACTGAAATAAACTGCTATACAATTGCATGGCATTTGGCAGAAAGAAGCACAGTTCCTACAGTGCTGAGGATATCTTAGTTATGATGCTACCATTTTAGATCATCCAAAATGTGTGTGTCATATTTATTCCTGAAATGCTTCCTCTGAAGAACTAAACTGCTATTTTAATTGCCTAATGCAAATTCCCCCCCAGTCAAAAACAAAAGCAAACTAACCTCTCAAATGCAGATAATGAGAACAAATCAATAATACCATTGTAAAACAGTACCAGCTTTGAGAGACAGATGCACAAGTAAATAGGTCCATTTGTTTTGAAATCCTTCCTGAACATCATGACTCATCTTCTTGTTCTATTTTGGGCTCTGTCGTGTGTGTGTGTGTGTGTGTGTGTGTGTGTGTGTGTGTGTGTGTGTGTGTGTGTGTGTGTGGCTGAGGTCACACAAGCCAGTAATCCAAGGGACTGAAGCAATGTGTGTTGTCAAAAAGAAGAGTTTATTACGTGGATTTGCTGTATAGAAATGTCTTTTCATGCTCTGCCTGTTCATAAAAGGATATGAGCAATAATCTACCTTGTCTCCAATGACTTAAATCTTCTTACTCAGAATTGGAACTAGCTTCAAATTCAAATCTAACCCTTTATTTTCAAGGAAATCAGGAAAAACCAGTTAAGAGGCTTTTTGATTTCATCTGGAAAGCAGTGTGGGAGGGGTCAGAGAAATAATATATATTTAAAATAGAAATAGATTTCTAGATTTAGATAGTAGCTTTTGCTGTAATAATGCCCTCAGGAGACTGGAAGGGTCACTTTTTATGCATTCATCCTCTAATTAGGAAAAGTCAGTACCTATGCAGTTGATGAAAAGCATGATCATGAGTGCTTTTTTAGCTTGGGTGTTAAATTTGAGGGCTGCAAAGAGTGCAGAACCCTAATGTTCAGTGGCTGGGACATCTGCACA
The DNA here is from genome assembly GCF_050655825.1 of Lonchura striata. Classification (NCBI taxonomy): domain Eukaryota; kingdom Metazoa; phylum Chordata; class Aves; order Passeriformes; family Estrildidae; genus Lonchura; species Lonchura striata. Next base: position 31,025,192 of record NC_140704.1, read on the forward strand.
GAGATGTCAGGCTGGGGCTCCTTCAGGGCACATGAGTCATCTGTGGCTGGCAGAGAGAGCTGTTCAGCATGGTGAGCAAATCCCCCTGGCCAGAGCCTCTCCCACCTGGAGAGAGCAGATCTGTCGGGAAGGGAGGGAGACGAGATGCCCACCATTCACATAGAAAATGCTGTGTTTCTCTCCAGTTTTTAAAATTCTCATTTGCCCTTTTGAGAGCTGGGAATATTGGTGTATTTTAATACAAACCTCTGGATGAAATGATGACAGGCCCTTAAAATCAGTGAGAAGAATAAAAATCCACTAGTTCCAACAGGATGCTGTCATTGTGCACTGCACCGCTTCAAAGCAATCCTTGGTTTTTGATTTCACAGTTTTGGAATTCCAGGGACAGCATTGTGTTACAAACAGGAAGAAAATGAAGCCTGTGTACCGTACTATGCAGTAAAAATTCTGGGCAGTATATGTCTGCCTCAGATCATAACTTTCAAAGAAGACTTTGTTGGCAGTTTGGTTTAGGGTTTTGCTGCTGCTGCTGCTGCTGATTGCCTATTTCATTTTTGAATTTTTATTTTATTCTTTTTCTACAGAACTCCAAAGCTTTTCACAATATGGAAAGCTACTATATTTTCTACCTTAATTAGGATGGGGATAGGTGTTTTTAAAACACTAAGATTTCTAGATCCATTAGGGGGCTTCAGCAGACTCTAACAAAAATCTTCTCTAGATTTAATTCTTTTCACTAGTGTCCTGAAAATAATGTCCAATAGGAAGAAAGTCGTCTTATGGCTAGAAATGTCAGGCTCTGCACTCCATATGCTTTCTGACCTGTTAGGCTCTCTTAACATTTCATCCAGGACTTGCTGTAATGGGCATTCTGATACTACTACAGCAAAGCATTGAAAAACAAAGAAATGATTTGCAATCAACAGTAGAATAACCAGTATAAGCTTTATGAAGAGTTTTGAACGCAAGGTCATCTTGACACCTTGGAATCAGCAGATAATGTACACAAAAAGGTATATTTCAAATTATAGCATAAAATTCCTTGTGTTTCTTTTTCTCTTACTACATATAACCAGTATACTTTATGGTGGATGGCTTTAAAACCCTGCAAGACCTTTTCGGACTAACAAATAAAGTAAGTGAAGAAACAGTGCTTATATTTTTCTAATCAATGGTCCTGATGCCTTATGAACAGAGGCTAGACTTAGAACAGAGTCTAGACACTGGTAAAGAAATAAAGTAGGTATTTATTAAAAAGGCCTTCAAAGGATACACCCAAGATTGACAACGGGTCACGAGTTTTCACACTTTTATAAGTTTTGGTGTATTTACCTATTGGGGTTAATTGTCCAATTACAGCTTCAGGCTATGAAGTCACATCCTCCCAGATTGCTCACCTCAATTTGTTGTTTTTATACTTTTTGGCCTGAAGCTGCAATGATGTCCTTGGTTCTCAGGCTGGAAAGGGATTTGTCTAACTAAACTATGAAGAGAAATTGCCAACACTTTACATGCAGTTCAGAGTTATGTACTAATGCACTACAAAATTTGAAAAATATGAAAGTTAAACTTAAGGCATCAGTTCAGAGAAGTGGTCTAACCATTTCTTGAAGAAAATCTGTTATTTACAAAAGATTTATGCTCCACATAAGTTCCCATCTCTGCCACATACAACTGAATGTATCAGTGCTGTGTCTTCTAAATTCTGCATAATTTGTCTCATATATAACTGTTCCAAGACACTCCAGTATCTTGAATATTTCTGGTAAGAAACTTATCAAGGAGTATAAACAGACAGCAAAACCTAGTAGATTCTAATTAGAACAACATCTGTTGTTATCAAACCAGAGGTATTAAACATATCCATGTTTATTCATCTGGAGCAAAGTGACCTCAGCAGCATACACAGCAGCATTCTAAGAAGGGAAATGTGCAAAATAGCCTATTGTTGATCGTTGCCTTCATTTTGTGGCTGTAGTACCAAGATTACATGCTAGTGGAACAAGGATATTTGTCTTACATTAAGTCAGCTGGATAGTTTTTTTCATGTGTAGGAACTCATTGGCTTGTGAGTTAACTTACTATGATGCTCCAAATTTTGTCTTCACAGCAAAACAGCTGGATGGTATCAGTAAATCCTGCTTTAAAATAAAAAATTAGAAAGAATATACTTCTCCCAAGGTACAAAAAAAAAATCAAAATTACCTTGCCTAAATTTCACATTTACCAAGCCTATACCAAGATGCACAGACCAGCTTGTGTCTATGGCACAGAAATAAAAAGATCTACTAAGGCAAGCCAGCAGGAGATTTTGCTTTGGCGTTTGGTGGGGTTTTCTTTGAGTCCAGACAATACTGCTTGCCTACATCGTGGCAAACCTCTGGCATTTTAATTAATGCAAATCATAGACAAGTTGCAACACATGACAATGAGCAACGGAAGCATAAACTCCTGTTGTTGGTTGTTGCACTCTGCTATGGAAATTTGGAAGCTGCAGTACAAAGGAGTCTGCTGAATTATAGAAGAAAGCAAAAAGGTAGAGCTTTTTTGCAGCAATATTGAATGTAAGTTAATAGGTCCACTTTTCTCTCAAGGGAGAATAGATTTTTTTCTTCTGTACAGATTTATTTTATTTCCTCACAGTATTCAAAACTATAAATTTCATACAAGGGACTTGGTTGGAATTTACAAATTACTATAGCCTTTTATTGTGTTTTATGCACTTGTCAAACTAGAATGGCTACTGTAACTGAAGTAATATAGTAGTCATTTTCTACACAATTTGATTTAGGGAAATCTAATGTCTGTGGAGAACATAAATATTATTGAGCATTAATAGTATTTCCTGCACTTATCTGGTTTAGTATCTCCCTTTAAACACAAGGTTTATTGACATTCTCCCAGTCATGCTCAAGGTTATTAATTACCTGATCATTACTGCCTACCATCAACTCACTTTTGGGGAATTTCCAGTCTCAGGCAGTTCCAGTATTTGAAAAGTCCTTCAACAGTTTTAAAGTTTTCCAAAAATATATAATACTTCTTCAGCAGTATTCAAAGCTCTGGGTGCTATTGAGACACCCTGCTGCTCCCACCTTGCCCCACATGAGGAGCTGCAGCGGTAGCCCCCAATAGCACAGCTGTACCCTTGTTCCACATCCCTGATGGTAAGCAAAGTTTCCAAGTTTGCCATGGGCCTCCACACCAATCTTATCCTTTTGACGTGTGATTTTTATTCTGATACTCTTAAAGCTATTTTTTGAAATGGATTTGTGCTAAAAATAAAAACGATTGAACCCAAATGTGCCAGAACTCTATAGGTTTGATTTGCAGGGAACGTGCCTTTCTGCAATTTTGTGATTTTAAGATGAAGTCTCCTGACATTTGCTGTTTAAGTAAATGACCTGTCTCTTGAAGATTGGTGATTGTAAGACTGTCTGCTTTCATTTAGGTGAAATCTCTAGGCTTTGACTGCATGGTAAAGTTTGAAAAGTTATTCTGAGTTCACTTTACATTTTTGGAAATAAAACCAGAAGCCTTCAAACTAAAAAGTAACTTGAGGTTCAGAATTATTTGGGTTTTTTTCTTAATAAGACTGCTTTTTGTCTGGTGGAGTTTAGGGCTCTTTTGAGGCTCTGGATTTCTTATTTTCATTTTGGATTGTGGCATGTTTTCTAAACACAGACCTTTTGCATTAGGCAAAAGAGCACTGTGCCTCTACTGTCATTTTTGTCACTGTGGTCAGTGAAAGAACACTGGCAACTGTTGAAAATTTCTTTAAACCCTAACCCTAACCCTTAGATCACTACTTCTTATTAAGTCAGTCTTTAATTATAAGACTTAGCATAAAATATGGATTAACCAGGTAACGCAGGGATACGTTTGTGAAAATTAATGCCATTAGATGTTTCAGAAACTGAATGAAATGAAAATGCATTATGTTTGTCAGATTAGCTCCTTGCTCTTGACCAAAAATACTCTATCTATAACAATGTAAGTATTTTTAAGTATAAAAAACTAGGGTACAGATGTCTGAAAGAAAAAAAAAAAAACATTAAGGTGTTGGAAGGAAAGGAAAACTGAGAAAATCCAAGTAGTCCTCTTCAGCAGTATCAGTATCAGAGAGCTTATTAACACAGAGAAGTCAGAACTCTTGTTGCTGACACAAGGCAAAGAGAGGCTGCCATGTTGCAAAAAAAAATTTCTGCTCCAAGGGATGTTTTAGATGGAGATGTTTTACTACTTCACAGAAATAAAGCAGTGGGAAGTGCAAAATACCACACTATATAAACACTGTCCAGCTATAGTAAGTTTTGACAGACTCCCTGTAATAATTTTCTACAACTTCCCTCATCCTAATTATTAAACTTTGAATGCCACAAGTAGGTGGGAAATGTCTCCTGGGTGGAGAAAGGTGAGAAAGGATCCCAACCTGCTCTAAAAACGTCAAAGACGGAAAATTCCAAGTTTGGAGGGGAATTCCTCTATCAGATTTAGAAACCAGAATTAAATTATTTTTTAAGAATGCCTGCATGAATGACTCGGCAGGCTAATTACGTAGGGCACCTAATTGATAGAGAAAAGACCTTGTTTAAGATGCATGCTCCATGGGGATATGGGAATGTATTATTCCATCCCTGAATTTTAAAAATAATTATTATATTTATACAAACAAAACCAGATAAATTTAGGTTTTCCACCGTCATATCCTTTCCTCACTTCCTAGGTTACAAGGCTGGGATATTTCATCTCTGCTTTCATTTTTGCCCTCTAACCATGAAGTTTCAGAATACAGCACAGATTTTTGGGGGTTAGAATCTTACATTTGAGTTAATATTCCTTCTTTCTAAAACCAACACTGAGGCTTTATCTCCTCCAGTGCTTTCTCCCAGCTCCAGGCGGCATGTTATGGCAAAGCTTACCTTGTACTGGCAAAGAGTCCACGCTGCTCAAGGGTAGCAAGGGGATTATTCTGTTTCAACCACTGTCATTCTAAAATTAGAATGACAGCCTTCCCCGAATTTCCTTGCCCTCCTGCAGACTCCAGGAACAGCAGGGTTTCTCAACCTCACCAGTAGCTGTCTGCCGCTTTATAATACCAAGAGGGTTTTCAAACAGTATATTCAACAAGTACAAACAACCTCATTTCAGTATTAAATTACTGCTGGCTGGTAGCTGGACAGTGACCAAGCCATGGCAGTGCAGGAAAGATTTAGACTTAACAGTTCATGACTTTCTCCTTCATCTTGCCAGATATTTTTTTCTTTTTTTTTTAAACAGTCATTAGGGAAGTATATGATGCAACATAATGTAATCTAAACATTTCTTCCTCATAAAGTTTCAATCTTCACCAACAACTCAGTAACCACAGATTTGAACTCCTCAAACTGTTTGTTGAAGCAGCAGAAGTAAATGTAGATTTTATAGTCTAATTGTAACAGTGTTTGTCATGTACTAGAAAATCACTTAGAAATGGTTTTTCCATAAGCCTTCTATCATGGAATGCAGAGGGTTTAGAATTTGCATAACATTGGTCAGTAGGCTTTTTGGGTCAGACCTGTGTTCTTATTCCATTGAAAATCAAAATATGTTGGAGGTTTGCCTTCTTTCCATTTCATAATTATTTTCACTTTTTCATTTTGAATTTTTTTTCCTCATATTTCCTGTGTGTTTTTTCCCTTTTCCTATTCACTTCCATTTTTTCATCCCCCTTTCCTGTGTAATTCAAGTTTTGATTATCTAATCAGGCTTGTTCTAACAATGGACTTAAGCTGTAATTGGAGAAAGATGTTTGTTCACTTCTCATAAATAGAAAATGGCCAGGAAACATGCATACTGTCTGTGAGCAGAATATAATTGAAATGGTAAGAAATGTAAATCTAGAGATGGGACACTCCAGGGTGTCCTTACAGGTGGGTCAGAGAAAGTTTTCAAAGGAAAATGCTCATTGCACAGCTGAGAAGAAAAATGTTGAAACATTAACATTCAAGAAATATTGGCCATGGGAAAGGAAATATTTTGTGACTTAAACAGTAAATCTAGAGTGTATTTGTGGAAATGTAAAGGGGGAAAGAGTGAACATAATGTCACACTTTATGAAAAAATATCACAAGTCCCTCTGGAGAGAGTCTGCCCCTGGGACACCTCACCAGCTTTGCGCTTTCATCCTCTTTCCTCAATTACCTTTTTCTTGTTCAGTCTGGATATAGCATTGTGCAGAAATAAGAAACAAATTTGGCTTGCTATTCCAGAACAACCAGCAGAAATTAAAGGGAAAATTATGAGGGAGGAAAAGAAGGAAGGAGCTCATGATATAAAAGGAACTGATTTACAAAGGGACAAGTGGAATATCAGCATTCCTTACTGTTAATGAACAGTGGCCAGCAGGCTGATTTAAAACAGCTATTTTTCTAAAGTCACTTTTACAACTAGCAAGGGACTGCTATGTATGAATCTAGACCTACCTTTAAAATACACTGCTAATCCTGCAACACACATACAAGGAAGCCTTGTTTCACCATTTGAATAAACAAGTGGAGGCTTTAGTAAATGGATAAAGTCACAAGCTTTGTCCCAGCTGATCATTTTGACCAACTTTTTCTCAACTGATCCATGTGCTATTACCAGAAAATAGAATTTTTCATATAAATATGTTTGGCTTAATTGCTCCTTTATTTTCAAAAAAATATCTTAGTGCAGTCTGCATGAATATATATGAAAGCTACAGAAAAACAAAGTGGTTTTCCAACAAAAGTCACAAATAGTAAATTCTGCAGAAAGCAGCCACTAATTCTAACATTTGGGAAAAAAAAAAAAAAAGGTAAAAAACTGGTACTGAAAGGTGCTAGGATTTTTTTTTTTTTTTTTTTTTTTCCACAAATGCAGGTCCTTGTTACTTGCAGACCTGATGCTGAATCGGTGTAAAACTTTATGAGGGATATTTTTAAAAACTCCTGGTGGAGCTTAGGAGAAAAGGTGACTAAACTACAAAGTGTTCACAAGGACTTGAGAAGTGAAGAGCTCGCAGAGGACCCTGCGGCAATGCCAGCACTGCCTTTGTAACCCAGGAGAGACAGAGCCACTGGGGAGATCATTATGCAGGGGTTACTATTCAAAAGCTTCACAACACCTTATAAAGAAGTAGCAAAACAAAACTATGGCAGAGAAAGATCTCTAGGACCTCAGCACAGTAGGCACTGCCTCAAAAATAGGTAATCCTTGCTTTCCCAATCCCCTAAGAGATCAATTATGGAATTCTCTTGAATAATAAAAAATAAGTCAGGTTTCAGTCTCCACAGCTACCTTACCTTATATTTAAATTCAGTCCTCAGAAAGCCTAGCTTATGGCAGAGGCACTGGGGCACAAAGGGTCACAGAAATTTATAACTCATACTTTAAAATTTTTATATAGCTTATAATGCCCTAACTTGGCATGAATAATGTAGGTATCTTGAACAGAAATGTTTTAAAAATCTTCTGGCTAAAGTGACAGTGGTGTTACTGGTTTTGGGCATGTAATTTCCATCCCATCGTTTTTAGATGATCAAACTGTGCTGCTGCAGAAACACTAACCCTGGAGGGTGGTTTGGTGTGGGGAGTCCCGGGCAGGCAGTGGCTCTCAGGCTACTCCCCCACTCTCACCCAGGCAGTGTCTGGTCCTCCCCACTGCCCACAGTCCACTGCTGCCCAGGGACACCTGGCACGGGCTACACCAGCAACACATTACCCAGCCCGCAGCGACCCTCAGAAAGGAACATTAATTGCTGCTCTAGGATGAGTTTTAACTGGTGCTATTTTTTTGTAGTTGATACATTTGCTTATTTTTAACCTCCCACAACAAGAAGTCCTTTTTCTGCAGGACTTTCAGATTCCTGGCTCTACCTCCAGCTTTTCCCACGTGGTTAGTGTTGGAGCATACTGGTTGTTCATTTAACAGTGAGACAGCACCTGAGAAATGGGACAGCAATTTCTGCACCCTTGACACATGGAGCTTCTCCCTCACTTTGCTATGCTAAGATACTAACATAGCAATCTCTCCTACTATATTTGCAAGCAATATTTAAAAGCAATGTATGTATGTAGAAACAGCTCCTGGGCGATGAAGTAAATTTAGAGTGAGAAAGCTGCAATATGAATACACATCTTGTTTTCCATGCCTCCTTCTTGCTGTGAAAACCCTTTGCAGAATGGCCAGCCTTGCACATAGCTCCTAGAAGGAAAATATGTACTGTGGCATACTTAGATTTTTTTTTTTTTTTTTTAAGGATGGTTTGTGTTTACCTCGACAGAAGAGGGAGAACACTGTGGGCCACAAGGCCTGTGACCCTGCAGCATCTGGGCTGGGAGGCCAGTGTGGCAGCACAGCCAGGGCTCCCTGCCCCAGCTCCATGGGCACTTGGACTCCAGCTCATGCCCAGGTACAAACCCTTCAGAGCCAGGGTACGGGATTATGGGTTTTCTTGAAACTGAAACTGAAGCCTTCAGCTACTGTCACCATAAATCTCATAAACTTTTACAGAAATCTTTTAGATGAATTATAGATGTATGTGGAGGTGTTGCATTAAAAAGTAGATTGATTATTTAGACCTCCGTTATTGTAATGCTTTACTGAAACACTGGAGATTTTGATAATTAAGGCAAGTCAGATCATGCAGAATATCAGGATGGTATTTGAAAAGTTAACATTCAGTAGTTAGACTATCAGAAACATCTCAGCCAGAACTGACAGTTTTATAGCATCCAAGAAAATATACCTTTACTTTGCTCAGCAGCACTTCAGAGCTTTCATATATCAATTGTCCCAGAAGGAAAATATGAACCTTATTGTTTTGTCTAAACAAAACAAGTCTGTTCCAATAAACTTCCCGTCCAAAAATAATTGGGCTAAAATAACATGATAGAATCAATGTGTCCTTAATATTAGCGTGATGTTCACTTCATTTTGTTGGTGTCTATACACCAGCAAACATTTATGGAATGTGGAGTCCATTTGAAGTTCCATGGGTTTGGAGCCTATAGACAAATTCACTTACATCAAATGCATGTGATTTATGACCAATACTTGAAATAATACTTCTGAAGTATTGGTAAAGGTCAAATTCTTATATGTCCCCATTCCATCTTATTTTCTATGGGAAATGTCAGTATATATTGCTAAAGTCCCAGTGTGATATATATAAGTCCACTTGTACAGATCTTTCAAACTTATCACTGAGCAAATAATTCTTCTGGAGGTCACTGTGGTTTATGAGGAAGCTATGCCAGTTCCAACCAGCCAATATTAAACTCAACAGAGTGCAAGGCATTTACTTTTGCATTATAGCTAAAATCCCATAACCACTTCTATCCAAAAGAAATATGAGCTTTTAACAGCTTTGAGGCAAAACCTCATAATAAAACCTTTTTTTTTATGTAGCATTTTTCATTTCAGGATTGCACAAAGCACTTTGATTCATGGAATTACTTGTAAACTGAGAGAAATCATGATCTTGTCCTCCTGTAAAATACAGACCTGTAGTTCTTCTACAGTGCCTTGTAACTTGGGACCACTGTTGTAACCTTGAGAAACCCCCATCAGACTTATTTCAAAAAGAAGGAAATTCAGTTAAGTGGTTGACTCTCAGAACACACAGCAAGAAGTGTCAGTGCACAAAATAAATTGAGATTAATTCAGGAGTTACTTGTTTTATCAGCTGCAAAATGCTTAGCAATTTTCAGACGTGCATTTCACTGGGGAAAAACAAGATTTAAGCACAGTATTTTCTTTAAGTCTCAAGGACTTGTATAAACAGAATTCACTGTCTGTAACTGAAAGGTTAAAAGCAGTGATAGAAACATTATATTAATAATTTTGGGGTTTCATTATGGCATTTGGAGTCACAATGTAATATAGAGGATGTCCATTTTTTCTTCTTCATATACCAGTAACAAGCCCAGTGGTGATGCAAACAAATAACAAGAAGTGTTTTAAGGAGATTTTATTACATTTCTTTACCATGAAAAAATGATGAAATAATAATTAAAAAGAGGTAAATCAAAAGGCAGCAAAAGAAATTGGAGATTTAAGATTGTTTATTTTCCATGCTGGAAAAAGGCACTTGCTATTGTTTTCATTATGCATTAATTAGCAGAGCTGTCTGGAAAAAGATGGAGCAATTCAAAGAGAATAGCAGGTACAAAGGGGATGTTCCTTTAAAAAATTTTTAATGGGAATGATTAAACAATAAGGTTTCTTTTTATCTACAATGTTGACTTTCTGAGATGCAGGGCAAGATATGCTATTCAAAGTTAAGATCAATGTAACATGGTTAACAGATCCAATTTATGACTAACTTATAGTTACTGGATTGTTCACTTGCTATAGGAAAAAATAATATTAATATCAACTCAAGTTGCATGCACATCTTTTAGACTTGGTTTTAGATGCTAGGACTAGTACCCTGATAAAATGTTTAATAAGTCCAATTCTGCCAAATTCTTATTTTAAGCCTTTATTTATAAGTTTCCATACAGTATTTTTAAAAATAGTTGTATGAAATTTTTTTAGAAGGGTTTTTAAAATCTATGTTCGTTTTGTAAAGTTTATTTTAGAGGTTGTTGCTTAAATACCTGAAGCCAGTGATAAGTCTACAGCTTGTAGGGAACATAATTTCCTACAGAAAAGCCTTCTCTCTTTTGGGAGAACTATTACTTCATTAATATGAACATGTTTTTTTTTTCTTTAAATCAGTACCAAAATTACACACTTAATTATGAAAGATAATTTCTTTTCCTATAAGTGTAATATAGTTTTTTATCTATTTAGAAGTCTGAGAAGTGTTTGTTATGCTTTGAGACAGGTCCTGGGTATTGACTGAAAGACTCCATCCTGTTAAAGGATGTCTTTCATTATAGCACTAAGTAGATGAAAGGGGTGTTCAAACAGGGTCACCTTGTTGTGTAGCTGGTTTCTCATGATTACAGAAGAGGCTTTTCCAGCTTTACTGAAAAAGCCAAGGAAGCAAAATAAAATTACCCATTTCTTCACCTTGCCCACTTAGAGCACTTGAGATCAGTGTCCTGTCTTTTATCACAGCAATATATATGATTGCACACTCCAGCAGAGGAATTTGTTAGGATTTTTCATCTGACTTGTAGAAATAATTAATAGATTTATTTTTATATTAATGACATTTCTTTCAAGATGATTCTATGCTGAGTTCAAGCTCAAGTACCCACATCATTGATTTTTAAGCACAAAGACGTTCCTGATTTCCCACAGATGCAATAATGTTTGGCTGCTTGGGAAATGGTAGTTTATTCTGACTTTTTTTTCAGAGTTTAGATGTTCAAATTTTTCTTAGTTAGTGCTGTATTGATTTTAGCTGCTAAGTGACCTATGATAATGGGCTTATTTTCTAACACTGAAGGGGGTAATGACTTTGTATCAATTTTCTTTTTTACTCTAATGGCTAGGAAACCATGAAAATTTGAGATAAGATGTGTCAGTGAGATATCAGGTACAAAATGTTGGCTTTAAAGCTTTCAGTTTATTTTCAAGTAGGAGATGCAACATAGCAACATGACTTCAAACTACTGAAATCTTTAATCTACAGTCTATATTCTTTGCTCATACTCTCAGAAAACAAAAAAGCTAAAAACAATGAAGGCTTTAATTTCAGCACTGCAGAAATGTACCACCTGAGAAAATGAAAAAAAATTGAAGCATGCCTTTGTGCCTTACTGTGGCTATGAAATGACAAATTTAGCAAATTAGAATATTGGCACAGAACAACCTCTATGCAGCTGAAAAACTATCATTAATGTGGTGCAGAATCCATTAAAATAACATATTGCTTTATGCAGTGTCTGATAATCTGACTGGAAAAATGGTCTACCATAGACAACAAACCTGAAGAGCACAGATGTATTTGGCATTTTGCACAAAAATACAGGAGAATTGTTCTTTTATCTGGTATGCCCAAGGCCATCACTCAGCCTGCAGGATCCAGCAAGTACTACAGTTGGGGTTTTCACTAAAAACTCTTGTCCAAGCTACTCAGCATCATACAGTGGAGGGCAGGGGCATCACCCAGATCTGAATTTTATACTGCTAAATGTTCTCACCTTTACTTTTCCTGCTGCTATTGGCATAATGTTATTTCTGCCTTACAGATTATATGACAGTTCCAGAAAATTTATTTTCTAGATCAGCAACTGATCAGCAATACTGATCTGCAACAGGATGAAAGCAAAACACTCCTAAGGGCTCTCTCCCACTTCTGAAAAACTGGATTATCAAATCTAATCCAGAATACCCAGTAAGGAAACTTGGGCTGCACGTGAGTCATGAAAGCATGGAACGGGCAATACAACTCAGATTTCCTGGTCTGATTTATGACACTTCTAGCTTTGAACCCAAAGTTTCTTACTTCTCACCTGAATGTCCAAAGTACAAGAAAAACAGTATCTGTAATAGGTCAATAGTTTTGACTAAAAAAATTTTCTGCAGCTTGAGAAATCCTTCCTAATGAAAACTGCTGAGCTTGATACCCAAAGTGTTTCATATCAAATAATATCTTAACTGCAGCTTGTTCTGCAGCTTAATTGTCCCTGCATAAGTATTGAATAATATAAAGTTGGAGTTTGACAGATTTTTTTTTCTGTACTTTTTCTAAGAGGGTTGGGGGAATGGTTTTGGTGTTCTTTTTAGATTCAGTTTTTATTTTATTTTTGGTCATATTATGCATAGGCACTCTGGAAAAGATAGAAGTATCCCATAAATCTCTGTCCCTTGCACAAATATTTTCCATTCTTGTACAGATGCCCATCATATTGGAGAAACAAGCTGGTTTTGGTTGTCCTTGGATCTAAGCTTTGATCTGTCTTCCAGTGCTCACTGCTAGACAGTTCAGGCCAGTATGGAGAATGAGTATAAAGTGTAAGGAATATGATCCTGGGGAGTGCAATGCAACTTTCTGTATTCATTTCATATCCATGTGGGACATCCAAGTACTAGCTTACACATCTGTAACTGAGGCTAACTCAAACTGAGACTAACTCACCATCTCCCAGTGACATGTTACCAACTAACTGATCAGAAATGGTAGGTAGCCAGGCACATCAGTAATCTTGCATGAAATCAAAATGTCTGTAAGGCATGCAATAGAGCTTTTAATGTTCTTTATGTGTCCACATCAATTCTGGTCACAACCCACCCTATAACTGTGCCATGACATGCCAGCACTGATAAAGGAGTTTCTCTGCATAGAGATTATCTGAGCTATAAAATAGTTGTAGAAAGATGTGTAACACAGTGGTCAAAGAAGATCTGAATATGAAAATTAGGCACAGATTAGAAAGCTTAAATTATGAAAACTTCACTTAACAATTGCCTGTATTACTGAGGAACTAGTCTTCCTTGTATCTTATGGTTGCTGTTCATTGTGGCATCTAGGAAATCCAGCAATGAATCCATCCAGGCGTATCAGATCTATGATATTTATAATAGGAATATATTCTCATCACAGAGGAATTAAAAATGTAGGAGTTGGACATCTAAGAGACAGCAGCGGTATAAGTATAGAGAGAGCAGTCCACAGAAATAATTATGTGTAACCTCTCACTCTTCAAAAATACCAGCCAATGGGCTTGCAAAAAACCCATATTGTGACCCTTGATTCCTTTTTCTTAATATTACATCTGGAAAATCACAGCAACCTGCTCTAATGTTCTTTTGAATTTTGTTACATAAACAGTTTTTCCCTTCCCCTGCCTAAACTGTAGCTTCTCTTCAGAGTTAGCTGGGAAAATGCTGTTGGAAAGTCTTTTCCTAATCACTCAAATTGTCTGCTTATATAATGAATACAGCTTTGGAAAACAAAAATTTAGTTCTTGGATTAGAGGCAAGTGGATGTTTACTCCAGAGTATTTTGGCTCATTTTAAATAATCTAAAAGACCGGTCAATACATTTTGCAGAATCATATGTCATGAAATTATAGGATTATGGAAAAATAGGATTGGAAGGCATTTTAAAAGGTCATCAACCCTATTCCTGTGCTTTACAGTGGGGTCAGCCAGGTGTGTGGCATTTTAAAAGTGGAGCCCTCACAACCTCAGCAGTGGGTTTTTCTTCGTTGCTAGGTTATTCCTGAAAATGAACCCCCACGTTTTCTCCTACAAGATAAGCTCAGCCAGGTTTTCTGACTGCTCCTGCCTTCATAATATATTCCAGCACACTGTATTACAATAAATCTGAGCAATGATTAGTAGGAGATACATCAGTTTTTAAAATATGTTCTCTTTTAATACAGTTCATTATTTGCTGGTAGGAACACTGGTGCAAATAAAAAGTGGAGAGACTGACAGTATCCTTTAAATTAACTTTATTTTTAATTAAGGTACAATTGAAAAACAGATCAGGGAAAAAGTAAATGTAGCACTTAATGGTTTCTGCTGGTAATGTGATAGTTCAGGTAATTGCAGTACTTATTGTATTTTTAAGTAATCAAACAGAATTTCACTTTTTTAAAATAATTGTTATTGGCAATAGTCATATATTCCCTAAAAACAGTATATTCAATATGTACAAACCCAATTAGGATCACATCAAATCAAAATAGACAGAAGATTTTTTGTAGTTTTTGGCAACCCCTCCATAAAATTTTTCAGAGTGAAGGTTAAAAAACTTAATGGGACTTACTAGTTTAAGAACTAGTGATTTTTATGAGGCAAAATGGCTTTTATATAATGCCCAAATATTTTATCTCTGATTCTTTTTCTGAGCCCATTGTAAATGCTTCTGTAATGTTGATTTTTCACACATTCACGTCAGTGTTAAAAATTAATTTTTACTAAATAAATTGTTAGAAACATGACAATTTAAGGTTTATATACAGTGCTATATAAATACTTCATTGTAGTAAATACTATAGATCAGATGGTAAAGAGTCAATTTACCAAAGCATTGTAAGTATGAGCACAAAAGTGTTTGATTTCAGTAGAAGTTTCTTAACACACTTGTAATTTCTTTAATGGCAATTTTCCAGTGAGGAAAATTAAACTCGCCATTTAGCTTGACTCACTTTATTAAGAGCAAAGGTAAATAGTTTGCTTCCTGCACCTTTCTACCATTACTATGTTACTTCTCTAGAATAAGGGGAAAAGCTGCTGCAGGGGAAGAAGTCCAGCACATCTGAAGTGTCAAACATGTGATATTCAGCCTGTATGCCTGGTAAGGGTAGAGATAAGGAAATGGACAGTGCCATCCTCTTGCCAGTACTGCTACTGCAGAATGGGCAAACAATTCCCAGGCCTTAGTCTGGCAGGGAAATTGGGGAGATAACTCCAAGGCACTCCTCTGATCAGGTTTCCTATCTGGCCTCAGGTACATCAGTTTTCCAACTGTAAAATAAAGATGAACTCCCCTTTCTTTCTAGAGTTGGGAAAATATGTATGCACCAGATGCTCAAGCAAGACTATATGGGTAATCTGAAAGGTTCCAAAAATGTTCAGTACAATGCCTATTAGGAGCAAAATACTCGGTGGAAGTTTAACCTATTTGAAAACATTCTGAAGACTTATTGCTAGTTGGATCTTTTAGGGAAGGAATATATGAAAAAATTGAAAGAACAGTAATCAGATTTTCATTGTAATTTAATCCGCTGAAGAACAGTAAATGACTTCATGGCACCAATATAATGTTATCAAAGTGGCCCAAACCACAGATTCTGATCAAGCTTTTAGCAGACTAAACATTAAAATTGCCAATTTTTAAAGAACACTTTCTGAAACACAATCCTTTAAAATTGTTTTAAATTGGCAGTTCAAAAATAGACAGTTCAAGTCATTAGTGTATCTTGAAAATCTCAGACTTTGCTTAAGAGCAGATCACTATATTTTGATGAATCCATTCAAAGATCTCCTCATAAACTCTCCTTCAGAAGCGTGGGATGTGATAGTTAATGTAAGCAATTTCTACAGTATATGTCATCCGGATAGGTTTCAGCTTAGACACAAATTCTGGTCCAGTTAAAGATCTGAAAAATGAGTACAGAATAGAAGGGCTGGCTCAGTGTTAACCTTGTGCAATTAAATCAATACTGTAATACAGACCCCCGTGCTGAGGCAGCATCACCCTTCCTGAGCAGCCCTACTTACTGCATGCTGCAGTGCATTGTGTGACTCCTGCCCTTTCCATCACAGGAAACTATTTAAAAATAGAAATGAGGTGCAGCGGTTACCTTGGGTCTCACTTTTGGAAGGGTGGCTATTACTGACATCAGAGAAATATCTTATCCTTTTCTTCTAAATGCACTGGGTAAGAAACACATCTTGTGTTAGCTATGCCAGCTGTATTTTGACAGACTACTGGTAAAACTCTCATCTTTTGCAATTTTTGGCAATTTTAGAAGCCCAAAAGTTGGACCAGACCTTCATAGCTGATGCAGAATGCAAGAATGCCCTTTGGCTCTGGGATCCCAAAATTTTTCCAGCAGTTTTACAAATAATTCTATGGTTTAGCTTATTTTATATAAACCACAATTTATAACTGTGGTTCAGTTACTGATCAAACAAAATTATTAGGTGGACTCAAAAGACTTTTTTCTAGATAAAACCAATAACTAATAAAAAAATCCAAACCAAAACAAAGGCTAATGAAAAAAACCCAAACCAAAACAAAAAAATCCCAAAATAAAACAACAAAGCTGAAACTATGCATTTCCTGTTTCTTATTTTCCATTTTTGAATGGTGTTTTTCTTTAATGAATGTCTAAATTAGCCAATTTATTTCTGTTTAGAAAGTGTTAAAAAATATTCTGATACTTCAGGAGGTTTTTTATTACCCCTCATTTTTGTTTTTTCCTAAAGTCCTCCTTTTTTTAATCTTATCCAAATATTTTGAATAAATTGGAGAGGGGAAGATTTCTCTGTCAAAGAGATTTTGCTAAATAAATCTCCCATCTTAAAGAAGTGCCTATCTGTATTCAATGGTCTCTTTAAAATGTGCATGTATGTTTGGTCCAGTCTTTAGAATTATAATCAGCTTAATACCACTATTAAGCAAAAAATCACTGTCAAAACTGATTCCATTGTTGCCAGCCTTGCTGAGCAGCCCAGAGATTGAATGGACTGTGGGGCTAATTAGGCAGCTGGAACGGGATCATTTCTTATCTGTAAAGCTTTGCTCATCAGAGCAAGGCTAGGGAGGATGATGGAAGAAGAGCTTTTTCTTTTGTCACAAGAGCCTGCCATGTTATTTTCCATTTAATTTCATTAAAACGTAGAGTTGTATTGCATGACAACCTGATAGTTTAATTGTCATTATGAAATTATAACAAAATGATCCATGATTTTTGATTTAAATCAGAGTTCAACTCTGATAAGGATGGAAATCATCATACTGATTTCCAATTTGCCCTGTCAAAATTATTTTTCTAAATGTTGCTAAAAACTCAGTATAATGTACTCAAATATTTTAAATATCATGACAGAAATGTAGTGATTTAATAAAACAGCAACGATAAACATCAACAAATCATATTTTAAATTGCCATTATTTGTTATCACTTTTGTTAATTTCGCCAATAGACACCTTTAATATGGATTTTCAATCCTAAAATTAAGTTTCTATTTTTGCCCAGAGATTCTCTCTTCTGTCTTTAATCTGATTTTTAAAAATTGCCTATTATTACAAGGATTAGTTTATTAAAACTCATCATCTCTCTGCTTACACATTCACTTCTGCTGCTTGAACTGCTACACTCCAGTAAGTTAATGCTGAAGTAAAATCTATTTTTCATAGCTGCCAAAGTGACTATTTTTTTGTTAGAAACAAATTGCTCATTTGCAATTATATTCTGATTTATTGGAGAGCATTAGTACAACTTTTTTCTATTCCTTGTGGGGATTAACGGTCTTTGCTTGAGAAATTAATTTCAATAGCTTCTAGGCAAATCTCACCTATTCTAAAAACACAGCTGAAACTTCACCAAAATTGTTTAACACTTTTTTGGCTTCTTCATAATCTTTTCTCAATATGCAGCAGAAATATAAGATATTTAAGAGGATATCAAGAATGCCAAGTGTTTTCTGTAAAAAACACTTGTCTATCATAAAAATTCAGGACTTTCATAATTGTAAGACAAACCTTGGAAAGATGAAGTTGTAAAATGCATTTTGTATGCTTTATACTTACCCTATGGCTTTACTTTAAGATATGCTCTTCAGATATGTTTTGCACACTTTTCTTTGCAACCATTTAGTTCCTAAAAGAAAATGCAAATTTAGATTTTCTGAACAATAAGCTTCTAGAATCTGGAGGTTTAAAGAAGACTTAGACTCTAAGAGTTGATAACTGTGCCTTAGGGTCTTGCCAGTTAATATGGTAAGCAGTTCTTTCTACCAAAATCTGACTACAACCCTTTAGATTGGAGACTTAAAAGACTTAGGTTTTTGTGGTGTTTATTAATTAACACACCACCAAGAAACTACTAGCTCTCTAAACTACTATTTATCTAAAAAACACAACTAGAATTATGAAGTCACCATTGCAGTGCTATGGAAAACCCTTTCAAATCACACACATATTCTTTTCCTCTCTCCATTTACTGTTAGAATGCAAATCTATCCCTGCTTGCTTTGTCCTGTCATGCCATGGTATACACTTGATGGGGAGCCCAGTGTTGTCTTGGGAGTTCTTCCTGGCATTGCATGAGACTTGGACAAAGTGATAAAAAGGATTTTAGTTCCTCCCGCCTCCAAACAAATCCATGGGAATTTAGTTAGGATGATCTGCTTCTTTGCATTAAAGAAAGAAAGAAAACAAAAATAAACTTACTTACCCATAAGAAACATATGGCACATGGTTCATTTTGAAACAGTCAACATCATGCTGAACTAAGTAGTTGTTACTGGAATTCTAAGTTGTTTTAGCCAAACCTGTACCTTATGCCATGATTCTGCCTACTTAATACAGAGGTTTGTGGTATTTATCTCCTTAATCATGCATTTCTCATCATGTGTTCTGAAGGTGAGTGTGATGATCTTCCTGCTACAGGGGCCCGACTTTGCTCAGAGGACAAAGCAGAATTCTCTTTAGAAAGAGAGGCATGATGGAGACACTTCTAACTGAAGGGCTGGTGTGGGGCTGAGCTGCTAATTAGGGAGCACTTAAGAGGATGTCACAAGAACGTCCAACCAGCATAGGTCATGCAGGTGGAATTCAAGTTGTCTTAAAAGTTCTACACTAGTCTGTGGGAATAAAATACTAATATTAAGAGATGATAGCACTTTGTGCTGCTCAATTAATACTGCTAAAAGGTAAGTCAGTACTCTAAGAGGTGGAATCTGACTTAGATTACTTGTGCTTTTCATTAAAATATGAGAAAAATACACTTGTCCAAGAGAGTAGACTTTATTGCAGATATGAACAGTGAAAACTGTAGTGAGGCAACTTGGCTTTTTAACACATAAAATAATGTAGTCTCCAGTACTTATAAAAATATCTGATCTGTGTCTAAACAACTTTATAACCCTATTTAGAATAAACAATATGCAAACAATATGTTGTCCCTTGTTTTCCATTTGAATTAGGCTGGGAAGTCTTACAGGGGTCAAAAAGCATGTGCGCATTTACGCATCCTTCAGCTGACTGTAGTAGTATTTTATGATGTAAAACTAAACCACTATTCAAAGTCCTTAAACAAGTATATTAAAATTATGCCAAATTGAACATTTCTGAACATTGTTCTGTATTTTTATGGTTTTTTCTCTCCATAAAGGCATGTGTTTGAAGAGAGAAAGAAGTATTTTTTCCTCTTATTCAGTATTTGGCAAATGCTATAACAGAGAGTGAATTAAACACCTAAAGATGGTCAGAATCCAAGGTATAAGAAAACTATGAAAAAGACTCAGTTTGAGGCCCAGGTGTCAAGAGCAAAAGTGGAGCCATTATTTTCTTCTCAGTTTCCACAACGGACTTTGTTTTATCTTTCATGAGAACCATAATATCTATACTTCAGGCAGTTAAGTAAACACTATCTTTTTTCATTCCTATTTTAGACATATTTTTAGCTAATTTTACAATATAGATGTATGAGAAGTGAAAAAGATCCCAGCACTTGAAGTTTATGATTAGTGAATATTTTCAAAAGAATATAGTCAAACAAATAGTGTTACTGAAAAATAATTAGTGCTTTTTCCTTAGGAGCATTACTTTTAAACCTTATCCAGTTTACCCTGCCCTTGGCATCCTGCTGCTGGCATCAAATGGACTAATTTTATAGGTAGTTACCTAGATTGTGTTTCAGATGTATATGTCCCAGGAGAAGGTTAACATATAAAGCCAGCTTGGGAAAACCATCCAGCCATTTACAAAGAGCCTTCAAACACTTGCTGGCTTTTGCAGTAAAATTCAGATGCCAGGTGTCACAGCTCCCAAAGAGCTTCATAGCCTGCTTCTCATTTGGGTGTCAAAGAGGGTGGCTAGCTCTTTTTTGTCACTGTTGTAATTGAAGCACACTTCCAATAAGACTTTTTAAATTATTTTAAAAGTTGTGTGTGTGTGTGTGTATAATGTTTTATAATTGCAGAGGAAACTGGCTGTAAAAGTCAGCATCCCACATTGACACAGTGTGCTCTCTGATGAGATCTGTCTAATCACTGGCTCTAGCAGCAGGAATTTGGGGCACACAGCACCTTGGAAGGATGTGACAGCAGGCCATATTTGTAAGAGGTGTAGAAGGTGTACTTCTAATTTCTTAAGTGTTGTTAAGAACAATGGGTTTGCTTATTTTTTTCTCCAAATTTGCAGCTGTCTTCTATAAATAAGTATAACAGTGTTGTCTAGTTTGGATTTATATGAATGTATGCCTTCATTTGATTTTGGCCTTGAATTGCCTTGAATGAAGTGAAATTTCATGGTAATAAAATAGCAGGAGGACATTCCTTACATAGCAGTGCTGGAGCACCCTTGGTCCCTCCAAAGGATCTGGGAAGTGAGGCACTATTCCAGCTGCTCAAGCCAGTTAAAGATCTGACACCACAGCTGTGTGAAAGAAGTGTCTTCCAGTTGAAGGTGGTGACCATGAAAATAATTCATGTTGCAGTTAGATAGTGAGATGCATGTTTGGACTCAGTTTTTCTGCAACAGAAACTCAGAGAAGTCAGTGAAGTAGGCAGCTCTGGAAGCTGACCTAGGCAGATGACTGAGCCAGATTGTTATTCCTGATAATTTTACTGATAGGTCTTTGAGTTCCAGCAAGTGAACAATGAGAGCAGACCCACTGATAGTGCTCAAACCAAGGTATTCAGGTCAGTCTGAATTTTCAACTGACTGCTGTCTATTAAACATCACAGGAGGAACCAATGCAAGAAATGGCTGGTACAGTGGCTAGAGCATGTGATTTTTCAGTTCTTTATTTCATGTCAGTCACCTTCACTTGTCCTGTGCAGTCAATAATGAATATTAATGTGTAAATTCCTTTTTTGCAGGAGAACTAAATCCATGGTTCTCAAACTGCTGTTGCAGAATCAGATGGCTAATGGCATTTAAATAACAGTTATGATCAAAGGGACTATGGCAGTTGTAAATTAGTGGACATCTGTGACCTTTCAGCATAGATGAAAAGCATCTCTGTGCCCTTTACAGTTGAATTCTGTGGTTGCTTCAAGGAGATCTTGACAACTGCTTTTTGCTCTGACTTTATGCAGTGCTTAGCATGACAGTACTGATTCTGCCTGTTTCTGGATCAGTTACTACAAATAGCGCAGTAATAAAATCTTTTAAATACATTGGTCTAAATTATCTCCTGACCTTCAGCTGTGTCCTATCAGCATCAGAATACAGTTCTCCACAGGCTTTTTCAATGTTTACATCAATAGCCAACATGTGACAGAGGCTGAAAGAGGTTTAGCTAAAATAGAAGAGTAATGAAACACAAAGAGGATTTTATAGCATTATATGTTGCCTTCAAAGTATTCTTAATGACTCTTAATGTTAATATGGCAGTGAAGTGGGGGAAATTAAAGCAGAACCAAACAAACCAAACAAAAGCCAAAAATAAGAACCCAATGATCATAATAAAGGCAAAAATGTCAGAATTCAGAAGACTGAATTTGAATGCCATTACTTTAATTTCAGTAGGCATTTCATAGTTACTTAAAATTTTGAAACTTTCCTATGATCCTCTCCTTCATTAATTAAGCTAATGACAAATAGGAGCACAGGCAAAATAATGCAAGCTAGAGTATGGTAACTGGGGTTTTTTGAGGAGAGTACCAACTACAGGCAAATATTTTCCAGAACTGTATATGAACCAAACAAGGCTAGAAAAAGAAATCCATATTTTTCTATTATTACATTCATGCATGGAAACTATGAGGCTTTTCCACTAAATAGAACACTGGAAAGAGAAAAAGCTCAGAATTACAAAGAATCACTCTGGTTTTTACTAGGCTGTGACTTGAGACAATGGCTGACATCAGTATTCATTTTGTTTTGTCAAGTCATTTTGCAAAATTTAGGTGGGCCATAACTAATAACAACATACAGGAACTCTCTAACTAACCTCAGCAATTATTTTTCTGCCTATTACTCTGTACTGTCTGGCTGCCTCTTAGCATTTGTGTAAGCACTTTTGTACTCATTATAACCTTAGTCATGTGCTGCCAGCATTTCAATAAGTACCTCCCACAAAAATGTGTCTTCATACTGTGTACCAAGTGCTGAATCCTTGTGCACATAAAAGGAGGGAGAATGCAGGAGAGAAAATTTAGATTTTTAAGTACCTTTTCTAAAAAAAAAAAAATCCCTGATAATTTGTGTACAGGCCATTTAATACATTTAATATAGGTAAGCACAGAGAAAGAGTATGGAATTTGGCAGGGTAATTTGGCGGCATTTGTAAGACTACAGTCCTAAAATTGTAATGTTTGGTGACATAAAGCCATCAGAATACAGGCCACTGTTATATAGGTACAGTGAAAATTATTATTGCTGCACATAATAAAGCATCCAAACCATCTTTTTCTTGGAAACATCTTTTAATGTGTCCCTTCTGCCTTAATTTGAAAAAGAGAGACATAGCAGCACTATTCTAAGCTAATGGGTATTCCTTAGGATAAAAATAGGTGGATTTCAGGGAAAAAAATATGCAAAGCCAGTACCTTATTTGAAGACTTGTAGGTGGGTCCAGATTCTTATTTAGATTAGCTTGGGATGTTGTTTTCCTGTAATCAATGGTATTTCCTTGAAAGAGGCAGTCTGCTAGAATAAGCTCATCTGAAATAATACAGTTACAAGAAAACTGTTCCCTTTGGGAATGGTGAAATTTAAAATAATATTTCAATTGATAAAATGTGATCAAAAATCTCACTGCTGCCCATTCTAGAGATGAACCTGACATTACACAGAAAAAACATCTGGATTATTTAAGTGTTGTCTTTCCTCAAAATAAACTTCCTGATTTGCTGTTGCACAGTCTCTGATGTTACTTGGAGCTGACTATTACATAGAAACAGAGGGACTCCTCTATGAGTGTCTTTTTCTGCTAAAGATATTTCCCAGCTTTTATTTTTACTGGCCACAATTACATTGAAAAGGCTAAAATAAAATACTTATTGCAGTCAGGGTTTCTACAAAAATGTCCTGCCATAGATGTCCACTAGTATATGAATAAAAGCATCTCTTACATGGCTAATGTTTCAGCTCATCCCTGGTTTTGGTCTACAGTTGCAATGCAGGCTAGCTCCTCTCTCCTACAGCTTCAACCGCATCTGCATGTGGTGAGGCATTAATGAACCCTTCCAGGAGTGGTCAGGTTGGAGTATACTTTCTCCAGTGAAGTGAGATGCAAAGATCTCATGTGCAGAGAATATCCACAGTTTGGCTAAGTGAAGAATATGTTTGTATGACAAAAACATGAATAGGCTGAAAATGCTCCTGGAAGAACCCATAAACCTTGTTGTGAAAAAACACAAGTATTTCTTATTATACATCTTCATGATAACCCACATAACTATTGAGGTAGCAATGCTAAATGGATAAGGCCTGAGAAAGAGTTTAGAAAAGTCCTGAAGATATTCTTTGTGCAACCTTGAAAAAATGCTTTCTGAGCCTCTTTTTTCTTCTTGTGCTTTTTCTCCCTTTTCATTACTGGAGATCACTGCACAGTCAATCTTCAGCTTCAAACCAGCCATTCATGTAGTACAAATAGCTATCATAATCATTCCAGTAACAATAACCTTTCTTTTTCCTCTCTCTCCTATTTTACCTTCCTCTTCTCTCTAGATGTACTTTAAAGTAGACAAAAATAAACTGAAGAGGACTTGAAATGTGTGGGGCCTGACTGGCTGTTGACTGGCTGTTAATATCTTGTAGTATTTTTAATTATTGTGTCTTCCACATCCTGCATTTTGTTATATTTTCCTTCTCTGGTAAAGTAACCTTACACAAACTTCTGTAGAAATGCAACAGTCTGTCAACATTGTTCTTAGATTAACATGCTGAATTTCTGAGCCAGCCGTGCTTACCTTTATGCAACCCAATCTCCAAAGTAAAATCCTGCTTGTTAGAAGTCTTTCAAAAGGACAACATCTGTCTGAGGTTAAAGTCCTTGCATTAAACACGTACTGGCCTGAACCACTATGTTTCTCCTAAATATCTCCACCTAATTAATTAAAAATGTATAAAATAGAAAGAAACCAAAAAGCTGTGAGAAAGCGTCTTTAGCCTAGGGTCAAAATTCATATTTTGTCTTTGGTTTCTGTCTATTAAAGGACACAACTACCACAATTCTGTGTTTTCTTTTGATATTTGTCTGGATATATTCAGCTCTCTTGCCTTCAAAGTCATCTGTGGGCAGATTTTTTGGCTGAGGCAGCCTGTGTCCATGCTGTTTTCAGTCTCATCAGGGGCTGGCTCCTGAAGCCTGTTCCTGAGCACAGAGACAAACAGAGGGTTGTGCTCAGCCCTTGTGGTGCTAACAGGAGAGCACAGCATCAACTGACCAGAGGTCGAGCAGCAGCAACACAGGTTTTGACAACCCTGCGAGGACCTGCAGGGCTGGGATGGGGTGGGCACGGGGCAGCTTAGAGCTGGAGAACAGCTCACAGAGGCTCACAGAAAGCCCAGGGAGCTCAGGCTGTTGGAAGTGGCTGTCCAGCTTAGGAGAAGCTTCGGAGGAAGAAGAAAGTACAGAGGACGAGGGGTCAGAGGAGATGGATATCTCATTTCCCAGAACCCAGAGCAGTGGGTGAGGGAGAGCAGCTGAGGTTTGAGGTGTAGCAGGGTGTATAATGACTGACTGCCTGCTAGGCTGAAGAGAGGACACCTCTGGGGAGAGGGGCAAAAAGGTTTGAGGGGATAGAAAAGGCTGGGGAGCCAGGCTTGTAGCATGGGCTGCGAAGAGGTCTGTGCCTCCATGGGCTGATGTGAACAATTCCAGCCAGGATCTGTGATGGAAAATTGTACCAGACAGCCCCCACATGGATCTGCACTGATCACTCTCATGCTCCTCATCTCAGCTACACTATCACTTCGGCTTTATGGAGAAATATAAAACTTCTAAAGGAAAAAAAAAAAAAAATGAGGAAAGGATAAGGTCTCTTTAGGTTTTCTACAGTAGTTTGTTATGTTTGACATATCCTGACATGAAGTCCCACTGAAGTCATCCTGCTGGCTGGAGGTCCCCAGGTGAAAAGACTTGTTTGTGTGTATGAAAATCAAGCTTCTGGCCTAAAACCTTTAAAGAAGTTTGCAGGCATATGAAGCCAATCCAGATTTCACTTTCTGTGAGATAATCCCCTGGTACTAATGACTGAGGTCTATAATTTATTCAGCAAAATGTCCCAACTCCTTCTTCCTGGGGCTTCAGGGCTTTGGGAGTTTTTTATCTTTTTTATTCTTTTAGATTTGATAATCCTATTTAACCCTCCTGCAAATGGGACCCCAGGGAGAGCTTTTCAGTTACACACAATTAGTTTTATAAGCAGCATTATTAAATCATCCATTGGCTGTTTGGTATTTTAAAATTCCTTTATTAATAGCAATGGAGCCTTTTGTATGAAGAACAGAGGGTGGCATTATATGAAATTATTTCAGACTCTAAAAATAACTTTTCCTGTTTGTGAGTAAAACTAAGAAATGAGCTTTCTTGTCTAAAATTTTATTCAAAATCCTTTCCCCCACTCATCTTTTCTCATCTTCATGATTTTCCCTCGGATGCATGAAATAAGGCTTCATTGGATTCCAAGAGAAAAGAAAGTTCATGGAGCAGGGCCAGCCCTGAGGAATCTTGCTAGGTTGATGTCCCCCTGCCTAAAGTTGAGAACTGTGCTCCCATATCAGTGACCCCATTTCCAGAGAAAGCATGTCAGAGGATCACAGCTCAGTCCAGCTGCACTTAGACTCAAGGCCACAGAGCTGGAGAAGGGCCATGGCTGCTGCCAAATAAACTGAGGAACTGGTGCCTGAACTGGGGCAGAATGGAGGCAGGTGCTGGAAAGGAGCCTGCTGGGGTATGTGAGGACCATGTGCGTCTGTGATTATAAGAGTGCAGGAAGGGTTGGGTGAGAGCAGGCATGTGCCCACTCAAGTAAATAAAGCTTAAATTTCCCTAACAGTAAAAAAGAAAAAAAACAAAAGAGTAGACAGGATTGGAAATACTGATAATTTTATGAGAAAAAATTGGAGGAAGGTTCATCTAGACTGAAGTACCCAGAAAATAAAAAAATAAAAAAAAAAATACACAAAATAGCTCAAAGAGTTTTTACTGGATCTGAGAAGGAGGCAGTGATTGCAAACAAAAATTACGGAGAAAATTTTGTTGAAAAGTGCAGGAGCACATGAGCAAACACCCCAGACCCAGTCTCTAGAGGAAATGGTGAGAAGTAGGACAAGTGGAGGGTAGTATTTCTCCCTGCTGCATTTTCAGTATCCAATTCTGTTTTATATGAAGCTGGTGGCTGTAGACAAACCACTACATCCACTAGGTAGTTTTATTTTCTCTCTAAATTTGACTGGTTTTCTTTTGCACCTACATATGATTTTGTCTTCAGCAATATCCCATAACAACACATTCTCTAATTCCTCACTGTATGGAAGGGTACTTTTATTTATTTTTAAACCCATTTCCTGATAACTTCATTCTCATGAGACAGACTGAGCAGTCATTGCATATTCACTTCCCTCTTGTCACTCCGGATTCCCATTGTTCTCAGGGTGTTATATTTGACAAGGCTGTATTTTAGATCTTGTACTGAATTTAACACAAACATAGTGTTTAAGGCTCTGAAGTTGTGGAGTGGAGCTGAATGCACTTCATCTTTGTCTGCTCTCCTGGGGCTATTGTGCTGCCATCCCTATTCCTGACAGGCCAATTCATTTACATATTAAAACATGGGTTTTAGAATGGATATGTAAATTGACTTTTCAGTTCATACAGTAACTCCTGATACATAGCTTTAAATCTAAATCTGAACCATAAATTTAAGACATGGGCTGTGTTCTGGTCCAACTTACTCTGAAGGATCATAAGAATTTGATCCTTTTTCAGAGAAAAAAATTGAGAGAATATTCTTGTGAGAAGAATATGGTTTCCACTGGTTTCCACTGCAACATCCACAGACTGCCCTCTTCTAAAAAGTGAGATAATTTTGTTCCTGGAAGTGATATCAGCAGATAACTTTTTCTTATGAACACAGTAAAAGGAGGGTGCATTCATCTTTGCAACACATAGGATTTATAAACGAAGAGAAATGTGTATAAAGACATTGCTCATTTCCTGGTATTTACTGAACCATTATCTTTTACCTCATGACCTCTTCCTCTGCTCTTCTTAGTCTTACAAAATCAAAATAAAATTCTCAGGAGATTCCAGTGGACAATATAATTTTGTTTATTTTGTTTAAAAATATATACTGTAAGCTAAAAAAATATATTATCTACATATATATATACATTGGCAAGAAACAGAAAATGGCACTTTTTGTACTAAAAATAACCACAAGTTATTTGAATATCCCATAGTGTCTGTAGATACTTAGTGGCGACATATCTTTCAAGAACAATGGTTACCACTCACACTAGACTAACATTTCCTTTACATATCTACAATTTTTCAAGAGCCTTGCCAAAGAATTTAATGGTTGGTATCTCACACTAATGTGAAGAATATAAGTTGCTACAGTCTCTTCCTGGGCATGGTGGGAAATACAACCTTTTGCTCGCTATTTTATTCCTGTCTTTTCACACTTCATATCTATGACACAAACACAACAAAACAGCATAGATTTATATCCCTATTTGGTACAGCTGTCCATAGCTGAACAAGATGTTAGATGATGAAAAAGCAGGATTCCTGGATTTAGATGGGAATACAGCATTGCCATCTGCAGTTGCCTTTGTTATTTAGTAGGTCATTGACAGCTGGATCACTTACTGAGCCTAGAGATGCTTCAGGAATAGGTCTTTAGAGTTGGCTCAACACAACAAAACTGAGTTGTTCCCTTGGAACTGCTTAGTGTTTGTTTTCCCCACAGCTTAGCTTTACAGAAAGGATTTGTGAAAAACAGTGTTTTTCATGAAAAAATTACCTAATAAACACTTATCCACTCCCACATTTTTCTGTTCTCAGTAGGAAGAAAGATGGCTGGTGCCTCCTCCCATTTTCTTCCCTAAACAATTCCACAAAGAACACCCCATAACATGTAGCTTGGTCTTGGCATCCAGCCTGCTGCTTGGAGCCTGGCTTGGGGAGTAGCCCTTTACTTAGATATTAAAAGATACTTCCTTTACCTTCCCTAAACCTCTGCTTTCCAAAAAAAGCAAGTGAAACCTAAGAAACTGAACCTTTCCCCAAACCCAACTGGAGGGCTGGAACTTCCAGGAGGAATAATATGCCTTTTCTCTCTGATCTTGACTGTTATTAGTTCAGAAATATGTCACTGCACTGTGTCATTATATGGCATGAAGCTTCTGCACTTCAAGATGAATGGCTTCTAACTTCACTGAAAAATAGCATTTTTCCTTGCCACTGCCCACTGAGGAAGGTGTCTGCCCCACTCAGGTGCTGACTCAACCAAGGGAATGATTATTCCAGTTCTCATGGGTAGGTGGATTCGTAAAGCAACAGATGCACTCAAATTTCATTTGCTCATTTGCTTAGATACAGTTATTCAGAGCATAGAAGGATTAAGGAAGGTGAGGGGGGTTTTCTGCCTACAACTTCAAAAAAATGGAACTGGCTGACACAGCTGTTTTCTACGTAAAGTAATTAGGAAACCTGGAAACAGAGGGTCATTTAAGGCAAGGACCAGCGGCTGGTATTTTTCCTTGTCTCCTCCCAAGGAGTTGTTAATCTCATCTCACTTTAAAGAAACCAAAGAAAGGATGTGTGCAGGCTCATGGGAAAGCTGTTCTTTCTTGACAGGGTGGGAGGAAAAGAAAAAAGGTCAAGAACAGAGCATGTTTACCTAAGCCATGTGCTCCAAGCTGTGTGCTGCTGTTGAGTGCAGCTGCTTTCACTCTGAGCTGGCATTTTGTGGTTTTGAATACTAGACCACTAAATAAAATATGGGGTTTTAATACCTTTTTTTAAAAATATATCCAGTGTGGGCTGCTAAAGTAAACAGAATATTGCACGAGTGCACATTTCATTCATATGAGCAGAAGCTTAAAGCAAAAATGGAAGTGCAATTAGCAACCAGCAGTCAAAGGCCCTGCAATACAGCACAACTACAGGCAGATATAAATTTCCTTTTAAAGAAATATACTTGGAGGACATGTTGCATAATTCTGCAAGCTAAGGAGAACACTGACTCACTGAGTCAATATTTGCTAGATTTGTTGGGCCAAATTCAACTCTTGTTCACGACAGAAAAAGTTTTCAGAGCAAAGAAAGGGCCTGGCCATGAGAGTTACAAACAGTCTCTGGTCCCTGGGGCCTTCTCTTCCTGGGACCATGACTATTGACTACTTTCTTGGGATGGATTTTCCTTCAGCTTCAATGGCTTTGGGCAGCCTGTCCTTTATATTTGATAATTGGTAGCTTGTGGTAGCCTTTTCCAGTCTTTTGACTATTATTGACAACAGAGAAATACAGGACTGAACAAAGGAATTACTACATGTCCTGTTGAAAAAGAAAGTAAACACACATTTACTAAACATAAGAAATTGAGATGTGCAAAAAAAGGATGGAAGCACAGACTCATCTTCAGTAACAGATTTAAGCTGAGCTGCTTAGCTGTTGCAGCCAGGTTAACAAAAAAGGGAAAAATGTGAAAGAAAAAAGGTTTTAAAAATTTATTTAACAGGGCTTTAAACAAGGGATCATGACCTAGTGGGATGCATGAAAAGCAAATAGAAAGACAGCCTAGTGATGCTGAAAGATTTGCTTTGTGATGTCCTCTAGTATTTCAGCTCTGAGGGAGCAAAAAATATATTTCCCTGAGGTTTTAAGTAGATCTGGTGTGTAGCATGTTACACCACTACCAAGCCCTGTTCAGGTTTCACAGTCTGCTATGAGCAGGGTCTAAAGGGGAAGCAGAAGCAGTCTAGAAAACCTTCAGGGAGTTTGTTTTAGTTCTTAATATTTGCATATGTCTTTTTACTTTTAAAGATGTCTATTCATATATTTTATACCTTTTCCTTACCTAGCAACACTTTCTCATCTTTTGGGGGCTTCACTACCTGAAGAAGGAAGGACAAGCTGGCTCTGTACTGATGTGCAGATCACAAGAGTAACATCATTATTATATTTAATAAATAATAATATTTAATAAATATAATAATATTGTAATTATATTTTCTCTACAGCTCTTCTTAAAACTGTGTGGGGAAAGACATAAAATCAGTGCTGGCACTTGAAACAACAGGAAGCTTTGATAATCTGACTCCTTTTTCTCCACCTTTCCTTGATCCACAATAGCAGATAGTGCTCTATGGACTGAATTCCTCATTGTCTTGCAAATCAGGGGCAAGTCCTCTCCAAGCAGATAACTTGCACAAATGTTAATTCAGTAAATGCCCTGATGCTAGAGGACTTTCTGGTGAATTAATTTACCTATTATTCAGGCAAGTACTCCTTCCTCACCCTCCTTCCTGAGCTCTGGGTACTTTGGGAAAGCTTAATGAAAGTAGAAAAGAAAAAGGTTAGAGGAAAGGAGAGGGGAAGAAAAATGTCTAAATGTAGTTTCATTTTAGAATGGCAAAACCTCCCTTTTTAGAAATGAACTAAGACAATAGAGAAAGCGCAGTTTCTGGGCAGAAGTGCTGTTTTGTGCTACTTCTCAAAGAATTTGGCTTTGTCTTGTCAACCACAAGTGATGGCAGAATGCCAATTCTCTTTTCAACTGGTTGTCTTGAGTATTTGCTGATGTTTCTGAATGAATGTTGATCAAAGGAGCTCAAAATGGATTTAACCTTTTAGATCTACCACTTAACAAAAAAATATATTTAATACATTAAAATTATATTTAAAAATTTGGTCAGCCTGTAAGTATTATTCAGGCTGTATTTTCTGTACTTACAATAACCTACTCAGTTATTGGAAAATTTTTACTGACGGCATCTAAGCAGGGTTCTTTTTCGAACATATGACTAGTTATAATTCATTGCTCCATAAATAAATTAATCTTAAAAGCACTCCACTGTTAACTTTTTTTGAGAAAATAATAGTCATCTTCCATATCCAGTGAGGTAGAAGAAAACAATCAACAGATGTGGGTATGAATTATTTTCAGTCCTTGTACCTACAAAGTCTCCTTCCCCTATGTTCTTACCTAAAAGCAACAGGGAAGGACTACAGAAATTATCAGGGGGATGGACAGTGTGCATAAAGAAGGCTTCTGGAATTTTCTGGAATTTCCATTCAGCAGAATGTAGAAAAAAATTACGGATATATAAACTAAAAAAATATATGAAAAGAGACAAAACCCTATTGAGTTACATCAACAAATATATCAAAATCAAACACCTTTGAGATTTTTATCTTCTGTCTCTCTTGAGTCTTTAAAATAGATACCGAACCTGTTTTGGAAAAGTGCAGCACACACCTATTTTTTGAGTGTATGCAGCACACACCTATTTTCCCAGGAACTGTTGAATTCCTGTGTGGTGAGACAATTAGATTATTTTTGTCCCAGATGAGGATGAAACACTTTTAAAGGTTTTTTTGTAGGCTAACCTGCACCCACTGAATTAGAGTTGAGGGGTTTGAGCACCAAATATTAAATGTATTAAATATTTAGATTTTTTACTGAAAACAATGTAAACCTAGGCTCCACAGGCTAAACTCATCCATGTATAGTTCTGTTTTTGAAACTGATCTCTGCCTAGAAGTCAGTGCAATCAGAAATTGCTCCTTTTAGAAAATACCCCATAGAATACAAGTCATTTTTGTTGATCTCATTAGTTTAATTCCCCATTCTTTTCTTATTTACTCAGAAGCCACTAGTACGCTCTGGCAATCTGTTGTTGAGAACCATAGGGCTAGACCCAACATCAGCTCAGTTAAAACAAACTTCATTCTGTCATGCTCTACAAGTGTCTCTGAAACATAAATACACAAACTCTATACAGAGGTATAGTTTCCTAGAAAATTTTCCAAAAATATTTTGTCCATTACTCTTCCTCCATTTTGGAGAAGGCACTTGCTCTTAACACCTCCATGCAATTCACAAGAATCAGAGCTCCAGTTAACTCTCGCCACTGTTTTGTTACTGGGTTTTTCATTTTATCCAAGGCTGATTGTAGGTCCTGTAAGACATCCCTATAACCATCTCCATAATGGGCAGCCCAAGTGTAGAGAAAGTCATATGCAGGTTTCCACATCATCTGAAAATAAAGGAGAAAAAAATATTGGCAGAAATTTAATTATTGAGAAAAAAAAGCTAAATAGTTGAAAAGTCACAGAAAAGAAAAGATAAAATAAGTGTTTAATCACTAGGCGTGCTGAAATGCTTTATAAAAAGAGTCATGTTGATATAAAAACTCCAGTAATCTTATTTACATTATTTCTATGAAACTCTCAAATTCTCAGAGGTAAATAATAGATAAATTCTTCACACACATGATTATCACCAAATCAAAATATATCCTTGTCTGAAACTATAAGTCAAAGAACAAGAGTGGAAGGAAAATACTTTTCATCTTTTGCAATGCATACATCCATGTTTTAGGATGGGGATGTGTATTCTATTTGTTATCTGTTAGAGGTGTGGCATTTATCTTCTGTTAATTGAGCAGTTTTTTTTCTTTATCTCTTCCACAACCAATCCTCCCTCTGGGTAGATATCTTCTGTTAATGGGTCATTAAGTGTCACTGTGTGACTGATAAAATTACATCATCCCATTGTGAGAAGCTCCACCCAGAGGGCAGAATCAAGCGTTCCTACCTTGATATAATCAGAGCTTTAGAACACCAGAGACACCTTTTTCCCACTGGATTCCTGGAGGAGCAGCTGTCTTCTCCACTGGCTTCCCAGAAGAAGACCAGGCCCATCTACACCACTGCTGGACCTTCAGAGGAAAACTACAGCCTTCTACAGGATCCCTGCTCCAACAGAACCACACCTGGCACTGCAGGAGGACTGCAGCCATCATTTAATCAGGACTGCTACCAACACCCTGACCCATAGGGTGTCCAGTCGTATTCTGACTCTGTCAGTGATTTGTTTTCTTTTTTGTACTATTGCATTGGTATATTTAATTTTCCTAGTAAAGAACTGTTATTATTCCCATGTCTTTGCCTGAGAGCCTCTTAATTTCAAAATTATAATAATTTCAAGGGAGGGGGTTTACATTTTCCATTTCAAGGATGACTCCCGCCTTCCTTAGCAGACAGCTGTCTTTTCAAACCAAGACAAACCAGCAACATTTTCCCTATTTGGTTGTGCTTTTGATGGTTACTGCCCCATTAATCATCATTCTACTGTCTCTCTACTCAGCCTGAAAATTTTAAACATGCTATTTACCTTTCAGAAATGTTTTCTGACAACAGCAGCAGAAAGTACATCTGGCTACTGCCTTAAAAGACAATAAAAGATGCTTCTAAAAAGACATCTGCATCCTTAGGCTAAGGAGAATCTCCAATCTTTATTGGATACAGGGCCAACATTGTGGCAAAGTATGAGGGAAAGTTTGAGGTACTTAATGCCTCCCTTGCTTCAGGATTAAATACCCAGAACCAGCTGCTCTCTGGGTACCCATTCCACTGAGCTGGAAAAAAAGGATGGGGAGCAGAATGATGACCCCTTAATTAATTTAGATTGGGTATTAGGAAAAAGTTCTGCACTGAAAGGTAGGTTAGGCATTGAAATAGGCTGCTCAGGGAAGTGGTTGAGTCGCCATTCCTGGAGGAATTTAAGCACATGTTGGTACTTAGGGACAGGGTTTAGTGTGGACTTGGAAGTGCTGAGCTAATTAGGCAGTCTGACTAGCTGAATTTAGAGGTCTTTTACAACCTCAACGATTCTATGACTCTAATATGATTTATTTGTAAAATCTATTTTTAAAAAGGGGAGAAAAGCACCCAAACACTCTAAAACAGGCAATTAAAAAACTTTTATAATTTTTTTAATAAGGACAAAACATCTTAAAATTTTCCTGCAAGAAACAAAGGAAATTAAAACATAGGTTAGCGGTGCTTTTTTGTTTTTCAAACTATAATTTATTTGGTTTATGACAAACAAATGGACCAGATCCTCAGCTGGTGTAATTTGTCATTGGTCTAACAACACTAAGTTATAGCAGTGTGAGTCAGATACCAAACTGGACTTCTATCTTTCACAGTGCTGAGTAAATTTGCTCAGTTAACAAACAAAATAATTATTTTCCCAGCTACTGCTTTTCCAAATGTTACTTGGGCAATCAAAATTCTATTTTCCCTCTCCTTATTGGCAATAAAGGTTTTGCAAACAGCAATTAAGTTAACAGTTGCAGGGATGATGCACAAATCCACAAAGAAACCCATGACTCTCCTAAAAGGTTCTGTCAGTCACTGTTTTAACATGGACATACCTATGCATAGTAATAAATGTATATGTACTGATTACTGCACATTTATGTATATACATAAAAGTGACCAGGAAGTTGAGATTTTTTTTAGCATTTTTTCCTCTTTTATCAAACCCCCCCCCCCAGTTTTTATGGTTGTGAAGGGTAATTCTGATGTAAATTAGTTATTTCCTCAATATTATCTTATTAATTTACAAACGGTACACAACATAAAGCTTTACTTCCTTAATTTAAGCTTTATTTACTTAATCCCTGGAGGAACTGAGTAGGAGGAGAATTTCTTTGCTCATAACTTTGAACTTTTCTCCATATTTTTGGTGAGATCTTTCAGCTTAGCCAAGACTGATCTGTCATTGTTTCTATAAACATTTTCCTCAAATTCAGCTGGCATACACAAATGGGAAAAAAATAAAATAGACTTACAGCCCCACAGTGTCATTGGACTAGTGTAGTCTAAACTTACCATCTCACAGTCTGATTAGTCTAGTTTCTACCTTGAGTTTAAGTAATAAAAAAGTGCCTGTGCATTCAGTGAATTTTCGCACTTTTGGTCTACAGGAGAGAAAGGCATCATCATTTTCCCAGTTGAATGGTGCCAAATTTTTCCTTTAAGCAAATCTATCTTAAGTCATAAGCATAAGGTTACAGAAGGAGAGGAAAAAAGTACATTTGTGGTAGGTGGGAAGAAGGAGATTTATGAATTTTTTGTGGTTTTTTTTTTAAGGCTAAGTTGAAAATTATTTTTTAATGTACTACTGTAAATGTTAGGTATTATAACATATTTTAATGAACTAAAGCAGGTCATCACTGTTGTATTTATGTTGGGACCAGAAAGTTTCTGTATTCCTATTTTTAGCTTGATAGCCAAAGTAGCCAACAAAAAAAGCTGTTATCTCCTGAAATTCTCTTACTGGATATGCTTTTTCTGGGTCTCTTTCTTCCTTTTGTTACATTCCTGTTAGACTCAGATGTTTAAAGAATGAGGGTACAGTCTTCTGTCTTCACTAGAATGTGAAAAGACAATGACTATGAAAAGATGTTATGCTTTGACTTATGCTGATAGTCAATCTGACATTGTAATAAGACAATTGGCTGAAATATCCTTAAACACAAACCTTGGTTTCCTCAAATCTAGCACAACTGATTTTTTTTTTTTTTTAATCTAAGGCAAAAGAAAAGAAATAATGAAGAAAAAGGAGAATGTAGGTTTACAAACTGGTCACCACTGATGCATAATTAACTAATCACATTAAACTAGTACTGCAAACATAGCAGTGGTTCTAAGGTAGATTCTTCTCCACAGCCATGTACTCTAATGCAATGGGTGAACTGAATTGCATTCAAAATCCTGAATTGTATCAAAGCAGAATCACTGCAGCATCCTGGTCAAGTCTCATCTCAGTTGTGTGCTTGAGTCTTCCCTCTTTCCCACTCTCTCTGCTGAGTACGCAGAAAGGACACCTATATCCACCACAAAGTGGTTTGGAACTTATTGATGAAATACACTTCATAATCTATGCACCAATTGTAGGTACCTCAAGTTGCCTCTGTGATCATCTGCAAGAAGATTTCTTCCACCAAGAAAAATATGAAGTCTAAAAGCAGAAACATTTTTTAACCAATCAATCCTTGGTGGGGAATGAACTAGTAAATACTTTCATATAATCCTCAATAGCTAGTCAAGACTTATTAACCTCCCCCAGCTTTGTTGGAGTTCAGGTTTTAAGGCAAAAAACTACTATGAGTAGAAAAGTTAGAGGTCAGAAGAAAGCACTGATATTCACAAGAAAGAACTGAAATTTGGGTTAGATTCAGAGGACATTGAGGGTACAGAGTGATCATGCGAGACACCAGTGCTAGAAACCTTGTGTTTTGAACTCACACCCATGTGGACAAGCACAGTTATAAAACTCACCCAGAACCAATAATCCCCCATAGACACACTATAATCCTTGAAAAATGACACAGAAATACAGAAAAATTCTGATCTCTGCTTGTTGAATGTTCTCTGAAAAAATAGAGTGTACTGTATTATGGACTTTCGATTATGATGAATTTGAATGTACTATGTTTTGTCAGCAGACATTGTCACTGAAAGGAAGAGAATTTTCTGGGTGGTTTGCCATAAAAATAATACAAAAAAACTCTTGAAAACAAATTAGTAGGGTGTATGAGGTAGAAGATAGTCTTCATGGAATATCAAAACCCATTCAAAGTAAAGTAAGTATTTATTTTAAAATTTTCTTAATATAAAAAAAATAGGCATTATGCTGGAAAAACAGTTATAAGATTGTTTTATTTCTACTGTCTATCAGCAAAGGGGAAACATTCTCAAATAACATGGAAACCAGCAGAGTTGTATATTGTTCATGTCAATAATTCCTTCTGTAGAAAGCTGGGGGTTGGTTAGCCATACACAGAAAGCTTAGTAACTAGAACAAAAGTGTAGGACTGCCTAACAGTAAAAAAGAAAAAAAACCAAGAGAGTAGATATAGGATTGGAAAGGCTGATAATTTTATGAGAAAAAAATTGGAGGAAGGTGCATCCAGACTGAAGTACCCAGAAAAGAAAAAAAAAAATACACAAAATAGCTCAAAGAGAAAAACTGGATCTGAGAAGGAGGCAGTTATTGCAAACAACAATTTTGTTGAAAAGTGCAGGAGCACATGAGCAAGCACATAGAATTTTGATCAAATATTGATTGGGGAGGGAGGGCAGAACATTCAAAAGGAATAAGAGGTTCATGATTAGAGCCAAAATATCTTGATAGTTATCACCAAGCAAATGAAAACAAGATGACAGATGCACTGGATTCAGGCAGTGGAAAGGAAAGGTTTGGCAGGGAATAAGTAGAATCAGCTACAGTGAAACAGAAAAAGGAAGAAAAAAATTATCTTGAGTAGTTGTGAACCTGTGAATAGGAAATAGCAATTCCTTTGACACTAAGAGGTGAGAGAGAAGGAATGTAGTCTGGATCATGTATATTACCTGCAATAAACAGGAGATGATGGTATAGGCAGAGGGAGAGTCAAGCCTGAATGCAAGCTTTCAAGTCAGAAAGATCATTCAGCAATGCTCATAAAAAAGGGATTTTCAGAGTAAAAACCAGTCAGGAACCTGACCTAGGAGTCATTGGCACATAACTCTGTGGGAAAGAATGGAGCTACTGCATGGTTTGGTGTCAGAGAAGAGAAGGGCAGGAAGTAATCTGGTTGCAGAGGCAAAGGCATGCCAGGGGCAGAGGCTGACCCTCAGCTCAGCAGTGTGGACAAGTGTCCACCCCAAGTCTTGTAGGATATGTGACACTGCATGGATGCCATGAGTATCTCTGGTCACCTCAAATAGCACTAGAGATTTAATTAGGCACCTAAATTGCTCCTTATATCTGTATGCACTAAAATATATATGAGAGGATAAATTGACTTTTATACAAAGCTCAAACTTCCGTACAAGAAAAATGCTTTGCAAAGGAAAAAAAAAATATCATGATCTACCTGAAAAACTATAAGCTTAAAGGATAGATTTGCCACATTCATACATCAGAAATAAAATTGGTGTCAGGGCTTCCAACCTCTTTTCATGATACTTAAGCTAAATGACAAAAAGTGTCACTCTGGCACAGAAAAGTATTAATGATAGAAGTCAGCTTCCTTTTTTCCTTTCTGTGGAAACAGCAAAAGCTGTACAGAGGGTGATTAGAAGTGGATCTTGCAAGGACCGGCTGGTCCTCCTCCCTGAAATGACAACAGAGGTGCGAGTGAGGTTAACAAGCGGCCAGGACAACAAAAAAGGATTGAACCTAGCCCTGAAGCTCAAGGCAGGAACTGAGACCTTCACTGGACAGGGCAAAAGGAAAGAAGCCTGCAAAACCAGGAAGAAGGAAGGTCCCTCACTGTGTTTGTGCAGAGGAGATGTGCATGTACTGTTACACCAGCCCCTTACCTCCAGAGCTACTGCTCCATTTTTTCCGTGGTGGGGCACTTCGTAAGCCTCTATTTGCTGCTTTGTGAGGCGGGCTAACTTCTCCGCAAGCTCCCGCCAGCTTTTGCCAAGCTTGACAGCTGCAGTCAAAATGATGGTGTCCTGGGTAAGACGTGCCACTAATCCCTGGCAATCTATTTTCAAAAGTGCCTGCAACAATGATTTTTATTAGTGATCCTTCACCAGTAATTACAAACAGAACATTTAAATTTAACTTTATAGCACTATTCTGCATTTCTATGTAAACAGGAAGACTTTTTTTTACTTTTGTGCTCTTACAAATATGTGGGGTTTTTTCCTACAAAATGCTAACACTTTCAGAGGAAAAATGTCCATGAGCTTAAGGAAAAAAATCTAGCTGGCATTCAGCAGCTTCAGCATTCCACTGTCAAGTGGGTCCTGCCAAACTTACAGATCCTGAAAGAAATCATACTTCTCCAACAAAAATATTTGGGACAAAAAAAAAAATTTAGCTTCTTAGAAGTATGACACAAAACATGAAAATTAACTTAGAGCACTATTATACTAAGTTGTGGTCTTTAATCTAGGGTTTTATATGGAAAATCACTGATCACATTGGCCAGCACCTTTTGATTTACTCCTCCCACAGAACTAACAATTTTTTGACCATTAAGGAGAAATGCAAACACGAAACCTGTCCCTTCTCCTTGC
Organism: Lonchura striata; assembly: GCF_050655825.1. Lineage (NCBI taxonomy): Eukaryota > Metazoa > Chordata > Aves > Passeriformes > Estrildidae > Lonchura > Lonchura striata. Next base: position 31,064,843 of record NC_140704.1, read on the forward strand.
CAAAAGAACATTTAATGACACTCAAAATAGTTAAATTAGTAAAACCTTAAAATGTAGATATGTTGCATTCTTCTTTCTTTATTTGTTTTGATAAAACCTAATGGGAGAAATAAATGTTGGATTTTTTCCTTCTCCTCACATTAACACCAAAATATTCCACTGAAACTTTTAGATTTTCAGGGAAGGATCAAGAGCAAAATACAAAATTTGTTGGGTTTCAGAAACTGATTTTTACTGAAATATCAAGCAGTTCTGCAGAAATCAGACATACGTGTGATTTAATTTTAAAGTACTAACCAATAAAATCCTCACAGCAAACAATAGAAATTTGGTATACAAAGTAGTGAGAAGCTGACTGCACAAAATTCCCCAAAACTGGAAACAAAGTTGTTCAGTTTGTGTTTGCTCTGATAAGCAAGAACCCAATAAAACACAAAAAATTGACATATTTAAAAGAAGTAACTGAAAATTCTACCCAAAAATTACATGGATGACATCTAGACTTATATCTAGTTCTACAAAGAAAAGAACCCGTATTGGCACTTTCTAGCAAAAATATATAAATCTCACAAAACAGGACATGACCAACATGGTCTAGTGAAAGGCCTCCTACCCAAGACAGGGTGGTTGGAATGTGATGATCTTTAAGGTCCTTTCCAACCCAAGCTGTTCTATGATTCTATAAGCTTAATCTAATTATGCCCCACTTTTTGCCTGTTTTATAATGAACTGTGTTTCACTGTGTTCAGTTAAAAGTTTGGACAATTTTAACATTTAGGACCCCCTCTCCTTTTTGTAAAGAGAGACAGACTTTGCTGTACTTCATAGTGGCTCAGTTTTATTCCACAAACTTTGATGTGCTCTTAAGAATTGTAAGTGGACACTGCTACCAAAACTTTCTGAATCCTGCTGAAATTTCTGTCAACACTTCAAAGGGGACAGACTAGTTTTGAGGTAAACTCAGTTGAGGTTTACAGTTCAGGATAGTCGAAAGGCTTTAGATGAATAGCAACAATGTGAGTTTTTAAACATCCATTTTTGTAATATTTTATTTTCGTATCAGAAATTTAATTATCTTCTGTCCCTTAACAGGCTGGTCAACTTTTTTGTCAGAGCCAAGGAGAGTATTAAGTGACCATTAATTTCAAACTAATTTGCACACAGATCAGTAAGTAAATTAGGATTGTCACATGTAGTAGATATAATTCGTGCCATCTCTAGTATGATAGATGTGATATTGAATTTCATTTATAACGGGATTGTTAATAGTGCCACTTATTGCCTGGAAATAATTAGAATAAACTTTTGATTCACATTTGGCAGCATTTAGTCACATAGAAGTTGTCCAATGGCTTACAAATGAGGTCCATGAAAATACATACTGAAATACTTGCAATATCTTTCTTGGGATACATCATTGACTATGAAGTTGTAAGGTGTGGATAGAAAATCTAGTCCTCAACATTTGGATTGAGATGTCCCTTTTAAACATATGAATCATATATACCTATGACATATAGATGATATCTATCTATATCTATGTATGTATAGTGGAATTCCCACAATATAGTAATGTTACGTAATACTTCATAACAGGAATGTGAATTTCTCAGGAAAGCAATTTACCAAGGAAAATGACAAAAGAGTTCAAATCATGACTATTTAAAAACCAAAAATCTCATCTTAGTCAACCTACTAGATGAACACAGTTCATGGAGCATTAACAGAAGCCTGTTCAGAATTAATTGATCAAAGTATTTTCCTTCATGAGAGTTTGGATTTATTCTCCACCTATTGGTGTCTACAACTTCTAGTAATATATTCAGGTTTATAAAGATCCTGTAAGGATACAGAATCATGTTTTCTTGTTCCTACATTACTAATCAGTGGTATCTTGGCAATACACTCCCAACAAGCCAGTTAGCTCATGCAATACTTACAACAATGAGTTCATAAAGAAATAGTCTTTTTTTTTTGTTAGCATGGCAGTCTTGCTTCATCTTTTTCACAACATGTGCAACTCTTTCTGATTCTTTATCAATATGTGCCTCATTAAAGTCATCCAAAGACATATGTGAGTATCCCAACACCTCAGCTAAAGCTCTCCAGTCATAAACACTCTCTGATACTGTAGACAGAACTACCGAGTAGATATAAGTCAGTTTTTTGAATGGCAATGCAATTTGTTCAACAAGATTCCTGGTTGTTAGCTCACTATCAGCAGTGTCCATAGCTTGTTCTTTAGAAATCACTTTAATGTTTTTGCAATGTACAAGACCAATCTTTCTTCTGAGAACACCCACATACCACTCTTTCATTTTAGTTTGTCCAATGGCTTTAACTTTATCTTCACCAAGCAGTGCTATTGTGTCTCCTTTAAAATATTCCAGCAAATAGTCAATCTTATTCTGTCGTAACACAGTTTTCAAAGCCACTCCATAAGTACTGACACTCAGAGTTTTGTCTTGAAACTTTGGATATTTTATTGTTGGTATCAAAAGCCATGGTGCAGACTTGATTTCTTTGCGGTTTTGTATGCGCTTTGGCCTATTAATAATTCCACTTAATTTTGGAGCTGGATCAGGAGTTGTAACATGGAACTGTGTTACTTGGCTACTTTTCAAGATTTTAATCTGAACAAGGAAAACAAAGACATGCATCTCCCTGCATCCAAGCATGGAAAATAGGAATTGTTGGCGGACCATTTCACCAGTTTTCAGCTCCTCCTTTTTAATATTTTTACTTTGATCTTCCTTTTTTACTTGAAAATCTGGATCACAGGATATCAAAGAAATATTTAGATCTTGTGGTTTTTCAAGAAGAAATGTATGCTTTCCCCACAGCTGAAACACCACAGGAGGCATATTCTTCCCCCCTTTTTTAATATCACAAATCGTGAGTTTTCCTGGAATGTAGTTATGACCAAAGACTGTAAAAACTGCTGTAAAAGATGGATGAATATATTTGGGACCATAAATTCCAACTGAGACTGTTCTATGGACATAGTCCCACACATTAGTTGCTGGAGGCTGGATTTTGCTTGCTTGTACAGCAATCACTGCATACATCACATGACTTAGGTCTGTTAGCTTCACTTGTATGGTATCTTGATATATATAGCAATTCTCTAGCTTCTTAAAAGGTCCTTCTTTGTTGAGACTAAAGAAACACACGATATCACTCATAACTTGGCTGAGTGGATCATTCTTCACTTTAGCTGCAACTTTCACTTCTAGGTAAATGGCTTCACTCGTGTTGAGGTTGCTCAGTGTAAGTTCTATCAGAGGACTTACTGTGCTGGACAGCTCATTGTTGCATGACAATGGAGGGTTAAGGATAGCCTTTAAACCAACTTCTTGGAATTCTCCTGGTAACACATGACCCACAGGGACATGAATGTTGATATCTGAGTCAGGTAGCTGTACTGACCCCCCTTCGTGATCCAGTTTACAAACTACATGAATGTCTGTAGCTTGTGTTTGTGCCCACCCAGGGCTGTGGCTCATGGCTTCTAAATCCAGGCAGGAGCGGGTCAGCTGTCGGTGGCTCAGCCAAGCCATCTTGTAGGCTTCACGGTCATTCTGAAGCCATGTCAGATCAGAAGCTGTAGTTTTTTGAGGTGCTGTATTGTGAGCATTAAATTTTTCGTTATCAACTATATCCAGGAAGTCAGAGACACTCTTGGATCGTCCAGATCTCCTTGCTGAATTCCTTCTTAGGAGACAGTCAATATCTAGCTCATCACCTGAGGAATCCAAAGAGTCCCTATTGCTTGAAATTTTAGAGAACAAATAAGGCTTTTCCTTTAAAATAGAAAGACGCTTATTATTTTCATTTCTATTGGAAGCAGCTATGTCATGTACAAAAGGGTTGGATCCTGACAGTTCATTCCAGAAAGGATTAGTCTTAGAAACAGATTGAGCATGTTTGAATACGCCAGGCCAGTCAATATCCAAATCCAGTTTACTTTCATTGACATCTGTTTAAAAGAGAAAAAGAAGCATTTCCTGAAGCACAAAGACTTGAGATGTTCCATTCATGTCCAACTGATAGTTTGTTAAACTAAGAGGTGACTAAATTTTCTTCCTCAAATAGACATAGATAATTTCTGTAATTCTCCTTCAGGTTTTTAAACATTATCAAAGTTGATTAAATTAAGAATCTTACTTAATAGAAAGACTACTAACAAATTAGTGCTGAATAACATATTGGTGTTGAAGGATGTAAAGCGACTTCTTTGAGGTGTTGATCATTATCAACTTGTATGATTATTAATTGGCATTGAGTATGATGAAGTTCCATAAGGTTCAAACAATAATATTCCATTAATCTTTGGCATCTTACAAAATGCTGTGAACTTCTTTCCTTTGTGTCTGTCTCTTTGCAAAGAATAAACAACTAGTTTCCTTTTTCAAACACTGCAGACTGTACAGATAAATGCATTATTCAATATTCCTTTTAATGCTAATGCATGTGCATTTAATTGATAACAGCACTCTTACAACTTATCTCCATGTGTGTGGAATTTGTTATACTAGCTTTCCATTAGAAAACAATCACTGATATAATTTATGAGACCTTGTACAACTTGAGGTTTGGAGAGAAATGTTTGTGTGACTAATTTTCTGAGATTGCATTTAAATAGACAAATCTGGGTGCATAAGTGATATTTATATGTTTTCTAATAAAATACTCATTATTAGCAGTAATAATTATTTTTTCTGAAGAAGAGACATCCTTACATTTTATATTAGCAATTGTTCAGAGAAGCTGGTTTACAGTTGATTGCAACTCACCCTTCTTGCAATGGAATACTTGCAGCTTTTTATGCTAAGGGTTTCTATTTTTTGCCTTTTACATATATATATATATAGAGAGAGAGGCTATACCATCCCTTCTTTATATATTCTTGCCGAGTTTAAATTTTAGAGACAAAAGGCGTTATTTCTATTTTTTCATCATATCTATAGCTTACTTTATAGATTACTCTATACTGCTCAAATGCAAGCATGATAGTGCCTACAGTCACAAAAAGAAACAAAAACAAAAACATTAGTACTTCTCTTTTTGTTTCCTTTTCCAAGTTGTAATAAAAAGCCAAAACCATGACGTCTTTCCATGGTTCCAGAAAATTCCCAGTTTGGAAGAACAAGGTGGAATTTACCTGTTTTCCAGCTGCCTATCTACAAAGCTCTAACATTGTCTTGACAAGAGCCTTCCAGGTGAGCTGCCAGGGGGATTGAGCCCAGGGGCAGCCTCTTTTCCCTCATGTACTTTGTCTTAACCAGGGTCACCAGAGGGAGACATGCTGCTCAAGCACCACTGAAAAGTTCTTTTGTCTCTTCCCATAGGCCAAAATCTTTCCTCGTGCTGTAATGTTATTAGTCAGATTAGTATTGCATATTAAAAATATTGATTAATTAAGCCCAAAATAAACATGAGGGTTTTGTTTGGGTTTTTTCCCCATCCTAAAGGGCTTGTTTCTACAGGAAAAATATAAGCAGAAAACTCTGTCAGAGCCTGACTCACTAGGACAGATGCTTTATCATGCCAAGAGCATGAGAAAGCACAACTATACAATTACTGGGGTGCAGCATGTCCACAAAGAAATAATTCCTGCTCCACAACTTACACAGCAAGTGTCAGACTTGCTGTTACATCTGCTACTGGACAAGAAGCTAAGAGAATGCCTGCCTTGTGGAGGCCAAATTTTTCTCAGCTTTGGGGTTAAAATAGCAAGGAGATTAAATCAACTTTGCCAAGATTCCAGTTCTAAATTTATCTACCTTCAAAATTACCCTGCCTTCATGTTCTTAAAACTCTAAATTTATCTAGTTTGGCTAAGAACTTCCTCTTCTCTTCCCCACTTTGACCCCCAGTAAACTTACTCTAAGTAGCATTTGTAAATGTAATATTAAAGATTTCAGCTTGTCCTCCCAACCTGCCCGACCCAGAGTTTTGCAGAAATACAGACTTTAGTTGGATAGCCTTAGTACAGAAAATAGCAGAAGAGCCATACTGTAGCTGTCTGAAGGTGGCTGGTCATCCACATCAATCAAAGTCCCCTCTGACCGGCTTCGTGGAATCTCTCCGCTGCTTAGGGAATCTGTTCCACTACTGGAAGAATTTTCCTCCTAGAAGACAGTTAACCATATATAATATCAGCAAGTACGCAATTTGAAAAAGGGGAAACTGTTGAAGAATAATTGAGCTTGTTCCTGTAGTGTGACATGAAAAAACAATGAAGGTTAGATGATGAGTAAATTTATGAACTCTGCCCAAGAACATCACAATCCTGAGTCTTACAATTATAAGTGCATTAAATCCAGGAGATGCTACAGCTACAGTACAATGTGATAACCCCAGCCCATAGTGAAGTCCAATAACTCACAAAATTAATTTTGTAATTGGAACTGAGCCAATTACGCAGTAACTTTCATTCAGGTCTTGAATAAAATATTTTTTTAAAAATAAAATAGACATCCTACCTCCTGCTTTCAGATAAGTTTGAGTAGAATTATTAAAGGGAAAGATCTATATCTGTTACTTTCCATGCCAATTAATAGAAAGCATTTTCAACACTTTCTGTTTTATTATTCTTATATTCCTCCCAGAAAGAAGATCAGGTCAGATTTCCTTCTAGTCAATCCAAGAATGACTTAAAGTATCCTTCCTTAGAGACTGCACCATCATAGTGACAGCCTAAGAGATGATATTTAGGTCTCTCTTCTTTCTTATTCTGGCTACAAGTTCTGTTTCATTTTAGTGCAGTTTCTTTGAGGCAGGCAACAGAAGGATGAGCCTCTCAAGTTACATTGCCTAATGCTGAAGAAAACAAGAATTGTTGTGTCTCCTAATGGAAGAGGAGTCACAGAAGTTTCAAGTGAGAATTTAGTATCCTACACGTTGAAATTACTGTATCCCAGAAACAGAAGCTGGAGGAAATAAAAAATGAGAGTTCTTTTTTGCAGAAAAGCTCTTCAAGTTAGTGCTAAAAAGCAAGACATAATCTAGTGACTTTCCCAGGATCCTCTCACACATCCTATATGTAATGAGATATAAATGCTGATGATTAACAGATACATTAAGATATCTGGGGAAAAAATGAGACAAAAAATGAAACAAAGAAGGGGGAGGAAGAGAGAAGGAAAAAATCCAGCACCTTTTTGGGTCCATACATAGGATACAATAGCTTTGTTTGGGACCCTGAAATATTGCAGCATGTTACTACTGCAGCAAACATTGCGGTCTAAGTAGATCTCTTTTTATCACATTTAAAATAAAGAAAAACTGGATTGGGCCTGCTTTTGCTGCAGCTGTAAGAAAAAGGAATTTTCAGTTCCATTTCCAGTAGGTGAGTTATGGGAAAAGGAAGCATACTTTATATCCAAGCATTACTGCAGAAAGCTGAGGCCAGCTGCTTGTTTTCATTGCCCAGTGCCATGGTTTAATATTTCTATATTTCTTTTGTAAATGCAAATTGGTACTTACACAATTTACCACACAAGTTACCTACAACCTACTTGCACAACTTCCCACACTTACTCTTGTGGTGCTCTTGCCACAAGAGGTACCTTCAGCTAATGGCAGTCTGTTCAGGTGCTGGTTGGTGCACAAGCAGCATGCAAGGCTGAGGTCAAGCAAAGCTCAACAGTCACCCAGCACCTCTAAGGGTTGTATAGATTTTCAGGTTCCTTTGTTACCAGAAACCTCTTTTATTTGGCCTTTGGAGTCCTGATTTTAGCTAGTAGGTAAAGCTAGCCTCCAATGTCAATACATTCTGGCTTTTGCGACTACTACCCCACCAGAACAAAATTGGAAACTAAAATGTTTCCTTAGTCCCAACACTGTTAATTCCAAGATCTGGCATTCCTCATCTGTATAAAGATATCACTGTTTCTTCTGCCTCTGATAAGTGAAGATATTTGATAACATATACAGACTCCATCAAAGGAAATACATTTTGCTTTGCTGCTTCATCTCAAAATGCTGAAAAATTGAACACATTGTATAAACATGCAAGATAATAATCTCTGGCTTCTACATACACACTGTGGAGGTTTAATCATGGCAGCATAAGGTATCTATAGTCTAAAATCTCAAAAAATTTACAGAAAGTAAGTCTTCATTTTACAGTACCAGTGTACTTGTTGCCAGCACTAATCTCTGACAATCTACTGATAATTCACATGTGAATTTAAAAATAGTTCTCAAAATAGTTAAAACACCCATAATTATTTCAGTAGCTGCATAAAGTGGGAGGCAGTAAATAAGGATGATGAAAGGACACAAGAGGCTAAAACAGGAAACCCATGGAGAAGGGAGAAAAAGAGAGGAAGAGAGAAAGAAAAACAATCCCTTTACACAGGGGTATTATATTGAAAGAGAAATGACAACAAGACTGCATGTGGAAGATTTTTTAAACAAAATAAGGACTTCTGCAAATAGAATAAACCATTTCCTTAAAGTTCCCTCTGGGAATTCCTCAAAATGTTCATCACTTGCCTGGTGTGGAGATAGAAAAGACAGATACTGAAAAAGGAAAACCACTTTCAAAATAATCCTCCACCCCCATGAAAGCATTTCTTGGTAAGACAAACTGATGAGGGATCCCTGTGATTGAGGCATGTCTTCAGGCCAGTCAAGCACAGAATGAGAGAAGGGGGAGATATATAAACATTCCTGGGCAAAAGATGACCACATTTGGCCAGCATGTCAAGGGATATGGGAAATGCTGGGGACAAGCTGTACACACACCCATGGGTACTGGCAATGTGCCTCCTGCTCAGGGTTACATCAGCTGACACCAGGGTTGGGTCCCACCTCTTTTCTGTTCCAGCCTGAGTGCTGAGAATGGCTAAAGGCCCAGTTTCTTTCTATGAGACTAAGAAAATAAGAAAACCAAATGCTTACCCCTTTCCATGAATACTTTCTATGATAAAATAGCATCCCAAATTAAACTTTTGAGGGCACAAACCTATTAACTAGGAACTTACCTGAAAAAATTCTGAACAATCATTCACAAGAGAAGTGAGGTGGATGCATGTGGGATAAACAGGCATACTGATCAACATTGAGAGGGAAAGGTATAAAAAGCTTTCACTGCAAAAAGAGGGAACTATGTATAGGAAGAACCAGAGACCAAGCTTTTCATTTGCTGTAGCAACTAAACAATAAAGATGTACACTGACAAGTGCTTAATGGTGCAAGGAATTATTTGACTGATGGCAATGTCAATTCACAGTGGGAAGTCAGGAGGGAGTGAAGAAGTGAAGAGGTTGAAAGAGATCAGCTGTGGAGGTGACCACTGACTGAACCTGAGTGACTGCTGAGAGATGTGGCATTTTTTCTACGAGGGCAAGCAACAGTTTGCCAGGTGCCTTCTGCTGGGGATTGCTTGACCCATAAGAGCATGTAGCTCAAGGACCCAGAGCATTGCTATCAGCACTGTTAGAGAGGAAGAAAAATGCACTAGATGCCCTAGAAGAAGAAAAAATTATTGGGTAGAAAGTTCAGTTTCACAGAAGTCGGGAGACAGATTTGCTGCAGACACCATTTTTGCTGCATAAAATGCCTCCAGAAATTTCTTTCAGGTGTTTCAAAATTCAAGGGCATCTTGTTTTTTTTCCTAGTCTCACTACCAAAAAAAACCATATCCTGCTGTGTCTAAAACAGTGGTAATGAAGAAAATAAGAAAATCCCAAAGGCAAACACGTTCCCACTGCCTTTGCCTTCAAAAATAAGAAAGAATACATTCCATTGTGTTTTTTAAGTATCAGCATCCCAGAGGAAAACACTAGCAATTTATATTCCATTCTACCCTAATCCCTCTTCAAAAGCAGGTTTTGTTAAGAATAGAGCTCTTCTGTGGCCATGTTTCTCCATGGACTTCTACATGTTCCTCACAAAGAAAATGCCACCCTTATTCAAAAAGATTCATGGCCTTTGTGTCAAGGATGAAGTTAATGCATTAGCAGTGACAGAGCAAGAAAGAGACACAGATGTTGGTGATGTGTCTCATCCCTCAGGTTCATTTTTGGGTTACATGGGAGAAAATTACTCCCTGCTGATGTAGGTTGGGTTGTTAGACTTTCAAGTTTCTCTCTGAAAAAGGAGAAATGTAAATGCATCATAATGTTAAAATGCTCCTCATCTAACCAAATACTGCGTATACTGAATTATTTAAATTATATTATATAGAGAGAAGAAAAGGAATTCTAACAAGACAGCAATACACAGAAGAGAGAGTCTGTCAGAAGGACTGCACATCACCAACAAACATAAACCACTGCCCGTTCTTAGCAGACTAATTTATTTTTGAGCAAACATTAGCTACAGCAATAAGCCATATTTTAACTTTCCCTTGCTCTTGAGGCTCAGACCAGCTTTACGCAGCTCATACTTCAATGAGAGGCTCTTGGACCCAAGTTACCAATCTTTGATGACAGAGCTGTACTGTAGGCAGTGGCAGTACAGCACAGCAAATGGAACATTCAGCTGAAGTGAGGAAGCCTGTGACTTATTTTAGTCTGCTACATGTGAGGCAGTTAAGGAAATGTATCTGTATCTCACTTATAACAGAGATAAAATTGCTTTTAATGTTCAGCAGAAACATTAATAATTTAATATGACCCAATAGCTTGCCATTTTGACTGTAATTATAGAAAGGAATTTTCAATAGATATATCTACTAGTTTGGTCTGTTAAAAAGTTGCCAAGTTTGGTACCTATTTTTTCAATGTTTTGAAAATGTATCAACCTGTGGGAACAGCAGAGACATTCACATTGAATCCAGGGCTTAGACTTTCTGCAGGCCCAATATTTGTCTGCATGGCTGCTTGGAACTGACACAGTCACTCCTATAATGCTTCACCTGGGCTGGAGCTAAAGGCTAGAGCTGGTACTCTCAGCACAACAAAAATGGGAATTGAAGTGGGTCATCCTCTCAGTACATTTCCACTGTTTTGCAGGTGGGTTTTTATAGTCTCTGCTCATGTCTGCACAACCCAGAATTGACTGCTTTTCAGCCTGTTTGGGGAACACTATGCAAACAAAAATAGCTATACTCTACACACTCCTTCCACAAGGCAAGTATCCTTCCTTCCCTTCCACACATCTACACTTCTGAAACCGCTTGTTATAAGCATAAGTGGTAGAGTGTTTATTTTCATTTATGGACTTCACATTTGGGAATATTGCTTTCCAAAAGCCTCAGGAATGTGTAGTTAAGTTTTGATATTATCTTTTATATTTTAGTTATCACTCTGAAATACTCCACAGTTTCACTTAGGCCTCAGGAAAAAGGAAAATTTTTATCTCCTATGTACTTTAATTAATAACTTCTTCAAGAATAGGAAATGGAAAATAAAGATCTCACTAACAATTTGCTTAAAGAATCCAACTTTGCACTATGAAATTGCAATAATTTTATTTTTCATGAACAGAGTAAACATTGCAAGTTTATTAGCCTAATTCTTCTATGGATGTCCTTACACCTATAAAAACAATAGTTAAAAATCACACTGAACTCTCACTTAGTGTGTATACTTGTAGATGCTTTGGAAGCACAGTGAGTTTTTCACTTTTGGCGGTTCTGTGAAACAACTTTTGGTTCACAGAGATTATAATACTACAAGTATTGTAATATTGTACTACTGACTGAAGCCAACAGCTGCTCCTCCAAAGTGGATATTGAAAGTACTCTGTAAGGAACACCTTTAATTTAGAAGTTTCATTGCAAAATAAAATTTCCATTTGTAGAAGCCACAAGTGTTTCAATGTCACCAAAATTAATGCATTAAACTTTGCAGAGCAAAGCAAAGGTTGTATCTACTACATTCTGCCTGTGAACCAGAGCCCTGCTGCTTTTTCTCAAGTACTTTTAATGTTTGCTAGGATGACACAGAAACCTCAGCTATCAACATTTTTAATCAACCAAGAGAAGTGGGAGCTACCAGGATTCTCAAAATTTGTCAGCTATTTATATCTCTGTGAACTATAGCTGTGATCACAGGTTTTTAAGTACATGATATCTCCAAAGTACTCTATATGTCATTACCCTGATTTCTTCTTCTCTTTCCACTAAGCTAGAATTTTCTCACATCTAGGCTGCTTGCAGGAATTACACTGAGTTTTTAACTGAGCAGCTTGCCTGTCAGTGGCAAGTGGAGATAAAGGCTGAGACATCTTCCCACTGCCTTGGCATAGAGAGCACTCCCAGTCCTGCCTAGTATTTGTTATATCCTTCCCTGGGAAGGGCTCATGTCTCAGTCTGTTAATGCAACAAGTCAGCTTAGAGCAGGACAGACATGAGCTGAGGTCTATGGGGACAGGAAGCAGTGGTAGGGGATAGAAGTAGTGGTAGCACAGGCTGAAATCCTTTGCATGCCTCAGAGTCACTGGGGCATGACCAAAAAGGAAAAAAAAAATCCTTCCTCTATACTAAAGACTTGATTCTGTCAACACTCTTCCAGCTTTTCCAGTTATATATAGAAAATAGCACATCTACTTTCCAGCCAGAAAGCAAGCAAAGGATCCACTTTCCAGACAATCAAACCCAGGTCAAGTAGTGAAGTAATTCTTCAGTTCTTCCATAGAAATTGGCAATCAGGCACTTCTGAGTTACATGTTTCATAGAAATAATTGCTTTCAAATTTAAGGGCTGAGCACAGGCAGGGAAGAAATCCCTCTTGACTTTCAACATTTAAACATCTCATCTGGCCCAGTGATGTGATAAAAAAATGCTGCAAAAGCTGTGCTCTCTTCACAGCTTCAGAGTAAAGCAGAATACATCAAGGAAAACACCCACAGAGAAAGACCAGTGTTTTAGTTGCTCATAGCTCTTAAACCTCTTGAAATTACTATTGTAATTAATATTAACAGCAGCTTGAGCACCCAAATAATCTAGCTATGTTGCAAATACGTAGGATGGTTTTTCTGCTATTTCAGCATAGGGATCCTATGACAAAGTGATGTGGCTGACACTATGGCAGGATCCAGTCTTGAACATCCAGCTGTGGAACTAAATTGCCTGTCAGTGTGCTGCCTGAATAGTGACACTTTATTTTGGACAGGTGTAGATTAAAGATGCATGAGCATAATACACAATAAGAGCCTTGCAGGAAATTGAACCTGATATCCAGGCATATAAAAGGTGCCTTTAGGCTTCTGGTGTCCTAGTTTCAGCAAATTGAGGTGAGTGCCCAGTGAAGGATATAGGGGGACACTACATTGTGCTGTGCTTTTGATGAGATGAGGTACTAGAAAAGCTTCTTTCCATGAGCATGACAGAATTTTGCCTAAACACAAAAGAAAAACATGTCAGAAAGTCAGTACTGTCAGGTGGATCTTTTCACATGGAACACTTTGGTTTGATGTTGGTTAACTTGGAGTGGGGACAAAAAAACCCCAATACATATACCAACTAAAAAATGAATTAACATATTAAGACACACGAAGAAATTCCTTTGAAAGGTTTAAGCTATCTCAGACAAGCTTTCAAAATGTATAAACTAGCAAAAAAGCTACCCCAGTTGTGTAGGGCAAGAATGGCATGGTGAAGAGGGGGGAGACATGTCAATCAGTTCTTCCATTTCTCTTGGGAAACATAAAGGAAGACAAATACTGAGATGGCAGAAACAATGGAAAATATGTGACATGTGATCAGCTCAACATGGAAAAAATTAATAAAACAGGCAACTACTTGTTTGGGAAAAATACTTATATTAAATATCGTAGAAGAAAGTAAATCCATTTGACAGGGATTCCTCTGGTTATAATTAGAGGTTAGTTCAGAGAGTTAATAACTGCAAGCATAATCATTCTTCAATGCATCCACAAACTACATTTTGCTGTACTTGACTGACCACATAACAGACACAGGGAACATGTACCAGCACTAATAGTATGTTTGATAGATCACAGTAATATTCACAAGGAAAGGCTGCTACCTGTTTTTTGTGTATTGATCTGTTTTGACTGAAGAACTTGTTTAATAACCCTTGACACTTTAGGAACATGGCAAAAAGAGCACCAGAGAGGGAGTCTTAATCACAGAGACAACTTCCAAGATAAACTGCAGAAAGTGAACTTTTCATTTGTTGCTTTTTATGGCAATTACAGTTCCCCAAGTTTGGTTGGATCTTTTTTCCAGAAGTGAGACATCATTGCATTTAAAACATTTGTGCCTGTGTTGTTAATAATAGTCTGAGCTGTCCATTAAGTTACACCTGCCAATATTTTAAAGTTATTTTTGACAATGTAATTTTAAATGGAAGAAGGGAGAGGAGTTCATAAAAATGCATTTTGTTCTCTAAAAGCCAAAAACAGCACCTCTCATTATACTGAACTCTCCCTTTACATAACAATCACTCATGCTCTTGACAAGAAAAGGCCCAGTTATTTCTATCAAATAGCATACATGTTTAAATGGATAGTTTCACTACTAATGAAGGACATTTGAACCTCTGAACTGTACTCTCTACTACTACTTTTTAAGTGTTGTTAACTGAATACTTTCACTGTAATAATATGACTGCTAATTTGACTCTAAAATGGTAAAGATCCAATAACAAAAATGAAGTAAGAAAAAGATAAAACTGCCATGCAATATTAGGTCCCATTTAATGATCCCTCTCTAATTACAGAAGACTGCACATTTTAGAGGAAAATTGAAGAAGTCCTACCTATGAAAAATGAAGAACTGCTATTTCCAGTATTGTTGGTAGTTTTAGAAGCAAAATTACAGTGATTCTACAAAAAAAAAAAATTAAATATAGTGTTCATTGTCACTGAATGAACTGGGGATCACAAGATCACTGGGGATCTTCTTCTGAAGAAGCAATCAACTTCAAGAAGATTTGAGCCAATAAGTTTATAATAAATTTCATGCCCTTATGTGTCTAAATTTAGTTTTTAAATCTAGCAGCTTTACAGGTTCATTCATTGAATTTTCTATTCCTACCTGTTTAGAGGAGGACATCTATACTTTTGGTCACTGATGTTTGGTATAATAAGCAGAATAATATGGTTCAATCCCATCCATTTTTATACAGCAGTTACAGTCACTCTTCAATACATTCTCTTTACAGAAGTGAAAGCAAGAAGTGAAATAGGTAATTGTTCCAGGGCTCTTCTTCCTCCCATCCCTATATTCTTTAATCACCTTCATTCTCTTCACTGCACCACAGCATCCAACTGTGTTTTCAGCAGCAGTTCTCCTGGTGATGCACACCATTAGCCTAGATGCAGTACCTCAGTGGAAAGCCAGTTTTCCCACCCAGGAAAACCACCCTATTATAATGTGATTGATAGGCTGGAAGCATCTTAAGGCTGTGTATTCTCTTGTCCCTGAACAACTCAGACAATAACTCACACATTGAGGCTCTCACCAGACAGGTGGCTGATATCCAAAATTAACCAGTGAAATGTTTGTACAACAAATTGGATGCCACATTAGCCCAGGCATTCCTGTGCTGACTTTTATCTCACATTGTCTACATTCCTCCCAAAAGCAGCAGCAGAGCTCCAACTTGCTTTTCCTGACATTGCTGTCCATCAGGTTGCTACAAGCACCCTACCTTCCCACTGCTTCCTGCTCTTCCTTCTGAGCCAACATCACTGAGGGTAAAATTTGATGAACAGCTGAGAGAATTCTAAATGCTCAGGAATAGTCTGACCTGGCACTATACACTGCTGAGTGCCTAATGATGCAAGAAATCTTACCCACACAGCTCTATAACATTTTTCTATACCATTTTCCATGAAGAAAGCTTAATAGTACCTTAATGTTATTTCTTCTCTACATTTAATATGGCAGTGGTGCAAAGAGAAAGAAGGCATAAAGCTGTTGCTTCCTTCTTACTTCCTTCCCTATCTTCACACATGTTCACTGGCTATGACACTGTTAGATATTTTGAGGGAATAAGAATAGACAGAATATGAGGATGTCAGCAGCTCAAGATCTATAATAGAAAAGACTCCACTCCAGTCACATGTCAAAGAGCAAAAAAAAAAAAAACCCCAAACCAGCCCATAAATTATCATAAATGTCATCCTTTTACATACAAAAAATTGTCAGTTTAGTTGCAGAAAAGATTCCATTTGTCCTAAAAAATCTGACTAACATCCTGAAATAAAAGCAATGGCTGAAGAGATGTAGTCACAAATTGCTTAGAAATCTGGACTGAAAGCAAACTTATTAAATTCCCAAAGAGAGTTTCTCAGACACCCCTGCAGAAAATCTCCAGGACAATGATTCAGAAATGCAGTTGATTATACTCTGTCAGTTCAAAGTATCTGTCCAGACTTTTATTTCAATTTTTCTGTCTCAGCAGGCTTTACCATTTTTCACCACAGTTGAAGTTATTGCCTTTTCAGCAGAAGTGAAAAGCTGCAGATTAGTAACTCTTAGATAGAATCACAGCATTTTTACATGCATGTTATGTCCAGCTTCCCCCTTGGTCTGCCCTGTCTCCTTCCCTCCTTCCAATAAATAAAAAACAAACAAAACAAAACCACAAGAACACAAACAAATAAAAACAAAAACAAAACCCCAAACCCTAAACAAAAACAAATTCACAACTCCAACCATTCTTGCCTTTTTCCAAGAACTTTTACAGGAAAATTAATTTTCACCAAAAAAACTGGTGAAAAAACCAGCAACTCCTAAACCTTGTGACAAAACCCCAAACCCTAAACAAAAACAAATTCACAACTCCAACCATTCTTGCCTTTTTCCAAGAACTTTTACAGGAAAATTAATTTTCACCAAAAAAACTGATGAAAAAACCAGCAACTCCTAAACCTTGTGACAAAACCCCAAACCCTAAACAAAAACAAATTCACAACTCCAACCATTCTTGCCTTTTTCCAAGAACTTTTACAGGAAAATTAATTTTCACCAAAAAAAACTGGTGAAAAGAACAGCAACTCCTAAACCTTGTGACAGTTCTAGTTTCAGTCCTTTGTTTTACATCACCATTCGCAGACATTGAGCATGTTTGCCTTTCAATTTTATAAAGACTAAGCAAGTTCAATATTTTATATTATTAACTCTTTGAAAAAGCTGAAGCTCTGTGATTTCACTCTCTTCCTACACACACAAAAAAAAAAAAAAAAAAAAACCCTGGGTGGCATTTATCATCTAAACCCACCTCTTTAGCCATGTGAGGAATAAACAATCTGGTATACAAAGTGAAGCTGCCCTATAGGCTGTTGTTAGACTACAGAAATTACAAAAAATTTATTTGAGACCACTAGGATATTTAAACATCCTGCAAAACCACATTAATTTCACAACTACTACTTGGAAATGAAATTTTCATGTGATGTCTAGAGTTGTTTTTTCTGACAGCCTGGCTTGCAGGAGGGGAGGATAATCTCTCCCTGCTGGAGGAAACCACCAACAGTGTCCCATACATTGGCTACAGCAGGTTGGAAGGAACAGACATCCATCCAAGTATCACTAAACAGCCCAGGGCACAAAGTCCCTACAGGAACCAGTACAGGCTGTTTCTTTTGGGATCTATGCTTCTAGGAAGCTAGAGTTTTTCTAGCTGGCCTGTTTCAGTCTGCTCAGTAACAGCAGAGCAGCCTTTGCTCTAGACAGAAATGGACCAAATACAAGGTTACAAGTCAAATAAACTAAAATCCAGACCTCACAGTAGCTTTTTAGTGCTTAGATTTTCCTAGTTAGGAACCTGAAGGCACCTGCCATGTGTTAGCTCAGAGAATTCAGCCTATTCAGGAACACCTTCCAAATGCCAGCCCTAAATAAGAAATTTTTCTGGTTTCACCTTCATAAGTTTACTGCCCTTGCTCCATTTGTACCACAGCGTGGGAGGAATAATTCACAGCCCTTCCATAAGGTCACTGACTCTGATGATCAAAGCACTCCCTTACCCAGCTCACCTCCTTGGCATCAAGTCTTGAGTTTTACACCTTTAACTAGCTCCTACACCTTAATATAATAAGGTTCAAAAGGTGTGTTTTGTTATGTGAAATACTGCAGAACCATATATGCAAAATTCCATTGTTCAGTTTTTCCTAACCAAATTTGTTATTTTGTGTTGGATTTTATTTCTACAGAGCATACACAATACATTTAGAGAGCAGTTGAAAGCCTGTTTAGATTAATCAGCTCACTCCTACCATTGCACATATAACCTTGCCATCACTGCCAGTGGTTCCTTAATTAAAGTATACAAGTGTCATGATGTCCTAAATATCATAAACATCCTTTTAACATTTAGCTTACAAATAGCAAGTCAAGCACACACCTTGATGTGCACTTTGGTGCATAACACCAAGTAACTTTGCTTAAGGCATTTTTCCTTGGCTGTAATGAGACAGGAGGCTCCTGTTACTTGTTTTATCTCTATTCTACAGACACATGTAATCCTGATTGTGCAATTTTTTGAATGTGTTTTTCAGCCTCCTTTTTATGGCAATTATTCATCTATATTTCAGGTCACTGATGATGACAAGCAGATATTAGCATAACACAAGATTCTCCAAAAAAGTGTTGTCTAATACAGAAAGGGAAAGAAAAGCATGAAGTATGTAAATCGATACTTAAGTTAAATATATTCTGCTTCCAAAATTTCATCTAAACTTTAATTTGGAAAATATTCTTGAGGGTGCATGGTCCAAATGTTGGCCAGCATGAAGTTAGTTTAGGTCAACTACTGCCAGGGTTCTATTTGTATAGGTTCCTTCATCTGTAAAAAATAGAAATACGTACAACTTTGTTCAAAACTTGAATCACTATGATCTAAACACCTTCTATAATGTGTGTTTTTTTGTTAGCTATTATACAGCTATATCACACCCACCAGAAGTGAAAAATATCACAGAAGGTCACCAGTGAGAACATAAGATATTTGTCTAAGATGGTGCAAGTTCTAATCTTCAGAACTTCAGGAGATTTTAGTCCACACAAGAAGAAATTATGTTATGCCCCAACAGTCTCGATAAACTAAACCATCTGCTTTTCTGTGAAAACTGGTTCAGATAATTTTGTTTTACAGTGCAGATTCATCTCAAATTGCTGATTTTAGCAATATTTTTAAATGGCAAGTCACTGTCTATCATCATAATTCAGTATGCTGAATCACTAGCATCCACACAAGTGATTTCATTTAGAGTTCTTTAGAGATCAGCATTTTAAAAAGCTGAGGCTTAACTCATAATCCATAAGTGAACTTCCTGCCTACAGGGAAACAGAGTGAGCTTTTGCTGCACTTTCTCCGTATTAGGAGAGACATGATTTGCCACCTAAGGAACATTCAGTTTTTCAGCCTCATAGACCTATCTGTGGCAAGACACAGCTTTTAGACAGTTCTATGGCACTACCATAGAAATCTGGAAAATCCTATGGTTATGATAACTTCAGAATCACTAAATTAAATTTATTCATAGATTTCAAAGCCAAAAAAAAAAAAAAAACCACCAACAAAACAGTTGTCTTTTCTCTTCTTACAAAGAATCAAGGCCATGGAATTTTACCTAGCTGTTATTGTGGATAAATTGTGTGATTGTAAAACTTTTTATTGAACTG
Source organism: Lonchura striata (assembly GCF_050655825.1). Taxonomy (NCBI): domain Eukaryota; kingdom Metazoa; phylum Chordata; class Aves; order Passeriformes; family Estrildidae; genus Lonchura; species Lonchura striata. The sequence continues at coordinate 31,084,401 of NC_140704.1, forward strand.
AAAATGTTAAAAAAATATCCAATTCTGAGCCTCAGAACTTGTGTTTATATTGTGTTGGGGCTCAAATCAGAATTTTCCTTTACTTTTTCATTGATATTCTGGTAGAACTAGCTGGAATAGCATCCCTCTGCTAAATTTTGTACAAATGCATAAAAACAGAGCCTCATACCAACAAACTGATTGTTTAATGCACAAGATAGGAAGGGTATGGATGGGGGGAAATGGAGAAATAAGTTTAAATATCATAAAATCATAGAATAGTTTGGGTTGGAAGGTTATCTTTGAAGGTAACCTTTGAAGGTGAAGTAGTCCAAACTCCAAACCAAGATGGGAAGACTAAACTACAAAGAGACTGATAACCATATTCCAGTGTCTTCCACTCCTGCTGTAAGAATTGTGTAAACAAGTGCTAACTACTTAAAAATCCATCTCCAAAGAGTTTGTCTCAGACCACTCAGAAAATCAGTGAATGTGAACAGGACTTGAAAGTGCCACGGGAAGAGAACTGTCACGAAGACCAAAGGGATGAAAATAATTGCATAAATATCACAAGAGTCCTTCTCTCAAGTGCTTACACCCTGAAAAGGCAATTAACTGGAGCAAGGCAGGTATTCATAACAGCTCCTGGCAGCCTTTGACACTGCTATGTTTGTCTTCCCTTTCCAGCTGTGAGCAGAAATCAGATACAAATAAATTGTAGCTATGTATAATATGTAGCAGAAAAATACTGATTATAGACATGCACACACACACACCTTATACAGTGTTTCTCTTTTCCATGTCTTCATTTATCTGGTAAAACAATTTAATAGTAGCCAGACTTAGAAGTCTGATACTATTTGTTATTGAAAAATATTTGCAGTGGTGGAAAATGCAGCTTCCATCAAGTGCAGACTTTCAAAATATTGTCCTTCTTTTTCTGCTACCATTTATTGCATGAGATGAGGAAAAGTCCAGGGAAGTTCTTCCTTATCTGGGGAGCATGTGAACAGTGCACACAATAGCTTTTTCTGTGTGTTTTGTGACTACAGGACAGTCATTACTGGTTAAAATACACCAGGGAATTCCAAGGCGCAAAGGGCTCTCCTACACATCTTCCTGATTAGTAGCCCTTTTCTGCTTTGCCATTTGTCAACCGCTCAATGAAAGCGGAAGAGAAGAGGAGGAGGAGAAGGAGAAAGAAGGAGAAGAGAAAAGAAAAGAAAAGAAAAGAGAAAAGAAGAGAAGAGAAGAGAAGAGAAGAGAAGAGAAGAGAAGAGAAGAGAAGAGAAGAGAAGAGAAGAGAAGAGAAGAGAAGAGAAGAGAAAAAAGAAAAGAAAAGAAAAAAGAAAAAAAAAGAGAAAAGAAAAAGTCCCTGAGCAGAACAATCTGTCATTACTCATGTTTGAGACACTATAATTTCACACAGAGCAACAGGTAACAATTACTGCTACAGGAATTAGGGCATACCTGTGAATAAATTGATATTTCTTGTCTCTCAGCAGTGCCCCAATCCTCCCACCTTTACAGAGATCCTGCTAAAGCTAGTGGATGAGGATGAACTCAAAAAGTTTATCATCACATCACAGCCTTTTCTCCAGGGCTCAGAGGTCTTGTGTGAGATCATGTATGAATATAAACCAATTACTTCAAAGTCTCATCAGTTGTCCCTCCCCGAGGTTATTTCAGACCATGTCATTTCCTTTTAATTAAATAGCTTAGTGCATGTAGAAAAATAGTTTATTCTCAATGTAAATACATATCCAAACTTTGGTCCAATTTAGGATCATAGGATAGAAGTGAGGCTTTAGGATTTGCTACAGATGGGTCACAAGCTTTGCATTGACTCATGAAACTTTTGGAATTCTTTACAGATGTAGGTTCAGATGAGAGCTTGAACAACTCCTTGTCAAGTTGCTACACGAATGTTTTGTGATACAGCTTATTCAGCAGGGGAAAGGAGCTGCTTCCTTTGGCATAATCACAGGATGACTGGCACAGTGGACAAGCAAGGCTGTTGGCAGTTATTAGTAGGTAAAGATGAAACCTGAAATAATATCATTATTGACTAACTAGAGGTCAGTGCAGATGAAAGTATAAACCAATATGATTTAGAATTATTTTAATCAATTTAAATACTTGTGAACCTCATTTAATGCAGGGAAATACTATATGCCTCCATGGAGAGAGAGAGAGAGAGATTAAAGAATTAGTTCAGAGCAAGCCTGGACTAGAAGAAGGGTCAAGACTCCTAAGTCTTCAAAGTGCTAGAAAATAAATGAGATCACGTGGCATTGTGCTTGAGGCTAAGCCTGGTCTTGGGGATGCCATCTGACTGGTGGCTGACTGTCTGGCTGCTCCAGAAAACAGCAGTCCTGCATCTCCTTTGCATCAACACTGGTGCTTATCTGGTCTCACCCAGAGCTGGTCCAGGCACAATGACTCAGTGTCCTCCTGTGCTGGCCTGCAGGCAGCAATGGCTGGGCATAGGAAAGGGGACTACCTCATACTGCAGCACTCAGCCATTGCTGAGCTTAAATGGAGTTCAAGGAGTTGCCCAAAGTGGCAGCTTTCCATTTCACAGGTGTGCAGCAAAGAAGAACACAAAGATCTGTAAGTACTTTGAGTCTCCAGTGAAGGCAGACTTTCTCTAATAATTCAAAAAGGTCCTTTCCCCATTGCAAGAACTGAAGAAAATGGCAACATAGTCTACTCTTTACATTTTGGACGCAAATAATTGTCATCTAAAGTCTTTTATAAATACATATCCCAAACATAAGTTCTCAATTATTCTCTTCTAGGCTGTGGGATTCAAGAGCATTTCAGCCTCCAGAGTCACTCACACAGCAAGGGAGAGGCAGCATATAATCTAGTTTTCAACTAAATAGTCAACCATCTTCTCCTTGATCAGGCTGATTTACAAGGTGAAGTTCAGCTGCACAAGAAAAGGATTCCTACTCTACAGTAAATAACCAGTATATGCCTTCTATAAAGTTTCATGTACCTCCAAACCTAAAAACTTTTGCTCATCACCAAAAGGACACTAAACCAGAGCCCAAAACATCCCTTGCCATGAGCTACACAATTGTTTCAATTTTCTGATGCTTTCAGTGTTTCAAAGCCTTGATTTAGTTTCACCATTGCTCCTTGGTAGGGATGTACTACAGTGACCCCACATATTGAAGTACACAATAGGCTCTTTGAGGAAATTCTGGAGGGTGGAAAGTCAGTGGAGAGTGCTTTGACTGTGTTTGCTCACTAACCTAAATTACTGAGATTATTAACACTAGAGCAGACTATGAAGAACTGCAGGAAAGCCTAATAAATTAGACAGCATGAGATTAGGTTTGTTGTAGATAAGAAAAGATGGTCTCAAAGGAGCAATTTGAAATTATTCATAAACATTCATTTCTAATCTAGCTGAAATTTCTTAGGAAAAGCTTAAGCATGACCTTCAGCAGTTCAAAAAGTATGCACAGAAATGCAAATGGGATACTCCTCTATACTGAGAAGCAGATGAAAATATTGCAGGGCTAATTGAAGTACATGTTTTCCATTAGTAAATGATATCACCTTTACTCTGGAATTCAGTTGCTGAAAAAAAACCACCTATTGCCTTCTGAAATTGCAGACTTGAAGGAGATGAATTGAAAATAGTTCCAGAAAGAGGACAAGAGATGAGAAGAAAAGGCTTCCGCAGAAGTTAAAAAGATCTCAGATAAAATTTGACTAAACAGTATATGGGACATCAGGAAAGGGATGATATTCAAGTAGCTTTTTTTATCTTTCCAAATTATTTTCCTTTGTGGGATCTGTGAGGTAAATTACAATTCTATGCAGTAGGAAAAGTGATAGAAGAGTCTATGGTTCCAGATAGAGTTATGCTTATTGTTTTACAAATTTTCTACAAGTATGCACAATTTCTGTGGTATAGAAATATGATGAACTACAGCTGCCACTACTTCAGAGCTCAGCTCTTCAGACAGGATGACATCCTCTAGAGATCATCAGATTAGGTTGACTAATTGACTGTTCTGTCCAAAAAAAGCCAGTCTTTTGACTTTTACAGCAGTGTGATTTATATTTCTGCACTGTATCAGTTTTTGGTGTTTGTTCCACATATTTTGCATCCATATTTCAAGGGTGGACATCCCTGCAAGGACTTGTGCCAAAGCTTACAGTAGCATGAAGACATGTAGTTTCTCAAGGATCTTGAGTTCATCTATTTTGAAAAATAGAGCAGAATGGCATCCAAATTCAGAGATAGTGAGCATCAAATGTTTTGGTTATTTTTCCCTGGGATGCCATTCATAGAAATCTCTCACAGATAACCCACCAAACACAAATATTCCAGGGCCAAAGAGGGAAATCACTATGATGCAGAGTTACAAAAACATTAAATAACAAAGAATTGTGCAATTGAACCCAATTAGCCATAATAACAGGAGAAAGACAAGGAAGAAGCGAGACAGCACAAGAACTTAAACCAAGTATTTAAATGTTAAATAAACCTTCTATTACTACATATTGGGGCAAGTACATAGAAGGGCAAAAAAAGTTGAAGGGTATACAACATGAGTATTTTGAGGAACAGCTGAGGGAGCTGGAGTTGTTTAGGCTGGAGAAAAGGAGGCTCAAGGGGGGCCTTATTGCTCTCTACAACTAGCTGAAAAGGAGGCTGTAGTGAGGTGGGGGTCAGTCTCTTTTCCCAGCTAACAAGCTATTAGGCAAAAGGAAAGGGCCTCAAGTTGTGTCAGGGAAGGTTTGGATTGGATATTATGAAAAAATTCTTCACCAAAAGGGCTGTCAAGCCTTGGAACAGGCTGTTCAGAGAAGTGGTGGAGTCACTATCCCTGGAGGTATTTAAAAGATGTATAGGTGTGGCTCTCAGGGACATGGTTTAGTGGAAGACGTGGCAGTGCTGGTGTAATGGTTGGACTTTATGTTCTTAGGGGTCTTTTCCAGCCTAAGCAATTCTTTGATTCCATTACTCTATGTAATTAGCCTGTTGAACACTCCCACAGGATATTGTTGTAGTAGTGAATACAAACATTGGTATTCCTGGCTTTTAATGTACCCAAGGCAAACACCATTCTCTGGATTCTAACACGTCAATAACGAGATTGAACTTGTGCTGTTAATCCCATTGTGTATGTCCCACCCAACACAGACACTCTGCAACTGTTTCCAGAGTATAAATTCAGCGTCGTATCCTTTTATATTAACTACTGTCAAATACATGATTTCGGGTCACAAAAGTGCTGCCAGTGTGGCAATTTGCACTTCCCAAGATCTACCCAGTAGCAATAGTTCCTTCACTTCTTCTCTCCCTATATCAGTTACTCAGGAGGACACCTATTTCCCTTTCATAATAATGCCAGTCAAAAACTATTCCCAACCTGTTAAAATTTTGATCTTTCTTCTTAAAAAAAAAAAACCTCCATATGAAAAAAAGAGATATTAGCTGAGTGGTAATAACAGGTAGGAAAAGAACAAGAACTGGTTCTTTTTTTTGTCTTTCACGTAAATCTTTCTATTTTTAAACAGACTGGCCAGTTCTGCTTGTTATTTTTTAGCCATAAAAGAAAGTTGGTTCAAGGTATGTCAGCATGATAGGTCTTGCCTCCATTTAGGCTGGAGGTATTACTTTTCAAGGATTCTTTTAATAGAGAATGAAAATTTTAGTGTCCAGAAGTATATGTGCTCTTTAAACTCTCTTCCTCTGACTTCTAATGGCTGCCTTGTTCTCAGGGAGGATTGTTAGGCAGTGTTCACCATTCTGATCTCCACCTCAAAAGCCGGAGGCCAACCCAACAGCTGCATGCATGGACTGTTTTAGTTCATATAGTGCTTCAGTAAAACCAAACCAACCAATCAACCAGCAAAAAAACAAAAGCCCACAGAGGTGCATGCACACACACACACACACACACTGATCTACAGCAGCTCATTTCACAGAAGTAAAAAGACAGAGAAGGTGAGCTTAAAACTGATTAAAAATTTTAGAAGGGTCACCATTACTTATGTTCTCAGAAAAGCCAATCACCAGCACTTAGCAAGTGCCTTTCTCCACACATCCCATATCACCCTGGGGTACAATACCATGCAATTCAAAACGTACATAAATTCTGCACCTTCTCCAGTAGCATCTGGAACTAGCAGTGGCCAAAAGATAGTATTGGACTGATGCAATAGTACTAGGCAAAAAACTAGTCTGATTGACTCAAATGTATTTTAAATGTAACCAGCAAAATATACTTGAAAGAAAAAAAAAACAAACTCACCATTCTGGAAACTAAGAGCTTTTCCCTAGATCCAAATTATGTTTTTGTTCAAGACATCAGTACTGTTGAAGGAGCACTTATTCCTGCTCTGGCTTTGAAACACTCTGGCGTGCCCAGGGTTCAGGTGGTGCTGGAGCACACCTGGCGAGCCTCCCTCTTGGGAGTGCTGAGCAATGCCTGCTGGAATGTGCAGTCTAGCAGGAACCCGGCACCGCTGGCTCAAACACACAGGCGTGAACCGTGGGACTACATTACCCATAATTGCCTTGAGCTGGTTTGTGATTACACCTGAAACCAGGGGAGGTGGCGTGGAAGTTTCACCTTAGGGGGGAGAGAGATAAGCAGAGGAGAAGGAGGAAGCATGTGCTCCTTGTGTGCCACTGGAACAGACAGAGGATTTTCTGTTTTCACATGCCATGCTGCAGATATACTGAATTGCTGGGAGGGGTTCAAAGAGTGGCCTTCTGATTAAGGTCAAGTTAGAAATAATTAGATTTACTGGCACTGAATACTTGTGACTGAAATTGCTTGAACTTGTATGACCGGTTTAGGCATCTCTGCATGTGAGAGAATCAGACAACTGGATATAAGGAAGCAAGTGAAGCAGGGGTGGCAGTGGCTTAACATATGTCTACAGAGGAGGGAATACAGAAACATTTGGCAGGGTGAGGAGAAAACGTTCCTTTTTAGCCCCATGTCCTTTAGGAAATAGTAAGTTTTCTGATACGTTATATTGCAGGTGTTTTTTTCAGTGACTTCAGAATTTCATAGAATAAAGTCTAGAAGGACAAAGGTTACAGGAACAGACAGATAAGAAAAACGTGCCAGGAATGTCACAGGGACTTGGAGAAGGGATGATTTGCTTATCCTGTTTTATTTGCTACCTGTGGGTTTATGACTCTTAAGACTCACAGCAGAAACCCCCCCTTTCATGGAAAGAGGTTTCACAGGCTTCCTAAACCTGCATTCAAAAAGTTGAAGTCAGACAGAATAAAAAGAAATGGAGAAAGGCAGAATCCTGGCTGTTTATGAATAGTGTTAAGTAGTGGGAAATTTCCAACAAATAAGCAACCTGCCAAAATAAGTGGTTATGTTTGATATGATAGCAAAGTGAGGTGAAATTCAGCAAACAGTTTCATCCTGAAAAAAAATGAAGTTGAAATGGCCAACTATTTCAACCAAATGTTCAATCCATTACAGCACCATTCAGAGAACTGAACACTTCCTCTCCCACCCAGTCCAGCAAACAGCCTTTCCCACCTCACCATATGTGACAAAGATGAAGAAAGAGATGCCCCATCTCCAAATTATTTAAGCAACAAGATAGATTTTTGAGAGAGCTTTATCCTACTGTGAGAAGCAGGATGTTAGAGTAATATAGCATGGTTATTCACTCTGTGCTAAAACTGCCTGTTACAGAAAAATTAGGTGATTTCTACTACCACTGCTTCTCTAAAGGCATAGTTTGGAAAATCAAGATCTGAAAATAGAAAATGTAGGACCAATAAGCCCTGTCAGACACCAGGAAGAGAAGGTAAAAATTTCCAGTGGCATTTACCCAGAGAGCAAGCATTTAATTTTTGTTATATGTTTCATTTTCTGAGTTTTTTGAGTTTTCTTGAGGTAGGTGATGTCTTTCATGTGTGTCTAATACTAATGAAAATAACAACCCAAACCAGTTGAAACTCACTGTCATACTAATACAATCCAATAATAAATTAAGATTTTGGTGACCTAAACTCTAAATTTCAATCTTTTTTCTGTTATGTCAGACTACTCTTTAAAATTTCTGTTTAGGTAAGGTACCTTCCCTAGGCTTCATTTCTCTGAATGGAACATCACCTCAGAAAAGAAATGTTGGCTAAAAGTAGAAGTATTTTCAGAGCCAGATGTTTTTACCAATCCATTCTTCTGAATAAAAAATAATTTTAAAAAATATTAGTGGTATTTTACCTTAAACAGAAAGGCTTTAAGTTTAGGCTAATGATTTTTAACATCCCTTTTTGTAGGGATTAATCAAAATTCAATTAAAATAGTATCCCTCCCAGCTGTTTCTCAGGTAGAAAATTATTTTAGAACCCATAAAGCTGCAGTTGGGACCCTGGTGACTCATATAAAACATATACAAGATTTGACTTGATCTCTGGGTCTCATAAAGCTATAGAATCATAAAATTATTTGGGTTGGACAACTTGCACTAGATCAGGTTGCTCAAAATCTCATCCAGCCTGACCTTAAACACTTCCAGGGATGGGGCATCCACAACTTCTCTGGATAATTTGTTCCAATGCCTCACAACCCTCTCAGTATGGAATTTCTTCCTAATAGCTAATCTAAACTTATTCTCTTTCAGTCTAAAGCCTTTTTCTCTTATCCTGTCCGTACATGTTTCTTTTAAAAGTCCCTTTTCAGCTTTCTTGTAGCATCCCTTTAGGCACTGGAAAACTCCTAACTACAAAAGGCCCAAATATTAATCTAGTCTATCTTGGTTTTCCTTGCAAGGGTGACCATCTATTAGTTCCCACATATTTATTAAAGTCTGCCACTTGTATAATAATAAAGTTTACCTTATTGTATAATAAAGTTTACCTTGAAGGCATCTAAGCCAGATATTTAAAAGACAGCACTGCAATAGTCTTCTACCACTCCAGAAATGTTCTGACCAGTCAGCTTTCATTTCCAGACTCTTCAGAAACCCAGACACTGCCACAGCTTTTTTTTTAACATCATTTGATGAGACACTGCAGTTTTCTGCAATTTGACTAGTTTTCAGAGCAAAGTCTTCCAGAAAGAGATTTAGACTCCTAGGCCTTAGGAATGCTAAATAATATGTGCACAGTTAATAAGTGCTTTCATGGGTTTCATTAACTGCATTGGTTGTACACACATGCTGTAACACACAGACAAAACCAATAGCAGATGCTGACAGGCTCATGTGGCAATGTTTTTTTCTTTTTTGTTGTTTGCTAAGTTTTACCCTTCTCAGATATATTTCTGTCATTGAAATTAGTGGAATTTAGGGAAAATCTCCTGGAACAGAAAAGGAAGAAATGAGGATAATTCCAAGATGGGAAGTCTGGAAGCTGGGAGGACATATATGTGGTAAGCCCTGGATGAAATCCAGATGTGGTGGGTCAGTCCATCTGAGCCCAGAAAACGTGCAGCAATAGCTGTAGAGTTGGTCTCCAGCAGCTGCCAACTCCAGGGCAAAAGCAGCACCACAAAACACTAACCTCGCTTTGGAGGTGGGTGAATGCCACCAAGACATATCCTTTAGCTTTTGTAATCTTACTGGTAGTGGTAGCAGGATAATGGACTGTTTGGGAGCATAAAAAATCACATGCTGGCTTGAAGTAACATAACATTAATGAGAAGTGGCAGCCATGTCTTGACTTCTTGCCTGATTACAGTATATGCTTTCCCCTTCACTGATTTTGTACTTAAATGACTGCATATTTTGATGGCTAAACCTAGCAATTACTTTAGGGTCAAAGGGCACACTTATTTTGTGTGTAAACATATTTTATTTGCTTGCAGCAGATGGAATATCTGGGGCAGAATGTAGCATATGCTCTTGGACCTGCATCTGTTTGCTGTAGTTCTTATCCGAAGAATGGGAAACACCAAGCCCTCACTTTACATTGTGTTTCATTCTCATCCCATTGGTTTCAGTTGTTCCTAAAATTCATGAGAAGAAAAATACAAACTCCTTGTCCATCAAGACATTAGAAGAGGAGAACCACCAACCGTAGGCTACGTGACAGTTACCTCTATAATTATTTCCAACACAAATTAGCTGTGGTCACTACATTATGATTTATGATTGCATCTGGGAGAGGAAAAAAAGGTTCAATGTCAGAACATTCTGGATAGAAAGAATCCACTCAGATATGGTCAAATATATTATTCTTCCCCTGCCCCTTCCAACAAATGGTTGAAAAACTTCCCTGGCAGAAAACATTCAGGCCAAAGATATTTACACATGAGGTAGCAACTTGGACATTCCTCCCAGTAAAATAACAATTAATAACCAAGAGAAGCATGGGGTTGAAAACTTGTCTTCTGACAGGACTATGCTAGAAAATGTTTAATAATATAGTAATGCTGGCAGAAGCAGTTCGGGCTGTTTTTATTGATTCCAGGAGTCTGAGTATATTCCATACCAACAAAAGCACTCCTGCCAGTTCTGTATCACATTAGGGTTCTTGCCAGATTCAAACACTGCCAAAAATCACATTCTTAAGAGATATCACTTATACTAACACACGTATCTAAAACAAAGTAAGCCTTACAAACTCTAATGAATACTCCACCCAGGCAGGCAAACCCACTTTTCCTGATAAATAGTGAACCAAAGGAATCAGAAAGATTTTACCTGGTTTCCAAAGGGCAGGACACAGTTCTGGGCAATGTTAACCAGTTAAACATAAAAAAAAAAAAAAAAAAAAAAAAAAAAAAAAAAAAAAAAATCAGCTCTCAAAGTATGTTGCATCCCCAGCAGGCTGTCTCTCAGACTTTAGTCAAGGTGAAGATTTGTTTTAAAAAAATCTGTGACACCACACTTTAATGAATACACAGAATGTGTGGCAAGAGTACCATAGTATGGGAAACTACAGCCAAAGCACAAGTGTGTACTGAAGCTGCTGAAGGCAGCAGTGGACCAAACTGAAACAACACTGCCCAGCAATGGATTTCATAAGGAAGGTGCTATATTGAGCAGCAAAAGCCATAACTCTACTTACGCTTGTACTCTGGGAAAAAAAAAGTTCTCCATGGAAATCTGGACCAAGAAATGTGGGTTTGTTTTTTTGTGGGGGGGTTTGAGTTTTGTTTGTTGGTATTGTGTTTGGTGGGGTTTTTTTGGAGGGTGGATTTTGTTTGTTGGATTTAGTTGGGTTTTTTTGAAAAAAGAGCTCCCAGAGCTACAGAAAAAAAATTGTTCTGGCTTTCAACATATCTAGGAAAAAACTTATATCAACTTATACCAAAAGCTCAAGGAAAACCATTGTTTTCTTCTAGTATTTATCTTAATGAAGGAAGGAGTACATCATGTTTTAATGCTGATGGAACATGAAATTATATTAAAAAGAGAACATATTTTTTTATAACAAAAACTTTAAAAAGGATCATTCAATCAATGATAAATTAGCTGGCAAACTGGACTGAAGAATATCACAGCAGGAACATTCCTGAATGGTGAGCATATGGTTGCCAAAAGGGACTTGTAGGAAGAGCTCTGAAAGTGGTAGAGAAAGATCTCTTTCTCTCTTGAAATAACAAAAATAACAAGTGGGTTGGAACTTGTGCCCTAGGGAAAGATTCACAAGATATCTTTTGTACCATGAAAACATTTGTTTCCTCTCTGTAACTAAGGCTGTTTAGTTTGGTTCATTGCTAGATTACTTTATGCAAAGTGTGTTCATGAAACAAAGTATTTTTTTGTTTATACAATTTTCATTCTGTCAATAGCAAACCTCTCTCCCATAGCCAAATCTGCAGCACTCAGCAGGGGAGGTTCACTTAGTCCATTCTTACAGAGAAAAGGCACAAATAGACCTCAAATGAAGGCAAACAAGTTTGGCTTAAGCTTACAATCCTATCACTTCAGTCAATAAAACAAGGGCAAAGACCCCCATGACTCAAGCAGTGTTTGAGAGACCAGTCCTGAAGTCCCTGAAGTGATGCCTCCAGATCCAAGGCAGAAGCAGCAGCAGAGAGCAGGGCCACGTGGCACTTCCTCCTTGGACAAAACAATAATATCTTTGAGGTTAGAAAAATCCTATTTTGGTCCTAGTTCCTCATTAAATCCCTATACATTTATATTACATGTCACCAAGTAAAATATTCCTTGTGACAGTAAATAAAAACTGCAGGCAAAAGAATGGGTCAGGGCCAAAAAGTTCATGTCTTAAACAGCAATTAGCAACGAGGAAACAAAAATACTGTTCTATCTCAGATTTTCTTGTATTATATTTCTAGAAATTATTAGCACACTGTACCCAGCCACACTTGGGTAGGATATAGCTGATTAGCAGAGAAGGAGATAGCAAGATTTTTCTTGTTACTTTTACCCTGATTTCCTCAGGTAACAGGGTCTACATGCTCATGTCATTTCTACATAAGATTCTAATTGATCCTCAGTAGTTTGTGAATTCATTAGCTAGTTCAGCCTAATGCAGCCACAGAAATCTCAGACTGGGTGGAATACTAGGTTTCATGAAAAGGCTCATCCAAGTGAAAAAGAAAGCTGTGGAGGAAAGGTTCCTCTGGTATTAGACCTCAGAGACCCACAGAAAATTACAAATGAAAGAGGGACTGAAATCAAAGCACAAAATCCAGAGAAGGTTTCCTTTTTTAACAGGAAGAAATCCAGTTCAAAACAGAAATTCAAAAGAAATTTGAATCCTAAAGCTGCTCTTCCTCATAGGCCCACAGAGAAATAAAGAGCCAGAATCTGATCTCATTGTAGATCCCAAACAGCTCTGCTGAATTAAGTAGTAGCTGGCTCGCTTTGGCTGTGTACATTATCAACATGGACCTGTTTTTCAGCAATGAGTATGTTAAGAACTTGAAAATCTGGCCACGGGTGCCTTGCTCTGGGAGTCAGGAGATACCAGACATCCTTGAGAGGTAAGCCTTTGTTTAGGTGCCTGTATAGAAAGCAGCTGCTTCTAAAAATCAGATTTATGACATCAGGGTAAGACCTGAAATATGCACTGTAGCACCATTGAAACCTTAAAACTGATTTTCTTCATGTTAGGGGTTGAAAACTGCTAAGTAATAAGGGTTTGGTATTCTTTATACCATTTAAAGCTGAAATTAAGTACTTACTAGCTTGGGTTTCTCCTTTTTTCTTCAGCTTGATAAAAATGCTGTTTTGGAAAGGCTCAAAGACATTAAATTGTTTGGGTTATACCTTCTTACCAGCTTATTGATCTTAACAATTATTTGCTAAATATCTATCAATTGCATCATAATTATAATTTTTACTGGTAAATCAGCTATTCATCCCTTTAAAATAGATTTTTATCTCCACTAATATAGGAGCTAATAAGCCCTGAAAACCTAAAACCCACAAATTCATTGTTTTCTTCATTGTAAAGTGAGAAGTTTTATTCCCCCATTTGAGAACCTTTCATCAGTTCAATAGAAAACATTTCTCCTAAGTTTAAGGATGCTTTAGCCTGTATTAATCATAAACCCAAATGCAATTGTTTTACAACATGTGGTATAAAGAGCAGATAAATAAGAAGTCAGCCAAGAAGTTGTGAGTGGAGCTAAAAGCTGATTTCTTGTCCCTTCTCACAATTACCCAGCCTCCTTAATTCAACAGCATGGTGCTGCTCACTGTGACATATCCTTGAAATGTGATCTGTTACAATAAGCCAGATGACTGCATATATCTGCAATGACGGAAACAATACTATAAGGTTACAACATTTTTGACCTATCATATCCGGTATTTTATGTCTAATACCTTAAGTATTCATTAGTCAAATTTACTGTGTGGTATGGTAGATAAGGAAGTGTAAAGGTTACCTTTCCTATGTTGTGTACAACTAGAAATAGCAGTTAAGATTTCAATAATGTTTGTAGTATAACAAAAAATTATCTTTACAACCATCATAGAATTGTACAACACCTGGATTGATCACGTTTTATTCATCAATTACTTACATGCCATTTTTGAAGATTAAAAAGGTACTGGGTTTGGTTGTATTTTCCTTAGATAATTTGATGCTATTTATTTTTATAGTGACTCTAATCAGTGAAGTTCTACTAGGCCTTTGTCACATATTTTTGATACAGGATTGTGCATCTAAGTTCTTACGTTTTGTGCATTCATTTCCTGGAAAAATGCCCTCTGTTTCTCACAATCAGCTAGATCAAGCAAAATAAAATCTTTTATAACAAAGCAAAGGAATAAAACCCCACCCACTGCTGATAAAGAAACTGTTCAGCTATGTATTCACTTGGGTGCTTAATCAGGTTTTTGAGTCAGCAAAACATCAGCTAATCTTGTTGTTGTTGATGCATATTTAACCATATATTTTGGTGTTTTGTTCTTTAGGAAAAGTAGTATCATACTTATATTGCATATGTATGTTTTTTTCTGAGCCAGAATTGGAGCTCTGGAGTATGTATCTCTCAGCTTCACAAGCAATCAGTGCTACACCATCCTGATTATTCTGTCTCACCTTTTAATAACTGAAATTTTCAAATAGCTCTACAAACACCCACCTGACCTAAAAAGACTTCTCCTATAACTGGAACTTTTCTCCTTTAACAAGGAATTTCTCATGCACTATGAGTACATCACAGTTATTCCTAGCTCAGTGACCCCACTCCTTTCAGAAACAGCCTGGCTTTGTCATCCTTGTAACTTAAAAAGCAGGACCTGGCTTAAATTCCCATGTGACCTCACAAGGCTAATCTAAAGCTCATGTAAAGGCCCGGAAATGGTCTTTAATGTTGCCTACCAAAAGGGAAGATCATTTCTGGCTCCCTTAGGGGTAATAGGGCAGGAACCTAAGAGTATTTCAGGTGAAAAGTAACTCTGAGACCTGGCCAGCTCTGGGCAGAGCTGCTATTACCTCTGGTCCCATGGTACTTAAAAGAGAAACTCTTATTCAGTAATACCTCCAGTTGCCTCTGATTACCATAATGACTGTAATTAGTGCCTACACCACCAGAGCAGTGTGTGCTGGTCCAGCAGCCCTCCACCCACGGCTGGCACCCCCACCATTTCCTGCAGCCCACGAGCTCCCTGCCTGTACTGACACTTTCTGCACTGAAGTGGATAACATGGGAGTAATGGTAATGCAAGAACACAATATTCTGACTTCATCTTCCAGTAACATCGTGTTTCTCCTTGTTTCTCTTCTCAGGTTTTCAAAGGTTCTGACTAGAAATTATTTTCCAGCTCAGAGAAAGTCTTCAAGGTGCAATAAACAGTAGGATTTAAGTACAGCATATGCTGAGAATGAAGTTATAAAAAAAAGTAATAATGCCAGATCTGCTAGCAATCGGGGCAACTCTGCTGAAGTGAAGGGAATAATTCCAGTTTGCATTTTCTGAGGATCTGATCCCTACTGAAGCTGTTAAACATGGAATATCATTTCAGTACACTAGGTGCCTGTTAGCTGAAAGACATGGAAATAGAAGCATATTTCATTTAGAGATCTTTATGGGACCTGTTCTGGAAGGCAGGTCTCTGGAAATCACTGAATATTTTGAGCACTGACTAGCTCAAGGCAGTGCTCACTCAAAAATCTTGCAAGGGTCGTTCCTCTTGCCTTCATTTTGAATGCAATGATTTATCTTTGTTGACACCTACAGGAGCAGATAAGATCAAATAATGAACTGCTTTAAACTTCTTTAAATGACATGGGTGGTTTCAGTCAACATTTTCCATCAAAATAATACAACCAATGCTTTATCTGGCATCTTCCAGTGCACACAATTCTTTTTGGTTTTTAAATCCAGTGCAGTGAGGAAGCTGTGATTATTCAGAGGCAATGAAATTGCAGTTCCACTGATTGTGGTGTTAGCAGCTGCAACTTTGAGGACTTCAGACAACTTTTGAGTGTCGATCAGCAGTGGTGCTGCCTTGTGGCTGGAAGCTCAGGTAGGAACAGGGAATAAAAAGGGTTGTAAGACTACCACAAAAATAGTAACAAAAAAAATAACAGTTGCATTTCAGTAAATGCATGCACCAAAGTTAATGAGTCTAAGATAATTTGGAGTCACTGGATCACAGAGGATTTTTTGAGGATTCCCTTTGCATACATTTCTTGCTGAAGGTGAACTTCAAAGACATACATAAATTGGACAGTGACACTGCTATACTTCAGCAAAACATGCAGACTACAGTAATGCAGATGCAAAAACATGTAAGAAACGCTCATAAATACTTGCACATGTAAAACCCTACAGTTTTGCATTTATATTACTAACTACTCATTTCGCTTGGTTATTTTAATAGCATTTTGGACTTAATTTCTAAATATAAAAATACTTTTTTGGAATAGAGGATCATTATCTCACTTTATTAACAGTGCACAAGGTTTAATCATAGCAAAATGCTGTTCAAATATTAATTTTTTAAATATGAGGGAAAAGAACAACTAGCAAAACTGAAAAAAAAAGGTTCAGAGACTAGTCTTCCTGATGAGTGTCTTGAAATGGATTCTTCAAGAACATCTGCAAGCTGTAAGTGATATTTTTTTTCCCCTCATAAACATGTAAAATCATATACAAGTTCAGTCATGATTGTTAAATTGTGGATCAAAGACACAGTTCGTTACAATGAAGAGTGTATTTAAATACGCCCACAAAGAGCGTTCATTACCAGTGCCACCAGGCCCGTTGTTACTGCCTTTACTGCTTTTGAATACAGACACTGTAGCTGCTTGGTTGAACTAATATACATATTTCTGATCTGACATTAACAATCTTCTGAGCTCCCACCACCTTGCAACAGGTACAACCTACCAAGCCTCACAAATAGAGAGGTTGAGGCTTGTGTGTCAATCCAGGCTGCTGTTCCTTGGCAGCCTGGGCCACATCTCCTGCACTGGCCATGCATTGCCTTCACTCTGGTTCCTTTATCAGAGTTTATTTGCTGACCAACCACATGCTGACCTACTACATTTAGTTGCAGAACAGCAGAGTATGCTGGACTGCCTCCTGTGACTCGACTTCTTCCAGGACTCATTTCTCTGGTCAAAACTGTGCTGCATGATACCAGCCCCTTCAATTCAGGTTTCAATCTCACTTCCCCCTTTCCATTATCCAGAATCTTCCTCATGCACTGAATCACACAAATCATGAAAGGAAAATACTAATAAAGTTATAAAATCTGCCAGTCAGAGCTGCCTTTAAAGCTATTCATCCAAAGCACGTCTGCATGCATGTTTCTATTAAGTTTATATGAATGACCAGATCTTCAATAATTGGTGCTTTTTCTGTTCAAAGCTTGACCGACTGCTGGACATTGGGAAATGTATTTATGAGCCAAGGAAAAATGTCATAAAATACTTTGATGAATTTGAGTGTCTAGTTTTGTCGACACACTTTCTTTGGAACTTTCCTCTTCCTTGGAATCTCAGGCACTTTCAAAAATTCCTAACTTGACAACTTTTTGGTGGATTTGCCCTTGACAAATCATTCCTGACAAAATGTCTGTGGCAGTTCAGAAATTACACCCTTCACAGATTTTTATCCTTGCTTCTTCGCCAAAGATCCTGTAGCTGGATCTCTTCTAGCATAACATATCAAGTAAGTGCTGTTCATTGCATGCATAATCTGAAATTGTACTTTGAAAAACCTCCCACTTCAGGCTCATTCAGCCATTTGAATTACAAGGTGCTAAGCTTCGATTGATATCTTACTTGTAGATTTCAGGAGTGGAGACAAATAAGATTTATTTTCTTTTGCTGCCACTTGCATTGGAAAGATCTACCATATTTGGAATTTTTCCATATAACTAAGTATGAAAGAAGGTGATTTTTAAAACACACAACAATTTGCAATCAGTTCAAACAATCATTTAAAATTCTTTCTTTGCATTTGAAATTCTTTCTATTGCAACTTGCTTTACTCAGCTCAGAAATTAAAACCATTTCTCCTTCACACATATGCTATCCTTTTGGTCAAATTCCTTATATCATCGTCATGACTTTTCTTTTTGTGTTTTTACTTGGCTTTCAAAATAACATCTTGTTTGGGTAATTTGAATTAAATTTTATAGTTTGCTAAACCTCCACAGGGTTGTCACATAAAATAATAGTATTATTACTGTCTGAAGTTATGCCAAATTCCAAGCATGGGCATTACAATGAGCAAACAGAGTCTTTGTCATCTCCATT
Organism: Lonchura striata; assembly: GCF_050655825.1. Classification (NCBI taxonomy): domain Eukaryota; kingdom Metazoa; phylum Chordata; class Aves; order Passeriformes; family Estrildidae; genus Lonchura; species Lonchura striata. The sequence continues at coordinate 31,102,534 of NC_140704.1, forward strand.
TTGCTACCTATGTCACCAGGCCATCAGTAGCATTGGAATCTTTACAGAAGTTTCCATGATAAGCGTTGAGTCTCAGGGCTGAATAAAGCACTGGAAGTTTATCACTACAACTTCTCTACACCAAGTAATATTGAAGACTCCATATGAATTTCTTGTCATTATCCATTTGTGCTCCAATAAAGTCAGTTCCTTTTTCTCAGGAGAGTTTGCTCAGTCATATACCATAACTGGATCTCATTCATAAGAAACCATTGCAAGATCTTAAGATCCATGATTTCTGTTGTCTAATTTTGAGTAACTGGAATTGTACATTTGTTTCTACCCTTTTCCAATTGTTGTAAAGTACCAAGATCACATCTACTTGCAAAAAGCAGTTGAAGCAAGTTGTACTCAGCTTCTGAGATCATGTCTTCAGGTTGTTCAATACAGTGACCTTGTGATGAAAATCTTTGTCTTACATGATTAAAGACCACTTAGAATTTGCCTTTTACAAGTTGCCTTTTTCATTCTTTCTCCACTGAAAACTGAAAATGTATCAAGTCTCTGGTATTCCTTGTGGTTGTTTGAAAAGTAAGAGCTTTGATACCTCAAACTTTTTTTCTAATTAGGGAACCCTTGTCAAGTAAATATATTTAATCAGAAGGTAATCTTAATTAAAATCTGCATGACCACAGGGATGGCACACATGGTCACGAACTTGAAATAAAAATTCTGAAGATAGTGAAATTACAGTGAGCAGAGTAAGGGTTTCATTTCCCTGAGCTGCATGGAAGGAAAGGCTTTAGTGATCTCTGATGAAATGCTTGAGATGTCTTCCTGGGATCAAGTACTATTTTTATTTGTTTCAGGTACTGATAAGTACAGGCCATTACTGCATCAAGAAAAAAAGATTTACATTTGGTAAGAAATAGAATTTCTTTTTTTTCATTAAAGCATTTAAAATACATTCAATTTTATCTTCAGTAAAAAATACTTTCTCTTTATTTTGTTCAGTCTGTACTTATTACACTTCTAAAAATATATAGACCTCCTGATAAATGAAACTGTCTAGCTGAACTTGGATTTATTGGTTAACTGTTGTTTATAGGTACAGGGAAAGGGAAAGTCAGAAAGTTAGGCTTGTACTTGAGGGGAAAAAAAGAAAAAAAGTTAAATACATTTACAGTAAACCTGTTTTTTCTTAAAAAGAAAGTTCTTTGAAATCCATCAAAAAATTCTCTATTTAAAACTATTTCCAATTAAGCAGACATTTTGACTAAAAATTTTGACCTCTTCTTCTATTTAAGAATCATTCTAAAATCACGACAGTTTGGGAAAGTGATACAGATTTTTCTGTAATAGCCTAACCTCATCACAAGATACACTCTTAAGAACTGCCTCATACAAAGTTCCCAAACAACATCAGCCAAACTTTCAATAAGTACCAGTCTGGCTGCAAATGCCACTTATGTTGGATTTTAGAAAAGCAGAAAACCATGAAAGCAGCTATGTCTAGTAAAAAAAAAAAAAAAAAAGAAACAAAGCCCCTTACTGTTTATTTACTTTTGGACATATCATGCCATACACTTCAGGTTCATTTTCATAACAAGCAGCATTACCATAAATGAAATATGTCTCTGTAGCTGTAAACATCAGTGAAACATTAATGAATCAGAGAGATAGAAGTGATGCAAAAATGTGCTGCCATATTATACTTTCCAAAGATGTTTTGTTTGTTTAACGCTTTGTTAGATATAAAACATTATTTAACGTATTACAGGACTAATAAAAAGATTTTCATTAAATAAACCGAAATTAACAATCTTCGTTCCACAACCAGGAACCCAGTGGTTCTGTAAAGTAAAAAAGCCAGGTTGAAATAGAAAATCTGGTTACATCCGTGAAGTATGAAAGGTGTATTTTTCTCTATATCCCTTTCCTGCCCCTTCTGATTTTTTTTGTGTCCTTTATTCAGTCAATATCATGAAGACCAGCATTAACTGCCTATAAAAAATAAAATCTTTACATTGTTCAATAAGTTCTGAGGTTAATAGAGGTTTACATTTTGATTTTGCATATTTTGATATTACTGTCACATTTAGTAATAAAAAAATTCTCACTTCAACATTCATAATGACTTTATGTATACATTATAACATTCATAATATTTTTTGTTGTTACTTTTTCTACTTTTATTCCAATTACTCATTGGTCATTGGTACTGGTAGTCTTATTATCAATTTACCCTTTGAGCATAAGAGTTTTAAGTTATATATTTAACTGGCAAAGTTTTCATTTATTGATATGTGCACTTACATTCTTTTCTGGTAAGCAAAAAAAAGGTGTTTAAATTCAACTTCTACAGTAACACACATTATTTTGAAAAAATGGCCTCTCTTCTCTAACAGATATCACATGGAAAGGTGAACAAAATATGTGATGAAGCGTTTTTTATGCACACCATATTATTTTCAGATTAATTGAATCAAGAGATTCTTGAATGTGATTTGTATATAAACATTTGAAACCAGAGTGAACAGACAATTTGAAAACAAATGATACTCTAACATCTTTTACAAACATTTCCACTGACAAAACACCCATGAGTCATATTTTTAAAGCTTTGCAATAAAAAAAGCTGCTATAACAAGGCTCTATTCCACACGCACACACAGAAATGCTTGGAAACTCACATTAGTGCGATAGTGGAATAATTCTATTCCAGAACATGTTTTTTTGCCAACATCCTTTTTTTTTTTTTTTTTTCCCTATGGCAAAGCTTTCCCCATGAAATACAAGGCTGGAAACATAGTGTACTCAATCACCAGAAAAGCATGTACATTTTCACAGAGCCTCCTTGAAACAGGATAATGCAATTAAAAATAAAAGTATATTTTTCTTTTATTGGTATTTCAGTCAGTGAAAAATTTTATATTGTCATTATATGTAAAATACATGTAATTTTACATTTTCTTCTTGAAGAAGAAGAAAACAGAAGTAAAAAAGAAGTTTATAAAGCATATCCTAACAAACTTGGAATTTCAAAAACCTTATGAAGCTTTGATTTTGTTTACGTAAAGTAAAAACCTAATCAATTTATCTCTGGCTCACATATTCCAATGTGTTTGTAGACATAAGATTAAGCAAGCAAATGTAAATCAGGCATGTTTGTGCCTTCCAGAGTTTGCTCCAAGATCTTTTTAAGAGTGCAGCAGAGAGATGCTGCATGCTACAATTGCTTGCAGGTGATGACCTCCAGAGCACCCGGCAGTCCTGGCACCCTACCACCTCTGATAAACTCTAAAATTTGCTACACAGGTCTGCACTACTGAGATTCTATCAGAAATTGTGCCAACAGGCAAGAAGAAGTCCAGAGAAGTGAGGAAAGTATTCTATCAAAATATTTGCCTGGTATTTCTGCAGGAGCGTCCACAGAGCTGTAAGATAGGCCTGGGGCAGCTCCGTCCAAGTGTAATCTGTTTCAGAGAAATTACTTGGAATGTTTTATTTGGGAGGGCAAAACAGATACCTCAACAGTTCATTCTAACTTTACGATCCATGAAAAATGAAGGATCCCATAAACTTCAGAAAAGTATTTAAGACAAAGATGTGGCCAAGCCTATGAAGAAAATTTATAGAGCCAAGAGCAGTTTAATATACTACAGCAACAGAGAGCAGGCCAAGGGTGGTTTGTATCACTGTGCTAACACAGCTGAAGTGTCTGAGAGAAAGGGATGAAAGAAAGATGTAAAAAGGCTTCTTAGGGCCATGTCATAACTGAGTGAGATGCATCAAGAAAAGACTTGTTACAGAGACTTCTCTTGATAATACAATTTTCATTTTTCCTGCAATGATTAATAATAATACAGCATTTAATTTTTTTTTCTCCTATTTAAAAAAGGCATGAGAACCCACTTTAAATCCCATTGGGTTCCAGAGAAAGCACACAGCCCTAATAAATACTTGAAGCCTGATTTTTTTAGCACCAGTATTGTGCTGAACATAATTTATCACTAGGTCCCATACATATATTCCTTACCAAACATGGTGAACACATAGTAGGTACATAGGAAGGTTTCTTGTGGAAGTCATGACATTGCCATGGATAAAGAAATATGGTCCAGAGGCTTGTGGCTGAAGTAACCTCACCAGCTTCAGGAACCAAGGATGACAAGGGCTGAGGCTCCATTGCCATGATACCCTCTTCCCATGAAATGGAGATGATCTGTGGGTTTTGTTAATGATGTTACCTAATTATCCAAGTGAGATGCTGCAGGATGTCTTTAAGTTAGCAGAGTTTATGCATCCTTTTTCTTCTTTTCCACTCATTGTCTTTGATGTTCAGACTGCATATGTTATCTTAACAGAGAAAGAAAACCTTTCTTCTTGTTCCAGGACAGCTTTTCTTTGTTTTCTTTTCATAATACTGACTGAAGATCAAACTCACAGGTTCACACTTGAACACTGCCAGATACACTACAAAAAGCTGCAAGTGTCGTTTCAGAAAGCCTACAAATATTTGAGGGTTGGTTACCTGTTTCAGTTCTGCATCTGCTGATGCTGAACTGGTAACCAACAGGTAACCAACTGCTAACCAATTAACAGGTAACCAACTGCTTTTTTGCTGCTCTGAAATAATAATTATAGTCCAGAAGAAACCATAAAGAAAAGAAGAGAATGAAGACACTTTTAGGGTTCCCTGAAATGTTCCTTACTGGAGGACTTGTAACAGGACCTTAAGGAAATTTGGGACTTATTAATCCCATCGGTCATTAAGATCTGGAAAGAAAGTATCCCCTGGAACAGAGGTAAAAATTCTTTGGAATCATGTAACTGTGAATCAAAACCAACTTAGCAGGAGTATTTCCTAACTTCCGAGCCCTTGATTTGGGAACACAAATTTTCAATGGAGAAGAGAATGGCAGAGCAGTGAGCACAAAAACGTCCTCTCCATGGTCTTAATTAGATGGAGGCAACACTATTTTAATAAGGTATTTGCCAAACCTCTGTGGGATGTGAATTGTAGCACCTTTTTCTTGTGCTAATGACCCTTGAGAGGAAATTTTAATCTTCAGGCTACACGTAAATGCTCAGGAAAATAGTTAAGGTGGTCTTAATGCATGTTTGGTTCATGGATACTTTGGGTTGAATAGAGCTTTCTAGTGCAGTGCAGGTCAAGTGACTGTTATCAATCTTCAAGTTTCCCATAGGAAATCAGCACTCTCAGCATAAAAATATGTATTTCTGTATTCAAAAATATGTATTTCTTCTCTATGTATTTCAACAGCCAGTAGGGATGGCTATTGACCATTGAAAGTCTAGAGCCACAGTTCTGGAATCAGTGTTTTGAAATACTTGTAAAATTAAAGAGAACAGCAAAGCTTTGCAGTGTGTCTCATTGTTAATTGCAGTTAAAAAAAAAAAAAATATTTTTTTATTTAAATATAGGTGTTCTATTGTGCTTCGTGGGAACAGTTTGTAACTCAGAAATAGGAATTATTGGTCTTGGGAGCTGATGGTAGCAAGTTAGATATACAATTAAAATGTTGTCTTCAGTATGATTAACCCTTGGAAATTTTTCCACTTACAGGAAAATTATTCCACTTCTAGACTTCTTTTGCAGTTTTTCATCCTGCTATCTCCTTTTTTCCAGAGGTCTCAGTGCCAAAATAGTTACAGCTGCCAGCTGGAGCTACTAAAGGTTTTGAAGGCAGATCTCTCACCGAAGTATAATATTACTGTTTTGCACAAGGATGCTTCTGCGTTGCTCTCTTTATTGTTTAGAATCAGACCATGAATAAACATAAAATTAATATAAACTAATTTTAACTAATATTCTTACTTTCTTTTTCAAGACTTCATCAAAGGAAGTAATATTCAAAAGGGGTTTTCAAAAAGAAATTAAATTCCAAATTACTTTTGTCATTGGAGTGCAAAACAATGCAGGGCAGCTTTACCTTGGAAGTTTTTGTTTCTCAGGCTTCCCCACATACAAAGGAAGAGCAGCTATTCCCAGTCACCAGTCTGGCTGCTCAGCCTGCAACACTGGGCAAGAAGAAAAGTGCATTACAGTCACAAGAATACATATTAGCACTAGTTTACAGTCATGGTGTCTGTCAATGCAGTGTACAACTCACAGTCTGTCCCTCCAAATCAGAGACCAGATACAAAATGAAAGTGAAAGAGGCCCCAGTCATTTTTACACTGCTGTGAACATTGTTTTTTCTGTAATTTTTAACCCTAGAAACAATAAAAACCAAGAGGCTACAGATTCTCTGTATATTAAGCTTTGTGCTTTGGCATATGATCAATATATCAGCACCTCAAACAAAAAATGGACTGACATTTTGAATAGCTCATAAGATTAGTGTAAAAATTCTCCTAGTTTTATGTCTAAGTTTTGCATTTGCAAAACCTTGACTTCAGCATTTATGTTTACTGTTTCCTATGTTTAACTTGAATTTAAGAAAAATTTCAGTTAGTTTTTCTTTGTTGGTAACAGAGTCAAACCCATACAATATGAAAAGTGTGTTCAAACCCAAGGAGGCTTTGGGATGGAGGTGTTTTGAAAAATTGATCCTTTGTCAAGGGACATGTCCAATTCTCATAAAGAGGTAGAAAAAACTGGGTAAATATTTCTCAGTTCATTTGGTGAAAAATGTGCAATTCAAATCCATGAGTGACAACTTGCAATAAAGAGTGCTTGAACAGTGATTGTACCCTACAGCATGAATTTATTTGGCAGAATAAAAAGCACTCATACATTTCTAAGGACCAGTATGTAGGTGAACAGTCCTGCAACATACTACGTGCTTTCAATTCTCAACTAAAGTAATGGCAAATGAATGAAGGTTCAAACCTGTACACATCTAACATCTTTTTTTTCCAAAAGGATATTAATACTTTTTTTCTTTTTTTCCTTTCCCCAAAAGGCATTTCAGCAATTTCTTCCAGCAGTATATTACCTAGCATATTATTCACTGTGTGGAGGGCTCTAGCCTGGAACCTGAGACCTTACTTTGCTCCAGGTTTCCAATATGACCTTGAAGAAGTCAGATTATTTTTAATTTTTTTTTAAGAAACTGAAACCTTTTGAATGCCAGACCACATTCTCACTTCTCTATATTCAGTACTGTTTTTTGGCTAATAAAGTAAAGATAAAAAGGCTTTTCCACCTTACAGATCATAACAAAAAAAAATTTTAAAAATGAATGCAGTCAGATACTGAAGAGCTTTTTTAATAAGGCTGTTAATGAAGCATTATAGATGTAGTCTGCATATTTGATCTTGCTGGGGAAAATGGTGAAATTATACAAACTATAATTACAGACTTGTCAGTCTCTGTCTTTGAAAGCAAAACACTACCAGTAAATTAAAATACTTATAATTTAATATATGATAACCACTAAAAAACTAGGCTAATTTTAATTGTCATGACAACTCTCTTTAATCAGAAAATTTTAAGGGATCTAAAATACAACATAGGTCATTGTAAATGGAAGACTGAGAATATGCATGCAGACATAAAAGAGTTCATATAGCTCCCTGTTATCATCGTCCCAACAGAACCAAGTATTTTCTGCCAGACAGGCTATGAAAAACAGACATTTCACATGTGTGCAACTGGAACTGATTTTCCTCTGGAATTACTACATATATGGAAAAGTAAGAACTATGCACAGACTTTCACATACCTACACATGAATATAGGAAAGTACACATAGGTATGTGTATCCAATTTATAGAGATTCAGAATAGCTAAGAAAAAAATGCCAAAAAACAAGATTTAAAAATGACAGAAGAATTAAAAAGATGTAATTTCACAGTTCTGGGAAAATGAGGTATGGCTTATAATGTTGAGGGTTTGAGTTTGAAACAAATTACTCTGTAATAGAAATAACATCAGTATTTCTCTGTGTCTTGGAATATTGCCTAGGACAAAATAATTATGGAGTCCACAGTTTGTGGCAGCCTTTTCTCATTTTTATATAGCAAAAAGATTAGAATGCATTGAGAGCCTACATAGTGAAAGAACAGGGCCATACACATGCACAAACATGTGCCATATATATGTATATAGTATTTAGCAAGTGGAAGATGTGCTGCAATTGATCCCAAATTTCATAGATGTGATCCATAATGCAGATTGTTTATTGCCCTGTTTATTATTAAGTGTTTCTAAAACCTCACACTGAATGATAAAATAAGGAATCCCTGAAAAGTAAAAATCAGGATTTCTAATTCTAGAGAAACATGCATTCTCTTACATATTAACAAAGCACTTCAACCTCTTCTCAGCATCATACAAGAAAATAAAATCCTGCTGTAGCTCTCAGATTGTCAACCCTTTAACTGTGGGCAGTGGTTTTAAGTCTCTGATACAGCAAACTCTGATATATCTTTTTAAAAAACAGGATTTATGCATTTCATAAGTCTGGTTTCATAAACTGCAACCTATAATGGCAGGCAAAAATTTATTGGACAGACACAGGTGAGAAATAAGAACATCTAGAACAACCAACAGAATAAAACCAGAAGTATAATGACCTATTATGATATGAAAATTCAGATCATATCAGCTTCATGATTAGTCATTAGAGTTTAAAATACATGCTCATGAATTAAAATATTCTGAACTATTTCTCCAGTTAGGAAACAAAACAGTATTTCCATTTAGATTGTAAGGAATATTTCTTCCAGTGTAGCAAAGAGAACTACTGTTCTTGGATGCAGAAAATTGATATCAAAAAAATTTTGCTTAAATTTAGAACTCCTGTATGATTTTTGCAGGGATGCAAACTACTATGGAAGGGTACAAAGCAGAAGGACGTAGGGCAGAAAAATTAATCAAGAAAAGACACCATGACAATTTATTTGGGAATATGGGAATACTAAAGCTACAGAAGATGCAGAGAAAACAGAACCTGTAGTGAGAGGAAGAATATAAAAGACATTTCAGATGTTTCTCAATGGGAAGAATGAGAGGAAGGATGAAAGCCACCAAAATACAGAGAAACTCAGGGGCTAGGGAGAAGCCACCTCACTCAACTTTTCTACATGCTTGACAACTTGTTTCATATTTGATGTTTTCTTACACTCTCATATTTTCCATTAAATATAATTTTAGTTTGTGTCAGACTGTGCCTTTTCCTCTGTTGACTCAAAGGAGATATCCGTTTATCTCTGATTTCAACCTTTCTAACCTTTCAGCCTCTCTAACAGGAAGAAATATGTTAATTATGTGAAACTTGAAATATTGAAAAGGTCACAAATACCTACAGAAGAGTGAGCTGTAAATTATATATCTTGAGACAAACGCGTGTGCACATCAATCTTTTTGCATTCACTCCAATGCCAAGCTTATTTTAGACTTCTTCAGGCATGTACATTACAGATTTCCACGTCACCCTTCACCTCAGTTCTACACCTCTTTTCTGGTCATTGCTACTTGCAGCTTTCTTTGCGCCAGCTGGGTTTTCAGCCTTTTTCTAGGCTATGCAGCAGGCTGTGCAATAGGGAAGGAACCACGGCATAAAGAGGCTGGAGATTATGTGGAACCTAGAAAAGTTCCTCTGCCAGTGGGTCAGCAGAAAAGATGCCCCCAGTGGGAAAGTAGGGATGGAGATGAAGGCACCCAGCTACCACCCATGATGTGAGGCTTGGCAGGTCTGGCCTGCCGTGTAAGTGCCAAGAGCTCTCTCTTCTTGGCTCCTGGATCAGTTGTAAATCAGATGGGGAGTGCCACCTGCTGGGTGACCTTCTGAAACTGAGTCATAGGTTTAAGATTAAGATAATTGTAATAGGAATTTATATGAGCAAAGACTCAGCAAGGGTCTACAATTAAAGAATTGACTAATCAGACTCAGTGAGAAGGACAAATTGGTCTTAAGTAGCTCCCCTACAGTTCCATGGCCAGCTTGCTGTCACTTTTAGTAATCCTTTTCTTGCTGGTCAAAAATCTGTAGGGCTTGCCCTCCTTTATGTGTAATAAATCTTTTCAGACCCTACCTGCCTGCTAAATCTCTCATAGATCTTAGAGTTTGGCTCCAAGGTGTCTTTTTCCATTGTCTTTTTAAATAAAGGAAAAAGAAATGTCCATCAGGTCTTGACAAGGTCTTATACCTATACATACCAAAGTTAATAACAGAATATTCTGTGTTGTGCTAGAGATTTTGAAGGAATTTTCCACAGTTCACTCAGTATAACTATGGACAATCAATGCATGGGATGGATCAAAATCTTCTGAGAAATGTGTTTTGTGTACACAAACCACTTGCTCAGCCTAACTCTGGGATTCTTAAAGTGAAGAGACTTACAGCACAGACCAAGAAAGGCAGAATTCTGTCTTGGCTGGGCACATCAGAAAAGACTAATTTTATAAATTGCTTTAAGTTTTTCTATTTAGCCTCTTAAATATGCCTCAGTAAGCTGGCCTAAGGAAGTTTAAGAAATTATTTTATGTCTATAAAGTGTTGCAAGTGGTGTGTAGAAGATGCATTTCTGTTATTTTCCCTGTTATGGAAGGTACTCTAAACTAAGGTGAAGGTATAAAATGTGGCAGACTATAACCATATTTGGGCAGCTGTGAGACATTGGGTAAAGCACAACCTTTACCAAAGACTAACTATGATTTCCAAACAAAAATATTATGCTTGATTAGTTGATGAACACATTACACGTGAAACCTCAACTGTTATCTGCTGATATTTGGGGGTAAAAGTCAAAATAAATGCCAAAAAATACTAATACTGAAAAGAGAAATGGAAAACTGAAGATGGATGTGAAATAAAAGTGTGGCAAAATCCCAGAAGGTTCATGCCTGATGATAAATCTCAATAGGCTAGTGAAGAACAGCAAGGTCTGCAATGAGTGCCTTGGCTTCAGAATCAGAAAGGAGGCTGCTCAGGAAAAGTCAGTCAGGGCCCAGGATCTGACTGTTGCCAAAATCCACATTGGAAATGGGGAGGTTATCACTTAATTCAATTAACAGTGCCACCATTTCACAATCTGACTGCCTCCTGACAAGACGAAATGGTCTAAAACATGGCAAAGTACTCCTTGAAGAGCTGAGTGGAGTTAATTAATCAGCTTCTGTCTGAAGCACAGGACACAGCAGCAAATGTGGCTGCAGCAAAGAGTAAAACAATAGAAAAATCACACATGCTGCCATTAGTTTAGGTTTTTAAGATTATGGTCAATGATCAAACACCACAAAGATTTTGTGTCTGTGGCCAAATAAAAAGGAGACTATCCTGCTGAGAGGATTTCAAAGGAAATATTTACAAAATGATGGAGTGTAATTGAGAAGAGAGAGCCAGGCTGTTCATAACAATGTGGTGGTGTTGGGATGAGAGACAATGGGCATAAAATGAAAAAGGAAAAGTCTGAACTAGATAGAAGGAAAAGCTTTTATCAGCTGAAAGAGGTTGCCTGGTTATGAGGAGGGTGTGCTGTGTCCATCTTTTGTTTTCACAGTAAAGCCCAAAGAAGCCTGGTTTGATCAGCTATATGCTGATGCGAGCAGGAAGTTGAACAAGATGCTTCCAGAGGTTTCTTTCCATCAGAATTTCGTGTGAGTCTAAGATTATATTGTACTGTGAAAACAAATAGTTGAAAAAATATTTAGACTCTACGTAATCTACATGAGAAGAAAAATGTTTTAAAAATTGATTGGCAGAAGAACTAGATGTTATGATGAGAAAAAAAAAAGAACACAGTAAAATTTAATTATATAAGGATTATAAAGCATTCAAAGACCTCTGCTCATGTATAAAGATCACAAAAGAATTTAAATACTTTGTCTGACAAGCAGTGATTGTGAATAGCAATATTCATTTAAGTGTTAGTGGTCAGGATGAATAGAACAATAAATTGCAAAATTACCACAACAGGAATAATCTATAATTAATGCTAAATAATCTGCAGTGTCAAGTTAATCATTGAACTCAATAATGATTAAGCAAGTCACAAAGTACGTGTCAGATTGGTGGCTAGTGAGAAGGTCAAAAGAATGACTATGGCACAGAATGAAAATGAGATTTCTTGGGAGACTTCTGCATTAAAGGGCAGATATGCAGAGAAATTCTAATCACAGTCTAGGGAACTCCTTTCACAGAATAGCTGTGCAAAATGTAAGTTTGCATAATGGCCAAAAAAACCCCAAATTAAAAAAGGTTAAGGAAATCACAGGAAAGAACATAAAGAACGGAAAGAAACTATAGTCAACTTGAAAGTAATGAATGAGATCTGCTGACTCCAACACCAGAATAATATACTTAAGTTAATGTACCTGTATAGCACCTGAGAAAAGAAAATAGTATGCAGTAATAATCTTATTAAAAATAATAGTCAGAGAAATAAATCAAGCCAGAATTTCATCTCTGGGTTTTGTTCAAAAATGCTGATAATCTTGAGATGCAGTCTAGGAGGTCTATATTTTTGTGAGTATTCCTGCTCTTGGTGTTGTACTAATAAATGCTATGGAGATATGTATCTCTAGGCTGAATACAACAGATGATGATGCAAAGAGAAAAGACCAAAGAAAACACAGATATGAAGATGCTCTTTTTACCTGAGAATATGAATATTTTTAAAGGGTCCCATCGACATGCTATACTGACACATTTTCTTGCATTTAACCTTCAGCTCATCAATTTCAATAATAATAATTATTTCCAGCTTGTCTATCTCCACTGAATTTTCCCTTTTTTCCTTCATCTTTTTTCCCATCATTCTTCTCTAGTCCTTTCAAGGTAACATTTATTATTTTTTAAGAATCACAAATCAAAATTAAATTTTAAAAGTTGATTTCTCTTTGAAATTGGAATCTAGGAGCTATAATTTCTTAAAAAGCTGTCCTGGGTTGTAAGATAAGCTTGTATTCCATTTGCCATCTGTTGAAGGAAAAACCGGTTGGACAGGTTTTTGTTATCTCTCTCAGAGACAATGGTTTTGCCCTGTAGAGGCAATGGTTTGTTTATACACCATTGACTGATTCAATGAAGGGCTGGTAAATGTAACACCGTGAGGGGTCCCACCCAGAGGGGGGAAGCCAAGCACTCTATTGTTGTTTAAAGGGGTAGCTTTTTGGGGAGAGGAGGCAGCTCTCTGGGCGGGACTCCGAGAGAAGCAGCTCTCTCTCTCTTCGCGGGATTCCCAGGGAAAGCAGCTCTCTCTCTCTCTCTCTTCGGCGGCACTCGCAGCGAAGCAGCCGGCGCGCGCTGAGCCGACGGCGGCGGAGCTCGGAGGCAACCCCGGCGCAGAGGAAGACCGGCCCCACTGCCACCAGATCTTCAGAGGAAAACTATACCCTTCTAAAGATCACCACTGCAGCTGCAACTCATCAACTATTGCAAGGGAAGCAATTGTCCCAGCAGAACTGATACTGGCATCCCTCAGGTTCTGGACTTTTTCTTTCACTGGTTTTGTTTGTACCGATTGCATTTGCCTTTCTTTAAATTGTTGTCTAGTTTTCTCCTAGTAAAGAATTGTTACTCCCACTCCCATATCTTTGCCTGAGAGCCTTTTAATTTAAAGATCCTGGTAATTCAGAGGGAGGGGGGTTTGCCGTTCTCCATTGCACAGGAGGCTTTGCCCTCTTTTACAGACTCCTGTCTTGTCGAACCAAGACAAAAGCAAAACATTTAAAGGGCTGAGATCATGGTTTTGAAGGCAGCTATGTTGCTTGGGCTCTTTAGTGGGTGGATATTTGGGCAATGAGTTCCCAGGGACTCTGAGCTTTTACATGCTGAATTTCACTGTCCTGGAAGGATGGAGATCTTGGTAGACAGGAAGCAGCAAGTATCTGAAGGGCCAGTTGATGAAAACTCTGGGATCCTGATGTCTAGATCAGCAGCCAAAGTCTAAAACCCACTTCGTAAAAAAGCCAAATAAGTATCTACAGTGACCAACATTCCCCAGGATATTTCCATTTCCACAGGTTAGTTTTCTCTGACAGAAAAACTGCACACCAGAAAATATCCAGCTGTCATTCTCACCTTACTATCATTTCTGCACACTGGGCCTGTACACACAAAATGCATCATTTTATCATGTTTCCTGCTTCCAGCTTCACAGATCATACATCGGCCCCTGCTCAACGCCAAATCTGCATTTACTTTTCTTGGCAGTTTGGAACCCTATTTTATTGTAGCATACATGAACCCTTTTTAATTCTGCAACAGATGCTCTGGGTTTTCTGCTAATACAAATTTTTCCTTGTCATAACATTAGGAAGAAGGCATTCAGTAACCACACTGACATCTTGCTCTTCCCAAGGCATTCTTTGGGCAGGACACCAACAGTTCATGTTGTATATCACAACAAAGGGTGTCATGCCCAGTGGTGCTCGAGGGCAGCTTTGCATGGTATGAAATAAAAGACAAATAAAAGCCAACAATATCCTCCTCCACCCTGCCAAATAAAACAGCAGCTTAAGAACTAGAAAAGAGAAGTTAAATTTTCTTGTGTGGTTACAGTATGCAGTATGTTTGTTCCTTAACAGTAAAGTAATGAACTTGCTCTTGGAACAGAGAGGTTTTTCCCTTCGTTTAGCAAAAAAAAAAAAAAAAACAAAAACAAAAACAAAAAAAAAAAAAAAAACCACCCACCCACAACATAACAGAAAAAATGGGAAAAACTTCTGGGGAAATATAAGAATTCTAACACTGGGTCCCTGCCTTAAAATAATACTTCATTGTATGGCTTCAGATATTTTACAGTGGGGCTTTCTTTTTTAATTAATATTCCTATGTAAGCGAAAGCACAGAAAATAATGTCTAATATTTTTAAAATTTGATTAAAGGATCCTGTGTTGTTTCTATTACTCCAACAAATGCTCAGTCTTAAAGAAAAGTCATATCACGACTTTTTCTGTGTTTTCATTATAAGCTCAACTCCTTGGGGCTCTGCAGACAGAGAACAAAAATACATTCATTTCATGATTCTATAGCTAACATGAAAATTTGCCATAGTCAGTTCAGAGCTTCAGCACTTACACCTAGAAAATAGAGAGCATGTGTATTTGCCTTTATAGAATATTTGAATATCTAAACTAATTGAATTTCAACAACTTGAAGAGTAGAAGGTTCCCCATGGGATTTATTTTCATAGTAAAATCATGATCCAGTTACATTTTTCATTTTTTTTTTATTTGCCTACATTTTGCTTTGCTAATTTTCATATAATTCCATTATTCCAAGATGAATCAAATTTGCTTGTAGGATACTTTTAATTTGAAGCAACATTTAAACTGTTAAACCCCAAAATTATATACATCATTTGGATTTTCCCAGCAAAAAGTATGAACATCTGCACAAACCATATTTTCCTTTAGAGTACAATATGGATTGCCTCCAACCAATATTTGATATCCTATTTTGATGGAAATATCTAGACAATCATTAACATCACTAGATATCACTAAACCGTCATTTCCTTTTCAAAGATTCTACATAATTGTTTTCCATTTGGTAAGGCATTCATATTTCAGTAGTTTAATTTTCATCTCCAGATATGACTTTGTCTCCTATCACAGCTTTGCTTATAATCTACGTTGTGAGTAAACCTTTGTGCTCTACAGTTCAGTTTTGAGGAGCTTTTCTGGTCATTGTGCATAACTGTGTGTGGGGGTAGGTAAAACCTTCTTGTGGGTTTCTTTCTATAAAGTGCTCAGTTTTCACATATTCCAAGTAACACCAGAACTTTCATTTGTGGTACCCTAATGTACTTTTTTAAACTAAAACACTAAACATTTTCTTCCTGTTGATTATATGTAAATAGACTGTTCACACCTGGATTTCTGGGAAACTTGCTTTATGTTTCCTATGTACCAAGCTATGTATTCTGCTGAAACATTTTAGAGGAGGCAGAAAATGAATTTGCAAGAGCAGAAGGGCAGCCATCCCTATGGTTCTCATGTCCTACTTTTCAACAAGTAGAACAGCATTGTCTCTTACTTGCCCACTCCTGATTCCCAGAATTCCAGTTATCTTGTTCTATGTTGTCAATAACCAAATATCTCACTTACATGCCATGCTCGTCCACTACCAAAAAAATTGGCATGTGCCAGGATACACAGTGGTACCACAGCTTATTTAGAAGCAATAATCTGGGTTTGTCTTACTTGCTGACACTGGAAGTGTATTTGTTCTGCATGCAGTAGCTCAGCTTGTCCAAGTGTAATCATTCTAATGCACTGCCTCTGCCTGAGGAATGCATTGCTTCTGCCTTGCCACCAGCCTCTGATTTGTTGTCTGTGGTGTGGAGCACGCTTTCTTTGCTTGATGGGATTTTAATATAGCTCTTACTAGTTCCCAGAGGTTACATTTTGCCATGTATCTTTTTGATCTGTGTTTTTCATGTCTGTTGGTGGCACATATATTCCTTTTTCAATAAAAAACAAAACTTTCAAACTAATTCTTTTTCACATTAGCCTTTTGCCTTCCTGTTTAAGCTCTTAGTTTCACCTTAGTTACAGATACTTGGTTACCCTTGAAAATTCACCAAAACTTCAGACAATTCCTCCTCCATTGTCAAGATTCAAACCATTTCTGTACCACGCATAAATTAGCCTGGTTCAGACAGCCCTGGGAATGTTTGTGTATCTTGGAAATTAGGCCTTCCCTCTAAAGAACTTCCATGGGCATACATAAATTACTTTTAAACTTGACATTACTAGTGAGAGAATTATTCAGAGCAAGTCCTAAGAGCCCAGCTAGGGTTTAGGTAAAGAATAGAGTACAAACAATATTTCTAAACTTCTAAGGACATTACTTTTGCAATCTGCTTCCAGAACTGAATGAGGAGGTGACAGTACTTCTTAACAAAATATTTGTGACTACCTTTGGGGAAAAAAAAAAAATCAATGTGCTCCAAAAATATTTTTTAGAAATGAAAACACAAGAGAAACAGAGAACTCAAAATCAAGCATAAAGTTTTCAAGGAACTTGAACTCATTAAAGAAGAGGTATTCATCCATAGATAGAAGCACTCTAAAGGAGGCAATCTGGTGCCTATTTCCCATTTGATTGAGCATTTATTTGGAAGGGTTTCCAAGTATTTTTGTTCTCTAACAAGATTAATCCTGTGTACAGATGCACATCTACAAAAAAACCCAGGCAGTTTTACACACAAACTTGGCTGGTGCTTACAGCTATAGAGAAATATTTCAAAATCTGTGCAAATTATTGTCAATAAAACATCCCTGAAGAGAAATCCATTTTCTTTAATAGCTTCCAGATGTAATATTAAGAATAGAGTATCCGTGAAGCTGATCTCTCTAATTTATAGTTGGAATATTTTCCTCTTTGTGTTTACAGAGTCACAGAATGGATGAGGTTGGAAGAGACCACGGTGGGTCATCAGGCCCAACCTCCCTACTCTAGCAGGGCCTTCCTAGAAAACAACTTCTCTGGTTAATCTGTTCCAGTGACTGGTCACCTACACAGTAAAAAAGTTCTTCCTCATGTTCAGGTGGAATTTCCTGTGCAGCAGTTTCTGCCCATTGCCTCCTGTCCTATTGCTCAGTACCCTTGAGAACATCCTGGCTCCATCCTCTTGGCTCCCTCCCTTTGGATACATGTAGAGATCCCTTTTCAGTGGTGTCTTGTTGTGGTACTACAATGCAATGCTGTAAAAGGCCATGTATACTGAATTCCACAAGCTAATTGCTAAAAATGAGAGACCTATAAAAATAATGCTTATAATAAAAAATTACAGGAGCTATTGCACTTTTATAAATGCAATACTGACCTTGGCAGGAAGTTTACATTTGGTGAATTACTGTGAAGAGGTCCTTTGATCCAAAAACTTAACAAAGATTTTTGTTTATGCCAGGTGGGAGATGCTTATGCAAAGTGGGAGTGGGTTTCAGAGCAGAAGCACTCATCTTTTCTCCTTCAGAAGTTCCACATGGGCTCAGCATACTTTACAGAAATGAAGAAAAAGGAATCCATTTTTACACACTTGTTAGGAATACTAAACTCACAGCAGGCAAGATCCCTTTGCATCAGCAAAACCTTCACCACTGCTTTATTCAAGTTTTATCCAATTTATAGCTGATTTACCCTTTTCTTTTAAAAGCACTTAAGCAATATCAAAAAAGTTTATTTATTCTCTTTTATTAAAAAATAAGTAAACAAAATGTTAGAAATATGGCTAACCTTTTAAAAGTTAAAAGGTTTAAAAGTTGTCTGAAAAAAACAGATCATTTAGGATTAAGAATATTTTATCATACTTCTGATGAAGAAAACAAGGCATACCAGGACACTGTTTATACTGTTTAAGCAGTGTACTAATGCCTCAAATTACATTCCTCTAGGGAATCTGTGCATCTATATTTTGTCTTTGCTCTGGTCCATTTCCATAGCAACATGTTTGTTCCTATGGAGAATCTGGGTGAATACTTTCAAATCGAGCCTGAAAGTTTTGAAATAAGGTTTCAGTTCTCTACAGAATGATTATGAACAAAAGTAGTTTTAAAAGAAACCTAAAAAATAAACATAATTTTGCCATTTTTTCTTTTACCATACTCTAGGCATGATTAGCTCTGAACAATCCTTTGATCTCTTTCCCATGTTCAGACTGGGAGCAGACTTATCCACATGACTTCAGCAGCTGTTATAAAATCTGGTGGGGAACTTTTCATTCCAATTTCAATGGCTCACTGTATTCACTAATTATGTTGTAATATACACACACATTCCAAATTTTTACTCAGAAGCTGGGATCTATGCTAAAAGAAACCCCTAATAAACAAAAATCCCATGAGGAGACGGGGGAAAAGAACAGGGCAAGATGACTTTAAAATTACTTTCAAAATAATAAAGTTCATTTTAGAGGATCTCTTTAAACTCTAGCCAGTATCACTTCCTGTTCATATTTGTCACTGTCCACTCTTTCATCTCAGGGAAAGATTTTATAGCTGAAAACCATTTATTGCTACAAGATAATATTGCTAAAATAAGTTTTTTTTTAAAAAAAAAAGATAACTGCTCTTCAGCATTAATACTAATGGAACAATCATTTCTTCAAATGTATGTACAAAGGGAAATAAATAAAATTGAATTGTTTTAAGGGGATATTTCCATCAGAACCTGCTGGAAAATGAAATTAATTTTAAAAAAATTCAAAGGAAAGAAAACTAAGAAAAAATATCCCTAATTACATATTGTGGGTTTTTTTAATAATTTTTCATAGAGTAGTAAGTCTCTTAAGTCTAGTTCTAAAATGATCCAGCTAGTTTTTCAGTCAAATAATTTCAGGAATTCTCTTGGAATTGCCAGATTTGTCTGACCAAAGTTACATTTATTGTAATGCACAAAATAACAAGACTGAAAATCCTGTGTGCAAACTGGCATAAAAAAAAGGACCTCTGTTTTACTTGATTGGTCAGGTGGTGTCAGCCTATTGAATCCAGCTCAGATTATGCCATTCATACAATTTAGAAAATTACTGCTGCAAAGATTGAATAATTTTTCAATATTTTGAGGCAGGCCCAACATCTGCATCATCTGGAGATAATGATGCTTTCATTCTCTATGCCAGTAATTCAAGCCTTACATGTGATAGTCAGAAAGTTTTCACAGATGGTCCATTCCAACCTGCTCTTTTTTTGCTTCCCCTGGGTTTGTACTTTTTTAGGCATTTCCCATCTGCCTGCTTTAAAATCTTTAAATAGGTGGAATTTCTGGTGAAAGGAATGAATGCTTTTATTCTGCCTCCAAATTCTTTCCCAATGATGCCACGTGCACATTAGAGCTGGCACGCCCATACTTTGAAAAGAAGCATAAAGTTAAGAAGAAAACTATGGACCTGTTTTATATAATAGTGAGTCACTGCTACATTTTAGTCACAGGATACAGACAATAAAACAGAAATGAAGTGTCAGTGATTGAATTGGGAGTAATAGATAGAAGCTCTGTAGAGACTGCATCATCTCTTTGCAACCGAAAAAAAACCATGTTCATTTACAGGATAGGTGCCCTGCCACCAGCCAATGAAGATGGCTCTAAAAACCTATATGGCCTAAGTGAACAGGACATACAATCAGGGAATTGGTTCCTGAATACCACTCAGAACAATAAACTTGAATCATACAAAAATATCTGAGAAATATAGTAAAGAAAGATGGTATCAATAATTTTAATAAAAATATTGAAATAAACAAATTCCTATTCCACAGTCGGGAAAAAGAAAGTAGCAGTATCTGTAAAATTGATTGTAAATAATACAAGCCTACTTCTAGTTCAGCTAGATATAATGAGGAACACAGAAAAGGGTAGCAGCTTTGTTTGGAGCTAAATCTGGTTTCTGTAAGAAAAATGGTGTGTGCGACCACCTTCAGATTTCAGATTTCAATCCACTTGTTTTCAATAGGAAATAGAAGGCAAATTAACTCCTGTGTAAGCTGGATATCCAAAATTATGTTGGTCAATTCCAAGGTACTTTGAATCCAGGCCATTTTTGAAAATCTGGTTTCAGTATATCACAGTCCACTTGTAATTCAGTACTTCTGTTGGAAAACTATATGAACACCTGCATAAAGAAAGAGGAGCATATTTACCAGAATTGAAGGTACTGAGAACTAATTATTAAACAGATTTGGGCAGTGTTAGTGTTTTCTGTCCTAAATCCAAGGCAATAAGTATATCCTGTGGTGTAACATCTGTGTACCATGCCACAGTGAAAGCATGGGCATTCCTCAACTCAGTGTAATATAGATTTTAAAAACAAGGCAGTGAAGTACTGTAAGATGTTTTTATGCCACATGAAGATAGAGGAATTAACAAGCAAGCCAGGAATAAAACAGTGAAATGTGAGAAAAAACATCAGATTCATTTCAACAAATTATAGTAAAAACTAGAGGATAGAGATTTCAATGAGATGTTATTAAAAGGCTAAAGGCCTTTTCCCAACAAAGAAATGTTTGGAGACTCCCAATCTAATAGCAAAGAGTCATGGATAAATAAGTTCTTCTCTCTAAAGCCACAAATTGTCTCTAAATGTGTGGAGCTATCATAGGAAGCCCCTGGGAATCCTGTACATGCTTTTGATCACATAATAGCAATGTGACTTTTAAGTGTAGTTATTCTGGTAACAGTGTCATACTTGAGGTTGTATAAGGCTACACAGGATAAGAGTTAAACAGCTCATGAACTGAGCAAAACAAACCAGTTGACTATTTATCAGTCTTTGGGACTCCATATATTTTGCAATCATCTCACACTAAACACTACACTATCCTCATGAAGGACACCATGAAATGTCATGTTCAAACAGGTCCTTTCCAGAAACATCTTCCTATATATATCTATTAAAGAAAGACAGGCTAGAGAAATGTTCTTTGCACTTGGAAGATAATGGGAAAATAACTAAAGTGGTTTAAAACTTGTAGAAGCCAATTCCACTTATGTTTTCATTCATAAGTTTTACTTTACAAGACTAAAAAGTATTTTATGGAGCCAGAATAAGGTCACAACATACTATATCATTTGTGCAAGAGACAGGCTGACATTCCCACTTACCAAAATCATAAGCTAGAAGTTAGGGCAGTGTTCCAGAATTTGAATTTTTTTAATCCAGAATATGTCTTAATTACTACATTAGCTTTTCCATGTTGGGTTGGAGAACTTTTACCCAGAATGAGCTATCCAAGCCTATGTATTACTAAAAAATATCCTGGTTTCAAAAGAGGAAAAAAATTAGTTAACTTCTTGATGGCTGTATGGAATTAAGAGCATGTTATTGACTGCTAGGATAGGACCTAGCTAAAAGGGGATAATATTAACAATCAGAAAAATCTTCCTGTGGAGCATCCAAAAGACTGAGATGCTAGAATGTGAATCAGACAAATATAAATTTGCGTCAATTAGCCAAAAGGATGAACCCTTTAGACTCCTTAACACTCCAGCTCTTCTTGGTTGGCTTTATCACAGATTTGTTCCAGGAAATGTTCTTATTCAACATTAACTTGACAGCATGGTTCAAAGTGATAAATATTAGTTATAACATTGACATTTCACACTAAACACAGATATACTCATTAACATAAAATCCTTTATGCGCACCCTTATATACAGACAGGTAGAATTTATGTGACAAATATATAAGAAGAAAGACCAAAATGTCCCAACATAATAACAAAGTTACCTACTTACAAATTATCTCCCTGTCAACATTCCCTAAGGCCTACCCATTTGATTTAGTATGTCATGGATCATGCCTTTCTCCATAAATACTCTTCCTCAGCACTTGTTCCTGAAAAGGCTTACCTAGAAATGTAGATGTAATTTCTGCTTTTTCTATTCCATAACCTCCTCTGCAGCTCTGGCACTCTGTTGTGTTTTGTTGACAGAGTAGGAACACTTGTGCTTTAGTGTTTCCCTCCATTTAATACTGCTGTATAGCAGGCTGAGGATGTTGTCTAATTTGAAAGCCTTGGCCACTTACGTGGCTGTCAGCAGCAGTTGCTAAGAAACTACAACTTAACTGCTTTCAAACACGGTATTTCTAAAGTGCAATTACCCACACCTGCTATTATTTATATGAGCTAATGGGTAATTCCTTCGTCACTACACTGGACACGTCCTCTCTTACCTCCCATTTTAATAAGTCCCTTTTTTCTGGTAACTTCTGAGATCATTCCTCATCTCATCCAAACAAACATTTCAAACCACCCCATATCCCAAATATTCTCCAAGCAGGGAAATAAGGCACAAAATATCTTCATGTAGATCAGAACAAGAGCGCATAAATGCCCAGCTGGTCACTGTCACTTAGAAAATCATGTTTATGAGACAGAGGCCTCCAAATAAATTTTCCCCTAAGAGAGATTGCATGTTTGAATAGGAGCAGATGGGCATTTTTTACTTGAAGAAAATGTTTATGAAGCAATCAAATATTAAAATAAAAAGTAAGTGTATCATTTAGTAACTCTGTTTCTATTAAGTCAACCTCCAATATTTTGATATATGAACAAAAAAATGCCAGCAATAAGGAATATACATGCAAGTGGAGTGGGTGTCTTATGGGTGTAAAACTTTTATTCTTACCTTTTTTATATTGTAAACATCTATTGGTGCCTCTTGAATAAAAATGGCATCTTTTACAGTATTTTGGCTGTATTCCACATCAGCTCAGCCCATTCAGTTTACTAAGTAATTTCAACCACATGAATTAGATGTCTCCTTCTTTGCTTTCTGAATGTGAATGCAAACTTTTTGGAACCAGTCAAGCAGAGATGTGAATGAATGGAAGTCTGGGCCAGATAATGAGAGTGAACAATTAAAATGCAAAGAATTTGTAAAGCTTGATGCTTGCCCTTTTTCTACAGTCTGAGGTATGCAGCAATGCATGAGAGTAAAGGGGAACAGCCTTAGGAAAAGCATGGCACATCTCCACAGGTGGGAACAGACAGCCTTGCTCTCCTCCTTCCTTCCACTCTGCTCCGACTCAGAGCTAAGCAGACACCAACAAGAGAACAGGCTATGCAGGGAGGGAACTGTTAGCCCCAGTCCAGCTATGCTTTATTGCAGCTGTATATCTTCCTAAGAGACCCTTGCTGCCACCTGAAGATTCAGAAATAATGGAAATAGGACTTACATATGTCTCCAGTCACTCATACGGGCTCACACAAAATAGAAAATATGAAAAGGAAATTAAGGAAAGAAGAGAGTAGGGAAAAAGAAGAAAAAATAATCTTCTTAGCTAATACATACCACACTCAGACAGACCTTACACTTTCACAAGCCCCTTCAAAGAAAGAAATATATTCTAATGTAAATCTTGTTAGTTACTAGCCATTTAAGTTAAACTAATTCATTTTTACCATCTGGTTCACAGGGTACAATTCCTTGTCTTAATGCTGTATTTGGGTATTTGTTCTACATATATGCAGTTTTTTTTGGAACAGCAATTTTGAACATTTGAGCTTCTCTGTGGGGTGGTGAGGCAATGCATCCTGCAGTGGACTGAAGAGGTAAACAACATGATTTGTAGCTGCATGTGATTGTTAATTATGCAAGGAAAAACTTTGGGAAAAACAGTACAGTAAAACAAATGAGGCTGTTTGTAAATCTATCATTCTCTAGTTTTAGCATCCAAACTATGTAATACAAATGCAGTCATATTTACCTGGATTAAAATAGCATTAATTAAAAAAAAAAAAAAAAAAAAAAAAAGAAAGACAGGCAAGTTCTGCATCTAAAGATATCATTGTGTAGTTATTTAATAAAAACAAAAATGCATTTCTTTCCCTAAGGGAGACCCTTGAGTCTACAGTTTCTTTCAGAGAGTTTTATTTTCACTAAAAAACGTTTTGATATCTCTAGATAACTTAAGAACACATTGTTAGAACATATTTCAGCACACCTACTGCATAACCACAGCGGCATAAACTCAGGAGAGTTCATTTTATGAATAAAAACAACAACCTGCCATTTTCACAAAATTCTGATTAAGAGTGGAATGGGAATAATAAACTGGAACAATAATTCCTGAAGACACCATTTGAATGACCACCTATGGAGATTCTGGAGGCATTACTCTGTGGGAGAGGAAGGGTATCAGCAGTCCCCACTGCCCTGCTGTGATGGTCTTGGGGCACAGGATGTACATGCTAAGGGACCACCAAGGGTTTCTAACCTCCACCCAGATCTGCACACAAATTATCATTCATGTTCTCAGCACAACATGAAGGCACTAGATTGAATTCCATTTTTATAACAAATTTATCGATAGGAGTAAGATATTGGGGTTTAGAGTGTGCTTTTAAAAGTTCTTTTAAGGGAACAGAGTTTGGTGGAAAGGCAACAGACCGCAAAGAGACTGAGGTGTATTCATATACATTCAGATATATCCAGATTTTTAAAGATTGTTTCACCTGCATTTTTATTTGTTTTACTTTTGGATGGGTTAGAAATTAATTCTTCATCATATTCTGCTTGCTAACTGAGGCAGAGACAATAAAACACACTACTAATAAATCTAGGGATTCAAACTGCAGCCCTTGGCTGCCACCTAAAGGTTTGCTGTACTTCTTTAGAGAGATACCACCACCAGACTCCATTCCCATGTTTGGAATGTAAAAAACTTGTCTACTACCATTACAGGCAACCTCCATGGTCACTATTACTAAAAGAGATTATGAGGTAAAAATATTTGTTCTAAAAAGAACAAAAAGCCCCACCAGAACAAAACCTAGGAAGGAAAAAATGCACTGTAGTTCAACAGTACAACAGAAAGAATAATTTATTGTATCTGCATGCACTTTCAATTTGAAATAAAACCTAAAATCTTAAAAAAAAATAAAAGAAAGCATGCTATTTGGTTTTATTAAAAGAAGACAGCCCAAGCAAAGAAACAGCGCAAACGCCTGAGCAATGAATGGCTCAGAACAAAAAAAAAGGGTGGTCTGCCTCAGCCACCATTTGGGCAACACAATGTGGGCAGCAGGCAGTTTGTGCAGGTCTTATGATCTCCACTGAGGAGAGACTGATTTCTCCAGACACTGGGAATTTAAGCTCTTTGAAAATAGGAGGAGCTGAGATGGAAAAAAAAATCCTGGCCAGAGCTCCTTTTAGCACCAACAAGCAGAATTCTGCCTCAGTTCTCCAGCTAGGTACAACTATCTGATTGTCCTCAACTCAAAATCATTCAGTCAACTCAAAATGAGTGCTCTGAAGTGATGTGGCCACCAAGAACAAATGTAAAACTAGCAGAGAAACAGCCTACAGCTTGAACCTACAGTTTGAAAAGAACCTGTTGTATTACTAATGAACTTTTAATGATTTCTGTTATATGTTCATTGTAGATGTTTTACATCCCAGAGTACAAACAGCAAACAAAAGAATGTATTAAGTAGGAGGTATTTCAAGATAGAAAAATACCCTATATCATCATAGGCTCAAAGAAATTCTGGACAACCAAAACCTGTTATTTCCTATGGTTTGAGTTTTGAAGTTTAATCCTTATCCAACTCCAACATCCAACTCTATTTTGACTTTCCACAGGATCAGACCTGTTTTATTTTTGGTTCATCCACTTCCCTTACAGGAATGACACCTCTCATGTTCTTACAGGAATGAGGACTGACAAAGGCACAATGATGCTCTGAAAAATAAACCAAGAATCTACAGAGAACTAGTGGTTTCTACCCACACACGGGAAGAAGCTTAGTGACAGCATTATCTTGGCCTCCATTGTAAAAATGAAAACTCACAAGTAATCAGTAAGCTCATAACTACATTTTCTAGCAGTGATCACTAACTAGAGGACAGTTAATAGCTAAGGTTAAAGATCTAGTCATCTACCATCCTTTTGAGTGGTCCATGTGTCTATGTCATCTGTGGCAGGCACAGTTATATTTGAGGTTATTACCTGGATCACGTGTTTTGCAATCATAATCTCCCATGGTAGTTATTAGGATAGTTTGTAAGGTAAGGAGCATGTCACTGGTATCCTCTCATACTGCCTAAGGTACTTCTGTTCTGTCCTTTATTTTCATTTGGCACCTGTATTTTTCTGTTCAGCAAGGTGAAGTTTTTGTTTAATTTGATGTAATTTAATCTTTACTGATTTCCATGACAGCTAGGACACATCTGTAGATTAACTTCATGTGTTCTGTTTTCTCTTCCAAAGCCAAGTTATATAGTTCTCTTAATCACCTGTAGAAGTGTGGGCACAGAAGACTGATAGAATTTAAATCAAGAAGGAATTGCAATGGCAATCTTTTCTGATCTCCAGTGTTGTATAGGCTATAAAACTTCACCCAGAAATTTAATATTAATGCTTTGGTTTCATCTATAGTCTGTCTCTCATACAACTATTGAGCCTTGATGAAAAATGGTGCTATGATGAAAAATGCTGCCTAAAAATTTTTATCAGAAACATTTTTCTTCAAACACAGTTAGAATCACTAAATTACTCTGCAATCTATATTTCACCTCATCTTCAAATGTTCATTAGTGTGTCATGTCACATGAGGATTATTTGCTGGTAAAATATCACATTAACTAAATTTTCATGGAAAAAATTATTAGCCTGGCTGTAACTTAATTTTGTAAAATATTTTCCATTTGAAATAAAAATATACATTTTGACAAATCCTAAGGTAGCTGTGTACTCTATTCAAGTATATGCTAACAGTTTGGCCTTAATTTTTGTCCTGAGTTCTGACTTTATATACTTTATATACTGCTGAACAACTCAATTACTCCTGACTGCCTCAACTCAGGCAAGAACTGTCTGTCCCCAAAAAATTCTCTGTTCCTTTGCAACACATTAATCCCATAATCCTTCTCATACCTTAGCCTGACTTTAGTCACAGTTGGTACCAGATGCTTCAGCAAAGGTGGAAATAATCTTTAAAAGAACATGTCACAGAGTGGCTGCACAAGAAATTTCTGTGCAGCCTTAGTGACCAGTTCTTGTTCTGAGGTACAAAAGGTTACCTTTGTTATGAACTTTTATCCTGGCTAATATAAAGGCACATGCAATTCCTATAAATATCTCATTTATTTTTAAATCCTACAAATTTCCACAGCCCATGAGTTCCAAGAGTTACCTATATGTAATTTTAAAAATAATCTTAGCTTTATTTTAGCTTAAGGTATGAGCAGTAAAACCAATAACTACAGTTCTACTGGATCCTGGAATTAGACAAGAGAAGACTTATTGATATGAATAAAAAAAATCAGAATTAGAGATATCTTTCAGAAAAAGGGATGAATTTTTTGAGGTACTACCCAAACATACATGCTCTTATGACAAAATGAAAACATTGCCAAAATTAATTGTCTGAGAATAAGCAGGATGTAAAAGGTAAGATATATATGCAGACACATTTGAAACAATTACAAACATCAATAAGTAATGCTTTTTTGCTATTTCTAAATGTCCCCATCTGCCTCCATTCTTTCCTGATTCTGCACTTAAATATTTCTTGAATTATTTTAGTTGTCATTTTATCAGTGAGTAGAGCAGCAGACTGGTGAGACACAGGAGAGGATATGCAGGTAAACACCACACAGACAGCAACCAGGCTGTAACATTAATACCATGATTCAAGACTGAGGAAAAAATCAGATTAAATTCTACCAGAGATGTCCAGAACCTTTGACAATTCTGGAAAACCACCCACCACCTATCCCTGTTTCCCATGACTCCCACTTTCCCCCTCTGCCACACACACAGAGTTTGCCTGTTAGGGAAGTGAGAGACATAGAAGAGTAAGTGTGGAAAGCAAGAGGCCTGTAAGTATCTCACGATCCATTCAAAGTGACTGGGTGGAGGGAAGGTGAGAAGAAAGAATAAAAACTTTTTAATGCAGATGAGGAAAAAGGCAGAATGGGACTTGTAGTCTTCAATGGGAAAAAAATTAAAAGAGGAAAAAAAAATTTTGAGGAAGAAATAAATTAAAACACCTGAGGTGTAATACAGTGACTTGATGGGCACCTATGTTGGCTCTCAGCACTAAGTGGAGATTACATACCTTTTTCAAGTACCAGAGAGAAAGGTAGGAGACAGGCAACAAGAACAGAGGAAATGGGTGGAGGTAAAATAAACACATGGAGTGCCAATGTTCTGTGGACAGTCTGAGCTTGCAATAATAACAAAAAAAAAAAAGTGCATGACTTATTAAACTTCACAGTGGCTGTTGATTCTCTATAGAAATAAAAGTGCTATTCATGCATGTCACAAACTATTCTGTGAAATGTGTGTTTTCAGAGTTCAGTTCACTCAGTGTCTGTGGAGCTATTCCTAGATCTATCTGGTCTTCACCCATCCTCCATGAACATGGAAAACAACATCGCTTCAAAGATGCTATGACTGTCTTCAGGTGGGCTGCAGTCCTTTGTGAATATAAAACTAATTAAAACAATATGTTCTTCTTTCTCTGTTGGTCACTGAAGGAAAAAAGGAAAATGGCACACAGATTAGTAACACAGGGTCAGGTCTTCAGCCCTTCAGCCAAAGTCCAACTGAAATAAGGCTAATGAAATAACTCATCTGGCCTATTGTTCTTCTGTCTCTTCCTTTCCTTACAGGCACAAGCCATGGTGACTGTAAGTCCATGAAGTAATATCTGGAAAATATTAATGACAGCATATAGAAAAATTCCAGGTAAATTTTATACTTCGAAGATAGAGCACAGGGGACCTCACCTCTCTGAAGACAGAAAGACTCTCAAAACTGTGTATTTGTCAAAAGAAAACACTTTTGTCTAAAATATCAGTTCCATCACATAAAAATACATAGTGGAAATACCAAAAAATCTTAGTGAAACAGTGTTCTTTAAAACTCTTCATGTGACAACAACTGAAATGTTCTTCTTTCAAAATACATCTGTTTAGCTAAATATACTACTGGGTTTTTTTAGTAATTACTTCCAGAAAGAGGTTTTTAGACCATCTTAACAAACAACTTCAGCTTTGACCACTTGTTACAATACATATTTTTATGGTTTTGAGTATCCTAGGGGGACTACATAGATAATTTCTTATGCTTCCTTGTGTCTAGAAAAAATCATCCTATTCTTTCTTAAACAGAGGACAGGGACACCTTCATTAAGACCCCCCCTCCAGAGCTAATTTAAAGATCAGCTGTCTGCACTACAGATCTTTTTGGAAATGAGTGTATAAAACTTAAAGCATTGGGTTTAACCTAGTAAACCCTAAACAGAGTGATACCTTCTCACCTGTGAAATGACTGTTTCTGTCTCAACTGCTTGCTGACCATTTCTGTTGAGAACCCATCTGCACTTTTTTTTTTCTTTTTTTGCAATAGTCTGAAATATCTCAGGTTTATTGTCTTATAACACAGTCTTCTTCAGTGGACTTACCAGAAGCATTGAACACAAGAACATGCTCTGGGATTTCAGGAGGATTGCATACTCTATTTTTAATATAAAAATTTTACAATTCAATTGGTTACATAAACAAGGAAGAAAAGTGTACCAGCATGATATTGCAAGTTTTTTCAGAAAAGCAGAATGGAGAAATTTCTGCCACACAGGCCAGAAAAGAAAATAATTTTATAGCTAAAGTTTTCCAAATAAATTAAGAATAACAACAACATTTAAATGCAGTATACAAAAGTCACCAGGCTGGGTATATGGAAAATAAGTAGTGGTATTCCACCTGTCTCTGCATGACATTGACCAAACTGTTAATAACGAGATGGTAAAATGCAAAAAGGTATTGATTCAGATGTTCACTCAGGCCTATGGAAGTTGCAAACCTAGGTAAGGTTTGTAAATTCACATAAAATGTCCACCTGAAATCAATGTAAGCCTTCACAAAAAAAATTAGATTATTGGACAATGTGGATTACTATTTTATGGTAAAATGGACCATTTTCTCTTCGTGTCATGTACATCAGGAAGTTCAGTAGCATGGGCTGGTAACTAAGGTAGGTATTAATGAAAAAAATAATGAAAAATACTATTTTGGGAAGTAAAGACTTTTCTAGTTTGGAAACTGGCATTGTCAGTTCTTGCAATAAGAACTGAGCCTAGAAACTAAAATCAATGTGCAGTTTTAATATCTTATAAGGAAATGCATTACATTTTTCATCAGATTTTCTTTTTCAGAATTACAAAATAAAAGCACATTTTGTTAAAAAAATTGTGGATCACATTAGGCAGCTGGAATTATATATAGAATTTTTCTGTATATAATAAACAGCATAGGTGGATTGTTCATAGTCTGCACTTCTGAGGAAGAGGCCTATGACTTCTTGGCAATTTTTTTTTTTAAACAGTCATTGGTTTTCAATTGTTAATTGATGGGTTATAATGAATTTTCACAATACACTGACCTTTTTACAAGAAACAGATGCAGTTTTAGATTCAAATATTGCATAAAGAAATGAACCCAAGTGATAGCAAATGCAATTCTATCTGACAGACAAGCATATGATTCTTTTAGTTAGTTATACTGCAAGAAAAATCAGATTTGCATGTCAGTGGGGTCAAGTGAAGCCAACAAATCCAAAACAATTACTGTACACTTGCAGGATTCTATACTATTAAAATAGAGAAGTTGGAGGAAAGTAGAATTAATTTAACAATACCAGAATGCTTCTTATGGGGATTTTAATTGTGTCTAAGATTCCATGATAATGTAAGAAATCACAAGATTGAATAAATAACACTTCTTATTTAAAAAATAACTTTGATATTAGTTGCAAAGCACCATCAATCTTCCCTTTGCAGTCCTGGTTTGGACTCTCCCCAATGAAATGGCACATTAAAGAAGGTTGGAAACATTCAACCAAAAAAAAGGAGCATGTTTTTGTAAGAAAAGTTTTGAGGTTTTTGACCAGTTATAGTTAACATTCATTGCAGATGCAATATTTTCCTGAAAAAGCTGTTTCCTGAAAAAAAGAGACTATGCACCAACAATGTGACAGACAATTGCATTTTGTTTCAATAAAGCAAATGTAAAATACTGGTAGGAAGCCACAGTTATAACACTTCAAGAAATTTGGGATACATGTAATATAATAACACACTTTCCACCACAAAAATTTGTGGAATAACTTATGCTGGAAAAAGTCCCCTGAGGCCCAACCATCCCTCTGCTCAAAACAGGTTCAGTTAGTTCAGTCTGCTTAGGAACATGTTCAGCTAAGTTTTAACTCTCTCCAAGGACAGAGATGCCACAAACACATTGCTTCAAGGTTTCACTGCCCTGTGGATAGGACAATGGATTGAGACTTTAAATCCATTTCTAGTGGTGTTAAATTACTTGTTATGGGAGTTTAAGAGTTACTTACTCTCATATGTGACCTTGGATGATTCAGTTTCTCTGCAAGCCTAGAATTATTATTCAAAACTCCTGCCTAATTGTATTATCGCATTATAAACACTGTCTAAATAACAATATATTCAAAGATGCTATCACTGCAAAGTAAATGTTTTTAAGTCCTTGGATTCCACCATGGGATGAATGAAGCTAAAGAAATATGGCATTTTACATAAACCAGCAGACTATACTTTAAACTCCTACAGCAGCCTCTATACATTGAGGCCTAAACCATTTATATCTTCAGTTCTGGACTTTTTATTGGTGACTTTATTCAGGGTTCATAGTTCTCACCCAACAATGGCATCCTTTTCATTATGTTTTCAGGGTTTAAGTTAATGACCAGAGTGGTTTCATTTTGGTAACCCTATTATCAGATTTTATATGAAAATTATCCATTTTTATTCTTCCACATTAAACTGCAGGTATTGTCTTTCTGCCCAGAATACCAAATTCTTGCATTATGTTCTCAGCAGAAATAATGCATGGAATGACTGATTCCTACCTGTATGATGAACAGCCTTTGCTTAGAAATTCAGAAGATAATTCATGCTGTTGAGGACATAGCCATTTTCTTTACACTGCTTATGATAATTCATATTCTGTCTAATAGTGTCATACACAATATATCTGTATGGGATATCAACTGTATTGTTCTTCCCATTAGCACCATTTAGACCATGCAGGTGAAAAATCCAAAATAGGGAGATCCTAGTTTCTGTCACTTTTGCTTCTGCTGGCAATTTGTTTAAAGCTATTTCCTTGAATTTCTTGATGTATCATCTGAATTCTTTTTTTCCAGATAGATTTGAATCACCATAAATTTGCAACATCATGATCTATAAACATTACAAGACCCAACAGGAGTAAATTGAGTTTAGTTCACTCGTCACCAGTCTATCTTATTTCAAATAGTACCCAATGAGTTCTCAAGGGACCTGTAGCTATCCACCTACAGTGTTTGAGATTGTGATCTCTGAAATCATAGAGCTTTTAGGTTAAGAATGCCACAATATTTGAAATCCTGCAGATCCTACACTTCTTTCTGAATGTCATTGCATACGGCTTTCTCACATCCCATATCCCCATTTGGGCTATGACCACTCAAGGAATGACAGTCAGATGTCTGAAATGGGGGATTTTTCCAAAATGAAGCAAAAAAGATGATACATCATTTAAAAACTCCAGAGCGGGACCACGAGATTGCTTCATTGCCAGCCCTTCCTCAGCACTCTTGAACAAACTCACCGTGCTCAGCTTCTGACCTCTGACATTCAGATGCTAAATCATCCATAGCTTCTCAAGGCTTAGCAAGGGATCTGAAAAGGCTTCCGCAGCCCTTCATTCGTAGACAGTGAAACAGTACATTATTTACACTGGTTGCATTTGCAGGATTTATAAACGTACCCTGCACAGACAGGCTTGGATGCAGCACAGAGATCCGCCTAGGATCCTGCGCGCAGTCATCTGTTGTCGGTATCAGAAAGGAAGGATGCCACACGGCTGGTCACCAGGGACCCGAGGTCGGCACACCTACCCCGTAACGCAGCCGGGCGGAGGCCCGGCCACCGTCGTGTGACAGGGCGAGGTGCCCAGGTGGGTTTTACCTGCCGGGAAAGCGCCTCCACCCACAGGCTCCGCGGGGAGCACAGGGACGGGAGCTGCAGGGAGCTCCTCCGTGGAGCGGAGCGGGGCCGGGCGAGGCGGCGGCCGAGGTCGCACCTTGGCCCGGTGGGGCTTTCCTGGCCCGCACGGCGCGGTACTTTCCGGACACGGTTAACCTTTGCGTTACACCCACTGCGCCCGGAGGGGTGGAAACTCCGGGGAGAAACGATTCGGGGAGGGCGGTAAAGGAGGAGAGGTGGTTTTAGGTAGCGAAGATTTGCCGGCCCGCACCAAGGGCCGGCGCGCTCCTGCAAGCGGGACGCCCCGGGAAAGCGGCGGCGTTCCCGGGCCGGTGGGCAGCGCCCGGGTTAGGGAGGCGCTGCCGGCGAGGGTCGCACAAGCGAGCGGCGGCGGGGTCACACGCAGCGAGGGCCGGGCCAGCCGGCGGGGCGGGGCGGAGCGGCCGCCGCAGGGCCAAAGCGGCGGGCGAGGTGCGGCGGGGGCCGGCGGCGCAGCGCTCTGCCCGCGGCCTTCGTCCGCCTCCCCGGCCGGGGGCAGCGGCCGTGCCGAGCTCGGGCGGCCGCGACCGAAGCCGCCGGCGAACAAAGGCGCGGGCGGCCACAGTGACTTCACCGCCGGGCCCGCCCCCGCACTCCCGCTCGCGGAACCTGCCCCGCTGCCGTCTCCTGGCAACCTGCGGGGACCCGCACTCTCCGCGCTGGGGCCGGGCAGCGCCGCCGGCCGCGGTCTCCTGCCCTCCCCTCGCCGTCCTCAGCAGACCCCGTACCCCCGGCGCCGAGAGGCGGCCCCGGCGGCGCCTCGGGACGGCGGCGGGCAGCGCCCACCTGCCCCCGGCGGGGGCGGGCAGGGGGCGGCCGTCCCCGCCCCCCGGCAGCCGCCCTCTTCGCCCGAGGGAGGTGCGGAGCTGCCGCCGCCGCCGCTCCCCGCGCGGTGCCAGGAGCCTCCCCGCACCCCCCAGGCAGGGCGGGCGGCGACGCGCCCCTGGCCGCCGGGCTGGAAGCGAATGGAGGGAACCAAGCTCCGCGCTTAGCCGGGGCCCCTCTGCCGCCGGGGGGGGGCCGGTCCTGGCGGGGCGCGGAGGCGCGGCAGGCGCTGCCCCCGAGATGCGGCGGCCCCCGCCCGCCCCTCCGAGCGCCCTACCTGTGCCGGGCCCGCCGCCGCCCCTCCCCCGGCCCCGCCGCCGCCGCCGCCCCCGCGGGGGCCGGGACTGAGCGCGCCGCGGCGCCGAGACACGGCCCCGAGAAGAGGGCGAGGGAGCGGGAGCGGTGCCGGCCGCGGCGCATGATGTGGGTGCCGCTGCTGGCGTGCCTCACCGCGGGGATCGTCTCCGTGCCCAGGTGCCAGCGCGGCCCCGGAGCCTTCCTCGGGGCGGCCTGGCTGCTGGCGGCCGTGCCGGGACTCTGCCAGCGCTGTAAGTGTCCGAGCGCCTGGGACTGCTGCCCCGGCTGGCGGGGGCTGCGGCCGGGTTTGGTTCTGGCGCGGGGTCGTGCGTGGGCGGGGGGCTTGCCCGGGCCCGGCCGCTGCCCTGGGGCGCAGCGCTGACAGCGGGACCGGCCGGCGCCACCGGCACTCGTCGGCCGGGCGGGCCGAGCTGGCGGGCGCACGGTACCTGCAGGGAGAGCCGGGCTGGAGCGGTGTCCAAGCCTCACACCGCCAGGGCCAGCCCGTGATTTCACTGCCCACGCCGGGGGCGTCCCGCCTTTAGGGAGCCATGGGGAGCCGGCGGGACTGTCGCACGCCAGGGTGCTGCGGGTCCTGAAGTGCACCCTCCGCAACACTCCGTGGAGCGGCACGCGGACCCCAGCCAGGGATGACCGGTTCTTGGGGATGGTAACACTCTGTTTTACGTCGTTCATGTGGCACGCAGTGGCAGGGTTAAATAGGGATAGAGCTACGAGAAGATTGTCTTCTGTTTACCTCGGGATAACGTGCATGTTGGCAGTTCCCTGGGAGCTATGGTTCTCGGGTGAAAAAGACTCAGGTAAATGTGGGTAACTCCTCGCGTTGTGGAATTGCTTCCCAAGGCCCCCAGTATCATTTTTAATGTGTGCTGGCTGAGGGGAGCTTGTGCAAATGTACCTTAGATGGTGCAGCAGTTGACAGAGCAAGCAGGTTAGTCAATTCATAAAGGATCTTATTTAGCTAGCAGTGATCATAAAAGCAGATCTGGTTGTCAGTCATCTTTCTGTATTTTCTTATGCTTGTGGAATAATTGGCATTTCCCAGTTTAAGCCTGGAGCTGATTTAAAATGTTAACATGTAACCTCTGAAACTGAGATTTACAATGGGAACAATGTATTAGTCTTAGATTCTTTATTGCAAAGGAGACAAATTCATGCCTAATTCAGTAGGATTTGCCCAGCACTATTAAAAACAATGGAATAATTTGTTAACTTTCATAGGATAATTTATTTTACTTTTTTGGCTTCGTACTTTGAATTCAGAACCAAAGTAATGTCAATAGGAAAAATAAAATATATTATTAAATTTCTTATGAACCATGACATCTTGTATGTGGTATCCCAGATTTTTTTTATACAGTGCAATTGAGTTGAAATGCTAATTGAAACTTTATGAAAAGGATGGTTCTGTGCCTGAATGTAGTGTTGTGCTTGCTTATGAGTGTAGTTCCTGGGTACACACTACTGCAAGTAATGCAACAGAACAGAATGCCACAGGGGGGAGGTTGTGCATGGAGCTTTTGTGCCAAAGGATGCTTGCTGTCTTTGTTGTGCTTCATAGTGAAAATATATATGGGCAATACGTCATGGGTTATGTGTTTATTGTGACAACAGCTCTCAGATTGGGCAGACTGTAACTCACATAGACCTTGTTTTTTCCTTTTCATTTGAAACCTCTGCTAATTCATGAAAGCTGAAAAGAACACTGAATTCTTTCCTTCATACATAATCACTTTGCAGGCTACAGCCGCAGTTGAATCAAGAAGAATGTTTTGCTTTGTTTTTCTGTGAATGAACACATGAAATTTTTTGTTATTATTAATATTGTTAGTGATTTTTACATTTAGTTGTGATAGCCAGTGCAACACCACCTGGATTCTTTGAATGTCTGCAGGCTGCTTTGAGAGACAGTGGGCAGCAGCTCCATGTACAGATATTTGGCAGCATGGTTTTGTTCACACAGCCATTCCTCTTTGCTTCTGCATTGACAGTGCTGGGCATGGAGAAAAGCATCTTGCTGTTCCTGTGCCATCATCAAGTCCAATTTATTTATGTGCAGAGTTGGCAGAACCTGCATATCTGTTGAACTGAATCTCCAGTTCTGAAAGAGACTGGAATTAATATGAACTGTACATAGAATTCAAATTTATTTAATTCTTGTTGGAGCATTTATGGCTCTTCTAATTGAAATATTAAGAGCTTGATACTACCTGAGATATTTGTTCTGCAAGCTGCAGTTTGAGATGTGAGTCATTGCTTGGGGATAAGTAAAGGTAGAATTTGGCATAGGGTTTGAAGTTACAAGGAGCGCAAAAGGAAATCTCACAATGATGTAAATTTGTAATTCCCAAATTATGGGCTCTGTAAGCTCAAATAAAAAGAGTAGTGTTGCTGCCTTCTACAAAGGGTCCCTTGTTCAATAAGTCTCACCAAAAGGAAATTTGCAGTTCAGTAAGCCAATTATAACAAATACCTGACATAAGATTCAAGCTAGTTCTGTAGGGATTTCTACAGATCCCTGCATTTATGTTTGAACATTAAAGCTGACAAACTCCTAAAGATGTAAACCAGTGAACTGAATAAAAGCTGGATTCTACAGCAAGAGCATGTGTATGCATTGCACTAACCAATTGAGTAAGTGCTCACTTCATTGAAGACAATTCTCTTGTCCTGTTCAGAAACCAACTGCTGAAACTCTTATTTTTTACCTGCTGTATCAGCACATGGGTTATATGGGGCTTAAGTACTGAAGAATGACTGATTGGTCAGGCTTAACAGAGGACATTGATTAAGATCTCTGCAGTGTCCCAAGACCAGTTATAATATTAAAATCAGAAAACTAAGGTATTTGGTGCTTTCCAAAATACCCAGGGAGTAATTCCTCTATGAAGCT
The DNA here is from genome assembly GCF_050655825.1 of Lonchura striata. Taxonomy (NCBI): domain Eukaryota; kingdom Metazoa; phylum Chordata; class Aves; order Passeriformes; family Estrildidae; genus Lonchura; species Lonchura striata. The sequence goes on from NC_140704.1 coordinate 31,140,018, forward strand.
CAAGTAAACAGAATGTACTTGCGGTGTGCAAACAGGGATGAGATGGAATGAAAATCTTTATCTCTGAACAAAAGTTGGAGAACAGTCACACAGCAATTCTTTTAAATAGTTGTGATTGACAGGTCTCTTTAAATACCAGCTTTAAAAGTATTTTCAGTCTTCTTGAGAGTGTCATTTGGAAAGACCACTGGAGAATCATCATGAAGGGGTCAGTTGTTAATTGATTTGTGCCAATAGCATGACTTTTGATTCATTAATTTTCTCCCATCAAGGTCTTTGGTGCTTCACCAGTCTTGTCACATCAGATTTCCATGTGATCCCTCTAGTAAGAAAGTTTTATAAACCATTACTCATGCTACTTCTCAAAGGAATAAGGAAAGCTATTCAAACCACCCATGGAAGATTTTGAAGAGAAGTGATGGGAAATATGCCATGATACACACACAAGCACACAAAAAAGTCTGAAATAAAAGATACATCATGATAGCTTTAATTGGTGTTTATCTGTTAATTCTCTTGCGCACCCATGCAGTGCATTTTCTATTGAGACTCAGTGGAAGAAGCTGAGCTGTATGGGATACCCAGCACTGAGTCAATTGAGCTTTTCCTGAGGCTTAAAACAATCCAAGGAAAAGAGAAAATCCAGTTTTCATTTCCTGAGTCTGCGTGGGCGATCTGCACCCTCGGGCTAATGGACCATCTTTGGGAAAGCCAACCTTTTTGGAACCTTTGGGGTAAAACAACCTGGGTGTTTGAGAGGGCTGTAAATTGCAGTTCTGAGGAGCAGTGAGGGAGAGGTTTGTTTATGTGCGCATTGCTCAAGGAGCATATTTTGCCAATAACATGCCTACATTTGCTTTGAAAATTGTATACTTCTCATAATATGTTGCAATCTCATGTCTCTTCAGGGGGCTTATGTGATAAGGTTTTTTTTTATTTTGTCTTTTTTACAAGTTGAATGAAACTCATAGTTGCATGTGTAGTGTTTACAGTGTTTTCATGCTACAGGTGTTTGAGACGAGGCAGAGAAAAGAGAGAAGAGGGGCAGTTTATGAACTAGAAGAGCAATAACAATATTCTTGATACTCTGGAAGGGTTGCCTCTGTCATTTTGGACATGTCGCTGAGGAAAGTTGTCAAGGTACTCTGAAGATTGCATGCATCAGAAATACCTCTACAGTTTGAAGAGGCAGTTGCTTCTTTTCAGGCCTTTAAACTTTCAAGGACTGGAACTGCAACAACTGAGAAAGCAAAATTTAGAGCCCATTAGTCAAGAGGCCTAAATTAATAAATTTGATTTTCCATACAATCTAAGTTTAATTTACTTCCCCAGACCATCGCAAAGATGTCAGAATGTGAACTTCATGGAAGCTAAAGAAAATCTTCATTAAATAACCCCCATTCCACAAGTGGACATTAAAATGTCAGATTATAACCTACCTTATACTTTATAAAGCACTTAAATGCTGGTAATATTTTTCAAATCCCTATGAAGAATTTGTGATGACTTGTCCATGTTGTGTCTTGAGTTTGGGACAATTAGAACTAATTACCATAGGAGAAGAAAAATGGAAGGTATTTTATTTACAAATCATGTAAGTTGACATGGGCTGCTGATATTTATCAAGGCCTTTTAATAACAGTTAACAGTTGGACCAGAGGATTTAAAGAATCTTTTCCAGCCTAAACGATGCTATGATTCAAGGAGGTACTCCTGAGCCTATATATGCCTTTCTTATCCTCATCTCTGAAAAGTTCCCCCACTTATATAAAGGTGGAATCATTCAGGACAAAAACTTGAAGAACAGAAGCCTCAGACAGATGCATATAAACTCAAGTTTTTCATGTGTATATATATATATATATATATATATATATATATATATATATATATATATATATGTAGAGGATTACTGGTGGACTTGCCAGTATTGGGTTAAGTGCTGATCTACACGATCTTAGTGGTCCTTTTGAACCAAAATTTCTCTGATTCTATCTAGATCTGATGTAAGAAACATTAACCTTAATGTGTAAAATAAATCTACCTGTAACTTAAATTACCTACATGATTTTTTTTTCCACAATGTATATTTTAAAAACCGAATATAGAAAAAGTATACTTTCTTAGATCAGGATAGGTGTATCCAAGGCAGTGATTGGGATTTAATGAGTTCTGTCAGGGTAAGAACAAGTGGAATAGCTTGGTGTTCTGATCTTTAAAGTTTGCTAAGTATTCTTAAAATATATTAATGGCACTAAAGTCATATGTTATATTTTCAAAGCATATATATGTGAACTATTTAAAGCTTTTATTGTAACTGGTAAGCCAGACATCTTGGTATAAAATTGACTTCTCATTATAAATTTACTGAAAACAGAAAGCTGGAGAAGGATATTGTTTCCATTTTGTTAATAAACTTCCTTTGTTTTGAGGGTTTTTTTAAATAAAATTCTTAAGGCCTCGGTGTTTCTCATTCTACTTCCATCCTCCTTTTCAGCAAAATCTTGTTTTCAAAGTTCCTGTATCTCCTCTACTAATTGCTGACTTCTGTCTAACCAGTGGAAAGATGTAAAATTCTTTCTCATCTGCTTAAGCAAACATAATTTTTGAGGGGCAAAGTAGGATATGGTCTGTTATTCTTTTTAAGTACTTGAACTTCATTAATTTTTTTTCTTTTTGGCAGTTTACATAAATGGACTTGGGCTATTTAGTTTAACTTTCGGGAAGGAAGTGGGGCTCTAATGAATTAGTTCACTGTACACTGTAATGGAACCTTTCTCCAAGAAGAAAAGTAAGCTTCTTGCCAGCCATTCAGGATTCCCCCTTGTTATGGTGGCAGAACAAGAATAACCCCTTGAGCAAAATGTAAGTATTTCAGGATGATCAGAATTTACAGCATTAGAAAGCTGCCAAAAAAGCGACTTCTAGCTGAGGCTAAATTGGCCTAAATTGAAAGCTTTGCAAAGCTCATAATTGACTTTTTCCTTTATATGTTTCTCTGCTTCCCATGACTTCATTGTCATATGCCTGTGGTAATTTCTTGGTATTTACCCATGGTGGCAATAATAAGAAGTCTGAAGTATTTATAGTCATTGAAAGATACTGAGACAAATATTTTAACTATGATTATTGGAGAAACACATTTCTTTAGCTTTAGGCAGGTTTAATGATGTTCCTGGATGTTTGATTTTTATTTTACTTCAGGCCTCTTCTCTGCCCACTGCTTTGGGAGTTAGATTGTTAGCAGCAGTAGTTCATTGGGTTCAGATATTGAAGACTTTAGTGTTTTTGGTGTTTTGCAGTTGTAGCAGTGTTATGAATACAGCTGCATGATGTATGGTGACATCACAAAAGTCTGATTAAACCAGTAGTTTCCCTTTCCAAATTAAATTTTGTTCCTTCTTGATGTTCAAGGGCATTAGGCTAAGTGAATTCTGTTTGTTCTATACTTGAGAGTACAATTTATTTCCATCTTATCTCTGCAGGGTGGAAAGGGTTAGTACTGTGCTGAGGACAACTTGCTTCTCTCAGATGGGAGCTTCTTCCTGGAAACAACCAAGTTCCCATCTTTTTGTTCAAACAAGACTACCAGGAAATAAGAAAACTTGTAACACCTTACACAATGGCACAAATGGCACAAAGTAACTAAATTAAACTAATTATGTTAGCAAGCAGGCTCTTCCAATCTGAGCAAAATTGTTGGAGTGCATTTTGCTGTTAAAAATGTTGTGGCATTACTTTAGAACATTAAATAAACCACTACCTGTTTAAAGCTTAGAATTTGCAAGTTTGAAGTCTGTCCCTTAGAGAGCATTTAAGCTCACCTGAAGACCATAACCATACGTGAATACTTCCTTTTAAGAGCATAAGGAAAAGCTTGCATTCAAACAGTCTGTGTACACCTGTAATTTACTTATAGTTAGTATTTGAGTCTGCATATTTTATAGCCCACTGTTATGTTTTGTGTAATCTTTGCCCCTAAATTATAAAAATTTAACAGGCTAAACCTGAAATGGAGGTTGGCCAGTGTGTTCCTCGACAGGTGGGTTGTGTTTTGAGGTTTTTAATAACGAAAAAAATCCCAGAAAGCTTTTTATCAATTTGTCTCAGTGACAATAGCCATCTTTGGAGATTGAAAATCTTATTGAAAAGCAAATTACTGAAATAACAAATGCCAAAGACTTGGTATTCTAGAAAACAGTAACATTTTTAAAATAGCCCTCTTGAATAAATGCTCCTCCCAATCTTGTGGACTACATAAAAGTCCTTAGGGAGCGGTTGTTATCCTCTCTGATACCAGTCTTATCTTTTATTTCATATTGAGATTCCCTCATTGCGAGTGTAAACTATGTATGTTCAATGTTTTGTTTTAACTCTGACCTGTCCTAATCCACACATGCACAGCTTTTGGTTTGTTTCGGGAAAATCTTCTGTAAAAGCACAATTTAGTTTATCATTTTGTTCAGAACTGAGGGACTTGTTTCCCTAGGTTGTCAGCTTTGGGAATTTTGATCTAAAATGCAGAAGAGGTTTGTTCCAAACCACCATGTATGCAGATAAAAGAGAGTGAAGTAAACTGTTTGCATTGCTATGGACTAAGAATCCATCAGGTTGTCTTTGGTGACACTGTGTGGGAAGAAATAGCCCTGAGCTATTCTTAGCAGTTGCCAAAATTCTGCTGGGTATGTGAATGAAGAGACAGTGCCAGGAGGAGGTCATGCTCCTATGGGGCAGAAAGCAACAATTTGGTGATAATTAGATATGTAAATAAAAGGATACATCAGAGAAACAATTGGGGGTTGAAGGCCTAGTTTGAGAAGGTAGAGCTATAGAAGATGATGGGAGATACAGCTTGGGCTTGTCTTTTATTCAAGGTTGATCTTCTTAAGCAGGCAGAAAATAGTCATTTTTATATACCTTTATAACCATCATGACCTCCTAAGGTAAGACTTTACAGAATACACAAGAACATACCAACCATTTTGGTCTGTTGATGGGCTACCTGCTAGCAGTGCTTACTAATACAAAATAAATTGAATTAGCAGTGATATGTGGCAGTAGCCATTCCAGGCTTTGCTGAAGCAGCATGGCTGTATTCAAGCTAGTCAACTCCAAGGGAGCTTCAAGCAGCTGTAGATGACTGGAATACAGTAATTCCTATGCCAATGTTCCATTTTAGGAAACAGAATTAACACAACTCCACACATCTTGAAGTTTCCTTGATATCAAGGGGTTTTTTTAAAAAAAGAAACATTTTAAGATCTCTGGTTCCATATGCTTTGCATGTTTATTGGTGTAAAGCTGTGCAAACAGGACATTCAAATCTGTGCTGTAGAAGCATTAGCTTTTATGACTGTGAGAAATTAGTCTGTTCTAATTATATAATCCTAGTACTTTTTCCTGTATGTTTTTATTTACAAGAGACAGGATAGGTTAGTTTCTGAAGCCAAGTAGTCTTTGACTGTTTGCAGGCATTAATTGCATCAACAAAATGTAACCATCTCCCAGAAGAGCAGGAAGTTTCATAGAAAGGAGAGTCTACAAGTATAGTTGGCCAAGAAACAAAAATTGTGTTGTGAAAAATTTCAAGGTTGCTTTGCTTGTTTTCATTCTGTATTGTGGCTTGGGAACAAAGTCAGACTGGAGTAGTCAATGGCTCTGTCTCTCACAGTCAAGGCCATGTTTGAGGCTGTGGTTTGAATGTTGTGGTTTTGAGTCCTAACTGTGATACCAGTAGCTAATATGGGTAGTACCTTTTCAAAAATGCTGTTATATATATCTTTCTGAAAAGAAATCTTCAAAATTGATATGTGTACATTAAAAACTTGGGTTGCTATGCATCTGTCTGAGGCAAATCTACATTGTGAATAGTGTGCAACCTTCATGTAAGTGCTGGGACTTTTCAGAGATGAGGATAAGAAAGATACATGTAGGCTCAGAGAATGTCAGGAGTATCTCCTTGAATCATAGAATCATTTAGACTGGAAAAGAACCTTAAGATTCTCTATTTCAACCATTAATCCAGCACAAGACCACCGCTAAAACGTGTTCCTGAGCATCACATCCACATATCTTCTAAATACCTCCAGGGGATGGTGACTCTACTACTTCCCTGGACAGCCGGTTCCAAGCCCTTTCAGTGCAGATATTTTCCCTGATATCCAATCTAAACCTTCCCTGGCACAATTTGAGGCCGTTTCCTTTCATCTTATTGCTTGTTAGCTGGGAGAAGAGGCCAACCCCCACCTTATTGCAGTGTCCTTTTCAGGTAATTGTGGAGCATGATAAGGCTCCCCCCACCCTCCATTTCTCTAAACTAAAGCACTCCAGCTCCCTCAGCTGCTCCTCACACTACTTGTGCCAGATTCTTCCCCAGCTCCATTGCCCTTCTCTGGACATGCTCCAGAACACCAATGTCTTTTCTGTTAGCAGCTTTCCATCCCCTTTTTCCCCCAGCATGTAGTGCCACATGGGGTTGCTCTGACTGAAATGCTGAAACCAGCACTTCCCCTTATTGATCTTTATGTAATTGGCTTAAAGCCTAATATGAATCTCCTCTAATTACAGAAGTGTCCATACACTTTTTGGGAACTCCATGTCTATGTGCCTTTACAGAGCAGACTTAAAAAGCATTTTCTATCCTTTCAGCATCAGCTATGACTGTAGTTTTCTGCCAGGGCTTTCCCAATGCTGTGTTGACAGAGGTGTCCTCCCCTTTTGTCTGCGCTGTTCATCTGAAATCCAGTGTCGGCTCTCTCCAGTGGCGTCACTCAGACCTTGCACAATGTGCAAAAAAGGAAGATCTTTGTGGTTTTTCCTTTGTGCTTTGCAAAGGCACAAACTCTTGCAGGGCAGACTTCTGCATTGCTTTGCATTTTAATGCCTTTTTAAGTCACCTGTGTAGCTGACCCTCATGTTTAAAAGGTACTGTCTTCATATGGTAATGCAGATTAATTTGGGAACCCCAAAACTCTCGGGGGAGGGGGGAGGTGTATATCAGCAGAGTTAGGAATGGAAAGTCTCTATCAGTTATCAGGACTTGTTCACTAGTGATTCTTTTCATTGCATTTATTTAGATGTGCAAAGTTTGGTTTTGAGGGGTCTTTTATCTTGTTTGTTTGGAAAGGTGTTTTTACTCACATGCCAGGTTTACAGAAATATTTTTGAGAGCTCATAATTTAATTGTGTTTTGCACCTTTCTTTTACACATCTTTATTTTCTTATCAAAAACATGTCTCTACCTTGCAGAGTTTTAGTTTGCTGCTTCTTTTGTTGCTGGCAAAAACCATTTTAAAATCAGTGTGCAGCTTAGCTTCTTGCTGTCTGAATAGTGAAACTAAAGTGCCCAAAAGTTAATGACAAAGTGAAACAAATTAACAATCTCATATATAATAGAGGAAACGGGAGAGGAAAGAAAAGTTGTTTGGTATTCTTCTCAAGTAATCTTAGAATCTTCTTATAAAGCACAGTATTCAAGTTGAAATCTCCTTTCCTGGGCATGGTTGAGTACCTCTTAAAGCTGATTTTGAGGTATACCTTGTAATCTTATTGGAAAATCTGGTGATGACATAGTGTGTTTTTAAGGCATAGCACCAAAGGCAGGGAGAATTATTTCTTGTTTGGAAAAAGGAAGAGGGGGAAAAATCCCTAATTCCAGGACTGGGTTTTAGGATTGGCAGTTAAAGCACAGACTCTCATTTTTTTTCCAGTAATCTGAGCAAGTAACTCTCCGACATAATAATCATGGAAAAATAATCCCTCCTCTGTAGCATTTTTATAGCACTTCTCATTGTACCTGCACGCTCAGCCAAAGTGAATGGGGAAGCCATGTGTTACGTGGGACAGCCACTGTCTGTCCCCTCTGCAGGGTCATGTTGCTCTGCTCTGAAAATAAAAAGGTGAAGGTAACTGCAGTGTACTGCATAAAAGCTGCAGCTTTCTTCATAAATTAGGGTATACACACGTTCACAAGTTAGTGAAGGCCTCATTCATTATCTGTGGAGAGGGATAGCCTGGCTGATTGCTGCCCTAGAACAAGATGAGATACACAATTGAAGGAAAACCAGCTCTGTGGAAGATGGGTATTTTCCTATGTTCTTGCCTCAATGAGTGTTCACCAGTCTGAGGACCATGATCAGGGAGTATAAGCTGCAAGCTATATTTGAGCTTTCTCTTTTAAGAAAGCAAGTGGTACACCCTCCAAAACCAGCACAAGCATGTACCAACTGTGAAGCTGATACAAATCCAAATTCTTGGCTGTACTTGAACAAAGTGCTGTCTGTTTGAAAACCTGTTTAACACCCCCTCTGAGATGCCAGAGTGCTTTATTGCTGTTTCATCTCTGAGATAAATACCTAATTGTGATAAGCTCTACTTTCATAATAAGGAGGCTGGACATAATTATAACATATAGGATGTTTGTCTTGCCTTGATCCCTCTTGTTGCAGAGAGTTTAGGCTTGCCACACCTGTGATCACTGTAAATAGCTGTAGTTGTTGGAGCATGGTTATAATTTTGCAGAGTAGGCTGGAAAAGTGTAGTTTAACCTGATGCACTTTTTATTATATGCATATGCCTGTGCAGTTCCCAACACAGTATTTGGCCCTCGTTGAAAATACCTTTTGGCATACATCAGTTCAAACTAAGCCAGTAGAAACTAGCCCTTAGCTTTGGCTGAACAGTTACTCAGTCTTGTCTGGACTCTGTTTTTGGTGAAGTGGCAGGAAAAATCTCAGTTCTTTTTTAAGTCAACTCATAAAAAAAATCATTCCTTGCTTTACCATGTTTTTTTTAAAGCAACTGAAAAGTTTAAACTTCAACAGTTATGGTTTTAGAGTAGATTTACAACTAAATAGTAAATATTTGATGAATGAAAGCATGTCCATAAATGTTACTGTTATAATGGACTGTGTACTTGGGAACCAGAGTAGTGATGTAGACAGAAAAATAAATAAATAAATAAATAAATTCAACTTTTTCAGGTTTCTCTTTATTAAAAACACAAAATTTCAACCTTTTGTTCCAGTGGTACCAAGCTTCTCTATTGCCAATCTGTGACTTCATGTTGTGAAAATTGAACACTTGAGACTGGAGAGTTATCAGCGAAGAACTTTGCATCCAGGAGTACCGTATATCTTATTTGTGTAAAATGTTTTATCTGCTGTGATCACACTGAAACTGGAGTTTAAGATATTTTTTCTGTCTTATCAGTCTGCAAAGGAACACAGACCCCCCTGTGTTTTACTAGACAGGCTGTATTAATAAACTAAATCAAATTTCAATAAATTCAATAAACTAACCATACAGAAAAAAAACTGGGACAATTATTTTTCAGTCACTTTTCCAATGCATCTGGAAAATGGCACATAGACACATATTGTTGGGTTTTTTAGCAAGTGCATATTAAAAAAAAAGGTGTTACTATTTTGTTATGTGGTCAATGGCATTTAAATTAAAGTATGTGTTTTGCAGATTGGATTATATGTCTTAAGAATGGAGTTTCAGATATTATTGCAGGAAATTAATTAGACCATACTTATTATTTGGGTTACTTGGTTTACTGATTGCAATGACAAGGAATTAATCTTTCTTATTCCTTATCTGAATAGCTAGAAAAACATTTTTTCATATCAGCTATTTATTCTTATCAGAACAGCTCTATCTCTTGCAATGAATATTAACTTGAATGGCTAACTTCAAAGTTCATGTAATTTTCTCCCTATTTTGCTCCATGGTGGTCTTAAAACCACTATTATGCTGCAGATCAGCAACGTATACTTTTCCTTGTCCTTTGACACTTTTTCTGAATTTATCACTCTCTTTTTCTTGTAAAGCCTTTCACCTCTGCTGTCTTTGATACTCAACTGAAGATGGGAGGGTTGTTTGTGTGCCAAGAACAATTACATTCCTTTTATTTTTTACTCCTTCAACACCTTTTCATTCTGAGTCTTTGTGCTTTATGAATACTGTCTAGAGAGGGATCTGTGGCAAGGTCTACAACCCTGGGCATGTCAGTACCTACACAAAATCTTCATGCTTTTTTCCCTCTCTTGCAGTATGTGGCAACATTTTCTATGGCGTCCAGGTCTGATCTTTCAGAGTGCAGAACTAGAACTGTGTAAAGTTACAGTGCTACCTTCTTATAATTACAAAAAAAGTTTTATTGTGTTAGTGCTGAATAAGCTTGCTCTCATTTCATTACATCCAAGTAAAACTTGCTGTGCTTGTTTTTATAACAAGAAGAAACCAAAAGAAATGCTCAGATTTTGTCTTGTTCTTTTCTTTCTCCTTAGCAACTCCTCCTTTATTTATCCTTACCAACCTCTCCCACCCTTTAATCAGTTTTCCCTGCATTCCAGCACCTTCCTGGGCTGCTTTTCAACTTACTGTTTATATCATACCTGTAGCTCTCCTTTTCATTTATGCTTTTTTTTTCCTCACATTGCCTTCATGGCAAAAATTGTCAGCAGTAGTTCATATGAAATAGAAATATCAGTTTGACCTTTGAAATGAATTAAATTTCCACTAATCTACACATTATCAGTATAATGCTGCAAGTGTGCTGCACTGGGCTTTTTAATACTGATATATGTGTTGCTGATAATAATAAAGTGAAAACTGTGATTAGTGGCTTGCATCAGCCATCATTCTAAGTGACCTCTTGAAAACTAGCTGTTTATATGATACAGGATCTCATCTTAGAATCCGTAGCTGAAATCAGCAAAATAAATATTAAAAAAAAATTTAGTACATATTTTCCTAATACAGCTGTTTTGTGAGAAGTTTGTCTCATTACCTAAGAAGAAAGATGGTTTGCATTATTATTGCAGGTTGGAAAGAAATAATCTGAGACAGTATATGTCACCAAAACCTTTCATCAAACTGCTTTGATGATGTCACAGTGGACCAATTAACATATGTAACCTTTGGTTGTATGCAGAAATTAAACTTATTTTGTTCTCTTTATATTGTTTAATATGACATGCTGAACATGCCACAATGCAGTGTTGTTTAACAGCAGTACTACCGGGCTGTGCATTTTGTGCCCTCCATATAACTCCTTGCAGGTGATTTCTGTCTTGTGCACTGCTCTGCAAGAGGCTTGTGCTCAACATGCTGAAAGGATACACTAATGCTGGCTTTCAAGCTAAGCTGACCAAGCCCCTTGAAAAGATTCTTCTTCTCAACACTAACTGCCAAAGTTTTATAGGAAAGAGTAGTAACTTAAGCAATGATCTATAAAACAAAAATATGAAAAGGATATAAAGGACTTTGCTGGTAGACATGTAAGTAGGCACACTTTTTGCAATTGTTGGTACAGAATGATGTGTCTTCAATCTGTGACACATGTAGTGTTGGATTCATTTCTATTTGCTTCTGGAAAAGAAAATCTTCCTCTTCTGGGAAACTATTCATTACAAAAATGAATATGCAGAGGGGGAATATTTATAGAAGGTGAGAAAATACTTTGGGTTTCATGAGGAGTGAATAATGAATAATTCAGTCAAGTGTAAATGACTTAAAGGGAAAATGTCTGTGAAATGATAAGCTACCTAGTAAATTCTTTTCTTTTAGGCAGTAAATCAGCAAAATACATGCCAAAGATAAACTTGCACTTCAGAATTATTCTAAATCAGGATCTTAAACATTTGGCCTTGTGAATGGAATTTCTTCAATCTGTGCATATAATTCTAGACTGTAGATAAAAGAAAATTGTGTTCCCTCGCCACAGTGCCTTTATTCTGTTTTACTTCTGTTTTGATACATTATCATCACTCTTAATCTGGAGAAGTAATTTTTAAAATCTTAGTATAAAATTAGGTATTTTACAATTTCACATATCATCATAAATCATGAATGTTTGGGTTTGTATTTCATTGCAGCGGAAAACAGATGTGCCACTTCAAATGCAGTAACATGCACAAAGTGTCTTGCTTTGGGTCCAGAGTGTGGATGGTGTGCTCAAGAGGTATGGCATTTTGCTTAATTACACTTGACTTTATATTTTAGCTGCTTCTGATCTTTATAAAGACCTTTAAATTGAGAAAATTATAGTGAGAAATAGCAAGAAAATCTTTAAATGACCCCTAGAGACAGAACCTGAGAAATCATGTGAAATAGATTTTGTTTCCAAAGGAGAAAATGCAATCTTTTATTTGGAAAATTGCAGTAATTTTAAATAAAGTGAGACCTTTTTAATGCATTCCATCTGCTTTGTAGACAGCTTTGGCAGACTTACAGTAGTTTTGAGAGTTTAACAGTTTTTGTCTTCAAAAGCAAAATTACTTATCAGTATTTTGTATAAAGTCCTTATCATATATGAAAACAAGTCTATACATATATGTCTACTTCATTTAGCAAAAGGTTGTACTAAAGTGGAGTTGACTTCACCTTATATTATGATCCTATCACAAATGGAAAAAATTATGCTTTTCTCATTTTGACACTGGAAACTATCAGTTCTGAGACAGCACAGAAGCTAGATCTTAAATAGCAAGGATGATTCTGAAATTATTGTTATTTTGCAAACTGTAAGAATATAGGAATTTCTGGTTTTGTTTGACAGAAAAAAAAATAACCTTCTTGATAGCATGATTTTGAGTAATGACATCAGAGGAGCAAGCTTTTGAAGAATGTCGCTGACAATCACAAGCTCGTATGCTCTTTAAGCTCATGTGGAAATTACCAGTGGTAGCTTTCAGGTTAGCAGAGAAGGTAGATAAGTTCCTGGGGTGTGTCTGGCAGAGATAAGAAGTGTAAGGCACTGGCAATATTTGAGATATTATGTCTTGGAATCATTAAGTTAGTCTGCCAAAGGTACAAGGCTAAATAATACAAGGATGGGTAGAGGCATGCAGGGCTTCTTTTCCCACAGGAAGCTTAACACGTGTAGATGGCACAATGGATTACAGTGTGGAGGGGTTCATTACTCTGGCCCCATGTCCTGTCTTGCAAAGGGCAAAGCTTTATCCTCCTCCATCTGCATTTATTACAGAACAGCATTTGCTAACTTTCCCATGCTACGGAGCTGCAGTAGGTCCCCTTCTAAGTAGGCACATGGACTTGGCTGGTTTCACTTCTGCTCTGCTTGTCCTGCTTCACTTCTCAAGTCAATCTTGAGAGCTGTTCATGGACACCAGGGCTTTGTCAAACCGTCTTAAATAGCTGTCTCACCAACACACCATCCATAGTTATGGAATGGCATAACCCATATTATTGCCGATGGAAATATTGCAGTGCAGCTTAGCCTGCCTGCTTCATGAGAAAAATCTTTTTAATAAGATAATCAGCCCTGAGGAACTCTGGAGATGCTTTGAATTTATACTCACACACAATGGACCTCAGAAAACACTACAAATCTATTAGTCATTACTGGTAATGAGAGTAGCTAAGTTCTTTACACATTTAAAAATCTAGCTTTTTGGAAAGTAGACACTAAAAAGGGTATATAAATAGCAGTAACTTAAAAAGTAGCCTCTGTTGTTTTTAATAAGGAAGGTTATAGAAAAAATACATCCGAGATTAACTACAAAAATAAGCTTTGAAATTTGAAAAACAAGATACAGGACTGTCATATTTCATTGTTCAGGGATTTTCTCCAGTCTTTACAGGGTTCAGATGACTATTATCTAATACACAATTTGCTATATTTTCGATTGCTTATTTTCTCATTTCCATCTGAAAGATCAGAGATTGTCCTTTATTTGGTTGGTCTCCAGCTTTGACTCAGATGGACCATTACTTTGAAAGACTACAAAAGATCTTGTCTTTTTTTTTGTTTGTTTTTTTCCCCTGCATGATCAGAATCATATTAATCATCATATTAGCAGTCAGGAAGGAATTTTGCATTGGATCATTTTGGCACAATTTTTGACAACTTTTCTCTTTCAGTGCAGCAAAGGATGGGCTGCTTCTGACATCATCCTTCTACTAATCACTTTTCTATTGCTACAAGAGCTTTTATGTTGGTGGAATCCTAAACTGTCCACTCCTGTAATTATACATGGTTTCCTCTTTCCAGGAATTGAAATTATGTAGTTCAGCAGGCCTTTGGATTTTGCGTAGTGGAATAGATAAATTCAGGCTGGCTAAATCTAGAGCTGACCTCTGGTGTTCCTACTAAATATCAGCCTGAGTAACTTTACCAGTGTATTCCTCTGAAAACTAACCTTTTTGATGTTGTGGGAATGATGCTTTCTTGCTAAAATGAGCTCATTGCATGGCACAGAACTTTTTTTAGTGATTTAATAACAGTGTGTAATTAACTTTTTCTCCAAAGTCAGCTTATTCTGATTGTGCAAGATCCTGTTTCTCATTTAAAAATTTTTCTGTGAATAAAAGGTCAATGTGGCAATTAGGTTTAAATTCTAATTTAAATATTGCATTATTGCCATTATTTAAAACATATGGTTTCAGGAACTTGTTCTATGATTTATGCAATTATAGTAGCATATTTTATTGTTTCAAAGACCAATATTTTGGTTTTCTTCATCCTTTGAAGTTAGTATAGGTTTTTTTCAGCTCAGATTTTTTTGTACTTTTTGTTTCTTATTAAACAGGATTTCATGGCTGGCACAACACAGAAGGGACGCTGTGACACTGTTTTCAACTTAATGAAAAGAGGCTGCCAATCAGATTTGGTTGAAAACCCCACGGTTCATGTCACAATACCTAGTGACCATGAAACAAATACACAAGTGACACCAGGAAAAGTTTCAGTCCAACTGCGTCCAGGTTGGGTCATCTCTAACACATTGATATTATAATAAATTTAAAACAAAAGCAATGCTTCTAAGTACAGATATTTTATTAAGAGGCATCTGGAATAATGATTTGGAAGAATGATGCTATAGCATTGTACTGTAGAACTGTGAGTGTGTCTTCCATATTCAAGTATTGTCTTCACCAAAAATTGTTTCTGTCAAACAAGCTGAAGGTCAGAATAATGCAAGTAATAAGTGGAAAAGGAATCTTAGGTAGTCTTTCCTGTTTTCTTATGTGGTTTCTTGATTCTTTAGCCACTTACACTAACAGTTTTGCCTTACATGTGTATAAACTACTTATTCTGAAAGTAAGTAGAATTATAATCCCCAAATTCATAATTTGATAAACTTCTCGATTATTTCTTTACTTTCAAGTGCACTGACTAGACAACTAGAAAAATACCAAAACCATATATAATTATATATATAAGAAAAGACTACATTCCTAAAGAAGACTTAGGTGTTCACTGCCTGAATTTTCTTATAACTAGTATATCTCCATTTGCCTTCAGCATAAGTCTAGTTAAATCAGTGTTCTTTCTCTGTCTCTAAAAAAGCTGTAGCCAACAGCAGAAGTGAAGGTGATATAAAGGCATGCAGAGTGATCTTTCACGAATAATTTATTTATTTCTTTTGCAAAGAATAATTGGAGAAAGCAATATTTAAAATCTAAAATTATATTTTTCTGTCAACTACCAGAGAAAAAGGAAGTATTATCTACATGAGTATAAAGCACAAAGGATCTCTGTTTTTCACTATATATGATAATAAAACAGTCAAGGTAACATCAGCACTTCTCCTTTCCTCACTCTCCTTCCAAAGAAGTGACTGATACTCTGCTTTGAGAAACTGAGAACTGAGCTACTGCTAAGCTCTGTCTGTAATCACATTTACTTCCAAAGGCATGGTGGACTCATAGGAAAAAAGTTAGCTTTCTGAAATTTGGTTTCATTAACCTTTTTCTTTTCAGTAAGTAATGAAATTAAGTTTGGATTTCCTTATGCTTTATAGAAGTTTTTGGATCAGGGAGGCAGAAGAATGAAATTTCAAGGACTCCAGAAGGAAAACTTTTTATATATAGCTATCTTGCCCATATTTTCCACCTCAAGGAAATACACAGATATGCCACTATAGTTTTTCCTCAAAACAGACATTTGATACACTATAATCACACAAAGATGCCTTTGTTTTGATACTGGGGGTTTTGTCACTCTTTACATATACTCATCATTTATGATTTATGTGGGAAAAAATAAGAGCTGTACTCAGTATCTCCCTGTGTGCAAACTGGAGACCTGCAAGGGTCATTTACAAAAAGTAATTCAATTTCCATTGGCAAAGAGGAAACATAAATTACAGCACATTGAAATAGTTTTCCTCATGCAAGACCTAATACAGACAAATCCTGACATTTTCAGATGGACTATGTTCAAAGATCATTGGAAGAAAGTACTTTGCATATTTAAATTTTCTGACTAAGATCTCTGTACCAGATGTACCTTTTGATAGTTTTTATTGAAAACCTGCATAGTTCTTCTGTAACATCCTCCTTCCTCCTGTTCTTTGCTATATCTTCATTGCACAATACTGGATTAGATTCCCCACTCATCACGTTAAGGTCTTAAACTCATTTCTGCTGTGACCTCACACTTTGGATAACATAAAATGATGGCTAATTTGAAACTGTGCATTCCTGTACCCAACTCTGCCCGTACAAATTGCTTCCGTTGTTTTGCTGACATTATAGAATGTTAGAAAAGCAAAAATGTGAGGATTAATTTTAGCAGCTTCCAAAGCATTGGCATCTATCATCCTGAAATAAGAGTTCTGTTTTATATATGCCAAAAGATGGAATTTTTTAATATTAAAACATTTTTTAAAAATATATATATTTTTGATCCCACTGAGTTTTCTCATCAAATCTTTGGAAGCAGTTTGGTATAAACTTGTATCAGTATTTATGTGAGTTTTTGAAGCTGTGCTGGCCTTGTGGTGTGTATGTAGTTTTAGAGTCTGTCATATGACAAACTATTTGCAGGATACATTTACATACTTTGAAGTGACAACCTTGAAGTGACTGACCCCAATTTGTATGCAGATCTGTGTCCTTTGTAAGCCACCACTGCTTTTTGTTATGATGCCAAAGGGATTGCATAACCATGAATTTAAAACAAAATGGGGAGAAGTCAGATTTTTACAATAAATTGCACAGTGCTCCTGCAAGAAAAAAAACCCAAGATATTCTACAAAACACCCCTTTATGGCTTATTTTTGAATGCTAATTCAAGGTTTCATTTACTCCTGGGAGATTTTGTTTGTTTGTTTTTCTCTTTGCTGACACAAACAACTGAGGCTAAGTGGTGAGGCTGATACAAAAATAAATGTATTTTTAAGCATATCCATTCAAAAATAGTAAATAAACATGTTTGTTTCCTTTTTTTTTAATCAGGAAGTGAAGCAAACTTTATGTTAAAAGTTCGTCCTTTAGAGAAATATCCTGTGGATCTTTACTACTTAGTTGATGTCTCAGCCTCTATGCACAACAATATAGAAAAGTTAAATTCTGTTGGATTTGCTTTATCTAAAAAGATGGAGAATATTTCTCTTGATTTTCGACTTGGATTTGGATCCTATGTGGATAAAACTGTGTCACCTTATATTAGCATTCATCCAGGTAGAATCCATAACCAGTGCAGGTATGTAGTCTTTTTACATTTCCTGTAGCACTGATAAGTGTATTTAATGACAGAAATGTGTATTAAACATATTTATTTTTAAAATTCTTCAGAATTTATCCTTGTTTCCTTTTACCATGGTTCTTTGACAAAGTTCTTAAGGAAATGCTGAAAATTCTTTTACAGTGATTACTTCTGAAATACCTGGTGAGTGATTTCAGAAAAACTGTTTCTGTATCAGAAAAAATGTACTGTATTTTCTTTAGCAAAACAAGCCAAAACCCATGCTGCTTTGGTTATGTTTTGTATTTAATTTTAAATTCAACTGTTGTGGTTTTCATTATTTTGGATATGATACCTAGATTCATCACAAAGCTTTTACTTTTCTGACCCAGGTACTTTCTAGTGTATGGTCATATATTCATTAACTCTTTTGTGAAAATTCTACTTTTGTCAACATGATGTGGTTTCTTTCAGCACATTTAATGAATGTAATCGATTCTCTGATCTACTGCTACAGTTCTAATGTGAAGGAACTGCTCTTGTAAATACAAAATGTTCTGGCCTGCATTTCTTTGTTCATGCCATGCCTTATATACCTTGGGTTCAACACTTACATAAAGTGATGGATCACTTCCAAAACCCCCTGGAAAACAAGATTATACACAACAAATTCAGAGCTGTATAAATGATAGTAGCTGGAAAAGTGAATATTAATTCTTCATATTTTCTTGCTTGCCTATCCTGGGAAGACATGATGCAAAGTTCTGTGAAGTCCCTAAGTACCTTTTGTGATTTCAGTGGGTTTTGAATTGGTTCCTAGTAGTGGAATTCATTCTAGAGATGTGACAATCTATGGATAAAGCAGTCATCTAGACTATCTATATATAGTCAGTGGATATTGATTAGCATTTCTAGGTCATGATGTATTTTGCCTAAGAGGAAACTTCTGCAGAGGTATTAATCCTTTCAGTGCCAGTTTCTCATCTTCAGCTGTACCTTGGTTTGGAGGAGAGCAGGTTACAGTCTGGATGCAGTAGAAATTAAGAGAATTAAAAGTGACTCAGCATCTCTGAGATGGATGAGCCCTTCAACTTGTGCTGTAAATCACGGCTGTGAATGGGTCCCAGGTCAATGACCTGACTAGGTACTGCTTCACTAGCTTACCTACAATGAAAATCTTTCTCCCTTATGCATAATTTGAGAAAGTATCATTTGCTAAGATGTTACTGAAAATGGATTTTCTCATCTAGTTGATGAGGTAATTATTATTAATATCAGTATTAATTTTGTGAACAGTTATGTAGCACTAGTGGATATAGGAGCTTAGATTTTTTTATAATTCAATAGCCTGGGTAGCAACCTATTAAAAGATCTTACTGTTACAGTATGATAGTCCTTTCTCAGGATAATGAAAAGCAAAGTTGTACCATGCTGTAGATATTCCAAAAGGGTTTATATACTCCCTGATGTCATACCATCCCTTTTGTTGCATTTTTTGTTCTGTATTAAACATTACATATATACTGTAAACATATTAACTAAGTTATTATATACACAATTCCATAAAATACTAGATAATATACATTTTTTGTAGTTAATTATAGCTACTTCCCACTGAACTTAATTTCACATGGAATTGCTCTTTTTTTCTGTAAGTTTTTGTTATTCTGCACTACCTACATATTCAATTATATTAGGATTTTATGGGTTAATGGGGATTCAATATTTCCATCTCCTTCAAAGGAAAAATAAGGCTTTTGATTTGTTTTGTTTTTGTACAGTGACTACAATTTAGATTGTATGCCTCCTCATGGTTATATTCATGTGCTATCCCTGACTGACAATATAGCAGAATTCAGAAATGCAGTGAATAAACAAAAAATTTCTGGGAATATTGATACACCTGAAGGGGGTTTTGATGCAATGCTCCAAGCAGCCGTGTGCCAGGTAAGGAAGGAGCTTATTTACAAAGGAGTAAAAAAATAGTAATTCAGGCATTATAGATAGATAGATAGATAGATAGATAGATAGATAGATAGATAGATAGATAGATAAACTAGTGGTCAGTGTTCCTGAATTCAAAATGCCAGTGCTATGCCTGATAATACTGAGTTTTTCCCCCTTTTCCATTATTTCCCCCATAAGTATAAATTTCCAATTGAAACTGAAAAAGGAGAGTATGAGGGAACATGTTTCAGTATTGGCTATAGATCTTCAATTTCTGGCCTTAACCAGCCTAACCAACATAGGATGAATGATGAAAGCAACTGCTTCTTGGTTGAACAGACACATGTATTTCAGTCAATTATATAATTTGTTTCAAAAATCATTAAAGCACTGCTTGTGTTCCTCAATGAAGACATACTGCTTGACATTTCTTCTCCTCAAGAACTTGAAAATTGAATGAGATGTTTTACATATCTGCTTAAGGATCTGCATAAGGAAAACCGAAGAACTTATATGTTCTCAACTTTTAAAGATTTCAAATTTTAAAACAGTACAAAACAACTAAAAATTAACTTTTGTATACTGATAAAATTTCATCACAGTCTCTCCCATGCAGAAATAAAAGATCTGCATAAATATAAAAGGATATAAAAAATCTGCATCAATAAGTCTTAACCTGTAAGCGTATTAGATAAAGAGAGTTTGTTTTGCTCTGGAGAGCTATTTTTGGTTCTTGTTTTTCTTCTTATGCATATTAATGCAATACAAATTTTGAAATTTGGCTTATTCATGGGTTTGGTAATGCTCTATAAAATATTCAACACTCATTCAAATCACAGGCTTGGCATGTTTCTCATCTGTTAGAATGATGTCAGGACAATTGTTTTATCTTGTCCATCTTCACACTATTTTTCTGTGCAGTACAATATCTCAAGAACAAAAAGTAATCCAAACTATGCTAAAAATGAATAGTTTGATCCAATTTTATTTTCAAATTTTGATGAGCAGGTAAGTAAAAAACACACTTCATAAACACTGTGATTGAAGCTGTTACAAAAAATTATTCTGGAACTTTGGAAAAATTCCTAAAAATTCAGTGTTTCTCACTGGACACATTCCACACTTATGACATGTGAGTTCTAGAATAATATATGCTTCCAAGAACAATAGAATGGAAATACTCTTCAGAATGTGGAGGCTTTCCTGGTAAGTGAATTGTGAACTGAAATGGATGGGAAGAATGTGAAATTCATAGTGATCATCATGAAGTATAAATTATATTAATGTGCACTCATTTTGCCTACAATAAACCTTTATAACATGCTCCATCTTGCTTTAACCAATACATCATAGTTGCTAAAGGTAGCAGGTTAGGACATGAAGCTACTTTAAAATTGTGATTGCTGTGACATATTTTGGTAGGAATAAGAATCACAGAATATCTCAAGTTAAAAGGGACCCATAGGGATCATTGAGTCCAACTCCCTGCCCCTCACAGGATTACCTAAAACTAAAAAAGTCTCAAGGTGACAAAGTCAAACGATGGATTCTTAGGAGAAGAGGTTTTTACAGTGCTGGAGGAGAATTTGGGATGATTTAGGACAAATCCTGTTTAAAAATAACACTTAAAATACTCTTTCTTTAGAGGGATGCTGTCTAGGAGTGTCCGAGGGAGACTGATGCCTAAAGTTTGAGTTGGAAAAGACATAACACCCCTCAGTACTTGTTATTCTTTCTGACTTGAGAAATTTAATCCCCATTTAGAGGTAGTAGAGAGTGAGCCTGAGAAGGGAGCTAAATTCCTCACCATGAAGAAAGGAAGGCAGAGAGTGAGTCACAAAGTGTGTCTGAGTACATGGACTGCATTGCAGGTACATGTTTCACATGGGAATGGTAGAGATTCTGTGTCGTAAGAAGGAGATAAAATGGAAGCAGTGAAAAAGAAGATGGAATAAGCAAGAGAGGGAATAATGAAAAAGCATATGATGTGTTTCTTGTGTGCCTCAGAAATTTGATTATAATTGGGGAGATAAATGTTTTGAAAACACAATTTGGCATCTAAATCAGTTTAGGTATAAGCTTACCCTGCTGCATCCTTCATGTCACTGAATTCCTAAAATCCATTCCATTCACCCTTGAGGCTGCCACTTTGTTATCAATCTCCTAAGATGGTGAATAAATGTAGCATTTTGCTGCTTAATAAGAAATTTCTCAATTTATAATTGCATTAAGGCCTTCAAACTTCAGTTTATTGATTTATGATTGCATACTAATGAACTTTCCAGGAAATTGTGTAGGAAAAGGAAATTATAGAGTGATGAGAATATAAATCAAAGTAAAAATAGAACAGAGTGCCAAGTATCAATATGGATGAATGCATATTTACTGATTGTAATGCTTCCTAGGACCCCAGAGGATTTTACAAACTATGGGCTTTGTATTTGTACTTAATAGCGACATATGCAATGTGGCAGCTGTTATCAAGCCCACTCTATAAAGCAGAGCTGGCATGTATAGTGGGACATGGTTCTTTAAAAAGCAAAGAAAATGGTAAATGGAAAAAAGCAAAGAAATTCATAGTTTTCAGATGTAGTACCTTATGTTTATTTCCACACAAAATGCTTTAAATAGCCTGGTCTAAATGCAGCGCTGCCAGGCAGTGTAATATCTGAAAGTGGTCTTTCATGTTAGTTTTTCATTTTGTTGTTGATTACTTTAGAAAATAGATAGCTATTTCTTATGCCTAATTTTGTTTTCTTTGTAGAGCCATATTGGGTGGCGTAAAGAAGCAAAGCGGCTGCTTCTTGTGATGACAGATCAAACTTCCCATCTAGCCCTTGATAGTAAATTAGCAGGAATTGTAATTCCCCATGATGGAAACTGTCACTTGAAAGATAATGTGTACATCAAAGCTACGAGTATGGTAAGGTATATGTCACAGATTTTGCCTGCAGAGAGGCAGTGCAAAACTGTGTAAAGGAAGTTTTTAGACTGCTCTCAAAGCATTGCTATTTTTTCCATTATTAGAATAATATTTTTCCAGGTAGGCAAATTGTGAAATTAAGAATTGATCACCTAGCATATTGGCATTCTTTTTGTGTGGACTAAAGTATTTTGAAGTCTGAAAAAAACAGTACACAGCAAGAAGGATATGTCGTGGTTTTGGTGTGGGTTTTTATTATCATCTCATAAATATCACACACTTTTGTATAAAACATAATTAAGAAGTGTGTGGTGTGATATTTTGCACAAGCAGAAGCTGGTAATAGTTGTACAATTGTGCTCACAAGACAAAGGTAGTGGCTATGGTTTATGGTCAGAGGACACACAGGAGCATTGGTTGAAAGCCTTGGTAATAGTAAACCAGAGGGCATACAACAGCAGTGAGCTACCTTAAATGGATGGACTAGCATTAAATGCATTCAGATTTCACAGTAGAAAACCAATGTGTGGTAATACAAATCTCTGTAAGAAGTTGCAGCAAATCTGCTGTAGCAAAGTAAGATGCCTTCAACAGATCTTTTAGCTTTCAAAATATTTTCTCCAGTAATGGATAAAGTAGTCATAAGCGACTGAAGAAAGGAATTTTTGCCTAAGAATTGTAGGTTTCAACTGCTTTGGGTATTTTCTTAAATAAATATGAATTGTTTATTTAAAAAACATGAATCACTGCTTACTTGCAATGTAATCCCCAGAAAACAGAAGTACGAGCTGTGGTACAATTAGAGCACATTGAAGTTTTGTTCTCAGTGCTGGCTGCCCTTAGTTAAAGTGTACAGCCTGTGTTCAGCCAGAGCCAGCAGTGTGGAAATCAGTGAGTGCTTGTGTAAGTGAGGTTAGACCTGAATGTAATCCCGGCAACTGTTATTTACAAGGATGGTGGAGCACCAGGAAGAGGCTGGCTGTTGTGTTATCATGAAATACGGGAGGTTTCTGGGAAGCAGTGAGTGTTTGGGACCTTGCTGAGTGGAGGAGGGAGATTAGTGTGTGCTAACAGGAAGGTTATTTAGATTTCCATTTATCTGACGTTCTTGCATTCATATACTCTCTCTATCACCTCTTGGATATTTCCTCACAGATGTCAGAATTTTTTTTTTTCTTTCTAATCAGTCTATTCAGTTTATTATACTTAGAACAAATAATCCTGAATCTTTGCTTTCCCAATGCAGAACTTTCTCTGTTTTTCTTTCTTTTTAGTTTTCTTAGTTTCAGTGCTATAAATATGAGAATGTTTGCTCTGCTTATTAAGTAATTGCTAAAGGTACAAATCTTTTTGGTGTTCAGGATTCCTCTGATAATAAAGATATTTTCTGTTTCAGGGAAAAAAAAAAACAACAAACTATATTTATTTTCTGTCCAACTTTGGGAATTAATTTCTGTTGCAACTGGAGAAACTCACCAGTAGAAAATACAGAAAAAAAATATTTAATTATTTAATATATTTCTATGCAGCAATGATTGATGGCTGACTGGAAAAAAAAAAAGGTGTTTTAACTGATATTCTGCATTCTGGTTTGATAGACCATAATTGAACTGTCCCATATGGAAAACAAAATCTCCATAGCTACTACTGACATATTTTATGAAATTGGTTCTTTTAGACACCCAAATGAAATGACCTTGAAAGATGCTTAGATCTCTGATGGCATATTTAGATTCATGTGTTTTCTGGTTGCTAACCCCTTTTTTTAAAAATATGTGCTGATTTTTGCATGCCCACCTATTAACAGTAGGCATCAGCTTAGCACTAGGAATTGAATTTTCTGGAGCAGAACTTATGACAACACAATTGTGTCTGTAAGGGAAAGTGTGCTGGTTTCTTTCTTGCTTTTTTTTCATCTCATCCATGGTACATGTGATTATTTTATTCATAGATATTCAACTTCAAATGAATGAGTGAAATCAGGGGACTGGAATAACTATTTGATATTTAAATGAAATATCATCAAAGTCTGTCAGTCTTTTAAAAGCATAATATGAAACATATTTTTGGGTTTTTTCATATCAATACAATTTTGTTTGGCTGTGCTAAATTAAAGACTTCTGCAATTACATTGTTTTCCTGCTTTGATTCTTAGCTTTGGGTAGTCATGAGAAGATTGTATTTTGGCATATTTTTATTTCTTACTTGTGCCAGTTTAGAGGACATTGCTTTATTTATTTGAACAAGCTTAGCCTTTATATCAGAAATGTTTCCACTTAGACATTTTTTCTGCATGTTTCTTTCTAACTTCTGCTAAGCAGTCACAGAAAGGCCACCAAGAAATGCATGACAAGAAAGAAATCTAGTCTCTTTTATTTAGGTCTGTGCTTGGTTAACTCCCTTTCTGAAATACTTAACACTTGTATTAGTTATCTTCTCAGCTTAACCAAGTAAGTTAAAATAATGAAATGAATGATGCAATTGAAACAAGAAAGATGATCTAAAATTAAAGTACATTTACCTGAGCATTAGTGGGAAGAGATAAGATGAAAATGCATAAAGTAAAGCAAGGTTTTCACAGCAAGCAAAGTGAGGCTCCATGAGTGACCTTATGCCATCTCTTTACATGCTTAAGTTAAAAAACTAGTGTGGGTCTGTTAATGCTTTGGGATTTTTTTAGTTTTGGGTTTGGTTTTTATTAACTCAATTCTAACAAAAATAAGCAAGAAGATGGATGCTCTAGTGAGCTGTTGATGAGAAGTAAATGGAAGTTCAGCCTTCCTTGTGAGCAGAGGTAGCGTGAGGGTCCTGTCCCTGCAGCCCTTGCACGTCTATGGGTGTCATCTCTTGAATTCAGTAAGCTCCATCTGAGTAAGTTTTTGTTTTATGAAGGCTTGGAAAGCTATTTCTGATACTCCTGATTGCAGAGTTCAGCTAGAAGCTGCAGAGTTGCTGAGGTGCCATTCTGCTGGATTTCAGACAGATCTAGTATCATGTCGAGAGGACTGACTTACTTTGCCATCATCTCATGATCTGTTGGTATGATGCAGGATGATTTGGCAGAGCATCTGGCTTCACTTGGTGTGCCTGTGATCTGCCAGCCAATTGCATGTGGTTTGTAGGGTTGTGCAGCACAGTGGAGGCCCCACACTATGCTCTGCACCATGGAGAAGGAAGGAGGGCTTAGCACTGTGTTGTAGGCTGCTCTCTCCAGCTGGAGCTGTAAGACCTGTTTGATACTGTGTTATCCACCTTTCCTCAGTTATCTTAAGGAAAATAATCTTTTACCAAAGCGTTGAAACAGAGAGGAATGTACCCTGGCCAATATCAAACTACACCAATAAAATCTTTTGTTCTCTCTGTACATTATACAGGCTCTTTATAGTGGTGCAATATGATGACAAATGGATTTTGCTCTCTTGCATAAGACTCTCTTTGTCTCAGTTGTCTTGCTATAATCTCCAGATGATTGCTAGCAAAGCTGTTGACTTGCAGGGTGCCTTAAGTAACAAGGGACAATCTGAGGATAAAGAAATTGTTAAGGGTAACAGACTGCGTTTGTGCAAGAGAAAGACAATATGGGGCAGATGGTGAAAAATACCAGGAAAAGAAAGATAACAAAAGTATGTGGGGGATAAAATTTGAAGTACCTGATATAAGTGGAGATGTCCAGATGAAATCTCTTTAAGTGGAATTACAGGCCAAGGCCCCAGTCACTTCTTTCTTTTTAGTCATGAATTTTAAGTGTTGAATTTACTTCCTGAGAAATATTCACTTGAGGCTGGTTAATAAGTGATGATTTTCAGATACAGTTTGGTTTGGAGTACTGGACCTGAAGGGATCTTACATAACTCAGGTGTACAAAGCCCATTGGGACCACACAGACACCCTTGAACTTCCCCAGATCTTGGATGAAGAGATAGCAACACAGCTCTTGTTCTCCAATCCATGTCATCTCTCTCAATGAGAAGTGTAGAAGAGCAGGTCATTGGCACAGGACATGCTGTCATAGGTACTCCACCAAACAGAACAATGCGCTACTGAGGAGAGCTGTGAAATTCACGCCGCCTTCTTCAAGCATAGGTGTGGTTAAGGAAATGTAGCAGGTCATCATGGTGTGGGCTGGAGTCATCAGTCCTTAGGTAGGTCTTGAACACGCTGAGAAGAAAGCTGTCAGTCATGAGATAAGCATCGAATACTGACATTGCCAGAACCTGATCCAGTGGCTGCATTTGATGCCAAAATACACATCTGAAGATCAAACATTTTTAATTACCCTCTTTGCTGTTCCCAAAAGCACACCTCATTTCAGTGCTTCATGTTTTACTTTCTCCCTGACTTTTTCACAAGAACCACCTATCATTCCCTGTTCTAGATGGAACATGGACCACATCATATCCATATTTCTTTAAGCATTAGTCTCAAACCAACAAAATAGGACTGTAGAGTTAGTCCTCCCACTGTGCAGCAGATCAACATAGTTGCAACAGATAAGCCTGGCTGATGCCCTGATGATTTAATTGTTTATTAGGATGACCCCATCCTGGTTTTGATGTCAGTCTACCATTCTCTATACATTTAGGAGTTACAATTGGATTGGAATCAATCCAATTTGATTGATTTGGAAATCTGTAATGTGTCATATATGAAATATAAGATTTTTTTCCTACTAATCTGCAATCTTCTCTTTCCTGTTGTATTTTGCAGGAGCATCCATCTCTTGGGCAGCTCTCTGAAAAATTGATTGACAATAACATCAATGTTATTTTTGCTGTTCAAGGAAGCCAGTTTCATTGGTATAAAGTAGGTTAGAAACCCGATTTCTTTTTTCAATTCTGAAGGCACAATATTTATACTTAAAATTAAAACTGTGCATAAATCATTTCTTTTTCATAGGATCTGTTACCTCTCTTGCCTGGTACTGTTGCAAGACAAATAGAATCCCAAGCAGCAAATCTCAATGATTTGGTGGTAGAAGCCTATCAGGTATGATGAGAGTGACAATGTTCTATGTAATCTTTGTACATTTTTCATCTTTTATAGCCTGAAGTTGGAATGTCCAGGATCTTGTCTTCCATCTGAAATCCACAAGTATACATTCCCTACTTTTTCTAATGTCCAGGTGGATAGGTGATGCTATCTTACGATAGCTCTCAAAGTCTCAGGCTGTCAGGGTCTCAAAGCTAAGAGCTACTGTTTTTCAGTTTCTAAGGATGCTTCTAAATATTGTGTTTGGTTCTGTGTACCTGTTGCTATGTCACTTTAAAAGACGGTTTATTTATTTGAATTTTGGCACCTCAGATCTTTAGTTACAGACCAGACACCACTGTCTAGGCACCATATGAATTCAGAGCAGAAGCCCAATGCAATATCTGGAGAGTTTTGCAGCATAATTTTTAGAAAATAAACAAGAGGTGGGAATTTAAAAGGAGGTAGTTTGAGAATGGTGGATATAATGAAAAGCAGTATCTGTACTGTAAAAAACAGTGTAATGACTTGGGGGTTTGAGGCATGGAAGTGAAGAAGAATTTTGATAGGGATTTTGGAGAGAACAATGGAAATCACTTTGTGAATTCTTGCTTGGAGTCATCAATTGAACATAATCATTTGGAAAAGAGAGAAGTACCATAAAGTAATTTTCCACACATGATTGACACAGAATGGCAAATTGAAAGTGAAACAGGCATGTTGTTAGTGAAGGAAAGAGGGTCTAAACAGCTTTGAAAATGAAGCCAAGAAATAGACATTTGAGGTACTAGAGCATGGGAAGCCCACAGAGCAGCATCTAAATTAATGTGATGGGTTACATGGTTGAATGCTGTTAAGTTGTGCAGTTACACACAAACATTCAGTTTCAAAAAGTTGAAAACTCAACTACAAAAGTATATGCAAGGTATCCACAGGTATCACTTTTTTTTTTTTAATTTGTTAGATTTGTGAGGCTGAAATTATCCAGTTTACATACTTAACCACAGAATCAAGCAATTTGCTTACAGCAAATTTGCTATAATGAAGAGCCAGCCCGTGTCTGTTCTTAATTCTTAGAGTGCTTTTACATACCTTTTTCTTACTGTCACATTGGAGACACTAAGAAAAAGGCAAACACATTCAAAAGCAGAGTTTAGGGGTAGTCAAATTGCAGAGAAGTTCTCACTAGTATTTTACTTTCTCTTGTAAAATCAAGAGATCTCATTTTAAATATGGAGGTTTGCAGGAAGTTGCTGGCATAGAATTTTGAAAATTGTAGTCTTTTTGTATGACAGCTTTACACTGTCCTTGCTAAATTGAAACACAGTTCTTACCCAGTGCAGGGCAACATTCAAGGGAAAGAAATGAAATTTTATGAAGCAATTACTTTGTTCAATACAAGATTCAGTGGGACTTTCCTGGTCCAGCCACCCCCAGTTTGCTTTAGCTTTATGCTAATTTTTTAGACATTGTCTTTCTTCCCATCCTAACCTTCATTGGATTTCGCAATTTGAGTTTTTCATCATAGTTTTAGGGGCTTTTTACTGTATAAATACATAGTGAATAGGTCTTGAATGTATTGCATTCTAGGAAAAAAAGGACTTAAATAAAAAAATAAATTTAGTGTTGATATTCAGTGACAGTGGGCCTCTTGCACTCTTGTTCCAGGCAGGGAAACCTTACGCTTAGCTATGGAAAATCCTGGCTGAAAATCCCTGGCTTCAAAGCCAAAGATGAGTCACTAATTTTCAAAAAGTTACTAAGATAAACATGTGTTAAGATTCATATAATTGAGTTTCCATTTGTAGCAGTAAAAATATCCCACTAAACTCATTTTTAATAGTAATATGACAGGAATTTTAAAAATCCCTCTGTGCAATTTTCAGCTCATAAATTTGTACAGAGCTTTAATAAATTTTTTAATTGTCAAGGAGAAGTATTTCTTCTTTGAAGGAAGCAGGATTTTAGGTCATGTAGTAAGTATAAGTTACAAAGTAGTTGCTTTTTCATTATTTTTTATTGCAAAATTGTTGGCTTATATAGTCGTAGTTGATCCAGAAAATCAGTAAGAATAATCCAAATAGCCTTTATGTCACCCTAAGGTTTGTTCAAAGAAAAATTTCTAAGACAAATGCAAAATATCCAAAGTTTTTGAAGTGTCAAGTCAATTAGGAAACTTTTCTGCTGGATAACAGTGGTTGTATGTATGTTTACTGTTGTATTTTAAGTGTGTGGCTAAAAGGCAGCATAGACTCAAACAATGAGCAGTTTTTGTTGCACATGATTGTTGGAATAGATTTTCAAATTGTGAAAAATGCAGTCTCAAAACCATGTTAGCAAAGCTGAAAACATTTTTATCTGGAAAACCTAATCCTCTTTATCAGAATTACCAGTTCACTGGTTGTGTATATTTGGAATGTAATTGGGAAACATGGGAAACAAAGCTTTAATTCATTCCTTTATTCACACAGACAAGCTTTCTTCATTTTTAGTCAGACATAGGAGCCATACTTGGTGTTAGTCACTAATGTACATTATATTTTGAGATGCACTGCAATTAAAACTTGTTTTCTGGTTTCAGAAACTAATCTCTGAAGTGAAAATTCAAGTGGATAACCAGATCCAAGGTCTTCATTTCAATATCACTGCAATCTGTCCTGATGGAAGTAAAAAAACTGGCATGGAAGGATGTAAAAATGTGGGATATAATAAAGAAGTATGTTGATAGTTCTCATTCTTCAAGGAACTGGAATACTTATTTTTCTGTTTGGTTGGGTTTCAATGGTGTGAAATCTTCTAGGGATTTACTTAAACTGAAAATGGATTTATGTGATTAATGATCACAGGCTCTCTATTATTCTCTGGGTTTATTTTTCCTGAATCTTATTTTAATTCTCACTAATCCCATGGAACTAAGGCTCAAAGCTTTTCCTGAAAGCTAACGTCCATTAAAACTTTCCTTCTTTGTCCTCCACTGGGCACAACCACCACATCCATTGTGATGAAATCTGTACGTAAAGAGGTTGAAAGATAATCACCCAGTGGAAAAAAAACCACTGGAATTTGTGTTCGTTGGGACTGTACTAGATGTCACCTTTCTCTCTTCTTGCTTTAGTAGTCTTCCTGCACAATCAGAGTTGTGGATAATTAGTTTATTTTATAAATCAAATTAATAAAATAATTTATTCCCATTTTAATTGGTGGCACCTACTGAATGAAACAGAGCATCATGCGCAATGAAAATGCAGGGGAAGATGTCTGGCTGAGGTAAAGAACATGGTTTTCTTCCCAGAAAAACTTCTCTGTGCCTTGATATATTTATTTAATTGCTTGGACTACTGGAGTAATTCTTTTTGCTTGCCAGGAAGAAGTCTATGTTTCTAGAGAGCAGGGTCAAGGAGTTCTTTCCTGCTTGACATGTACATATGTCTCAGCTAGTGTGAGAAATAGCTTGTGTCTGTGTGTAGAAATAGCAAAACAAATTAAATCTGTGAATTTTAATGTAAATTTGAATGTATTTAATGCTCTTCTGAATTTTGTCTTCATGCTGCCAAGTGTAGCTTCTACAGTTTATGGGAGATTTGCAGATTTTATTCTTAATGCATCTTTTCCCCACTGTTGGTCCCCGGGCATGTCATAAGAAACAGGACTGGAATTTCTTCTGTTTAATGAAAAGAAAAATATTTATATCTGTTTCTTTTTAATAAAAAGCCAAGCCAGTTGATTTTAAAAGATAGCATGTGGTCCTAAACCTCTATGGCTGTTGAAAATGAGCCATCCTTAAGAGATTAATTTATTTTAACCGTAAATCCTTCTTTCAGTATTTGTTTACAGACAAAATGCTTTTCCTTAATTCTCACATTCCTTTCATTGTCTAATCCTTCTTTCTTCCTTTTCTTACCAAAACACAAAGTGGATTAAATTCTGGAAAAATCCTGTGGCCTCTTCAGGGTGCAAAACTAACTTTGTCTATTAGCAAGTGTCATGGTGTTGTAATTATTTAGTCACCACAGGTTCAATCTATCTGCTGCTGTGTTCAAAATCAAATTTCACTGCTCATATGCATGGCATGATTTTCCCTTCCTTCCTGTTTCCCTGCTATTCTTCCAGTACTGTTTTGTACGTGAAGATGATGTTTTCTGGCAGGGCTCTGTGTTGAATTAAAAGCACATTCCCTAGCTGCAGCCTGTCCTCCCCGTGTGATATGCACCTGCTGTATGAATCAATTTCTCTGTAGCCACACTTTTGCCCTGCAACCCAAGGGAAGAAATCTCAATGCATGGAGAGCGTGGGCTACTGAGGGGTTATGTGTGTAGTGGCACATTTGAAAAATGACAAGAAGAAAAGCAAAGGGTGAGACAAAGCCTGTGTGCCCCCTCAATATGACATTAAGTGCATGTTTCTGCACAGCATTCTTCTCCTGTTGTCCGTGTAGGCAGCCGCAGCCCCACTCGCCACAAAGCCACCATTGTCCCCAAGGGCTGGGTTGTTCTCGTGTGGGGGCGCAGCGAGAGGGAGAGACAGTGATGAGAGATGAATGGCCTTAGTATTTGCGGGTAGTTTCAGCCTCATATGTAATCAGTTCTCGGGGTTTCTCCTTTTTTATTTGGAAATTGGTTTTTTTTTGGTGGTAAAGATTAAAGGTACTTGTTTCTCCTGTGTTCTTTTCTCACTTTTTCATCCTGGTTACATTTTCTTTGTGAGGAGATGAGAAAGAGTTGCCTTACATCAGGAAGATGAAAAAATTCAAAACCTTAGAGAGAATATCCTGATAGAAGCATACTGGTCAAAACTGGTAAAAAAAAAAAAAAAAAAAGCTAAAAAATAATTGTAAATTACAAGATTGATATCTAGTTTGTCACACATGTCAGAGCTGTCAAAAACTTTAGGATTGATTGATGGAAACTCTATGACAATCATATAACTACCAAAATGATCCTTAGTCCTGTGCCAGAACTACAATAAGCCATGGGAGATGCTGCTGTAGTGGGCACTGCTGGGATGAGGACCTGGAGGTTGGTGGTGATGGCCAAGACACAGCCTGGAGCCAGGCCCTGGGTCCATGGAATTGGGGAAAGTAACTGCTAACATGAGCCATTTCTGGGTTTTAGTAGGGGTAGCCAAGGCCATCCAAAATCCTGTATGGTTTGTATGTGCATGACCAATTCTGCATCAGGATGTTCATTATAGATTCTTTTTATGAAGAGTATCTCTGCTTCTGTTTGTGTATTGTCTTGCTCAATCTAGTCTCGACTCTTACCTGAATATTCCTGTGATATAACAGAATATACACATTAAATAATAGCAGGAGGATGGTGATGATATTTATATTTCTATTCAATTTGTATTAAACTTGTCTTTTGCAACTATGCTTTCTTAATTTCAAAAGTGGACTTCTGTCAATCCTCTATTGTCAGGATTTTAACTGTATATGTGATGCCTATCATTACTAATATATCATGTTTGACAAGTGACCACTGTGTATTTTGCTGTTATCAGCTAGTGCACATTCACATACAAGATAAGATTCTGCTTTATTTATATGTTAAAAAAATTAAGCAAATATAAGCAAGAAAATAATTATAATAATGTTAAATCCATCTTTATTTCTTCTTAGGTACTTTTCAATGTATCAGTTACAATGAAAGGATGTCATACAACTGGAGGAACAAAATATGTCATACTTAAGCCTATTGGTTTCAATGAAACTGCCATTGTCAATGTGCAGCAAAGCTGTGCCTGCCAGTATGGAGACAGCACAGGGCACAGAGTGTGGGCTGATGAAAGTTCTCCTGACAGCACACAGTCTCAGTGCAGTGACAATAACTGTAGCTCTAACAGAGACACGATTCCCTCAGAGAAGTGCAGGCAACACCAGGATCAACCCGTGTGCAGTGGTCAAGGAAATTGCATAGATGGAAAATGTTTCTGCTACAAAAACAAGCTAGGCAAGGTGTATGGCAAGTACTGTGAAATGGATGATTTTTCCTGCCCGTATCACCAGGGAAAATTGTGTTCTGGTAAGTTGCAGTGTTTATGTCTGTATTTTCTTGGTTTGTTTTGTTTTCTGAGGCTACTTTACATGATGCAGCTGAAAACAATGATATAAGGCTGTCAAGAACAAGAATTGTTTGTGCAGAATTAGTGTGGGAAATGTCCTGAACATCCTGTTAGGAATTCACACTCCTGGGCTCTCTTCACCACAGGCATACACACTGTCTTCTAAATTTCACCACCATTTTCTAGGGGATACATTTTTTTTTTCTGAAATTTAGCTATTTTAATATTTAAATCTCAAAATTCTTAATAGTAATGATACTGATTTCTCAAACAAAAAATATTATTATTCCAGGAAGCTAGTTGATACATTTCAGTCTAATGGGAATATGAAATACTGAGAGATTAGGAAGGGATCATAGCTTCCAGGTGAAGTTCTGATTTTCTACCATCCTGAATCAGTTCTGTGAGTCATACAGTAGCACATGATTTCAAATACTGGCATAAGCATAAACACTGTAGGGAATGCCTGATTCAGAAAGGAGACTCTAAGAGTTGTTAGAAATTCTTATTCTTTTTGTAGTTCACTTTATAGTAGGGGAGAGGAAAAAAAAAGAAAAAAGGAAAAGGGAAAAAGGAAATGGAAATGGAAGTGGAAATGGAAATGGAAATGGAAATGGAAATGGAAGGAAAGAACCTGGCCTGTGCACATGAACTTTATACTCCTTCCACTGACTCTTGCTGTTTATTTGAATGGAATGTTTTCTTGCTAAAGAGAAGTTTGTTTTGTTTGCTTGAAGACTATTTTCCTGGTCATTGTGTAATTCCTAATCTCCATTGTTTTGATCCAAAGCAAAAGAGCAAAATTTTAGTAAAAGGTTTCAGGGTGACATCATAAGAGCAACTTTTGCTCAACTTAACAATGAACAGCAGCCTTCAATATTGATCATGCCAGTAACTTTAGTCCAAGTTATTAACTTAAAAACTAATTAGAAAGTCCAGGCCTAAATTTGCTCTGCTTAAGGTAAAGCACAAGCAATACAAATGTATCCATCTAAAATTTATTTTCTGTGTTTTCATGGAAGCATATGACTCCAGACTCTCTGTGTTATAGGTAATGGTGAATGTGAAGGTGGTAAATGCAAATGCTTTGCTGGCTGGGAAGGTGATCGTTGTGAGTGCTCATCACAATCAGCAAAGCACTGCCTGAATTCAAAGGGCCAAATTTGCAGTGGAAGAGGAAAATGTGTATGTGGAAAGTGTGAGTGCACAGATCCAAGAAGCTTTGGCCGTTTCTGTGAATATTGCCCTACTTGTAACAAAGCCTGTGAAGAAAACTGGTATGTTTCTTGTGCTAGACTTTACTTTTTCACTCCCTAGTGTTGAAACATGAAGAAATAGTTCTGCTTATATTTTGTAGCTATTTAGATTCTAGGAAATTGGTACAATTCATACTTGATACTTCTCTGTGTAGTTGGATTCACATTGACAATTAAGAGGATTGCATGTCAGCATCTATTTTAACTATTCTTCATATGAGATCTCCTGGGCAGGAAATAAAACCATAAATTTGTTGTTTTAAAAATGGAAAATAGATCTGACTTTTGAATGCCACCAAGCCAAATAATATTCCACATTTGTTTCTACAAACTCCTTGTGCTTCTCAGCTGAAAGAATGAGGTGTGGAGCTAGAGCAGTATTCGTGCATTGTCACTGCCATTGATCAGCACAGCAGAGCTGGTCTTACCCAGAGAGCAACATTCCTCAGTGCTCAGTCTCAAAACACTTAGTCTTTGCCATGATAGTCTTAAAGCATGTCATTTTTCCTTTCTCATGTAAAGGAAGGGGTAGTGTGGAGGCTGAAATGAGCAAGTCCATGAGGAGACAAGCTAGACCAGGCTCTCAGTGATGCACTGTGTGGTCCTGGCACAGAGAGCAAATGAAGTCCTTTCCCTGGGCACAGCTCTTCTACACCCTCTCATCACACATATAAGATTCTGCATCTCACTGTGGTGCAGAGGGTGAAAGATCAGCCTTCCATTGGAAAGGTCATTATGCTCAAAACTGAATCAGTGTTCATTTGTATTTATTTCAATTATAACTTATCTGGTGAAAATGCTGGAGAACTAAGCTTGACCACATCTGGAAAGGTTGCTGCTAAGATTTCACTAGATAAAATGCAGTTAGCCTTTCTGGCTTACACTTGCTCAAAATCACTGTGAAATGTGTGCTTTCAATAAACTCAGAAGATGTCATATCTTCATTAAAAATTCAATGAGGGCTTTTTTTGGGATCTCTTATGACATCTGTCTTCTTCAGGGCTATACAGTGAAGACGGTAAGACTGAGAGCATTGCCTCCTGCTTGTCGTGCTCTCTCTCTAAACTGCCCAGCAGTACAAACTTACTTGGCTTTATCTTAACATAGCACCAAAACATTATTGACAAAGCTGTGTTTCCTCTACCTACCTCTACCATTCAGTTCCAGAGAGCATCCAAATGAGAGTGATAGGTAAGGAAAGATTAGAAAGTGGAGGCTGAAAACTGAAGAAAGCTGGACCTTAGCCACACCCTTGCACCACAAAAGACAGAGCAGATTGGGTGAAGGTGGCTCGAAGCCAAAGAGATGTTTTAGTTTGCAATGTCTGACTAGTAGGTTCTGAGAAGCATCAGAGGGATAAAATGCTGAGAGAGGCATCACATTTCAGAAAAAAATAAATAAATGTCGCAATGTTTTTACTAACAACGGGAAAGCATTATGTGCAAGCAATACGTCAGCCTGTTGATACAATCTCTTAAAGGGGAGTGCAGAGAAAGACATAGGTTTTTAATTATAATTTTTATTTTATAGGAACTGTGTTCAGTGCTATCATTCTAACAATGCATCTCAAGTCATACTTGACCAGTGCACAACCTCATGCACTTACCTACTGCATTATATTGATAATACTTCAGGTAAGTGGCATTTTCTAGGTAACTTTAATAAGAGATTTAAATCTATTGTGATTAGTAACTGAGTTTGCCAGTGTTAGAATGTCTTTCAGATGTATATCACATTGCTGAAATAAAAAAGAAAGAAAACAGGAAAAAGAAAAATCATTTATAGCTTTAGGGAAAGATAAAGATAAATAATAACAGGAAATAAAATTGTCAAGCATTGCTAAGTTCAATTTCCCAGCTCCTCGAGAAGTCACATCTAATAATGATGAATCCTGCCTGAGCAATGCTTAAAGAAATATTTATAAAAATTTGTTATGGCATCTGTATGTTTTATTACATTGACTATGCTTATAGTATTTGACATTACCAGAAACAGGAAAGGAAGAAGTAGAATGCTTACCTCAAGTTCAGTAATGTTTAAAAGTTCCTTTCAAGTATAAAAAAATACAGTTATGAGGTCCATGGAAGAATAAAATCTTTTTAAATAAAATCTCACAAAGTTTAATCACTCCATGCAGCAATTAAAATGCAGGTAAGTGGTTACCTTTTGTCACTTAACATTTATATAAATTAATATTTATATAAATATTTTTATATTACAGTTCATAAATGAGAAAACTAATTGTGAATACTTTTTTTCATAACTTAGGTATTAAGGAAAGCTTATTGTGTTAGTCTACCAGTGAGGAGAGCACTGGATAAGGGTTCAATAAAATACATTTTCTTTCCAATTTTACCAGTAATCTTTACTGTTGTCTTAAATTCTCTCTGCCCCAAACATATCTAATATTTCATCCTCTCTACTTCAGCTATAAATTCACTCATCTACAGAGAATTTATGGCAGGCCATACAATGAAGCCTGAGTCTTAGTTCTGTAGATTAAAGGAATAGTTGTTTCACTATTTTTCTACAATGGATCTTGAACTGAATTGCCTTTCATGATATGCCCGACTTTATAAGCTTGCATATGACAACTTTTCCTCTTAATTTCCCTTAATTTATTTTCATGTTAATTTTTATCAGGCTTGTATTACTTTGTGCAACATTACTGAGCAGTGGTGGATATGCCTGTGTTAGAGGGATGTGCCTGTTCCATACATCAGGCTTTACCCTTGTGTTTTCCTTTCATTGCAGATTGTTTCTCTGGACGAAACTACTTTAGAGTCTTTTCCATAATCTTTATAGTTACCTTTCTGATCGGGTTGCTTGTTGTCCTTATCATCAGACAGATAATTCTACAGGGGAGTAGCAGTAAAGTTAAATCTTCATCTGATTACAGAGTATCTTCAACAAAGAAGGTAATGATTTCAGAGCCATCATCTTCAGTAATCTTTTTCTTGCATATAAAAGTTAGCTAATTGCTGATAAAAATTGTATCTTCTCCTTCAAGGAAAAGATGTTTTTGCCTACAGTTTGTACAAGAACAGTAACATACAGACGTGACAAACCAGAAGAAATAAATATCGACATCAGCAAGTTGCGATTAAATGAAACTTTCAAGTGTGAATTCTGAAGACTGCAAATGTCTATTTCCATCATGGTCATCTTTTAAGAAATTACCTTTTATACTCTGTGAGAGTCTTGACTGTTGCCATATGGGTTTGTGTTGTGCATTTTGTTGAATACTGTAACAAAGTGACATGTAAACATATTCACATTATGTGATTATGTTTGGAACTATAGCTGCTGTATTTTTTAATTTTTTTTTGAAAGAGAAATGTGCATTACTACTGTTCAGAGACATTAGTGTTGATGTAGCACTTTAGCATATTCTAATTTATTTAGTTATGGCCTAGAATGTAGATACAAACCAGTCTGACAAAGCACTGATCTCACTCTACATGTAGCTAGTACTGATGTGCTCTGTGGGAATGGACAAAAGCTGTGATTGAAGTATTAACATTGCTGTATATTATAGCAATAGATTAAACTATTAAAATGCTCTTAAATAGAGTAAATGGTACTTTTATAGTTCTCTCAGTTGACAGATTCCACTGATTTGTCTGCTTATTCCTCTTATCTTTTCCTCATAAAAATAATGGAATTAAATGAGTGTTTAGTTCCTGGTATAGGTATATGTTGTGTATGTATACATGCACATATGCATGCACACACAGGTAAATTATATATTTATAGGGTTTTTTGTATGGAATTTGTCACTTAAGGATAATTTATATCCAATAAAGAGTAATTTTAAGCTTTAAGCTTTTTACTTTTTTAAATATAACGCCCCTATTTTATGCAAAATTGAAGGTGTTTGGAAAATGAGTGTTCCTCTACACAACAGCATAGTCTACATAATGATCACTGCCAGCAGACTATGCCTTTAGAGTCAGCAGCATTAAATCCATTGCAAATAGATAAATTGCACCAGAGCTGTATTGGTTTGCTAGCTACATGACAGTGTTTTGCCAAATAAGGATTTGGATCTTTTTGTATGATGTCAGGCATAAGTCTGATTTTACATGTGCTCTTTTTCTCTATGTAAATGAGTTGATGAGATTAGGTTTTCTAAGTTTTTTTGTAACCACTTCAGTTTTTTGTGACTGTGCATTGAGAAATGTGTCCAGTGTGTGATGGAGAAAAGAACCTGCAATTTAGAAGAAAGTGAGGAAAATAAGAGTCTTTTTCTTAAAAGAACACATGAATTGACTTTTTAAATATGGATCAGATTCTGCCTTCAGAAATGTGCAAAATTCTTCCAAACATGATGGGACCAATATAAGCTTATCTGAGAGCAGAGTGTGAGCTACAAAGTCAAGAAAAACATCTTTTTTTTTATCCCTGAAACCATCTAGAGTGGTAGAACACGTGTTATTGTTACATGTTTGTTGGAAGCATCAGTCTGATTTACTAACTCTATGCTGCTGAAGCGCTATGCAAATCTATCAACCTCTAATGCACTAAAACCTTGCTGGCAAAAAGAAAAATCATCTCAGAAGACAGTGTACAATTTCACTAATATTTATTACTAATACTAAATACTGTCACTATTTGTTATAGATAAGAGTTGCAGAAACAAAGCAGAACTTCCTTATGTGCAGTCTTTAGAAATTACTTGCATTTCCTATTCTGTATTTCTTCTGTAAATTCCCACTGAAACCTGAAGACTGTGAGGATTGAAAGGAAGTCAGGGTGTAGAAAAATGATGAGTGTTTTATGAGTTTTTAGTTTCTTGTGTATTGGATGAAGTGGGATTGAGAAAACTAATATACAGACAATGGGTCTTTCATTAGTCATAAATGCATAGGGATTGTTTTTTTAAAAAAAGTGTAAATTGGATTTTTAAAGCAGTCTCCAAAGTAGGTCCTGAGATTTCTACCACACAGGTAAAATTATCTCATTTACACTGACCCTGACTTTAGTGTTAGCTTAATTGTAGAATCTTAGTTATAGATTAATTCTGTAGTCTATGAACTACACCTTAAACTCTCATTTTCTTTTAAAGTGTATAGGATCATTTTCCTCCTGTGTAAATGAAAATATTTCAAACAACTGGTTTTGGTGGGATAAAGATAAAAGATTGATAAAAGTTAACCTGCTGTTACCCTTGTCACAATTCATGGCTATTTGTGAGAGGGAAACTATTTCTGGTTGTCTTAAATTTAAAAAATGCTTAGTGCAGTATATCTAAGTATATAAAAAAGAGGTTAATTATGTTCTTTAAACAGGGTGATAAACCCTTGGAAAAAAAGATTCCTCAGAATCTATTTTCACCTCAGAATGGACTTTAAAGCATGTACTAAAGCATTTACTGAACTATCTTTTTTACATTAGAAATTACTTTTCACTATTAGAGGGAGTTCAATTTTGTGGGTATGGGATAATGAAACTGGGTTCTTGGTGGTAGAAAGACTTGAGCTGTAATACCCATCTTCCAGACACATCACATCAAGCTGCTACTGCTTTTCTTCGGTAGCACTTGGCATTGGACTGCTGCCTGTGAAGGGGCACGGCCAGTATTTCCTTATCAGAAACCTGCCTGAATGTTTAAAATGCTCTCATCAAATAGAGCAGGCTCACAGGACAAATTGCACTGTAAGCTGCTTGCTGTCCTGAGATTTAAAAAAAAAAAAAAAAAAAAAAGGAAAAAAGCTTTCTTGCATCTCCCTCATGGTTTTGCTGTATTGTGGTAGAGGCTGGTGAAAGAGAATAAGCTGCTGCTAATGTGACAGGTCAAGGCTTTTAGAAGGCCCGTGGGGAGCTTATACAGAGCAGGATTCTTGGGAGGAGGCTTTGTTTCTAGGGATGGAATCTATCCATGAGAAACTCTGGCTTTGCTTGGTACTTGTTTCCCTCTGCCTTTGACCATGTTTTTCAGAAGAGCTGCTGCAGGAGATGAATAGCTCAACAAAAGCCTCACTATTTAGGGAGCTGTGTTCTCTCAGCACATGACCTTAAATGAGAAAGCAGCCTTTAATTCACAAGGAATTTCTTCAGTGATTGCAG
Organism: Lonchura striata; assembly: GCF_050655825.1. Taxonomy (NCBI): domain Eukaryota; kingdom Metazoa; phylum Chordata; class Aves; order Passeriformes; family Estrildidae; genus Lonchura; species Lonchura striata. The sequence goes on from NC_140704.1 coordinate 31,180,681, forward strand.
AAGGACTGTGCTTCCTATAGTACTTAATATGGGAGATATTAAAGACAAATTAGTTCATAATAGTTTTCAATGTATTGTACATCAAAGATGCTCATAAAAATAGGGGAAAAAATAACTAACCTCAGAATAGAACATTTAAAAGTTCTCAAATAACACTTCTTATACTGGGCTTCTTCAAAAAAATTTAGAAAGAAGTCCAATAATTCTACTGCATGCTTATATCCAAAAGTATACCAGCAGATACTGCTGTGTCTCATCATTGGTTTAGGGAATTGTTTTTAGATCTGGTCTCACAAATGAAGCATGTGCATGACTTTTCACAGCATATTCGTTACTGTTAAAATCCATATGTATACTTTGCAAATTTTTTAACCTTTTTTAACCTTTGAACCATTATTTGCCTGACACTTCAGAAATTTCATGTGTATGTAATTAAAAAGTATGAATTTTTCTATGGATTTTTTTGACCATAAAATGAAGAAATGCTATGAAATAGTTATTTCCAACCATCATGACTACGCTAATAAGATTGCTGCAGAAATGTGTGGGAAAATAGCTGTTTCATCCAGAAAACGTGCACATGGTATGCAAGGAATTTTCATTGTACCCAGCTGAAATTCCTTTACATTTGCAAGGACGTTAAAAATGAACCTTAAAAAGGAAGGATGTTCGTATGGACATAGTTTACGTTTGAACTATTATTTACAACTGGATTTATTTTTTCCTCTCTATGATGTCATGAAAACCTGCTATGTAAAGCATTCTTCTGAGTGCAATGGAAAAATATTATTTTCCCAATCGGATCATATATTATATTTATTTCCTGCTTAGTGTGCATGTTTTGCAAACCGTGGGAGTGAATGTGTGAAACCGCTTCTAGCAACCCTCCATCCTAAAATAGACATAGGCTCTGGTGATGCCCAGGGCAGAGACATGCAAGGGCACAGCTGCCTGTGTGGAGCCTTCCAGAGGGACAGTGCTGGGGCTCCCCACAGCATCCCTGAAGAAATGGTGCTCTGAGATCTCGCTTTGCCTTTTGTCAGGACAGGAAACCTCTTCAAAGTAGGTTGGCTTGGCAGTGGTGGTGCCCTAGGTTTGCATCTCAGGCACTTGGCCCCAGGCTGGGACTGCATTGTGCGCAGTCTGAACCCTAATGCTGCAGGCTTTTTGCATCTTTACTCATCAAAAATGCCTGCACACAAGCCAGCAAGTGACAGCCTGTACACAGGGATGCTGCAGACCTCCACTAAACCTCCTGGGGAGGTTTGGGCACCTGCCCGTTGACTTCCCACCAGCCCCTGGATCTCCACCAGCCAGCCTTAAGGAATGTCAGCAGTGGCTGTAAAGGGCACTTCTCACAGAGGCATTTGTGCTGAGTCAGTGCTGGATGGCTCCTACTGTGCCCCAGCTGCGAGTGACACGTGGTGACAATGTCCTGGCTGCCATTTTGCAACAGAGGGGAAAGCAGAAATGAAGCAATACTTAAGAAAAAACACTAATTTTTAATTCTGATCCTGAGACGGCTCTGATGCACAGGTATCTGTTGGCTCTTACAGAGAACTGAAATTCATGGAGGTGGTGGGGGGAAAGGTTAAAGTTAACCACTGGGAATACATCTTTATTGCATGCCAAATCAGTGGGGTTTCACTGAGAGCAAGCCAGTGCAGAATGGTTGGCCTGTCTGGTGATGGGGGGAAGAAAAACATTAAATTTCTAGATTCTTAAGCTTTAGTAATGCTGTTCTGAATTGCACGTTCTCTTTGTTTCCTTTTCTGAACGTGCTTAAAGAAAAGGTGCCTATTAAAAAAAAAAATTAAATATTTGGCATTTGTTAAAACAGTTACTTCTGTCCAAATTCTAACATTTCATCTTGACACCTATAGCATATTTGGGCTGTTTCACTTCTATTTTGAAGGGAGATGTTAAAAAATTAGTCTTTTGCAGAGGCATTAGTGTTGGATGAATTCACTGTGCTGGCATCTCCACTCTTACCTACTACTGCTTCAAAAATAATGCTACTATAAGTGTCTTACTTAGCAACTGTGTGACAGCTATTAATAATACTACAGTTTTAAACTTTCTAATTAACATCTACTACCTTTTGTAAAAAATAAATATAGAGAGATAAATAATGTGTGTCTATATTTTATGCATAAAGAACTTTAGTAAGGGAAGAGGTTTTAAATTTGATAACTTCTTACCGCTCATTTTGCATTTTAAATGATACTTTAAAATCACTACTTTCATTCATCTGGAAATATAATGACTATTTTATTATTTAAAATAGCATACTTTTTTTAGCTGTTTTATTAATTTCATTTGACTACTAACTTCTATTGTGATATTTATTAATTAGTTACACTGTAGCATATTGAGATGTTTATTTTTCTATCAGAGCTGTAACAACTATGACAAAGCATTATTTTAATGCAACATCATTGTACTTGCTCTCTAAAAAATAAAATCAATATTTAATCCATACTGATTTTTCATATTTTTAATATTAAATATATCTGTGACAAGAAAGAAGTGTTTCCCTCCTTTTAAAATATAAACCACATTTACTGAGGTGCGCTGATACCTGCAAAGGGAAGAATATGATTGTGGTTATTTTAAAATTGAATAATATGTGTCCAAAGAGATAAAATGCAAAGAATACCTTGTTGATCAGACAAACGGTAGATGCACATTCAGGATGAACTTTGAGAAGATGGGAAGGAACACAACACTATTTATCAATTTGGAGGTGCAGCTGGTTTACCTTGCCCAACCCATCTGAAACCTGAATGCACTTTGTAGTATTTTGTAGAAGTCAAGAAGATACATATCAAGAAGATCTGTGTAAATACATTCTCTGGACTGATAAGTGGTTGTGATAGCCTCTCTTCTCCTTTGCTCTGTTGGGCAGTAGAGGAGCTGGATTTCTGGGAATGGGTAAAGCTCTGGATGTCTCATGTATGCTGCTCACTGCACACTTGGGGTACTTCACGAGTACTGGTGACGACAACATGTCACTGGTGGGGAAGGTGACACATTCTGTCCTTGTGCAGAATCAGTCATAGCATTTGCTTTGCACAGTGGCACGAAATTGCTCTTGAAAAGGACTTTAGATATGCCCTGCATAAGGACATTTAAAACTTGGTAATTTAAAACTTGCTGTGGTGCCTCAGTAAGAGATATCTGTGGCACTAAGACACCTGCAGACATCACTGGTAAAACTGCCCGTCCATGCTGCTAACATGATCCAGTTTTTGATTTAGGAGTGAGAGAGCTAGAATCAAGTGACAAATGATGTGTTCTCAATCATCATGTAGCTTAGTGTCCAATAAAAGAGAAAGACTAAGAAAAAGTCAAAACTGGAAGGAAAAAATAAATATCACAGGGAAAGTCTGTAAATCTTTTTTGCTTCTTTTATCAAAGCAAGGAACATCATCTTAATATATGCATGGTGAGACTATGTCTGAGAAATTTCCTTTCACAAATGCCATAATCAACCTTCACTGACACCCAGAGCAAGCAGAATCAATAAGTCCTATTAAAAAAAATTACACATTTTCCTTGAAAGCTCTTTATTGAGAAAACATTCATGTTATCATTACTCAGAGTAAATATAAACCTAGATCTGAATTTCAGATGTAGAATTCAAGCATATAACTTGAGCCAGAGCTATAGGCCTCCATTTTGCCATTTAGCAGTAGATTGAAGCTTAGGTTTTGTTAACACTTAAGTCTCCCATAGCCAGTGATCCTGGCATCTGGCAGTGTTGCATATCCTGTGTGTTGTGAAATTATGGTAAGTGCTCTGTATAAAATCTTTCTTTCTCTGTTCTTTCCTTTCCCTTTCGTTCTGTAATCCAGTAACTAATTCATGCCTGTATACTTTTAAATATCCAGGTCATGACAGGGTTTTTGACACTGGCATTGTATTTAGCCAGTTTTTACCCACATATACAGTTGTTAGCAAGAGTATGACAGGACCTAAATGTGTCTCTAACATAACACAACTGCTATTTTCTTGCAGATGCCATTGCCAAGGAAAAGACTTGCTGCCCAGACTCTCCAAAGAGAAAAGAAACCTAAATTACAGCCTCTAAAGCTGGAGGAGGAAAGAGATCTTGATTTCAGCCACTTTTTTGACACCAGTCATGTAGGTGTATTCTCTTATAGAATTTCTCTGCCTGCATGATTCCTTTTGTGGTAGCTGTAGAATTTGATCCAATATTCAGAGAGACTAACATTAAGGAGTGTTGGCTTGAGTATCTGAATATGCCTCATGATAACCAAAAGATGATGATTAGAATTAACAATAAAAACTTTGTCAACAGACTGATTTTGACTAGTAAGGAGTTAATCTGACAAGTGGGTGGTTTCTTTTGCTTTCAGGTTCTGCAACAAAGACAAGATCCTTGGAAATGCATTCCTGCTAGCCTGGGTTTTTAACCAAGCAGTTTAATGTATTGTACAAAGTAAATAAAAATCTAGTTTTACAGAAACTCAGGTGGTGTGAAGCTGATTAGAACACAGGTGCTGTCAGTTCTTCTGGCTGCTCATCTTCTGTTTGGGAGTCTTGGAGCAGTCCAAGTTGGGTAGGACTGTACAGAATTCATATATATGCCAGTCGGATTTATTAGTACTCAAGAGGCCCCAACATTATCATCTGGTTCCTCATTCCAGGAAACTGTGGTGGGTGGCAGAAAGCAGAATTTTCCTTATTTTTTGCAAGCCATTCTGTCTCCTCAGCACAGAGCTTAGCATGGTCTCTGATTATTTTCTTGGCCTTGAACTTCATGATTCATGAAGGACAGTTACTGTTTAATAAAGATTATGTGCATGCAAGCAGATAAAACTAAATTATTAACCACAAAAGTATAATAATGCCAAGTTATGTCACATATGCTTATTGAAATCGGTACATGTGATGTATTTCTCTCAGCTCTGCAGCTTGCCAAGTCCCCCTTTTGGGGCTCTATGCCTCATCCTAAGCCTCTTGTTTATGCCTGAGCAATCTGGAGAGCCCAGGACCTGTTTCTGAGTGGTGTTCCCCTGCTCTCAAAACTGCTCACAGGAGAAGCCTTTCTCAGAAACCCCCTTCTGATTTTTTGGGCTTTGACCATAGCCGTACTGCAGGCATTCTGAAAGCATCACTGAGGCTGTAAGGTGTGTGGCCTGCTGAAGAGACTGGGGACAGGACAGTGGATGGGTTTTTCATAAAATTTTTGGACCCACTTTTGCCTTACTCTGCTCTAGACAAAGCAGGAATTTCAAAGATTTATACAACTTAACCATGGTGTTCTCTGGATTGTCCTTGTCTTCAGGAGTGTTTATGGGTGGCTTCTTTCCTTGAATCATTTTGCAGCTATACCCAGGCTCCTGTGGAAAAAAACCCACAACAGCTAAAATAAATACTTCCTGTCTTTCTCAGCTTCTTTTCTCCTCTTCTTGTGTATCTCTCTATATCTAAATTGAGCTCTACCTGTGTCTTTGAAAATTGCAGGCACAGGATCAGAGGGCTTCATTAGGAAACAGCTGATGAGGAAAGCTTTTTTACTTTTGGGCAGAAAAGAGCAAGTTAAAGTCTGTAGTGCAAAGCTAAACAGAGCATCTCTGAACTTGGTCAGGTGCAGTCCCATTCCCCTGCTCCTTTCCAGAGTTAAGAAGCTGGGCTTTTATCTTGGTGTACTACCCAGCTCACAAAAATTCTCCTGCTGTAAGCTTTAAATCACAGCTTCTGCAAGGTGTTTGCAACATGCAAAGTCCAGAGATATATTTCTCCTCTAGTATCCCCATTCTGATGACAGGTTTTTTTTTTCATTTATAAGCATTTCTTTCTGCATAACTTTCTGTGTGTGTCTGTCTGTATATTCATCCAAATTTACTTTTCCTCAGCATCAAGAAGTCCATCTCTGATTGCTAAGCAGCCTGTCAATCTATATGCAGGCATAGTCTCACACACCTTTTTTGTATATGCTTAAAATGGGATTCCTCCCCTAATTTCATTTGCATAGCAGGATCTTCCTTTTAGAATTCCTGTTTCTGTTAATGGCTAGCTGCTATCATGTTGAAGCTGTGACTTGAAGTGTTCCCTGGTGTCTTTATTTATTCTTTGTGCTTTTGTCCTTTTTGGCTGCTGCCTAGCACATTAAACCTAAAACACAGAAGACAGACGCAGCACCTTATCCAGGGATTTTTGGTTCACAAATAGGTCCTAATCACAATGTCAAAAATAATAAATTAATGTTTCTTTAGACAGTTTTTATCTCATGCCTTTGAAAGTAGAAGCTTTTTTCCTCATGCCTTTGATTTTTTTAAAGAAAGAATCATTTGGCCCAAAGAAGGAAAAGATAATGTGTCAGATCATTTTGCAAATCCAAAAAGTGTCATTCTCAGAAGGAAGATTTATTATTGTATGACAGACTGAAAGTATTTCATGCTGTCTAAAATAAAAACCAAGTAGATTAATTTCCAGACCCAAAATCAAACAAACTCTGCTTTCAACAGTTTTGTCCAAGGTTCACTTCTGTGAAATTGCTGGGCCCTTGTGGTTCAGTTGAAGACTGTGTTAGAAGTGAACATGCTGAGCAGCTTTAAATATCAAATACATAAGATCCACTTTGATATCAGATATATAGCAGTTTAGAAACATTAATGCAATATGTTATATTCCTTCTTTAAAAAAAAACCACAACCTTTTACAGAACTTGTTTGGTGATCCAAAACATAAGAAGATTTATTTATTGTCTTAGCTGGTGTTCTGTCTTGGATCACCAAGAATTTCTGCTAGCAAATATTGTGGAGTATTCTTATTTTTTCTATTTGTCCCCTTTTTATCCACCAAATAAAAAATAGGCCATTTGGACTTAAACTATCTGAAAATAATGCAATGCATCATTTACTGTAATTTCCTGTACTAACCAAGAACTTTGCTTGTCTAATTAGCTGGCTTTTTGTCAATTGTGTTATTGTACTCAGTAACTTTTTTTCCCTCCTTTTCATTTGTTTATTTTTTTTTTTAATTTATATGGGGAAGGAAAATTTAACAAATGTCTGTCAGCATCATTTGAAATATCTCAAAGAAAAGTATTACCCAGTCTAATTGTTATTATTTAAGTGATTTTATACATTTGGTGCCCTTATTCCTATGGAATTCAAGTGTTTTCACCTTGCCAAATTTTACTCACTTACTTGGTCAGTGCTTGGTTCCTGCTTCTTCCTTAGGTCAATGCAAGTGCTTGCCAGCAAAGTCTGCAATTGACCTTTGAACTAATGAAATAAGGGAATTACTATTCCTCAGCAAGCTTTGGCAAAGTGGACAGTATTGTAATTTTTATATGATTACAACACCTGGGCTATTGAAGTTTTATTGGATATAAAATGTATAGTCAATTTATACACAGCTGCCTTGAAGTCAGCAGGATAACATACCTGAAATTTCGCTAATTCTGAGGGTTATGATGTGAGGGACTGTCTTGAAGAACTTTCCTTTATTCAAGTATTTTTGAGCTCCCCCTTGGAATAATATTTTTAAATGCTTTATTTCCCCTGGTGCCTCCCAAGAGGTCATTAAAATAGGATTAATTTACAGTATTCACAAGAAAGAAGAATGATGCTGTGCCCTCCTTACCTTAGCATTATAGAATGACAAGCGCTCTCACAGCACCAGAACCATGTTCCAACAAGAGTCCTTACTTTTTATATCAGTACCCCATGAAAATAGCCAATTTTTTTTCAACCCTGGAGTCCATCTAGCATGGTGTATCTGTCTCCAGCAGTGGAGCCAAGCCATGGAAAGCATAAGCACACTCCAACTGTGTATTACTTCCATGAGGTCCCCTAGCCTCAAGTCATTTTTCAGCATTTCCTACATCTAATTCCTTTGGTAAATCAGTAACCCCCACTTTCAGGTATGTGCCATTGAGCTTACTTTAAAGAAAATAATATTTTAAAAAATTATAAAAATATAAAATTATAAAAATTATTTTCAAAAATAAAAATTTAAAGAGAGTCAGCCACCAAGTCTGGAACTGCTGCATGAAGAAGAGCTTCCTCTGGTTTTGAATGCAGCACTTGGAATGCAGGAGCTATAGGCAGCCAAGCAAACAGAGGGGACATTGAACTCCAGCCACTCTTCTCTGGAAAACTTGTCATGTGTCCCCAGGTCACCTTTCCCAGACTGTGAAGTCCAAGCATACAGTCATTTATACCAAAGCCTGTCCTTATCCTTGATCATCTTTGCAGCACTTTTCAGAGCCTCTCCCATCACTGACATTCTCCTTTCCTTCATTAAGGATGAAGTAGAGCCATTTTCAAAATTCAGAATGTACACAACCCACCTATTTACTAGAGAAATACTGATGTTTCATCCTTTTCATTTTATAATGCTTTCTAACATTTTTATTGCTTCATTTGATACAGAATTTTCTTTTTTTCCTCCTTAAGAAAGGTCTTATACTGAATTATAGCATACTTTTCTGTTTAGCTCTGAAACCATTGAATGAAGGAAAGATGATTCCTCACAGCTCTCTTGCATACAAGTGCTAGAAGTTCAGTTCCCTCTCAGCTCAAGAAGGATCTCTGTGTCTCTCCCTCTCTCTCTTTTCTCTCTCCTTCATAACTTCTGCTTTTTCAGTGCATAGCGTTATTCCTGGTGAAGCAGAAATCTCTGCAAGATATCTCCTCCAGTATTACAGCTCTGCCTTTCTATTTATGTCTCCAGTTCTGCACAGGTTATAGTAAAGGCTTCACAGAATGTTCTCACTAAAGTCCTGGTCTCCATCTTTTTTTTTCCAGCACGAAAATATTTTCCTCCAAATTTCCTACCTTCTCTCCTCAATGTGTGATTGATGGTTACCTAAATTCTACCCATGGCAACCCACTACCTCTGAGGTTAAACAGCTTTGCACTTTGTAGGAAAACTGTATGTTTGCCAATATTCCTATATATATGCCTATATGTCTGAACCTTGTGCTGTATCAGAGCATTTGGCTCCTCTTCCCTTCCTGCTGGACATCCTAATTCCAGAAGGGCATTTGCATTAAGAGAGGGTACATACAATCCAGTTAAGAGAAACCTATTACTGGACTCAAACTTTCTTTCACTTGCCGATATAACATTTCCAGTTATCTCATCTGCCAGCCTAGGTCTTGGCAGAAGTAAACAGATTTTTTAAGACAAAAAATATTCAGCAACTGCAATGTGTCCTCCATGAATGTCTCCATTAACCCACTTCCCTCTGGACCAGCTATCTGACTGACATCCATACACACATATGCTGGCTTGTCCACAGAGGCAATGCTTACATGACTCTCCCTCTCTCCCTGCAGGAAAGGTGCTTCTAGTGTTCTTCCTTCTTTTTGCCTTTTTGGACAGCTACAACATCTGTTCCCAAAGAAGTCTCTGTTGCCAGCTGCTCCTTTTACATTAACTTCCAATAGTGCCCTGGCAGCCAGGAGGGCCAAACATATCCTGGGGTGCATCAGGCACCAGGTGCAAGCATCACCAGCTTGGCAAGGGAGGGGACTGTCCCACTCTGCTCTGCACTGGGAGGCCTCACCTCGAGCCCTGGGTGCAGTTTTGGGCACCACAATATAATAACGGCATGAAGCTAGTAGAGTGTCCAAAGGAGGACCACAGGGATGAAGAAGGTTCTGGAGGAGAAGACATATGTGGAGCAGTTGAGGTCATTTGGTCTTTTCAGCCTGGAGGAAACTGAGGGGAAACTTCTTTGCAGCTACAACTTAATGAGGGGAACAGGAGGGGCAGGCATTGATGTCTTCTCTGTGGTGATCAGTAACAGGACCTGAGGAAATGTCCTGGAGTTGTTCAGGGATGTTTAGGTTGGATATTAGGAAAAGGTTGTTCACCCAGAGGGTGCTTGGGCACTGGAACAGGCTGCCCAGGGAAGTAATTACAACACCAAGTCTGTCTGAGTGCAAGACTTTGGAAAATGCTCTCAGGCACTTAATGTCCTGTGCAAGATGCATGTAAAATTAAAATGTTATATATGGGCCCTAAACAGTCCTGCTATAAATGATAGCAAACTAGATCATTTGGTAAGCAAGTTCTCCCTGAATTATAAGCTGAATTTTTAATTAGATAAGACTATGAATTGTATGCTGAATTTTTCATTAGATACAATTATGGCAATGGAAAGGATTGTTCCTTAGACAACGGTGAAAATGAGAGAGAAAACAAGAACTTATCTGAAAAAAGTTAAAACAAGGATTATCATATCCTCTACTATAATGACTATCATCTTAAATACAGTCTCTTGGGGGCATGGTAAATCACTACTTCACACCTAAGTTTCGTTCAAAGACTAAAGTTTTGAACTTCAACATTTTGGCAGAGATTCTGCTGATTTTTGGCACAGCACAGTCCCAAATGCGCCCCTACATTTGTTGAATCACAAGAAGCAAAAAATTAAAAAGAAGAAAAGACTACTGGGATAAATCTGAAAAGTAAGAGTCATCATGACCGAAATCTGTTAAGGTATTTTCCACAGGATGCTTCTCCACCTGGGGTGTGTATTTAGATAAGGGTAGACATCTTGACAGGCTGAAAGAAGGGACTGACAGGAGCCTTGTGACACTCAGCAAGGCAAATGCCAAATCCTGCACCTGGGACTGACTAACCCATTGCACCAATCTAGACAACAGTTTCCCTGTTGCAGGGACAGCTCTGCTGAGAAGGATCTGTGAAGCCTGGTGGTTTAAGCTGAATGTGTGACAGCAGAGAGTCCTGGCACCAAAGCACACCAACAGCACCATCTTGGGTTGTATTTATGGAATCATAGCAAAGGCAATGGTGGAAGAAATTGTCCCCATTTTACTTAGCACTAGGTAATACCACACCTAGATACTGCATCCACTTTTGGGTCTCAGTACAAGAAAGTAATTGGGGACTTTGAGCAAGTTCAGAGAAGTTCTGAGATGGTCAGGATTTCAACACTTGCCCAGTGAGAAGAGACCAAGGGCTATGGGCTTGTTCACCCTCAACAGGAGGTGGATCCAGGGCACCAAAGAGCAGCTTGCCAGTGCCTATGGCAACTGTTAGGTGATCAAGCAATGGAATCAGCTTCTTCACCAAGATTCATGGTAAGGTAATGGACAGAGGCTGGAATGGGAGTTTGAGACTGGATATTCTGAAGAATGTTCATTCTGAGGGTAATTAAGCATTCTAAGAGATTGCTCAGAGGAGCTGTGGGGTCTTTGTTCTTCAGTTTTTTAAGTCCAGATGAACAATGGCTTAAGTAAACTTTTCCAAGGCAGCATTGCTCTCCTTTGAACAAGAGGTTGGTCTAGAGACATCTCAAGGTCCATTCCAGTCTGGATAGGTCTATAAGTCTGTGAGATATGTGGAGCCTGGTTAACTCATAAGCACACATCATTGTTCCCCTCTGCTTCAAGAGACTTGCTCTGTGCAGGTGGTCAGTGGTACAGCTCACAACAGTTTGCTAAGGATCTGCTAGGAAGGAAAATCTACAATCATCACACTCCTTTACAAAGCAGACAGATACTCTTCACTGAAGAAAAAGGTATGTAAAGAAACTCAATTCAGTGACATTTATAGCATACATTGTCTTTGAATGTGTATTCTTAATCTGGCCATGGAAGAACCATAGTCTGCTCCAAGGCATATACAAATCCTTTTAGCTTCAGTGGGAATAGCATGCACATAGCTGAGGGCATGGCTTGGCCCATGGTCAATAGCCTCCTAAAAGAATTTTTTCCTACTTTTTTTTTTTCTTGCAGTATTCATCTTTTTCCTTTCCAAAGGTTCTGATGTCATTCCTGTTGCTGAAGTTATAGGGCTCAATTTAGTGGGAACATCTTTGAAGTTTAATTAGATTTCTTGAGAAAGACCATGGGTAATCTGAAATACAGATTCACAAAACTGCTTCAGGCTAAAAGTGTCATATTAGACAAAATATTATGCAACTGTTCTGCAATTCATGCTCTCTTCCCACTCATGAGTTGGGTTTGAAAAGCTTGTGAAATATATATGACATATCAGAGAAGTGCCAAATGTTCCTTGTATAGTCCATTCTTATATTTCCTATGGAAAATGTTCCTTCTCACAATCTTCTCTTTCCCACATTAAGATGAAATTTGTCCACTACACGAGGGTAATATCATCCATGTCCACAAAATTTCAAGGAAAGCCTCAGATGTCCACAACATCTGTTCTGACTGCAGCATCCAAGGTCAGGTACAGACTGCATCCATAGAGCTAGCAAGACAAAATATTATATAATACCCACAGCTACCATCTATACCCTTTTCCTAGAAATGCAGATTATACAGAATTATCCCCATATGAATATAAAAACTTGAAAGTTGAACATTATAGCTGTTCTGAACTAGTCCTCACCTTGTCCATCTGCTACAGTCTTTGCAGTGGGTGCAAAATAAGCAGGGCAGGGGCAGAGACCCAGGAGAGGAGGGCATGAGATTACACATGCACTCTCCAGTGATTTACTCAGGTGGTCCCTCACAAGGCACACTAGCAAGTACAGGAGAGTGGGGAGAGATACTGTATCCCACCATCTGGCATCTCAGCATTTCCCTCATGCCCAACAGGCAACTGCATCTGCTTGGCAGCACAGAAATTGGGCTACAGTAGAACAGCATCGTGTTCACACCTTCAGCACAGAAGATCCTGAAGTACATTTACAAACCCTAAGTTAAAATCTACTCTAAGTAACTTCATGTTGAAGCATTTCTGTCTTCAGTGGAATTGTGGCAGCAAAGCTGGTTTCAACTTGTCCAGACATGACTGTCTCCAAGGGCTGACCTGAAACAACACAGTCACCAAGCTCAACCTAAACCTGCTCCTCCTTTGGCCTCTTTGCAAGTACTCCTGGTAATGGGTCAATATATGATTCCTTGGGCAGAGTCTGCAAGGGCAAGACTAAGAGGTGACCAATGGCACACATCTTTGTCAACAGGTCATGGTGACAACAAACCACATGGTTCCAGTCCACGATACTTTCTTCTTTTAATGAATATGGGGAAGTTCCCAGAAGATAAGATCCCACATGGAGGTGGGATGATATTGCCTTAACCCCACTTTGAACAGACTTAATACATGGAGTTATTTAGACCTACTGGATCCTTAGGCAAAATCATTTGGTTTTTTGGTATCACTGAAGTAAGAATTTTGTGAATAGAAATCTTCCATTCTGTACATTCAGTGCTTATTTCTTATAAAAGAAATTAAAGCAATCATCAAGAGAACAGAGCACATATAACTTTACTGATGTTGCAAGCTACAAACAGCAAGAGATCCCTTTGTGTGAAATAAAACTTATATTTGGTTACAACCATCATTTTACAGCACATAGCTTTGAGATCTGATTCATTATGGCAGAACTCCAGTTTTATAAATGGCATTTAGAGTAACATTAGACTGATACCGAGATTACTGTCTTTTTAATATTTTAGTAGTTTGTTGTTCTTTAACTGTCAGAGTTATGTGTTGGAAAAGTAATTTATGTGTTGAGAAAGTAACAGCTGAATGTAATTTTCACAGCTGTGAGTACACTAAAAGGAGTGCCTACAGGTCTTGTACTGCTGCCTAAGGAAAGAAGTGTGACTATGGACTGAGAACTGAATATGTTATAAAACAGAAATTTGGGGCAATATATTTGGGATAATTAATATTTTTTGTCATGTGTAAATCTCTCATGTGAAGGCTCGCACACATGATAGCTTTGTGGGATATAAATATGGCATCCATAGAAGGTTCATGAATATTGGCATATTTGTGTCAGATTTTGCTCTGAAGATCACGCAAATGGAACATGACCACCTGGAAGAAGCCACTCAGGCCTACCCAGTCCAAAGCACAACTGGACCTCCCTGACCTGTCATGCTTTCCTCAACACTTTTTCTAGCAGCTGATTTATAAAACAGGAGAAGGTTGAGAGCAGTACAACAGAGCTGTGATGTGAGACTGTAGCTATCAGGGGCAAGCTCAAGAGAAACCCCATGGGAAAATCCCACCCAGTTCATGATTTGGGCCCTGCAAACAGTGCCCTGATTCTCACAGGCCCTCTGCCCACTGCAGCAGTCTCTTCTAATGTAACACACTCCTTTTTGCCCCTTCCTCATTTTAAGCAGTCTGAAGAAAAATAATTAGGATCCCTAACTCATATGCCTTCTATAGGAGAGCTGACTTGTATGTTACAGACTGGTGGTGTGCCAGGACTCCTCCTTACAGAAAAATTAGTTCTTGCTCTATGATCATGCTTTGGGTTTGTGTAGGAGTGTTTGGTAATATTAAGTACATGCTTTTTTCTGCTTCTTCCAGTGGTTTTAGGTCTCAGGAGTACTACTCCTTTCCCCCTTCAAGGGGATCCCTCCTCCACAGATGAACTGGTCAGCTATTCATACAAATACCATTTATTCTCTGGTTTTGAATTATGCCTATTAAAGAATTTGCTTTGCTGCGAGAGAGGCGTCCCTGGGATTTGGGACTGGCCACGTGCCATGGTTTCCACATGCAAAACCTTGGAGTTAGTCTCAGCCTTTCCATTGTGGCTTTGTGCTTTGACAGCCTTCATGGGTAATGTTACTTATTTATTTTCTTTTTTTTTTGATGTGTGTCTAAAACTAGGTATCTGATTGCACTTTTTCAGACTTTAAAACAAGTTTAAAAAGCATGAATTGTGGATATGATGAAAACTGGTTGTTCTCCATCTACAAGAAATCTCCACATCTTTCCCAATAATCCCAGCACACTCCTTCATGTCCCCATTTATTTGGTTGGCGGACAAAGGGTGGAAACAGTGCATATGCCCATGGGCAGGTTGGTGTGCCAATAGGCCAGGAACAGCCAACCTTTGGAAAGGGTAGAGGAACACAGTTCTTCCCGTATCTTGTGTCCCCAAGTACCATTTTATTCAAACACCGAACTGGAAGAAAATTTTACATTTAAGAGCTGTAGGCTGATTTAATCTTTCAGAAGATATGAATGGCAAGTGGCCAATTGAAAATTAAGTGATCGTGCAAATCTCTCTTTCTCCTGCTTTTATTTTTTATTATTGTTTTTTAGGAAACCACAAGAGTTAAATCAGCAGTTCTTAAGCTTTTTTCCCTGTGGTTGATTTGGGCAAACAATGGTGCCCACCCACTTTGCAGTTCTTTCTTGCTGTGTTTATATTTCCTCATGAGAAACCAGCCAAAATCACTGCTGAAGATGGAGTTGGGAAGGAGAGGTCCCATAAGAGCAAGAGGCTGCCAGTAAACTCTATCAAAAGGATGCTGGTGCTGCTGTTGCTGCGTATCATTGCTGTACTTCCAAGGTTGAATATCAGTCTTACATGATTGTTTTTTCTTGAAATACTATTTGGATAAATAGGAACATATCCCACAGGAGGTAAAATTCATATGTCATAGCCTTCTATGTTATGAATTATTGACATCTTCTCACTTTTCCTCCGGGGAGGAAAAAAGGTGTGGATCCAAAGAATGTCAGCAAGAAAAAGCATTAAGAATTTCAGTACACTTGACACCATGAAACAGGCCTTGAAATAGTAAAACCTCTTTATAAGGGTCCAAAAAGATCAATGGGAAAATTAGGGACATTTCCAAAACTTCAGTGTTTAGGCCTGTTAATTATAGTTTATTTTAAAACAATAAGTTTTTTATCAGGAAGCCCATTTTCATGTGATAGACCTTTATACTTTACATTTTCAACCATTTTGCCTTTTTTTTTCTTTTATTCACAAATTTGATGACACTGGAGCTGCATAAACAGCATAAAAAGCAAAGCCCAGTACTGGGAAAATTGCTCATATAGTTGTTTTAGTTGGTTGATCTGTTAAAGTAGTGGTGTTAACAGAACATCTTAAATTACACAGTAATAATCTATACTTCCTACTTAGAGTATGATGGTTTTCCAATTTGTATTATTACACTGTAAATAACTCCCTTGCATCTGGGTTGATTTGTTTATTCAATTAAATCTGAAGGAAAAACAACCCAGTTTTGCAACAGTTAAATAAAGCAATTGTGCCATCCAGTGGCTAGCTAGGTTAACTCATGTCTTCTTCTTCCACATAATCATTTGGTGTTTCTTTTTTATTACTCAAAATAATATGTAATTCTTGTAACATGCAATGTTCCATGGCTGCATCCCATTTATATATGTAATAGAATTTTAATTCTATTCAAACTTCTTTTTTCTACACTATTTAAACTCAAGGCCTAAAAGAAAAATAAGATGTGCCACATATTCTTATGGATCAGTTAGAGATAAGTTAGTTTATTACACACCCTATTATCAAATATCATGGACTATTGACAACAATGAGCAAATAAAAACATAGCAATTATCTACTGTGGTCAAGCAAATAAAAACATAGCAATTATCTACTGTGGTCAAGCATCAGGGCAGAACCTTTAATGAGGTGTTCCAATGTAATTTTTTGTAATAACAGCTGTGACTGAGTTTATAAATTTGTTCATGAAACATCTCTCTGACTGGAAAAATAGTCAGAGATGGCAGACAAAATGACAAAATAATCCTATGTTATGATTACATTCTTAAATGTCACACTCATCTCTTGAAGATAATTTCTAAGGCAGTTCTCTGGAGCCTCATGTGATATCTGGGCCTTGTTGCTTGAGTACTGAGTAGATTAGGAAATGTGGCCACAAGTCACACTTGAAAACATGTCATCATTTCCAAACCAAAATCCGCTTTGATCACTTCCAAGGAAGAAGAATTTCCTTAATTACAACATTTTGCTGGGGATCCACAAGCCTGTTTTGGGGAAAGTTTCATTGCGCAAATTAACTAATGGCAACCACGTGAAACCTGCAGTTTGGACAAACACAGCACTGTGTGCATGGGTGTGGAGGACCAGGCATAAGCATGTAGGTGTATTTTGTCCCAAATATTCTGGCTGTTGTGACAGGAAAGTTGTGATCAGAACAGAGGGTACCACAGAGGTGGGGCAGCATGTTGTTGAGCCAACTTCTTTTTCCATCTTGACACTCACTCCTACACTCCCCTGACTCCCTTTCTGGAGAACTCAGAAGGACTGACTGCGCAAATGCAAACAATATGGCTGAGTATGTGTGATGAAATGGGAGGAAAAATAAGTTTTACATGAGAGGCTTGCACCAGAAAAGCTACGAAAGGAAGTGCATCAGTCCCTCTCACTCTTTCTCTTTTTCCTCTTTTTGTTTAATCTCACTACTCCAGATCCAGACTATCCACATTGCAGGACTGTCGCAGGATCTAAGGATTGATGATCTTCTTGCTTCTCTTTCTCTTTTCCACCTTTATTTCTCTCCCCTCTTGCTTTGTCTTGTCAAAGTTCAACTATCATATTCTACCCTGTACACTGCACTCAAGCTTGCTGCGGAAGTCGGGAGCTATTTGAAGTGTGTTGTAGGGCTCGATAGAAAACACTAATGACACTAAAGAGTGGGCTAGTTGCCAGAGCTATGACAATTAAACAGTAAAGCTGAAGAGAGTTCCCTGAGAAGTGGATTGGTGTCTTTGTTCAGCCTAATGGGAATTTATAACAAACATTGTTCTCCCTATCAAGTTGGTTGTGACAGTGGGAAAGAAAAAAATAAGCAGCTGCTCACTGGAGGCAAAATGCAAACAAAGAATCTCAAACATGTATGGTGCTACACATAGTGCAATATTTTGGAAGAGAAACAGATTCTGATGGACTATTCTGGTTTCTTTTCTTACTGAAGTTGTTTGTCATCGCCTTAAAACATTAACTTTGTGCAGAAGAGTTGCACATCCCGGAAACTGTCACCAGGAGAAAAAGTGCATCATTTGAATAGAGTGGAGGCCTCATGCTGTGGGTATGATTTGTGAACAGACATCTCCCCGTCCCAGCACACAGTGACAGCTTGCTTCTTGTAGCAAAGCCCTGTGTTCTTCTGACCATGGCATCCTATTCTTTTAGCAGATAGACTGCCATTTCTTTTGCCTTGGGTTTAATTGCAGGTTTTTAGCTCTTGGGCTCTTCATGTAGTCCTACTGTGTAGTTCTTCCGGGAGCAGCACGCACATGTTGTGATTCCATGCAAAGCTGTCTCTGTGAGGTACAGCTGCCAAACCATCTTCCACTCCGGCGCGTCCTCTGCACTGTCCTTCTCCGCATTGCTAGCACAGGTGTGACTCACTATATGTCAAATTTATCTGTCAAGTGTCAAGCCATTCCCAGCATGTTTCTTGAATGCAAGCAGAAATTCTCCTATGCTAGGACTTCAAGGAAATCTCTCTGATGCTGCCCTGCCTCTCAGGGATGTGAATTACCTCCCATCAGTGCCAAATGCACTTCACCATGATGAGATATGAGAGAATAGTTAACATGGTGACAATCCTTTTGCTGCAGAGACACAGGAAGATTCTTCCACAAGGAAAACCTTAGATCTAATCAAAATTGTATGTTGCCCTGAAGTTCAGAAAGTATCTATAGATTTAGGCTGTCTTTTGAGAGGGCCAGTTCAAGAGGAACTCAACTGGACAAAATCCAGCATTTTTGGTGTTTCTTAAAAATGAGGCAGCAAAAGCACTGGTCACTTTTGAAAATGTTGCTAGAGATGCTTTGTTCCTTATGCATTCAAGTTTACATTTACAAAACAGTGATTATTCACACTGTGCCACCACACCTGGAAATGAGATTCATACTATTGCTTTTATTTTAGATATCACTAACTCTTCCTAATGAGAGAGATAATAATAAAATTATAATATAATAAACTATATCAAATATAACATATATTAAATATAGAGAGACCATAATACATGTTACATAAACTATAACAAATATAATATATAGATGATTTATGCTACATTGTATATATTATACAGTTCATTGTATTGTATCATATAATTTCTAATATATACATGTCTATTCCCAGAAAACAGATTAATAACAGTTAAATGCAGATGTTCTCTGCTGGTTGTTTGTTGGTTTTGTCTTTTCTAAATTGTTACAAAAGCTAACGTTTAAAAAATGAAACAAACAATCAAAAACACACAAAGCCTAGCATCGAAATGTCAGGAGGGATGAAGAAATAAGACCTTCTCAAGCCAAATTTTTCTCAGCTTCTCAGCTGCAAAACTCTAAAAAGACTAAATGATAATTTTGAATGTTTGTGTTGGAGAAAAAAAATCTTCCTCAAGAACAAGACCTAGCCTTCCAAGTCAGATAAAAATTCACTGTTCTGCAGTTCTTTGAAGAAGGAAAGTGTTGAGAGTTGTCACTATTTCACTCCCACTGAGTGTGTTTCTGCTGGGCAGACCTCTACCACTCTTTATGAATTAATCCCACTTATCAAATCCAGCTGAAGTTGGAACCAAGTGCAGATACAGAATTGTGGATGAGGTCAGCATTGCTGTGATAACCATGATCAACGGAGAAAAAAGATGAGTTTGAGCTGTCTTGAAGAAACATTAATGAATTTCAAATGAATAATTTTTACTGGACAGAGGACCTAAGGTAGTATGTAAACAACGATCCTCATATTTAACACCAAGAGAAAATATTAGTGTTTTAGCCTGGTCATGTAGTTAATAATAAGCCAAATTAAAGGAAACTATGGTAGGGATATTTTTCCACTTTCACCCTCTTGCTGGAAGTGTCGACACAGTTTTTTTGAATCAAATCTCAGCAGGGAGCAGATAAGGCTGTGATTATTAGCCCTCTGAATCCTAACCCTGCCCTGTTAAAGCAAAGCTAGAACTAGGCTGGACCTGCAAACAAGGAAACATTCACTGGACTGAGCTTTCATTCCACTGGAGTATGTGTAGCTTGAGATAACGCACTGCATTCAGATTCCTGTGTGCTTTACTTTCTTGGTTCCATACTAAGTCGCTCCACTGCTTTTCCATTTATTTTTGGCTTTTTATGTCTGGCTGCCTACGTCACTTGTTCTTGGGGAGCTCTTGGCCCTAAACTTGGCCCATGAACTCCTGTCACAACTAAAGCTAATCTCTGATAGTTTTGATAAGCCTGGGCCACCTTCCAGAGTCTGCTATGTTAATGCACAAAAACAGTGAGGAGGCAGGCAGGCTCATCTTTTTGAGGGAGTTATATTTGTCCCATCTATGCCTTATCTATAACAGGATATAACAGCCGTGCCTGACCTCCTCTGAGGACATTTTATTGGCAGTGTGCAATCATCATTTCCACTTACCATGGAGAGCAATTGCCGTGTTATCAAGTTCATAAGGAACCCTCATGTCACTGTGGGGAGTGAGGGAAAGGGGTCCCTTTCAGGTCAGGTAGTGTTGTGCAGTCATGTGTTGTGGGGGCTTGCATGTGGTGAGCATTCGCGTGTGAGTTGTTCGCTTCTTGTATAGTATCAATATTATCACTCTTTTTTTTTCTTTCATTGCTATTTCCAGTGAATTGTTCACATCTCAACCAGTAATCTTCACCTTTTATGTATCCAATTCTCCTCCCTACCCCACCACAGGGGAGGGAGAGGGGAGAGAGGGGACTGAGTGAGTGGCTATGCTTTGGAATGTTTTGGTGGGAACATTAAATTGGGAAATACCATTCCTAAACCATGACTGTCTTATTTGGAATCAATAAGGCCTCTGTGATATGGTGGACAATGGCTAAAATACAAATATTGTGAGGCTTGGCAGATTGATGACATCACACTCCTGCAAATTCACCAAGGCAAGTGCCAGGAGCTTACAATGGCAGAAGCAACCACTGGGTGAATGGAGATGCACCCTGAGCCTCACACCACTGCCTGGAATACCATCCTGAGCTTTGAAAAGCAAGTCCTGTGGCAACATGGCATCTCTGAAAGAGCTGAGTCAGACAACAGGACTCATTGCAAAAACAGCCTCATAGACACCTGGACCAGAGAGCACCTGGGCCAGGTTTAAAGTGGGTGTGTCATATTGCCTACCATGCGCCAGCCCTGGGAAAATGGAATGGTGCAATGGACTGTTAAAAATTACATTGAAAGTATTGATGGGTGCACCTTCAAACACTGGGATCTGCATTTAGGGAGGCCACCCACCAACTGAAATGGCCTTGCCCAATGAAAGCCTCCACCTACCACAGAAGGGAATGAAGTCCCTGAAGTTCATATGAGGAACATGTTAGGGGACAGGGGATTAGTCCTGCCTCAAAGACAAACCCATCTGTGGGATTGTTTTTGTTCAGGGACCTTGGTGCTTTTGGCAAGTAATGCAGACAGACAGGCAAATATGATGTTTATCTCAAAGGATTTGATTTTTGGGTAAAAAATATTTGTAATGTTAAATTGTATAATACTGGTTGCTGAATGACACTGCTACTCTATGCTATAACTACCAAGGGCAGAAAGTATGGACCACTCTAGAAACACCATCCATTAAGTCCTTGTGTGACTTGCAGCACGTGACAGCACATCAGTATTCCTGCAGAGGAAAACAGCTAGGATGGATAGAGCCCACAGTTAAGACTAAATGAACTCAACAGTCATCTTGGAGGGACAGCTATTGGCTATTGGAAATTATGCCCGTACTTAAATACATACATACATACATACATACATACATACATATATATATATATATATATATATACACACACACATATATATATACATGGGAAATGTAGGATCTGGGCAAGATGTAAATGGTAAATGCTATAGAATAGGGGGTGGTAATGTGAGTGAGCAGAATCTGGTTTGGAGAGGCTTGGCAGGAAGACTAAATTTGGGAATATCATTCCTAAACCAGAACACCATACCATACAGCTCTTATGGGAAGGGTTTATAGAAATGCTTCTGTTCTGTTTGGGCATGACTCACTACAAGGTCTCCATACTCAAATGAGTGATGTGGGGGCAGGGCTGCCATGGTCATCCAGGAAGAGCCCAGCTGTGGGGCAGATGTGTGCCAGCAAGTGCAGCTGTTAGAGCCAGTGGGGAGGAGACACCCTGCACCCTATGAACTGTGTCTCACCACATGCAGAATGCTAAGGCTGTAACAAGGCAGTGGCAGAGCAATTTGAAAACTAGGCCTTTTTGTGTAGGTATGCTTAAAGACACCAGAGTGATTTACTTTGGATTGGCACAAAACACTGTCATACAATTATATAATGACAAGATTTTTTTATGAGAATAGAAAAGGAAACAAGGCTCAAAAGGAGCAAAGTTAACACAAATTTTATCACACCTGTTTTAGCACACCTCACTGCAGGAATTCCCGAGTGAATTAATTTTCACCAAGAATCAAGTGAATTTAAAAAAAGTTTTGAATAAAGTTATGCATACATTTTTGAACAAATGTTTTGAAAAAGATTAAATATTGAATGAAAGACAGACATTGCCATCACAAAGCTATTCAGTCCCCTCTCTTGAAATTCACTTACAAATCATTTGGAGCTCCTCTACCCAGATAGATATTTCACCCTGATGCTGTAAATTCTAACTGGCCTCAGTAAATGTGCTAGACCTGACCATCATAACATCAGTGCAGAGCAAAGCTTGATGTTAGAGTAGCATTAAGGGCTCAGTTTGTCTATGGTCTCTTGGCCCTGCTGCTGTGTCACTAGCAAATAATGCATGTGCAGAAACAGGCTAAACAAAACTTTGCTGCCTGTAAATTTTGACTTTGTAAGTTCTGAGGGAGTTTTAAATTCAAAATTCCTTTTGTAAAATAAAATAGGCATAGGAACCTTCCTGGATTTTTCTGAGGTAAAACCAAAGACTTGGGAATTCATGGCGACTTAATTGGTTATTCATTTACTTTTCTATTATCTTTTAATGTGTGGTGTTAATTTCTTTCTAAAAACTAGAGCAAAGGTTTTTGCTGAGTGTTTGTTGACAGGATCTGGAAACCAGCACCATCAGACTGAATGCTGCTCCTTCCAGTTTTCTTTTGCTGGGAACAATGGAATTGTGTCACTATATTTTCTTTACTTCCATTAAAGAGGCACAAAGATGCTCTGATCATTATGCAGACTTTTCATGTTAGAAGCAATTTGTGAAGCTGTATAAAATAAATCTGTAAACACAGGGGAGGAAAAAGAAAGTGATTAATTTTAGGGAGAGAAAATATGGAAATTAGGGCAAGACAGCAATGGAGTTGTGATAGGCAAGGCCCAGGAACAAGCACTTGTCTCAGGGCAGCTATGGGGACATGGCTTTGCTGGCAGTAAGTAGATATGTGCCTGCCTCAGGATGGATTAAATGCTGAGAGAAAGCAGATGTGCAGCTTATTCTCATATAGTTTCTGCTTCTTGCAGATATTTACACAGTTTAAGGTATGTTGCTTTGTAGCAGGACTGGAAGACCTGCTCTGCAAGATCTCCTTCCCTGCTGTTACTGAATTTATGAGCACTAAAGGAAAATCCAGGCATTCATACTAGAGAGTACAGTCTGCTGTGGCTCAAAATGCACTTGAAGGTACCACAGACAATGTTAAAAATGTGTCTGCTCCCAAGTACAAGGTGATATTTTAAAATGTTCACCACCCAGATGCCATTAGTCAATGGGCACTTGGGAAAAAAATCCAAAACACAACAATCTGTTTTCATTAAGAGTTCTTCTTACTCACCAGGTGTCTTATTCAAGAATGAATTGACTCCCAGCCTTGCTCTCCAGAATGAGTGAAAGGTTTTTGATAAGCTATTATAGACTGAATACCAATGATGGAACCCCTTTCCTTTTGAACATCTTTGATCAGGACTAGTTGTAAGTTTTGCTTAAAGCCTAAAAACTGGTTTGGTCAGCAGGAAGTTGCATTTTTCCATGCAAGAGAAGGATTGTTTTCAATTTGGAAACCCTCTGACAATTGTGGGAACTGCTCTAGCCATCCTGCAAGCAAGAAGAGTGTGTGAACTACACCTCACTGCTCCTGTCCAGTACCAGCATCTGCAGCTGAGTCCTGTCAGTACAGAAAGGCACAGTCCTACAGGCTATCCTTTGCTTCCAGTGTCTGAATTTGTATTTTAAGTTCAATCAGCAGAGTCCAGAGCAGTAATCAGGCTCCAAGACCTCAGTGATCCACAGCAACGGTCCAAACCTCAGAGAGACAGCACAAGGCTTCGTCCTCCAGCTGTTCAGCTGAACAATTTGCTTTCTAACCAGCTTCATCAAAGAGAACAAGTCCTGTCATGGTTTGGAGGAGCTGGAATGCTTTGGGAAAATTCCAGGCTTCAAATACAGGCCACAGATATTTATTCAAGACAGAAGTATAAGTCATCAGGATGAGTGATAAATTTAATTTGGTTTTGTAATGCCATTCATCTTTTCAATTCACAGTTTCTATTTATTGCAATGGGCTTATCCATACAGCACTAGAAATTCTGATTGAAAATGTGCTTCTTTTCTATATTTTCCTAATATTTGGACCATTTTCCTCTCTTAGAGCTTCCACTTTTTTTCCATTTTACTTATCCAACAAAATCTATGCTATTTTTACATATACTCTGTACTCTTTTTCAGTTAATTACTTTATCAGTTTTTACAGGCCAGCATTAAATGTGAAAATCTAGGTACTTCTAGGCTTTACTTAATACTTCATCTGCCCATCTGGAGTTCTTAACTCAACATGGAAAGATAAGGCTTCTTGGTGGAGTCCAGGACATCCCTCTGGCTGGCCTGGCCTCCTTGCTAGCCAAAGCTCTGCAGGTCAGAGAGAAAATATTATAGATAAGAGAAGAAATAAACAACCTTGAAAGCACAACTGGAAGCATTCCAAGACTTCTCATTTAACTGTGTTCGGGCTAGGGAAGCAAAGACTCTTTTAGGATCTCTCTCTTGGGGTCACCCTGACCCTCAGGAACCCCTAGAGAGAGAAAGCCACAGCTTCTATTATGGAAAGCCTTCTTTCTCCCCTTGTACTTCTGGGGATCCCCAGCAGGCCTTTCAGCTGGTATTAGACAAACTACTTTGAGCAAACAATAGTTTCTTTATTTACATACTTTCATACTGTAATGCCTAATTAAAAGCAGGCTGTTTTTTGTTTTGTTTTTTTTTTTTCTCATTTAGTGCTAATCAGGTAGCATGGAGTAAATATTATCTCAAGCTAAGCAAGGTATGACAGCCATCAGATATGGGTTTTGGTGCTTTGTTTATTTTTTGTCATTTTAATCGACTTTCAGAAGTACAACAAAAAAAATCTATGAAGTGTGTATTTGGAACTGCTCGAGTTACACAAAGATGAAGTGAAGCATCCCAAGCATTCTTTGCGTGCAATGGGAAATGCAAAACCTGACAAAACTACTAATTTGAAAAGGCAGCCCCAAGGGAGCTGCCACACTGACCACCAGCCATCACATCGACACTGCAGCTCTTCTCTCTGCATGCCAGCACTGTTCCACTCCTCTTTCCTTCAGCTGTAAAGCCCACCTCTTCCTGGTACTAGCTTTCTAGAGGGTGTCTGAGTTATGTGGTCTGCCTTTTTAAAAACTGCCCAAAAAAATAATTTACAGAAGTGTCAGTCCAAATATGACAAAGTACTTAAGAAATTTTCATGTATGCTCATTAACTAGTAGAATGTTTTTCACGGTATTAATAACCTCAGCCTCATTAATTAATCACATAGATCCCCTAATACCTCAACTTCTGTCAGGTGGACCACTCTGCAGGTGCAAGTATGTTCAACAGTTTTTTCTCTGGTGTTGTGGGAGACATTGGGATTTGGCTGAAATGTACTATTATATGGACTTTAGAATCTTGGATCATTTAAATTATGAAGGAAAACCTTTTTCTTAGGAATATTCCATATTTTTCTGTTCCACATCAATTAATGTTGCCACAAGGAAAATCTCTCTGAAATACTATTATTGCCAAAGTTTAACCTGAGCTGTAGTGAAAGCTGGAAAGCACTTGTAAATGGACATCACCAGGTTGAAAACAGAGTCTATGCTTCTCCAAAACAATCTTTCTTCAGAGAGTTAACTCTGCTCAGTGATTTAGAAATACTAAAAGCAAAATTTTTCCAACAATATTTTGCCTTTTCTACTTGCAGTCCCAGCTGTGTCCTTCAGATTTGAGATAAGCAGATACAAAAAAATTAACTTTGCTAAAAATAGAGCCAACTTGATCAAGCCTCCAAAAATACTGGATCCTAAGTCTGGGGTAAACTCAAATACATTATTTTGTGTCATCCAGTTCCATTATCTAACATTTGATTGGTGCATCAGAAAGAAATCCCTATTACAATAAAAGTAACAGCAGTAAATAGCTTACTTTCAGGAAAAGCATTATCTCCTTTAATATTTCTGGGCCATTGGTTTTGATTTGTTTGGGGTTGGGCTTTTTCCCGTTTCTTGGATATGAATGTTTTTATTAGATTCCTGAAAATGTGCAGTGTGTCTGCAAGTTCTCTGAATTGGCTATCTTCCCATCACATGGCTTACACCATGGAGTCTGTTTTCCACATTTTTTATCTTCTTTCAGGTATTAAACATATAATAAATACAAAGTGAGAGAGCCTTAAGATTTTTGCAGTGCCAGTTAGGTCTCATGTGATTAACCCACTGAGTAAAGCATAAAATACTAAGAAACAAATGTTCCAAAAGACAGGAACTGCACAAAATAAATGAAGGAAATCATGGCTTAATGTTTTATATGAATGTTTGGTTCTGCTTTGTTTCCCTGAGGGTAAAAGAATATTTTATTATTTTTGGTTGATATATTGAAAGAGATAAATACACTAATGCTGATTACTGATAACAGCTTATGGTCAAAAATTAAGTAAACTACATATGTGGGGAAGAAAAAGGCATACAGTTCTGCTCTTCTTAAAGTCAACTACATGAGTTTCAAGCTTACCTAAAAAGCTGGGCCATTCTGTTTCATTTACATAATAACTCCACCTTATTTAATGCAATAAACTGGATCAGGAGGTGATTGAATTACCAAGTAGCACTTAGGTTCAGATTTCTC
Organism: Lonchura striata; assembly: GCF_050655825.1. NCBI lineage: Eukaryota > Metazoa > Chordata > Aves > Passeriformes > Estrildidae > Lonchura > Lonchura striata. The sequence goes on from NC_140704.1 coordinate 31,207,560, forward strand.
ACAGTGCATCCAATAACTACTGGTACAAGTTACAGCTAAAGTCACAGTTATCTGTAAGAATTTTGCTTTGGAGCATAAGATCCACCTGGAAAAGGATCTTGAAGAATAAGAATGTCTCTGACCAGCAGGGAAACATTCCCCCAAACTTTGTGCGGTGTAAAGTCAAGCTTGTGTTAAGTCAATTTGCAAACCTGCTCTGTTTAGGGCAGGATAATAGTTTTGGGGAACAGCCTCCTCCACAAAGCAAAACAGATCATGGAGCAAATTTTCACTTTGCATTAGATTATTTTCCTTGGACAAAGATTTATACTGATCCCCTCTGCTTGGCCAGTGTTTGTGTCATAATAGTTCTGCAAACTTGTTTCAGTTTTACTTGCATTTCTCCATGCAGTAAGCAAATGCATTAAGGAATGGCAGGTACACTGGAATTAACACATCTCCCTCTACATAAGATACCAGTGGTCTAATCAATAAAAGTCATTAATTTTAAAAAATATCTCACTGCATTTTTTTCTGCTTTCCCTTTGCCAAAGTATTTGTTGTATTCAAAGTTCATGTAACCCCACCGTAAAATCTGGTTCTAACAAACATTTGTCTGTGAGACCTGTGAAAACTCCTTCATAGCCTTCAGCTGTCCTCTTCTTCTTTATGTCTTTCATCATTACATATCCTATAAAAAGCAAATATTAAAGGACTGGTTCTTCCATACCTCTGAAGAAAGATCTGAAATACATGTAATAGAATAATTTAAATAATATATTTTACATATATTTATGAAATGGAATAAAAGATGTATCAGTAGCTCATAGATTTATTTTTTGAAAATACCTAAATTTTATCAGATGAAAATAATAAACCTTACCCTTGTTGATATTAAATTTTTTCAGGAAGTTGCATGCCTTTCAGAAATCCTATGTCTAGGAGCCCTGTCATTTTAAAGTTGTTTTGAAACTAAACCTCACTGCCTTAAAGGTAAGATCTTGCCAGTCCAGACACTGGAAATATCAAGGAAATTAGCCATGGGGATAATTTGAAGTAGGAATTTAAAAATTTTAAATGACTTTTGGAAAATTCCAGATCAAGTGCCATTCTGATAGGAACAATGTTTCAAGTGTTATAAAGCAGATGTCAAATTTGACTGAAATCTTGTTCAGAGAAGAGCATAGATTTGTGGACCTCTTCTAAGGAAACATGAAACAATTTCTGTTTTCCTGGGCATGGTTTGCCCAGATACTGGAGGAAGTGATAGAAAATTCTTTTTTTATTTTGTGTTTGAGACTGATTTCTTAAACATAGGCATGTCAGAAAATCAGTAAGACTTGATCATAAAGAAGTAAACAATAATTATTTTCCTTACAGATAGTAAATTATACAACAAAAACTTAAATTCTGTGCCAGGTCTTTTTATCAGAAATTAATTTATAATCTTCATTATATTTATGCCCAAAAAAACACACACTATCACTAAAGCTGGAAATATTCCATATTGTAAAGATTTTTTTTTTTTATGAAATGGGTAGCAGCTTTCTGATATCATGCATGACCTTTCTGAAAAAAACATGTTTCTGGTCTGAAGAAACCTCATCCTTATTAATTGGTAAATTTAGAGATTTTGTTTTATTTTTGACATGTTACCTCAGTTTGAAATGTTGATCTCCCCAGCTCCCGAAGCATTTCCCTTTGCCTGTTGCTGCCCAAGACTATGTCTGTGACAGTTAAAACTTTGGGCTCTGATGGGCAGAAATTTAGAAAAGTGCCTAAAAATTCTTGGAAAGAAAGCAACTGAGACAATAGAAAAACATACACCTGTAAATATCTCATATCCCTCTGTCTCCTTTTGCATTCTTACATGCCCTTGCGCTGTTACAGACTCCTGCTCACATGGAGGCAATTGGACTTTTACCTGGGCTGATTTACCATACAAAAAATCCAGCACAATGTGGGGATTGTTCTTGGAGCTCTCTGCCTGTGGCATACATTAGCCTGGTACAATAAAAGATCTACTGAGCTGTACCCAGGAATGATTTGTTTCTAAATATTGATCTTTTGCACCAGGGCAACTCCTACCTTCTGCACAGCAAAGCAGCTGAGCAGATTGCCTTGTGCCAGTGATGTTTGCTTGAATTAACAAATTAACAGGGAAAGAGGTGTGTCCTACTCATCACAGGGATGTATGTGCATGGCAAGAGGCAGCTTCTCTGTACTGAAAGGTAAGATGAAAGGAACATCACTCCCTTTCTGTCACCTTGCATGAACATCAGGGCCAGGTTCCTGGTTCATAACCTTTTATCTCTTTGAAAGTATTAAACATAAACCACCTGCTGATAAGCAGTGATAGTGCATTTTGTGAAGGAGTTGTAACACAGATAAGGCAGTTGAGAAACTTGACTTAAAATTTCCCCTCTGGCTCAAGGGAATTTCCTGTTCCCTGCATACCAAATGGGTCTGTGGGGGAGAGAACAGTAACCAGCTGAAGGTGTGAGGGGTACTACAGCTCTTGAATAATTACAAACCATAAGTGATGAGAAGTAACAGGAACTGGTGTTTTTATTTCAATGTTTTCTGACCCATGCAACAAGTCACTAGCGCTTCCTGGCTATTTATGGTCCCTTTGGTGAGGGAAGGCATTTTAAATCTCTCTGATTGTGGTTACATCCAGTTATCTGCTTGCCACTGCATAAATCTCTGGCCTATTTGCTAGTCATTTGTTGCCAAAAGCTTTAAGCATCATTTCATTCTGATAACCCTCACGTTAAATGGAGACCAGATTTAGTAGCAAAGTTCAAACTAAAAATTGGTTGAACTGACCAACAATTATATCTCTTCTATAACATTCAAAAGGGCTTTGTGAGGGGCATCATGTCCCAACATTTTGCTTGTCTCTTGGAAATTATGTTTTTACCACAGTGTTTCAGATTTTAATGCCTGGTTTTGTAGTTGGAGCTCAGTGCTAACAGTCAGCCTGTCTTGGCTAGGTTTGCTTTACTATGATTAACTCAACTGATCATTTATGCAAATGTGTTTCCCTTTTAAAAAAAAATTACAGAAGATAAAAGGTCTTGCTGTTTCACTAGGAAGCTGAAAGCAAGATAATGCTGTAATATTGTTGCAAAACATCCTTAGTCTCAGATGACAGTCACTATCAAACTCAAGATATTACTAATTTAGGGGTGTTAAGTAATAACTGCTCCAAGAATAAAATTGTTCCTGCTGTGAGTTGGTAATGGGTGACCCCTAAGCACGACCAGAGATAGGAGGAAAATATCTTTGATGCCCAGGGATTCTTCATTTAGTTCTGCAAGTTCTTACAGAGCCAGGACTGGGACTTTGCTGCCTTTACACACTGGCAGGGCAGGGCACAGAGCAGTGGCAGGGCACCAGTCCTTGGTGACCTTTGGGAGGCACGTGGCAGGGACGGGCACACCTGAGCCCGGCCAGGAGTGCCCAGGAGGGCTGGTGGGGCCAGTGGTGGAGGAAAGCAGGAGTTACTTAAGGTCAAGGACAAAGGGGAGAAAGAACAGCCCTAGGAACTAGAGCAGGAGGTATCCTGTTTGCCACAGTGCCTTTCTATAGGGTTGTTTATTACTGTGTAGCACGCAACAGAGGGCACGTCTTTTGTAGTAAACAGAAAGGGCCTCAGCACAGCATTTCAAGTTTTTAATTACATTGCCCTTCACTTTTCTATCACATGCTCCAGCAAGGGCCCAGCCTGCAAATGCTGGCTGGGCAGGCTTGTACATGTGCATGACCCTGCATACTGATAATTCACCAACTTCTTCAGCTGTTTCTCACGATCTTCCCTCCCTTACTGTTTATGACATTACCAAGCTAAGACGCAGCTTCAGCTACTGAGATATTTTTCCTCTCTTTTAAATAAATGATGCAGGAGAGTAAATAAAAAACAGAAGGTGATGTTTTCATAAAATGCAGTAGTAGCTCTTCTGCAGTTTACAGCCCACACAATGCTTTACAAAATACCTGAGCTTTAAACAGAAGGTATGTCCTGCTGTGGCCTTCCAGATTTGCAAAGATCTCCTGACCAGCCTGGTACAGTTCTGTTCTTCCTTAAGAAAAGTTAAGAGTTTCTTTCTTATACTATAACAATAAGCAAAATATGAACAGATGTGACTCATATTAATAAGTTCTTCTGAAAAATTAAAACCTTGGCTTTAACATGTCTGTTAATACCACAGAAATTCTAGCTCCTCTTTTGTGGGTAAATGCTATTCCCAATTTAAAACTTGCATTTTTGAAATCTAGCCCACACAGTTCATCCTCTCAGAAGAAAATAAAATTTTATTGGATTTTGTTTTTCATCTGTTGATTGATGTTTAGTACTGTGTACATATCTAGCTTTTCTGTCTGTAGAATTTGGGCATTTCACCCTTTCTTTGTATTCTCAGAGCACTTCTGTGGATCAGGAAAAGTGTATTTCATAAATAATAAATTTCATAAATAATCAAAACTTCAGTAAAATCTCTGCTTTTTTTTAAAGTAAATACAAGAAAATTATCTGCCCAAGATCACACAAATTAGAGTTTGAAGAGTTAAAAAAGCAAACAAATCACCGCTTGTTGGACAATCACATGTCTAAGAATTATTTTCCTAAATATTTAGAACAAAGTTCTTATTGTTATAAGCCCAGGGGACTTATATCATTATAGGAATAAGGGATATCACATAAGGAAAGTTTTCTATGGAGCTCCAGTTTAATTCCCCACATTGGTGTTCTTGAATCAAGGCTTAATCAACCACTTCAATCTCTGATTTGCCTCTCTTGTGAACCTTCTGGCTTCATGGTGACAGAACGTTAATTCAGGTTATGCACATAAAAGCAGATGGCTGGTAATAAAATAGCACTTCTTAATTTACATGTTCATGCATCCTCAATACCCAAAGTTTAAAATACTATCTTAAGGAAGCTACTTTGAACCTCTGTTTTGCAATATTTTTAGGAAAGCTTTTTGGATGGGGTAATTTGAAGAGCATAAAAATAATCCAGCCACTTGGAGAATATTCTTTTTAAAAAATGTTGCCTTTTGTAGCTATATGAAAAATTAATTTACCCACGCACTAATTTTAAATACATTTTGAAAATTTCCCTGAATTCTGCATTTAGTGCAAGGTGTTCTTCCGACCGAAATCCATAGGAAGAGATTCCTTCTTCAAAAAGTGACAACCATCAGGAAATAACCTAAACACTATTCAACACTATAGAAATATTGAGTTTGCCATTACAGCATCTTTTAGAAACACTTCATGGATTCTCACTCCTGCAATTCACCTATATGGAATTTTAAAGATACATCATGCTTTATACTGTCCCTGTGATACTTAGAATAAAGCAAAGAAAAGCAAGATACACCATTCTCCCTGACTCTACTCAACTACTAACTCTCTTGGCAGTTACAGTGGAAATATTATGCTATATTGGTATAGATAAATTTAATTATTTTATTTCTTGTGTTAAATCTACCTTAATGGGTAGGATGGATAAGTCTTGACTGTAATAGTGCAGTCTTTCTTTTTCCGTCAGGATATTTTATTGAAGACAGCAAGTTTTATCCAAAAGAGTAACATTTCTGAATTTTTATAAAAGAGGCCATCAAAGCAGGCAATTTAATTATTTATTTTTAACTGTGGATTTAGCTAATCTCTTTTCATGTCTATGACCATTTTCACAACAAGCTACATGATTTTTCTGCATGTAAATACTCAAATCACTAAATGCAAGTCCATAATATTTACCCATGCCACAAGTCTTTTTCAATGTTGTTGATTACTTTAGACTCACATTATTTTCAAAACACCTGTTGGCACATAAAATGAAAATCATCAGAAGGAAGCCCCCACAAGCACAGCTTTTTATAATGGAAGGTTTAACAAAGTTAGATGTTCTTTCTTTCTGAAAGAGTGAGCCTTATGTACTGAGTCTCAGACAGCAAGAGACACAGTTATCCTAAGCTAAACTTAAATTTTTGCTCTCCAAGAGAGCGACAACTGTGATTCCTCCAGAATAACATTTCAAGGGGATGGTAGAGCAGAATGGATTATGGGCTTGGTTTATTTAAACAAAAAATCATGCTTATTGAAAATTTTGACCATCCTGTACCATCATCTTTCCAAGCTTTCCCCTGGAGAAAAATGTATTAACACTTGCAAAAACTCAGTGATCTTCACTTACATTCACCAAGGGACACAGCTCCCACCTTCAGACACATCCAGTGTCTGCTTGCAGAGATGTCCTACTCCCAGAGCCACACTCGTGACCCACATCCAGCAGAGCAGCAATTCAAATGTTGTGCATCCCACAGGATGCTGAGCTTCTGGTAGATAAGAGCTTCTTGCCCTCACTCTTTATTGTTTTAGCACTTCAGTAATTTTTGGCTTTGTCTTGTTCCATGGTTGAACTTTTATGTGCTTTTGGCAAGAAAGGTATTCCCTGCTGGATTCTGGTTAAGGCTATGATAAGTTATTCTGGGGTCTTTGGCTGGAAAAGACACAATAATAGTTTTCTTGATTAAAAAATACATAAATATTTAAGATCTCAGGAGAAATATCTGGGTTCTGAGCTTATTCATTTTGATCACGTGTATAACTAGAGCAACATTGCAGAATGTTGTATTCCATGGCATTACAGTACAAATGCCTTGGAGGTGTAAAAGTGATGAACGTTCAGATTGTGTGTTCTTATTAGTAATAGGATAGCATCCAATACAAACAGAAAAAAATAATCCAATGCTTTTACAGTGTTACTGGCTGAAAGTTCCTCCTGATTCCTCTCTTGGACATATGGTAAGAATTTACTTGCAATTCATTAAGAGCTTTTCTGAATTACTTTAAAAAGGAAAACAGTGCATATTGATTTGAGGGATATTTGGTAATGGGTAGTGGGTACTGCTGGGATCTTCTAATTATTTCCATAAGTATCAGTTCATCAGAATAGTACAACTGGGTCATAGTGAATGACACACATTATTATAAGGAGGAACAAGAGGAAAAAGTTTTTTTTCTTTTTTTTTTTGTTTACCTAAACAAATTTATATCCCTAAATAAATCAAAGCAATATTTGAGTAACAACCATATTAAAACTGAATTATGCTGTTGCTAATTTGAAAAGGCTAACCATTTCCTGAATCTTTGAGAGCTATTCAGGCATCTCCTTGTGCATACCTTGGATGCATCAAATTCTACTTTAAAGGAAATATCTTTCATCAGACCTTTTTGTCAGCCATGTTAATTTTGGTCCAACCAGAAGCTCTTTAGAGTTCTTGTAGTCTGTTTAGAAAGTGGTACAACAGAAGGAAAGTTTAGTGAGAGCCCAGGCATGACTGTGCAGTGATGCATACAAAAATGTACACTTACATAACTACTTTAATATTTTGAACACATTTAGAGCTAAAAGTTCAGCCCTGCATGAAAACAGTACAGAGTCCTGATCTAGAGTTTACATCACAACAGGAAGCAGGATCTGTATCTCACTAGCTCCTTCAGTCACCTGAGGACTCCTCAGTCCATGTAAAGGGCTTCCTTCACTCTCTGGAGTGTAAATAGTTAAAGATTATACTGGACAAAACATACTCCTAAACCCTGTTCACCAGCTGAAGGACTGGATCAGGAACTTATGGGAAACAGATGTAGTTTTAGACCCCATTTTCAGAGTATGCAAATAACCAAGGTCAGTGAATACTATTATTCCTCAAAGTGGAAGGAGCAAAAAGTAGAAAAGGGAGATTGTACTGATACCTGAGAGACTACCTTCTCAAAATGAAAGGAAATTTAGAAGATGACAGCATCATCCTTTTAAGCACCAGAGTTTGGCTAAGGCAGCTTTGGGACATGGAGTTCTCACTCTGCCTCTCACCACAATTTATCTACCTATGGGACAGACAGGTGTGATACCTTGCTCTTCCCCTCAGCCCTGTCAGTGTTGTTACCTCTGAACCAGAAATCACTGCCATCATAGCCAGCATCAAAGCTAGCCAGCAGACACTGCAGTTTGAAATGCAGGAACCACCAGCTGGCACAAATCCTACTGTTTTTTTCTAAAATGCCAAAACATTTTTCCTCAGAAGAGAATGCAGCCAAGTACATGTGAATGGTCTGCCATGGAAAAAACCTAACTACCCCAAGGCAAAGCAGTATTGTGACCACATAACACAACTTTATGAGCAGAAGCAATAACTTCTCTAATCTGAGATTTAAGCCAAGTCTATAATGAGGGTAATTTATTTTGGTGAGCAATTTTTAATTTGCATGCAAGTAGTACAAGGCAGATGCCTTCAGAAATTTCCCCCATCTTCTCTGTTCTGAGACAATTTGTTATTACTTCTAGGATGCTTTTCCCATTCATGACCTCAGGGATCATATATCTTGGAGGTAACTATAAGATGTAAAACTAGGGGATAGCTGAGATTTTCAACATCTGAGGCATGCCAAAAGAAATGGGAACTTTTAAACAAAGGAAAAATGTGGGTTTGAAATGAGGGAAGTGATGATACCAGCTGCACAGGCAGGTGTTGTGTCTCTCAGAAGAGGGGACAGGTAGGGTGCAGAGCTGGGTGGGGGAGCAGATAGGAAAAACTATGATTTAGGGAAAACTATGCTCCTGAACATCAGCACCAGTTCAATCCAGGGACAGGCACTCAGGACTTGCCCATATATGTTATTTAAATATGAAGCCCACAGTTGTTTGTCTTAAGAGTTTTATTTTAGGTAGGGTTAAATGTTTTATGTGTGTATTCATTACATTTTTTCTGCCTCTACATTTTAACTTTCTTTTTCCTAGATTAAATAGTATCAGTGGGAGGTCACTCTGCACACATCTTTAATTTTTTTTTTTTAAACCTTAATTTTTATCATGGCAGGTCCTGACAAGGGAAAGATTCGGTGATGTGCTCATGAGTCATGAAGAGCATGCTCAGAGAGAAGAGATGTTTACACTAATTCCTTTAGATGAAAATTACCACATTTGCTGACCCTTGGGAGCATATAAACATTTAATCAGAACACATTCCAGTAGTAAACACATGGGACATGTATCAAGGACATCCATTTGATTCACTCATGTTATTTAAATTATATTATTTTTGTTTGAAAGCAAAACTAGTGAGAGACCCTAAGTCAGAAATATAATTTATTGGGAAAAGGGAAAAGAGACAAAATATATGCAATGATACAAAAGGAAGATTACAACTTGAAACTCTTTTGGCTATCGTGTTGGTAGCAGTATAAATTGGAGAGGCTGTAGCTTTTTGGAGCAGTAGATGTGGTTTTTATTTGTGTAGTGGTCTTGTAGAAGAGGTGTAGTTGGTCTAGTGGAAAAACCCCAGCTGTCTAGGGTTTTTTCCCCCCACAGTGTCTTCTTGGAAACTTGTGGGAAGGCTGCTTCTCTGTCTAGAAATTTCAGGATATATCTAGGTGGGAATGCTTAGCTCCTCCCCACTGGGTAGAGTATCTTACAATGGGCTGATGTTATTCTGAGTCATGAGGTGTGTCTTTGATTACAGAACTGGCTCCTGGAAAGTGTTATCTTTGAGTCATGTGGTAAGACATTGATGGGCCCATTAATAGGAGATAAGGAAAACTGCCCAAAGAGCAACTGCTACACAGATGGTACTAGAAAACATCTTGTCTTTCAATCTCAGATATATATATGTACAAAATACTCTATTGTTGGAAGTGAGACGGTAAAGTAAAAGAGAGAGATCCTCGCCCTCAAGATTTGGCATTATGTTGAGAAATAAAAATATTTAAAAGAAAGTAATTGTCACTTGGTAATTCCCTTTGAGAGTCTGAGACTAAAAAGTGAACTTTCTCTGTGCTGCTCATCCTGCCCAGAATTATGCAGCGCATTCAAAATGTTGTTCAGTTCAAAGACAGCAGCTTGATTGGTGCCATCCTTGTAGTAAAGACATCTGATATTTTCTCCACATGTTTGTATTATGAACTGATTATAATTCACTATCACCTAACTTTTTGATGTGAGATGGTATAGAGTGTTTGAGTAAGACATTTCAGACCCAGAAAGGTTTCATTTCACACAGCTTTGTTCATCCTGGGGTTATATTCATGAAACACTTGCATTCATGAAACAATTGTATCAGGAATTATGTCTACACTGCTGAAAATACATCCATTATGTGCAGAAGAGGTCCATGGACTTCATGGTTTTAACAGCTTTTATCAATTTTGCTCAGAAATAGTCCCTCTGGATGGCCACATTTCTATGGAATACCACTTAGCCTGAGTTTCCTTGGCATCTTGGCAGTGATGTTATATGGAAAGAAAAAAACACAGAGAAACATTTTTGTTGGCTAAAGCTAAGGATATACATTTCATTCTCTAGAATGTATCGTGTCAGTGTAGAAACAAAGCCACAAGGACAATGTTCCACGATGGCAAAAGATGAAAAGAACAAAGAGTGTTCTACAGAAACAAGCTCTTGGGAGTAAACTCAGAAATAAATATTTCCAAAACCAAACCCCACTTTTCATATGAAAGTGAAATAACTGATGCACTCCAAAAAGAAGACAATCTGTATTAATGTCAATGGTCCATGTCAATGACCCTCCCCTGGGTTGTGAAGTCACTGCCATTTGTCCACTTTCCCGTCTTTCACCAGTGGAAACCTTCAACAAAACTGCTGCCAGCTGTTTCACAGACTCAGTTTATTGCTAAACTCATGTCTTTAATCACAATGCAAATTGTTTGTGATTAAACCACTTTCATTTTGTTTTACCCTTCATTATGTTTATCAGCACCACAGAGAAAATGAAGCCGATGAAGATCTCAAAAGACAATCTCATCTTTTCCCAATCTTCAAGACAAAATAATCTATACCAATTTTTTCCTCATAGACAAAATAGCTTGAGCTTAAAAGAAAAAGAAACACCAAAAAGAAATAAATCAAAAGTCTAGACACCAAGAGTTTCATCAGTTATCTGGCCCAGTGCATTTTAATTTTTTTTTCTTTCTTATTGTAATTCAGTAACAGAGTAGATATATAAAACACTGGATTATACTGGTTTTGCAATAGACTTTCAGATTTTTCTATAATTGATTGCATATTTTCCACTATACGAAACCCAGTTCCAACTGTCTTTCCTCAAGGGTCATATCTTTCATATGCCTTCAGTTTCACTTTCTTCCTTAATTCCTATCACCCACATCTCTCTTGGAACAACCAAAATTAGACACAGCAATCCAGCTCAGGACTACACAGAGTGTAGTGACAGTGCTACACAGAGAAAAGACTACTCCATGTGTTTCACATGTGACTCTTCTGTGCTTTTGTCAATTTTGTTTTTTTCATCCCAGTTTGACAGCATTGGCTTCTATTCAGCTTTCCTTCCAGTACATCTCCCATGCAATTTTGTAGAAAAGCTTCCTGTAAAGTCCTCCCCAGCTTCTGCTTATTAGTAGATTATTCCTACACTAAAATCTCATGCTTCTGCATGAAATGTTCTCTTATTTGTGTTTCAAGTTCATAACAAGTTAACAAGTTTCTATTAATTACCAACTCTTTTTATCCCTTTTGTCCTTAGGCTGCCTTTCTATGAGTAACAATAATCCTATTGAGTAAATATAATCTTATATTCAAGCTTTCATTTATTCTGTTATTATTCCTGTCTTTTTCTCTAAATATGAACTACCACTCTCTAAATACTACTACTAATACTACTACTACTACTGAACTACAGAATATCACCATCTCTTTTATGGAAATCCCCTTCTTTGATATTATCCCATTTCTCAGGATGAAATGTAGACATGCCCATCTCCAGTTACTTCTTTTGACTCTTGAAAGAAAATTCTGTTCTGTCACTTTCCAAGAATTTAAGGGGCATTTTATTACCTCTTGTCTCTGTTGCCCACTTAATGCTCCTGAATTGATAGCTGAAAACTCATTGTTCTTTCTCCTGATACAGGATGGAAGGCCCTAGAATTAATTACCTGCTTACATAAGGCAGTTCCTCCTCCCTTTCCCTTTCTTTCCTCCTTGTCTTTCTGAAATATGGGTATAACCACATCCAATCCCCTCAACTATCTCTATAGATCTTTACTGACTTAAGTCACCATTTCCATAATGTATGAAATTTTCTTGGTCAGAGCATACAAAGTTTTCAGCAGAATGACTGCCTTCTTTGCTTGATATGATGTTACTACTTATCTCATGCTATTACTTAGAAGGAAAAAGAATAAAAAACTCTATTTTATAAAAAAACAATTAATCACTCTGGCTTGACTTTCTTTTTAAAGCAAGAGGAATTATAGTAATCTTGGCAAATTCTTCACACTTATCACTTAAGTGTCACCCAGAGCGGACCTACAAACTTCACAGGCAAAAATAAAATGCATTTCCTTGTTTTCATTCTTTGAGAAAATGTGTACTAGAGAACTTGTAAAACTATTTCAGCATTAATTAATTCTTTCAAGTTGTTCTGTTTAGAACTGTTACAAATAAATAGCTATCTTTGATGTTAATGTTTAGTTAAAAGAATCAGATGTGTTCTGGCTCCCCAGTTTCTGGGAAACCACAAATAATAGTTTTACTTGGTTACACGATTAGGGCTTTTGGACAAGAGAGATTTGCTCAGAAAGTTCAAGTTGGGACATATTTCTTTATCTGATTTTTCACTCTTCCAATATTTTATCTGATTTTTCACTCTTCCAATATTCACCTCTACCCAGACATTCTCCATTCAAAGCATCAAATCTCCAATAGCTCTGCAGTTGCCAATGTTACAGCAGAATAACTGCATCATTGTTTCAGTTTGGAGAATTACAATATTTCACTGGCTGCTTCCTTTATTAAGCAGCTTTTATGCCCACCAAAATTCAGTCCCCTAATTCCAAGCACTGTGCCATGACTACAGCTACTCCCAGTGATTACTAACAATTTTACTGTTGAGCTTCAGTGCAGTACATATATCACTGTACTGCTGAGAATATGTGGGAGAGGATTATAACTAATGGGGCCCAAACCCTACAATAGAAATTGTCCATTTTTAGTCTGATTGCCAACAAACAAATGAGAAACCAGGACTTTTTTATCTTAAAGTGATTCTGTCAAGTCCTTTCTGTCTGAATCTCAGGTCACATAAGCAAAAATCACAAAGCAACAAAAACCAAAGTGCAACATGGTCTTTTATAGGTCCTGCCCATGAATTACAAGCCAGCATGAAATATGCAGGTGATCAGCTATAATTAAGGTAATGGATCAAATACTAGCCCTAACTTCTCACATGTGGTTTCTGAATGCAGAGGGGTGTATGGCTGGTCTGTTGGAGAAATCAAAAAGTGGTAAGGTGCTATCATACCTGTATAATACCTGTATAATACAGTACACCTTCTTTGTATTTGACTGTCACTTTGAGGAAATGTTTCAGCAAAGCTGGGTGTCACCTGGTTTTACACACCATGAATTGCATTCTTTTCAGCATTAATGGTTTTCTTGGGGAAACAAGTCCTCATTTTCAGCTTGTGTAACAGGGTGTTTCTGTTTAGGGTGTTTGGGTTGCTTGTTTTTAATAATGTGCTTATAGATAATAGTTTTTAAAAATAGATATATTTTCTAGTTTGTTATGGCTGGTGTTAATTAATGATATTTAGTTGTGTTTAACATTACTCTTCCTGTCAGTGACAATATTTGGACAGATTAACCAAACACATAGAAACATAGGTGTATATTGGCTATTTGGAATAGAATCATTTTCAGATGCATATATTATTTTCCAAAGATAGAAAATATTTTTTGATAAAGGAAGAATAGTATTTCTTCTCCAAATTGCATTATGATACTTTTAACATAATGTGTTCATCCCAAAATTACAAATGCAAAATTGTAAAGAACAGTTTTTTGTGTTGCTCCTCTCCCTTCTATTGATGGGAGTCTTCTCTGTTTTATACATGTATTTTAGTCCAGAATTTTTGCTTCTACAAAAGTATCAGAACACGCTGATTTATTTTTTACTTAAGGATAGAGTGGTTAGCTGTAACTAGACTACAAGATTGTGTTTCTCAGTAAATTTGATGGGAAATATTTTTCCAGGAGATCATTTGTTATTCCTTCTTTTTTAATTTTCTATTTAATCTCTTTGTTTATAGCTTGGTTGAGTTTTTCCCTCTTTGAAGTTGCTCATTATCTTGCATAGAGCATATCATCCCTTCCAAAGGAAGCAATAGGAAAAGGAGGGAGAGAGAAGGAAACAAATTAGTACTCAGCACCCTGTAGCTCTTTTTTCTGCATGATCAGTTCTTCGCTCTTCTCCCACACCCTTTTTGGACCAACTTTTCTATGCAGGGGAACTCAGGCTCTTTCTTGCCAGGCCTGTGGAGTGCAGAGCAATGGATCAGAACTGTAATTGTAACAACTTAGTTGTTACTGTGTGTGAATAACTAATAATGAAGTGAAAGATACTTTGAAAAGTGAAAGTGTCTGTGTTTTGGAGGTATTAAACACTCCCTAGCTGTCAGTGATGCTGAGTACCATATGTGAGTATTTCATAGCTCTGAAATAGAGTCCTAGCAACATTTGTGGGTTCATGCTGCCTCTATTCATCTACTTTGCTATCTATGTGCTCTCAATCCCACAACAGGCGTTTGCTTTCCAGGTGGGATGTCCATCTGTCTAAAATTTTATATGCAAAGATAGTTTCTTCTGAAATTAATAGTTTATGACCAGTTTAAATAAAAAACTGAGATGTGATAAGAAGATTTCTCATTCTAGTTAAGGTGAGTAAGAAGAAAACTTGTTACCTTTGGTGAAGGAAATACTCCATAAAATTGTGAAGCCTGAGGCTGGGACAGCAAAGTAATTTCACCTTGGTGTTTCTGTCTCTTCTAAAAATCTGTAAATTCATATTCTTCATGGCAGCAGAAGCCAAAGGCCTTCTAAATTTTTTGAAACAGAGAACAGATGTGTATATGCATAATATAGGTTTAACACTGAGCCACAGGATCACAGAACCATTTAGGTTTGAAAAGATGTAAAGATTTCTAAGATCATTGAGTCAGACTATTAACCCAGCAATGTCAAGTCCACCACAAAACCATGTTCCTACAGCTGCACACATCTTAAATGCCTTTGGGGATGGTGACAAAACAACTTCCCTGGGCAGCCTGTTCCAATGCTTGACAACATTGGTGAAGATCTTTTCTCGTAATATCCAAACTAAACCTCCTCTGGCAACACTGAAGGCCACTTCCTCATCCTGTCACTTGTTATTTGGGAAAAGAGGCAGATGTACACCTTGCCACAACCTCCTTTCAGGTAGTTGTAGAGAAAGACAAGGCTCCCCTGCACTTCCTTTTCTCCAGGCTAATATAAATTACCTATATATACATACAAGTAATATAAACTATAAGTAATATAAATCCTAGGTAATGCTAATGAGATAAGAAAGTACTAAAACAGTCTGACCATGCAGGTCAGACCATGCAGGAGTTTGACTCTACCTGAACATACAGGGTTCCAGTGGGCAGGAGACAGTAATACCCAATAATGCATTTTCTTCTGAGGTTCTTTCAAAGCATCGTGACCAATGAATGTAACACAAACATAATCTGAATACTGAGTGGGAGGTGGACAAGAGAAGCATAAATTAGTCCAAGTCTTGAACTTGTTACTTGAGAAATATTTCAGCTGAGTAACTAATTTAAATTTCAGCTGAGTAATTAATTTAAATATCTGTGAGTCTTCTCTGGGATACCAGCATTTGGCAAATGGAAGAACTAGGAGTTTATATGTCATAAACCCTAGAGGCATTACTGAAAGCAAATTATGTAGATTATAATATGTGCCAGTGGGGGAGCAGAAGAACTGTTATTTTCTAGGCTTGTGCAGAGAACTTTATTTGTTTACCTGATTTCTTCAGAAGGGAGAAAAAAAAAGACATCAACAAAACCAACCACCACCCTCTCACCTAATCCAAACCATGAAATAGTCTTATTTCTGGGGAAAAAAAAAAAAAAAAAAAAAAAGAAAAAAAAGAAAAAACCAAACAAACAAAATCCCACACAAATTGTGAGGAAGAGGTGAGAACCAAATGAGCAAGACATATTGCTTAGCTTCTCTAAAAACAATTTTGAATCTAGCTGGCTTCAGTTGTTATGTAATTTATAAGTGGAACAGAAAAGTCTTTACTTAATAACAATTCTTAGTTTAAATTTAACAGCATATCTTCAGTCTTATTTTAAATTCTCTAAATGCAGTGATGCAATTTCCCAAATGTGACAGGACCTTGCAGATAACTTTCCCAAATCTGAATGTTTCTCTGGACAAACAACTCTCTAAATACCCCTGCATCTCTGCTTAGCAGCTGAGTTTTCTAGATTTAAATTCATCTAGTTTTAGTAATGGTGAGACTCTGTGTCCAGTTCTGGGCTTCTCAGCAGGAGAGACATGGAGCTTCTGGTGCAGGTCCAGTGTAAGGCTATGAGGATGATGAGGATGCTGGGGCACCTCATGGATAAGGAAAGGCTGGGGGAGCTGGTCCTGTTTGGCCCGAGAGGGATCTCATCAATGCCTGAAAGTATCTGGTGGCAAGAGGACAGAGCATCTCTTCTCAGTGATGCCAGGCAATAGGGTAAAGGGCAACAAGCAGAAACTGGAACACAAAATTCCACCTGAACTTCCATGTGGAAGAACTTCTACATTGTGCAGGTGACCAAGCACTCTAACAGGTTTCCCAGAGAGGCTGTGGAGTCCTCCATCCCTGGGAATACCCAAAATATGTTAATCAATCCTATGTTATGTGCTCTGCATGACTCCACTGGAGCCAGATGGGCCAGATGACATCCAGTGGTCCCCTTCTAATATTAACTATTCTGTGAGAGTCAGGACAGAAGCGGCACTCTGGTGAGGGGCTGATGGGCTCTCCCTGTGCGCTTTGCAGGCTTGGACACCCTCAGGTGGCTTCTGAAGGGTGACAGAGGGCAGGAGCCAGCCTGCATCCCTTATCTGAAGGGCGACAGAGGGCAGGAGCCAGCCTGCATCCCGCAGCAGGTCCCTTATCCTGGGCGGCTCTGCCCGACCTTGATGCGCAGCCCGAGCGGCGGGCGGGCGGTGCCGCCGCTATAAACCCGGGCGGGCGCTGCGGAGCGGGGACCGCGCCGCCGGGGCCACCGCCACCCACACCTGCGGGAGTCTGCGTGGGCTGTGGAGGTGAGCTGGAATAACGAGAGGGGAGGGAAAAGCACCGTCAGAAATCGAAGAGGTCTTTGGTTTTGGTTGTTTGGTTTTGTTTTGTTTTTTTGTTTTTTGTTTTTTTTCATTTTTTTCTCTTTCTCTGATTTTGTTTAGGCATTCTCTTATCAGTTTTACTTTAGGTTTCATCAGATTCATGTTCGGTTTTTCTGCTAGGGATTTTGTTGTTTTTGTTTTTTGTTTGTTTGTTTGTTTTTTTTAACCAGTATACTTGATAGATCAAGAATAAAAGCCTCAGGAGACTAAGTTCATCAGTTATTTACTGTCTCTAAATGCATCCTAGTACCACATGGCATAACAAGTGCGTGTCTTATCATTGTACTCATGTCCATGTTAACGCTGTTTGTTTAGTTCTAATCAAATATAAGGTAATGAGGGAAATCATCTATTCTGTAAGAGATGGTTTACAGTAACTTTTATATTAATGATTTCAGGATTTATCATAAAAGACTACTGAAACAAGCTACTGACCTAAGTCGCCTAGCAATAATATTCACTGTTCTTAATATCTCATTAATAGTACTTATTTTTTCATGCTGTTACTTTTTTTTTTTTAAGTCTTTCTATTTAAGTAGAATAATGTTGAGTCCAAAATGTGATAAGTCATGGAAAAACCCACAGATGTGAAGTCTTTAAATATTTGCTAAATCAAAGTGTTTTGTTTTGGGGGGGGAGGGGGGAGGTTAATTGCAGGTTCTAATTAATGTGACTCTCTCATAAGCATACACCAAAAAGAACAATGAAGGACTATTCTGCAAATTCCACAGAACAGAACCTCTTCAATCCTGGTAAGAAGGAACACCACATGTGTGTTTGAAGAATATGTTCTACAGATTTGAATCTAAAGAATGTTATAAAGCCCTCCTGATTGACATAGTGATTTTGTAGGTGATAAAATAATGAGTTTCCTATGAATGAGTCAATTAAAGCTACACCTATACAATATTTTTTTAGTGAATCATTCCATCAAGTTCAACAAAATTAATTGGCATTTGTAAAACTGTTCAGGAAGGTCCTAGCCTGGGCATGAAAATTCTCCTGAGGTAATCTGGAAAACCATTATCCCTTTTGAATGGTTGTCTCAAACAGCCATTGGAGGCCAACTAACCTTAAAACAGTAGGTAAAAAATTCTATTCATTGTGAGTCACCAGCAAAAGTTAAAGTAAGTGTAAATTGGGAGTGGCTGGTATGGGGAGCAACTTGTCTTCTTTTGTTTTACTGCTGGCTCCCCACTGTGGTTACTAATCTGTTTCCTTATATATATATATTTATGTCTTATTTTATGCATCTAGAACTATGAGATTCCTGGGTAGGACTATGCTTTCATCTAACTTTCTGAAGCTCCCACCCAGCACAAAGGAAATGGGACTATTGCAATAGAATAGTGAATATGGTTATTAGAGTTATGGACATGATTTTTTAGTTAACTGCTATCTATTCTGTGTTACCTACAGCAATTATAGCCTTCACTATAAGCAACTCCACTCATTTTGTGAGGACTTCTCCTAATTTGCATTGAGTTGTGCAGGTATTTGAAGGAATAATTAATTCTTTCTTTTAGTCTTTGATAATCTTTCTGTATAAATACATTGCAATTATAAAAATGAAGTTTCCATCTCAGAAAGGGACATGGAAGATTCTTCTGGGAATAAAGATGAACTAACGAGAAAGAGACTTGTGAATTTCTCTTGAAACTTCCTCCCAAGAACACACAAAAATACTAATCTTTAAATGCAAAAGAACCAGCAGTGAAAGACACAAAAAGGTAGTACAATAGATGGATTGTTATGCTAAAAAGTATTTTTATTTCACAGAATCTGGAAGCAAGGGCTGTGATGATACTTCTTTCCAGCATGAAGAACATGTAGAACAAATAGACCAATTAAAGCCCAGGAAGGAAGTGTAGGTATTTTTTTAACTTAAAGTTAACTGGGTGTACAGGGATGTCAGAGTGGCAGGGGAAAGAGAAGAAGAAGTTAATACAGGTTTGCTAAAAAAAACCCTCATCTTAATTAGTCTTTTGTACTCTACTCTAGGAAGGAAGATAAGAAGCCAGAGAAACAAATGGTTGGCATTCTTGAATTGGTTAGTGTCCTATCTGATAGTCTGCTTTATACTTTCTTTTCTTTATTTGGCATTGTGAGTTGTTTATTATTACAATTCATAGGCAACAAAAAACTGGAGGAGAAGCCTGAGGACTACTGATTCTAGACCTGCTGAGAGCCAGTGATAATGGTTTTGTGGCAGATTTTTGTAGGACAGCTGTGCCCAAAGAAGCATAGCTCTTGCACGTGGACTTGATTACCCTGAAACAAGAGAAGTGTTATTCTTCTGTGGTTTATTCCACGTATGTTTACACTTTATGAGATGGTTAGGCCATCTCATAAAGAATAAAATGCTCTGATTTCAGATTAACCACACCCTGGGATATCTATAGCAGTTTAAATTCACACCCTTCCTCTAACAAAACAAAGCTTCAGGGATAGACAAGTCTTAAGATACAATCTATCTCTGCTGAAAACATTTTCTACTGGTAGGTATAAACCAGGTGCTGGTCAATAACTCACTCTTGTTTACATAGTAGAGGCATTATCTTAGTTAATATGTAGCTCAATGGAACACAAAATACAATATATTCTACAAAGGTCATCATCACTTGCAGGAATGTATTTTTTTTTTCCAGACTGAGAATTGTGTCCTACCAGTGTTCTCTTAGCAGCCTAATTTAAAGATTTGTACTATTGATTGACTTGATTTAAAGATTTTGGGTATTAATTTAAAGATGTGTTGCACTGCTACAAAATCTTTATGTACTCAGTTTACTTTCAGTTGGAGTGCTGCTACTTAGAATATGTGGGTGATGCATGTTCTGCAAGTCTGCCGTACTGTAGCAAATGCATGAACTGTCAGTGTAATGTCACTTTTTTCTCTTTTTTTTTTTCTTCTAATGCTTACATAGTTTCGCTATGCTGATGGGGTGGATATCCTGTTGATGATAGTTGGTTTGGTTGCAGCGGCTGCAAATGGCACTGGAATGCCACTTATGATCATTATCTTTGGAGAGATGACAAACAGCTTTGTGCTAAGTGGCATGCAATACAATGGTAAAAAGTTTAAATTAATCTACATCTTGGCTGTGCTTTGCTACTGAGGCTAAGATTCTTTTTTCCCCCAGACTATACACTGTTACATATCTAAAGAAGTATATTGTGAGCAACACTCATCCTGATGGAAATAACCCAGTCATTTCAATCCATCTTTAATGACTAGACCAGGGCAAAACCAAAGCATTGGATTTGCACTTTATGAATGTACTTTCACTTTATTGAGATAGTAGGGAGTACAGTTAACCTCAGTTATCACTAATTGCTTTAAAAAATGTGTATTTGCCAAATAATTTTGTATTTAAGTTTGTATTTTAAGACTCCACTTGGAAAATACAAAACATTCCCAAACATAATGACGTCTTATTGCCCTGAACCAATTCCTCTATATAACACTTCCACAAATATTCCTACTTCTTATTTACTCTTCACAGATACTTCAGTAAACAGTTCCAGCTGCCTGTCAGATCCAGGTGTGGATATAGAAGGTGAAATGACAAAGTACGTATCTGTAGTTATCCCATTAATAATGTATTGGAGGTTTTTCTTTTACTGTGTTTTCTGTTTGAGCAGAAGCCATGTTTGCCTTCCCAATAATGCATCACAAGCATCAGTATTTACTTTGGTGTGATTAATGAACTAGTTGCTGCTCTGTGTGTCTAACTTCTCTCATGAGCAACATGGTATCACATGGGCTTTTGTTCCCTTATGCCAGGTTTGCTTACTACTATGTGGGAATTGGCTTTGCTGTGTTGATCCTGAGCATCATCCAAGTGTGGACATTTTTGGTTACTGCTACAAGGCAAACTGCAAGGATCCGGCAGAAGTTCTTTTTCTCAGTGCTCCATCAGGAGATGGCTTGGTTTGATACCACACAGATAGGAACACTGAACACCAGACTGACAGAGTGAGGGTTCTGTTTTGGCTTTTTTTTTTACACACATACACACACCACCAAGTATGGCACTTAAAAGAAAATTGACATTTATCTCTGCAGAGAATAGACTATAGAGAGTTAAAAAAAAAAAAAAATCTACCAAACCTAAAGTGTGAAATATTACAGATCAAAGTGAGAAATTCATTATCCTTTTCAGCTTCATTTGTGCAGTTTGTGATATGTGCATTAGAAGGTGGTTTCCATGAAATGCCTGACACTGGCTTTCTGAAGTCATTGAAGTACTTATTCAGCCACTGCTAAACAAACAGCTCTGCTGTCTCCACCTAGTTTATAAACACCAAGAGCTAACACTTAATTGAATGGAAATGAGCCTGTACTTCAGTATCAGTACTCGTACAAGTATCGCCTGTACTTTTATCTCAAGCAGAGTCTAAACAGCCAGTTAAAGTCTTTGGAGTTGTTCCATAAACTTCAGTAGATTTAAGGGTGAGGACTGTAGTGCCCATGTGCTATGGGATTATATGTGTGACCACTACTTTTTTTAAAATTCTTTTTTTTTCTAGATTTTATAGTAGCTTTGGACACAGATCTGTCCTCAAAAGTGTATGAGAAGCTTAAATGAAACAACTCTCAACTCTAATATCTGTATGTTCAGGGAAGAAAATTTGTGAGAAAAATGGAGGTTATTCCAAATAATGGTATGATGGAATAGAGGTAGCTCTTCACCTGAGTCAGTGGCCAAAATTACCAACATAAAATGCATCGGAGGGCTGAGCAGAAGTCATTTAGAGATGGTCAAGATGGGTGAAGAGGCTGCTTGACTGTTTACTTATACTGCTCCATCTGGATGCCAGATGAGGAAACTAGGTCATTGGTGACCTAGTGACATGGCACAGAAACAGCAGAGAATGTTGAGGGTACAGAAAATTAGTCAAAAAAACAGGAGGTTTCTGCTGCATTTAGACTACAGAAGAGCTTAATGGTAGACCTCAGTAGCTGTGGTTAGGAGTTTTCTTTTGCCAGTTAGGAAATGGCAAAGCTCCTGACATGAGGCCACACAACAAGAAAAGGGGGGAGGGAGTCAAAATGAGAATCATTCTAAACTAACAAATCTTTTTTTTATTATTGTTATTTAAAGTGACATCAACACCATTCGTGAAGGCATCGGAGACAAGATCAGTATATTTCTGCAGTTTTTTTCCACATTTGTGTCAGGGCTTATTATAGGATTCATCTATGGGTGGAAGCTGACACTGGTGGTTATGTCAGTCAGCCCACTACTTGCTGCATCAGCAGCAGTCTGGTCAACTGTAAGTGTGTTGGGATTTTTAAACAAAGAAACCAGAAAAACCTTACAATTCTTATGCACAGAAAAGGGGCAGAGAATGAGAGAAACCTAATGTGGTTTATAAGTTGGGAGGTTGGTCCCACTCTTACTTTGATTTCTACTCCTCCTGCAGCCTTTCTCTGGGCTCCCAAGCGCACTCTTGTAAGTTGTGTTCCTTCTGCCTGCATATCCTGTCCTCAATGCCATGTTGCAGGAGGATAATCTGCATCAGAGCATCTTTCTGGCACAGCATTTTCCTCATGGCAAACACTGGGGAAGCCCTCGCTTTTGCCTCCCAGCACAAATGCCTTTCAACCTCTTTCCATCTGCACATGCATGTACTACATCTCTTGCAAATAATTTACCAAGTTTCATGCTGTTTACAGAATAAACCTATACAGCTATGCAGATACATACAGCTGCTGAAAACTGAAGTTATATGAATCAGTGAAATGGCTGGAGAGGTTTCCCTTTCAGATAGGAAAACTTTCCCCTTATGCAATGTTTAACCACATTAATGTGCATGGCTCATACCCCTGAAGGGCTATTTATATAATTTTATGGGGTTTTTCCTACCTGAAGCATCACAAGCTAAGAAAATGAATGTTAATGGCTACAATGTGATTGTCTTGCTTACTTCAATATCTGCCGGTGCTCTAGTGTCTGAACATCTCACACTCAGAGCAGCTGCAGCACACCCTCCATCACTTTTCCTAGTGTAGTTTGTAGGCTTGGGAGGAATGTGGATCGATCAGGAAGCTCACCTGATGTTTGTGTAGCCTTTGATTGTAATGAGGAGACAGTGATAAATTGAACTCTATTTGAGGGAAATTCAGGGTATGGGAAGGAGCTGACCCTCACGTTGCTAAAGTCTGATCTTGTGCACCTTGTGTGATTGTTGTTATTCACCAAGACGGTGTGTGTATTCCTTCAGTAGGCTGCAATAACATTTGTTTTCCAACTTTAGCTCCTGGCATCGCTTACTGCTAAAGAGCTGTCTGCTTATGCCAAAGCAGGAGCTGTGGCAGAAGAAATTTTGACAGCAATCAGGACTGTTGTGGCTTTCAATGGACAGCAGAAGGCATTAGAGAAGTAAGTTTTTTAATTAATACTCGTATTTAAAATATGGCAAGGAATTTTAATTGTGGGTTTGGTTTATGTTTTTTTTTTGTTGTTGTTGTTTTTGGTTTTTTTTGTGGAGGGGCACAAGGATGAGATTTTCCTTTGTGTCATTTTGTCTTTCTATAAGTGGATGAATCGGGTGAAAACAAAGGTGTGCAAATAGACCTAGTCAGTGAGTATAGGATACTTGGTGCTGTCACTGCAGCAGAGATGAAGATTTTTCCTTTGACTAAGATCTGGAGTTGAACTGAATGTGAAAGTGGTGGAAAGTGGTGACCCCTGAGTAAGATGCAATAAAGCATGCAATCAGTTGCTTATCTTCTTCTGCTAGTGTTCTGGTCTTTGATTACTGAGCTTATTTTTAAACTACACTGTATAACAGCCTTGGGTAAAATCAGGTTACTGGCTTTTACAATGATTTGCAGCTTTAATGATTTGCAAACAACATCTGTAGTTTTCCAGTATTGGCCCTACTCACACATAGAAGGCAAAATTATTGTGGCTGGCCACAAACTTGGACATGCATATCAGATAACTCAACAAGCATAAGCAATACATTTTTTATACAAATACAAGGCATCACTGATTCCCTGCAGTTGGGAAAGGCAAAGCAGAAGACCTGATCCATATGCCCCTTGAAATTTTTCTATCTTTTTCAACTCATGTTTGCCTTTGTCTTGTGCAGAATTTTTAAGGTAGTGTCAACCCTAGCTTAGGATCCTACAGCCTGTTCCTGCATTTGCTTCCAGGGACTGAGCTCTGACTGTCTTATAGCACTGTCTTCTGCTTATTGGAATTTGTTTTTAAGATGCAACAGTATTTGGACTGTTCCTGTTTGTAGAGTAAAGGCAAAAAAAGCCCTAAAATGACCTAGACAAGTTGCCCCTCCCTGCCCCTCCCAGTCTTCTGTAATTACCAGTATCTGAAAATTGAATGACAGGAGCTGTCAATATTAATTCAAAATACTTTGACTAAAGACAAAATAATTGATATCTGAGTTAAGTAAAGCCTTTCCTTTTTATGATTAATCGGTCATTCTCTTCCACTGTTCTACTTCCATTTAATATAAAAACCCAAACCAAACATAGTGGCTCCCCCAGGAATATCTTCTACTAGGGACAAACTCCTAACAGGGAGTGCATTTTTTCAGATAGTGGATTGTGACTCCTACGTAGCTCTTGAATGCTGACCTCAGAGCCAGGAAAAACATTCTTTCACTGCACAGTGCTTCCACTGACAGCAAAATTTACTCTTGCAAGAGATCTTCAGTCACCTTTAGTTTCTGGCAGTGGCTTGGCTTTTCCTCAGTATTTGAGTGATCACCTACCTGTATTAATTACACTACTTAAATACAGTACCCATTTCCCTGGAAGACCTATGATGCTGCTGACTCAAATTTAGGTTTTAAGAGCACAATCAAGTCAAAATATTTCAATGTTTGACTAACAAATACTGCACTGGTGGCATCTTAGAAATTTACATTAACAAAATTAATGCAGTTTTTTTTAAGATTGCTTCTCAGCTGAATGAATTGCATGTCTTCCTATGATGGGGTTGTACTTTATTGGGAAAAGAGTGCAAGCTACTGACCATGATGATAACAGCTAGAAAGTTACACTATTCCTAGGCTACAGTTTGCATAATGAGCTTGAGTAAATGAAACCTATTTGCTGAAAACTATGGATGAGTGCATGAATTTGAACCATCCTTAGAAAAAATAATTCTCTTGTTGAACTTCTTAGTCTCCATACTGATCTTCTGCATCTACTGGTTATATATGTTAATAAGTAAACTGAACAAAGGGAAAAATACTTAACATCCCAAAATGGCCAGTAAGAGAACAACTTTGCATTTGGAGGGAGCTCTTATTTATCTTCTTCCCTATTGCCTGGGGTTTTAGGAGGATTTTATTTTTATTTTGCTTGTTTTAAATGTGGCCAGATAACCTTTACCTTTGTGATAAACAATGCTGCTAAAACCTTTTCAAGGTTTCCTTTCAGCATCAATGTAAACAATGAGTTCAAGAGTGCTATTGTGTCTTCCATTATGATAACAAAGTTGTGGTGCTTAATTGTTTTCTGAATGTCTTCCATAACAGTATGCCAATATTGTTGGCATATGTCAGAGTAGATTTATTCAAATTAATTACCCCCCTAATAGTCCTCTGTAAAAAACTCAAAAAATAACCTATATTCTGAGATTATAATTAGTTTTCTTACATAAATCCTTTTAATTAAGAAAAGAGCACTGGAAGTATTAACCAGAATGGCATGTGGTACCTATCAAATTAATGGTTTCCTTACTCACTTTCAGATATGATGCTAACTTGGAGATGGCTAAACGTGTTGGAATGAAAAAATCCATTACCACTAACACATGCCTAGGTCTTTCACAATTTTTTATCTTTGGATCCTATGCCCTTGCATTTTGGTATGGGACCAAGCTCACTGCTGAGGATCCACATTATGACATTGGCCGTGTGTTAATTGTAAGTACAGCAATGCAGCTTTGAAAAATGTTCTGTATCTTCAGGGAAAGTTATGCAAGTGGTGTCTCTGTTTTCTGCCATATGCTTGCTAAATTAGCAGTTAGAGACTCAGTATAAAACAAATGAATGGTATTAATCTTGCCTAGCTTTTAATAAAACAAGTTTGATTGTCTTGGATTTTATTTGTAAGGTGGGATGAATAACCTAGAGCTGATGCTGAAGTCTTTCTAGTGCCCATGTAGGCACTGGTGGCACTGTAATCATTGATTGCAGCGCTCCTCTCCATCTCCCACAGGTGTTCTTCTCTGTGCTTGTTGGAGCTTTCTCCCTGGGCCAGGCAGCTCCTAACCTGGAGAGTATGGCCAATGCACGTGGGGCTGCCTATGAAGTATATAAGATTATCAATAAGGTAAACACCTAACTGGATAGGATAGAAGCCTTTCAACCAACTTAGCTTCCACTCCTCTTTTTTTTTTTTTCCCTTGAGAAATGTAACAAAAGTGGCCTAAAGCCCCAACTCTATAGATATTTACTACAGAAACCTATAATATTTTTATTGATCTAAAAAAAAACCAGCGTCTTTGTTACAGTGAGAACTGGAAAACCTGGCATGTGTGTCTGAGATATATGATTGAGGTTTTTTCTCTAATATTAGACTTCCAGCTCCAGAAGGAAAGTAGCATGGCACTATACTAATTTTTAAAAATGCATGTATGCACAATTCAGCTGAGATGGGGTTTACTGCAGAGGGGAATTGGTGAAGAAGGGGTTAATATCACTATTGAAAGTTATAAGGATAATAATCTGTAATGCTGATGTTGCTATAAAAGAAAGCTTTTCCATGTCATTATCTTGATTTTGCAGTGGTATGCAGCAATTGCATATCTGTGTATATAAAATATTTTAAAGTAGGACTCAAAAGTTCATGGAGAAATGGCTACATCATTCTTTTTGATATGAGTATAAAACCCTCCTATACAGATCACTGAGGCCCATGTTTTGGTTGCAAGACAGTGCAGTTAAATTCTGCAATTATAGATTTCCTGCTATGGATTTTGTTGCTTTTGAAAATGTACTATATTTGGCAGGTAGTATTCACAATTTTATGTTCCCCCATATTCAGCATTCTTCAGGTAAAATGCTGCAGCTCTGCAACTATGTACTGCAATATAAACAAGCATTTGAGAAAGTAAAGAACAATGCATGTAGCAGAAATAACAGTTCCAAAAGTGAAATAACCACCAATTTATTTTACAAACCTCTTTCCAGAAGCGGCTCATAGATAGCAGTTCTAAGGAAGGTTACAAGCCAGACAAGATCATAGGAGAAATTGAATTCAGAAACATTCATTTCAGTTACCCTTCCAGACCTGATGTTAAAGTAAGTGTTCTGTTTAGACTACTGAACTTACTCAGCCTGTGGCCATGTTGTTTGTCTAATTTTGTTCTTGAATGCCAAATGCATTCCTGTTTTGGGGGATGGGGCATAACTTTCCCCCCACTGATGCACAAAGAAAAGCTCTAGATCTATTGTCATTGTGTATGTCATTCTCTTCTGCAGGACAAATCTAATATGTGTTGCACCTAGTCTGAATTTCTATGAAAAAGAGTTTTGATAAATCAAACAAGATTTTTCAAAATCTTTCATTAAGGCTTCCAGACTTTGAGCAGTTAAAACAGAATTTTTTTTTTTCCAGTTCCTTGACTCCTTGGAGTTACGACATCCCATGTGAAAAATAATCGGAGATAGACTTTCAATGCATTGATTGCATATTGTTGTGAACATATCCTAAATGTACATTTGGAAGTCAAACATTGTTCGGGCATATGTTAAAATTGCTGTTCAAGAAACTAGCCTGCTCTTTGCTTGTTCAGTTTGCATTAGTGACCTGTGTACATCATGTCATGGTGATTACTTTTGTGGTGACACAGTTGGTTTGACCTCTCTGCCATATTTGTTTACAATCTTTTAAACACCTTGATGAAGGTGAAAAGAAATTTGCTGCTGTTGTTTCTTCCTTGGTGAAGAACAAGGTGGAATAGATATTTTAAATGTCAACAATTAAAACCTTGATATGCTGATTTAGTGCTGAGCATGGGAATGTTTATACTTCTCTGGCTGTTTCTTCAGGTGGCTTTTCCCAACTCAGTCTTCTAAGGTCTGTCCCATTGTGCATCAAATCCCCTTCCCGAACAGTGGGATATCTGGAGGGCAGATTCAGAGCTGGGCTTTCTCCTTAACTGAATTTTGTACAATGCATGCTTTATCCCTCTCGGCTCAGAAATATGAAGGGACAGAGCAGAGTCTTCGTTCTTCTTTCTAAAAATCCTGTTCAGACTGCTGCACTATGTTGTGGGCCAGCACACCAAATGGGAGGGAAATAAGAAATATTTCTCATCCTTCCCAAATCTGAGTCAGCATCTCTCCCTACTAAGAGCGTCAATGTTATTTAGTAGGGCCAAAAGGAATCAGCAAAGCTGTGCAGAAGTTACCCACAATCTCTCAAGCAGTTGATACAACACAGTATAATCTTACCTGTCCAGATTAAACTAAATCAGAGATCTAAGGAGTACAGTTACTATTAGTTTTAATCTTGGCAATGCATTGCTTGATGAAAGAGAGTTAGAATTAGCCTAATGTGTGGGAGTAATTATTTGCATCTGGAGATATTCTGGTACCTAGAATAAAGTTAATTCTTGATAATGCAGGCACCAAGATATCAGCTTCCTGGGAATATAAAACTGGGTGGATGTAATACAGGGAGAGGAGAGGAATATTGCAACTATTTTAATCTCTCATTGCAAAAACATGTGTAGGCAAACTTATAAATCAGCCTAGTATAAACAAGAGAGTTCCCATAGCAGCCAAATATTTTGGCAACTACACAGCATTACTTGTAATGACATGGCCATCTTTTGAGGTAAAATGTTCTCTAAATGTGAAAATAGCAAAAATGATATCTTTAGCTGCAGCTACTCCCCAGGTTTTTGAGGCTGTTAACAATAAGGAATGGGATTTATTAAGGGCTTCCCAACAATTACTTTGTCAAAACAGCCATTTATATTTTAAAAATAGAAGAAAGCAGGCTTGGTTTTCACTGATATCTTTTAGTACCTGAAAATTATTTTCTCTAAGATTCATAATCACTATGCTCTGGAAAAATGGAGGATAGCAGGATAATTTAAGACCCAAGACTGCTACCAGATCACACAAATCAGAGAAAATTAGCTATGAAGTTCAGAGTAGTGTGGCTGTGTCTATACTAGTTTGAGTGTGCTGGGGAATTTTCCCAGGCAATGGAATGCAATGGTCTATGCAAGGGAACTCTTAAAATGTTTCCTGGCATGAACTTGGCCTGTTCCAGTTATCAATCTTCTCAAAAAATTCCCAGGCTTGTTTTGGTAGCCAGAAGGATCTAGGGGCCATTCCCAAAAGGCAGGTTGCATGCAGCCATCCTGTTTCAAAGGCTAGTACATTTCACAAGCATAGGTGAAAGGTGTTTTCCTATCAGCACTCCAGGATATTCCCAGGTACAATTATTATATTATTGTTGCAAATAATACAATACAATTATACAATTGTATTATTAATGTTGTCATACTTTCAAACTGCAGCCCTCACTACTGCCTTGATAGCAACAGCTTCACTTACCTTGACAGACTGTTCTCTACTCAAACTTGTTAAATTAAGATATATTTTATTTATTTATTTATTCACAGATCCTCAAAGGTCTAAACTTGAAAGTCCAGACTGGCAAGACCATTGCTTTAGTTGGTGCCAGTGGCTGTGGAAAAAGCACTACTGTTCAGTTGCTGCAGAGATTCTATGATCCTGACCAGGGAGAAGTGAGTGTTTGCAAAGGAATTATAAAAAGTCAGAGCTATTAGGACATGCATAAGTTTCCCATATTGACCTGAACCTTCTTGTCCATTTTGACTGAATTTCACCATATATCTGTATAGTTCATATTTCCACATGGCTTGACTTCATTATTCTGCTCCTTCTTACAGTACTACATCTCAAATAGCCAATGCTACAAGTCTTGGAGTAGACTTACAAGATCTGAATTTAAAATAATTATCAACTGTTCATTTTTAAAATTTCCTAAACATTTTTAGGCAAAGCATAATCCAACAAAGTCCTGCTTACATTCATTTTCATTGATTGTAAGCTAAAACCTGGCCAGAGTTTTCCTATTTTAAATGGTTGATTTCTTGGCTTGTTTTTCACTATCTGCTAACTCACAGCAGAAGTTTCCATCATTATGCATGATATGTGTTCTACCACTAAACACTAAATCCACTTGGTAAATGTTGCCATACTTGCCACATGAAATTTCCAAAGGAAAAAATAAGAAAAATTAAACAATGTATTTTTAAGGAAATTTGATTTTTATTCTTGATAGTTGAAGGATCTTATTTAATAGTTGTTGCTGCTAGTTGAAAGTAGGTAAGCATTTCAAATACAAAAAATTGAACTGTCACTATATAAGGTATCAAGGCAGCTGTTTTCATCATAGTTCTTTCTTAAACTTGGTTTTCCTGTGGCTGTTCATTCCTGCCCCCATGCCTCATTTTGCTGTGCCAATGCCAGTGTTCAAAGGACCACACTGCAAATTACCTAGATAAAAATAATTTTCCCTTTCCTTTTAGTCAACTTGAACTCTCTTTGATCTGATGTTAAGCACACCCACAGAGATGATTTTGTAGCTGCAAATGTGAGGATATCAAACTGGCACATGGGCATGAGAATCATGTAAAAATTGTGCAAGGGAGATGTAAAATTCTTAAGCCAACTCAGACACGATGGTTATTGGGGGATAACAAATGGGGGGAAAAA
Source organism: Lonchura striata (assembly GCF_050655825.1). Lineage (NCBI taxonomy): Eukaryota > Metazoa > Chordata > Aves > Passeriformes > Estrildidae > Lonchura > Lonchura striata. The sequence goes on from NC_140704.1 coordinate 31,238,548, forward strand.
AGGCCCCTAATATCTTCTCTGTTTATGCTGCTCATCATCATTTTCCATCTTGTGCAAGGAATAGGAAAACTGCAGTTGTAGCTTCTCCCCCAACATAGTTTTCTATTAAAGACAATAATTTTTTTTCCTGGACCTTCTGGCTGATACTTCATTCAAGTAAGAGTAATTAATTGCTTTATTATGAACAGAGTGCATTTCCTTGATTTCTTTGACACACTCTTTTCCTCTCAGATTACCTTAGATGGTCGGGATATTCGGACCCTTAATACAAAGTGGCTACGAGAAAATATTGGCATTGTGAGCCAAGAGCCTGTTTTGTTTGCAACCACAATAGCTGAGAACATTCGCTATGGCAGAAAAGACATTTCTGATGCTGAAATTGAGCAAGCAGCCAAGGAAGCCAATGCTTTTGACTTTATATCTAGACTGCCTGATGTAAGTTCATGAACTTACTTTGAGTGTAAGAATAAAAGGTCCATTTAGGCTGATGTCCTGTTTCTGAGAGGCAGAGCATGGGAATTGAAGTTGTAGTATAACTTCTTAAAATATACTTTTTGTCTCCACTAGCTTTCAGTTTAGAGAGTTTTTCAACTAGATATTGTGCCTTTGGTTGCTCTCAAAGGACCTGTGCTGGAGTATGGGAAAAAATGTCAATGCCTTAAGTCAGGAGAAAGGAAGCTTCACAGCTGTATTACCATCCCTACCCATCTCATGAGGCATAGAAGAGTTGGCTTTTAAAAAGAAGAACCAGAAATCCCAAGCTCTTTGTCAGGAGCTGTCTGTACATTCACAGGAAATGGGGGGAGTGGGTGGAGGTAAATAAGTATTCCCTGAAGGAAATAATTATGCCCTTTTAGCAGGGCATGTTACAAAGCTCTTTCTCTGCCTGAGATTCACAACTCTGAGCCCTCTCTTAGCAGTAGGTGCCTAGCTCCCTTCAAGATGGGGCTAAGAATTCAAGATGGGTCAAGCATTCTAAACACATCCTCATAAATGGATAATATATCCTTGCCTTTACTTCTGAAGTAAAAAAATGTGGGAAAATTGCCCACCTGGGATTTGATTTCAAATCCTTTTACTACTTTAGAGAGCTTGGCCCCATCTCTCAAGCATGTGCCATTTCAAGCATGTCAATCTGTTCCAGGAATCCTTCTTCTCAGGAAGAGTGGTTTGTTCATATTTACTCCTTAATAGCTATATAATAAAAAACTACAGTGGACTTTGAGACCTGTGACTTTGCAGTACGTGATATGGTCAGTAGGAACCAAACCATGGCTCCAAGGGGGAGTGTCTCAGATTCAAAGGAGGCACACTATTGGTGCATCCCTATAATTCCAAAGCTTTTGGAAAGGTAGGCAGTCCTCAGAAAATATAGCTATCCTATTTACAGGCTTGCCTTGAGAAACCCCAGGGTTTGGAGCACTGAGTGAGAAATAAAGATCTTTAAAGAACCATAAATTCAAAGTTAGGCAGACACAATATGTGGGGGTAGGAGGGTTTGGCTAAGGACCAGTTGGATGGACGTTCTTCCATGTTTGTTCTGCCTGTGCTCAAGTCAGCTGGAAGAAGCTACATCTTCTAGCAGATGAGTACTTGGGGTTGCACTGAGAAGTGAGGATTTGAGATGTCTCACTCACAGAACTCTCACATAATTTCTCTTCTGTTCTCTCCTTTATCAGAAATTTAACACCATGGTGGGTGAAAGAGGGGCTCAGCTGAGTGGAGGACAGAAGCAACGAATAGCTATTGCCCGTGCCCTTGCAAGAAATCCCAAGATTCTTCTTCTGGATGAAGCTACATCTGCATTAGATACTCAGAGTGAATCCATAGTACAAGCAGCTCTTGATAAGGTAGGACTCACTGAAGCTGGCAGCTGCCATGAAAAAGTGCAACAAGCACTTAAGAAAACATAATGTACAACTTTCAGCACAGACTTCCATCAGAATCAAGAGCAAGACTTCCATCAGAATCAAGAGCATTGGAAAATAACATTTGGATGGATGCTCAATTTCAGTGTTTGTTTTAACAGAGTTTGAACCATCAAAAATTTATTGGAAAGTCAGGTTTAATTTTTTAGGCGTTTTGGCTTTGGATTATTAATAATTATGAAGACAGTCATGTGGAAATGTAACTCAGGTCTCCTGCACTCTTTCCCAAATCATAATTTTTCATTTTCTGGTAAAACATTGAGGGCATCTCATCAAGGAAAGGTAGGAGGACAGAATGGCCTTTTTCAGGTGGATTAATAGCAAAGTATTGATACTGATATCCCTAGTATTTGTTCTTTATTGAATAATTGCTTCATAATTTTCAGAAAGATCTTGAAATTTAGCTATTTTCATTATTTTCCTGCTTTTATCAGTCCCACAGTGCTAGGGTGGGTGCTGCTGCAGAGCAGAGCTGTCAGATCTTGTACCTGATCAGCACAGATCTTGTCTCTGATCAGCACAAAATACCTTTCTCACAGCCCACCTTCAGCAGCAGTTTCCATCAACATACAGTAGAACCCATAGGCTTTGATTGAAAAAGAACTTCATGGTTTGGCTTGAATGTTTTTTCTTTTGTCTAATATTTATTTTAATGTATTTTTAAAATGAGGTGAAAAATCCTGTCTTTAATTTCAGTAGTTATGCAGAGAAATACGAATTACCATTACAGCTCAAGGGAGATACAGAATTTGTCATTTTCACTTGCTAGTGAGTTTAAATCTGAGGAAAAGTGCAGATCTTTGTTATAGTAATGTAATTCTGGTGATATTAGTATTGAGGTAGCATGTAGATGCAAAAATAATATTCATATAATCTTTCTTTTATGTGTTTTGGTTTTGGGTTGGTTTTTTTTATTTTGTAATCAAGTACTTAGCTTTTCCAGAAGCTTATTGTTTCATTTAGTGTATAACAGAGGGAGGTCAATCAATTAAGTGGACTCTTTCTCATCCTTCTTCGTGTTGTTCTCAGAACACATCAAAATGAGCCCTGAATCATAACTTACTCATATTTTCACAGCATTTTGATGTCCATCAGTGTAATCGCCTAATGAAATTTCCAGATTTCAACATCCCTGAGTGGAAAAAGTGGTGCTACTATTGTTCATTATTTTTACAGCTGAGGAGCAGAGATGATAACCTCATGAACGCTCACTGTTTCTGGGCATGCAGTTCCTTGTAGCCAGCTGTTTTTAGATCACTTTCCACCCTATAAAGCATTTTGCTAATTCTGATCACAGCTCCCAGCTGCAGTGGTGAGGGCTTTGTGTGTTAGGCCAGAGGCATAAAAACCACCCTGTGGCAGACTTGCTGTGAGTGACTTGCCTCGGGTCCATGAGAATGACAGGCGTAAGAAGAAGAATTCTAATTTCCATGGAAGCAGTCCTCTACTGCAGACAGCCTCACCTTCCTCATGCCCCTGCTCCTGTGCCCATATGATGTACAACTTCTGTAGCAAGAAACTTCCAGCAGGTTTCAGGTTCACAGAACATACTTGTTGCATGAGGTTCCCTTGGATCTCTCCTCCTGCCAAGCTGGCATCTGCTGCAGCCATCAGGGTGGAGGGAAGCCAGCCTCTCCAGCAGTCACAAGGAACACAAATGTGTTCATTTGCTGCACGGGGGCTGTGTGTGCCTCTGGTCTGTGTGAGAGAGCTGGAGAGGGGTAGAACATGTAACCTGCTGACTGAGACTTCAGCAGCTCTTTCTGCAAATTTATAATCCAATAGGATTATTGTCAAATAAATTTGTTTCTGAAGGGAGTGGCTCAAACCCATTTTTTATGCAAATTTGCTCCTCTGTGCTTTCCTGCTAAGTCTTGTCAGCAATTATGCTGATGTACTTCCAAAAATTTGCAAGGACAGTATATGAAGAAAATATCTGCTCTTTATATATTTGCTGTCCTAGCTTTGTTTTCAGAAAGATCTCACTATTCTCATGACATTTCCCCATCATGCTTAGGTGCACATGGAAACATGTTGTGAGCAACTTTAGCTCAAACAGTTCAGATGTTATAGAAGTCAAATAATAAATAAGCATTAATTATGGTCTTTAATACTTGTTGCCTGTCTAAAAGATTAATGTGGCTTTCTCTACCTAAATTAGTCAAATGAAACTGTCCTTGGACTGCTAAGCAAGGACACTAAACCAGGAAAAAATAATAATATTTGATTTTAAAAGAAAGAAAAATATTTCTAAGGTTTTGGTTTATTATATATTACAGGTGGCTAAGATAACTTATGTACTATTTTCTTGCACATCTTAACTGTAACTGGGTTTTTCGTGTTTCTGTAAGGCTCGGGCAGGACGTACCACCATTGTGATTGCTCACAGACTGTCTACCATCAGGACTGCTGACACTATTGCTGGATTTGAGAAAGGTGTCGTGGTTGAGCAAGGGACACACAGTGAACTGATGCTGCAGAAAGGAGTCTACTATTCCCTTGTAATGCAGCAGGTAAGGGCAAATTTATTTGCTTTCTTTCTCCATTTCACAAAGTTGTCAAATGGTTGGTGGAGCTATTTTCTCTCTAGTTCCTGCTTGGTATCCAGCTGGCAGCTGCTCAGTTATTCTAGTCTGGGCACAGACACAGGCTTGGAATTCTTGGGGGTTTTATCCATAAGCTGTTCCTATTTATGCAATCCAATTTGACAAAAAACATAAGTGAGTTTAAGGCACAGACTGCATTGTTATGGTGTAGCCATAGAGGTGTTAGATTCCAGGTGGATAAAGGAAAAGAGGGGGACAAAATCATAATCAAATAGTCTACTGCTCTGCAATTGCAGACTGAAATATCTGTGCCCTATAGACAACTACAGTTACACAATTGAAACTGCAGTATTCAGGAGGAAAAAAGTCTTTCTAGTCAAAATGCCTTGTAAATGTATATCCTGAATTCTCACTAGGGTTGTACCAGTGATGTTCAAGATAATGCCTCATCAGAAGATAGTGAAGGCACAGAATCTGAAGAATATGAGGAAAACATAAATCCTGTGGAAAAGCTGACTCTTCAAAATAATTTTGAAACCCCTGTGATACCAGGCAGCATAAGAAGAAGATCCAGCAGATATAAGAGCAAGAGGAGTTCATCTAAAAATCCCTTTGGGAAAAAGAAACAAAAGGAGGTGGAGGTTGGTATTAGAACTGCAGTTTAGAATTTTGATTATAAGATGTAAGCATAAACAAAAACCACATAATTTGGAGTATTTTTAGATGGCTGTCTTTTACTCAGATGCTATTGTAGTCAGTACTCACCAGACTGAGTGTCTGAGGACAATTTGTCTTAACAAAGATCTTCATTTTAACACTACTGATTTAATGTAGAACTGGAATAAAAATTGCTATTCATTTGTCACATTACTTTATAAAATTTAGGAGAATTATTTCAGTGGTAGAGATATTCTAATTTAAGCTAGTTATGAGATTTCATTTGCAAGTTACTTTACTTCCTGGTACTTAATGTTGTAAATGTTGCTGGATAATATAATCCCTGGAGTGTGTGTACCCAAATTGAAGGCACTTTGGGGTATCATACTACATTTATATCAAGCAAAAACAATTAATCAAACCCCTGATATTTTGAAGAGCATTTTCATTAAAAGAGCCATTTGGTCTTTATGTTTTAGTATATGCTTCAGCCTTGCAGGGCCTTTACAGGTAAAACAACTTAGTTGACATATGTCATACATCAATAAAAGTCACATGGGAAGTTTGGAGTTAAGAAAAATTATATTGTTTCATCAAAGTTGAATAAAACTTGCTCATAGCATCAAAAAGAGCAGATTTCTAGTGCATTCTGGAACAGACTTGGGATGAACAGCTCAGCAGAAACTTGATTTTGTTTTCTATTTTGTAGTACTTTTTCATGAAACATATTGGAAGAGTGGTTTGGTATATTAAAGTTGCTTGAGTTTTTGTTTAGTTTTTGGGGGGTTTTGCCTAATTTCAAGATCTTTGTAGTGAAGAACTAAAATATAAATTCCAAAGTAAAACCATTAAGTCTTCTAAGTCTGTGGAAGTTAGGATCTCATCTATAATAAATATTTTAAATAATTATGAAATCTGTAGTATGATTTTATCTGTAGTTTTTCCTCCTCTCTAAAATACGTCTTCCAGCTAATGAATATTTCAAATAGCATGAACAAGCTGGGCCCATTCCCATTATCATGTAAAATGTCATATAATTTCAAAAGATACTTTTTGGCTGTATATTAATACTGCTTAAGACCTTAGAGGAAGTAGTGGGTGTTCATGCTCAAAAATACAATATCCATCACATTCAGGAAAAATGAAGTTGAACATTCAGTAGTTGTAATTATTTCAGAAAAAATCAGCCCACCATTCAGCATCTAAAACACAGGATAAAATAACAAGGAAGCAAGAGCAACTGGTTTATAATCCTGACTAATATTTTTGATGCTCATTTCTGATGCTTTCATTATTTACTTTTCCAGAAATATCCCTTTGGAGGCACAGGCACTTAAATAAAGTGTAAAGCAAGACAGAACATTTTTTGTGCCTTGGAAGCACAAACAGGCTAACTGACTCTAACATATGCCTCGTTCCTGGCTTTGGTAATGATTCATTGCATATAGTTTGCCAAAGAGAAAAATGACCTCTCTACCCAATTGTTCTATTGCCAGCCCACTGGCATTTAGGTCGGGGGGATCTCTTCTATCCTCTGAACTGTGAGACTTTCAGTTCTTTATAGTGATTGAAATGTTAGTTGCCATTCATGGTGACCAGTCCTATCTGACTTTCAGTGAACTGTCCTGACCCGTCTCCTCATGACTTAGCCTTTTGTTAAGTTTTTGCCTGCAAATTTTTACAGTGCAGTTGATGTTCTAGGACATGAAACAGCAAAGCAGCAAATGTCCAGAATGTTTGCTTGATCTGACTGCACAGAGAGGGCTTTCAGCATTTTACCAAGACACTTCACTGCTCAAGGCCTAATGAACATACACTGTCTGGAGAATTTTATGTTCTTCAACTTTCCAAGGAAAACTTACTTACAACTTTTTCCTGAAGGAAGAAAATCTCCCTGCTGTGCCTTACTTAAAAATCCTGGCTCTGAACAAACCTGAGTGGTTCTATGTACTGCTGGGAGTGATTGCTGCTGCTGTCATAGGTGCAGTCCATCCTGCATTTGCTGTTATATTTGGAAAAATCATTGGGGTATGTTTTTTGTTTTTTTTTTTCTTTTTTTTTTTTCTGGGGTGTTGTTTTTGTTTATGGGTTTTCTTTCTTTGGGGGTTTTTGGTGGGGGGGAGTTTGGTTTTTTGTTTTGTTTGGGTGGGGGTTTTTTTTGCAACTGGAAGTTGCAGTCCTGAGCTTTCTTCATGCTTAACCACTCATTTCTTTCCATGTAAGTCTCTGAGTGGGATTAACTCGTATAAATACATCCATTGAAAAATGTTGAAGAGACTCTCTAGAAGCAGAGGATGGTGGAACTGCATCTGACTAGTGGACAAAAGGAGGGACATTGATGGATCTGGGAGAACAAATTACTGCTATGTAGGTTAAACAGAAAGTTGAACTATCTGCTGAGTCCTCAACAGAAAGGTGACTGCAAACTGATTTTAGGATCCAGGATACTTGCTAAAAGAAATTAAAGTAGACAAGCTTCTTGAGGTGAAGGCTGGCTTATATAATAGATGCTTGTCTATGTACTCATTTTTGTGGGTTTTTTTCTTTTCATAGGCTTTTCAAGAAAGAGATCCAGAAAAAAGGAGTAAAAACACTGTGTTGCTTTCTTTAATATTTCTTTTACTTGGAGTGATTATCTTAGCAGCGTACATAATCCAAGTAAGTGTCACTACACTGAAACCTTAACAGCTCTGAACTCTCCAGCAGGCTGCAGGTATAGCTCATATCAACACAATATGAGAAGTAAAAAACCAGTCAGAGCTGACAAAAATATGCACAAGTGCCAGGGTTTTCCTGATATACGTAGGTTTAATGTTAATGCTTAGCTAAAGACATATTTCTATATTTGCTCTTGGTTTAAAGAATCCGCTGAAGGAAATGTTAATTCAACATGATTGAAATCAAAGTTGAGGGTCCAGCCTTAAAAGTCAAATTTAATAGTGATATTTCTCACTGACTAGTCTATAGGCTCTTGCCAAAGTAAGTATAAGGCAGACTCACTCTTTCCATTGCAGACAGTGCTTTTCATACCATCAAGTACATTCCATAATTTCCTGTGCTCTTACAGTTTGCAGAAAGCACTGCGTGCTCACTGATGTCCACATCATACCAATCCATTGGTATGACTGCTGTGAGTGAATGCTTCTGATCACAGTCAGGGTAGGGAGGCCACTCACTAGACAAGTTGATTTATTTTGTAATGCTGCTATCTGTATGCTCAAGATTGACCAGAAAAGTTTAATCTCCCTTTGCTTGGGTGCTTGGGTGATACAAATATATTATATATAGATGCCTTCTTTGTTATGTTGTTTCCTTTCTGTGAGAAAATCAAGTTTCAGGTTCAGGAATGTGAATGATGCTTTTCCCAGGACATATATATTCACTGGGGGCTGTAGGTGCAATAGCTTTTGTTGAGCTTCTTGGTGTGATTGCTTTTATTGTGCAGATTTATAAACAGAGTTACAGCATCAGATGAGAAAATGTGACTGGTTTTCCTCCTCCAGGGATTCATGTTTGGGAAGTCTGGGGAGACCCTAACAATGAGACTGCGCTCTTTGTCCTTCAGAGCATTACTTCAGCAGGTATGAATTAGGTAGTTAGGATACCAAGGGAGAGATGGATGTGGACAAGAACTTGTGTGTTTGTAGAAACCTTTGAAAGGGACCAGAGGACAGTAAAGTGGTTATTGGTAGTAGAAAGAACACTACCATAGCCTTTGCAAATAAAAATCTTAGTTTCGTTTCTGTATTTACAAATCCTTGTGGGTCCCTTCTGATTCAGGATATTCTATGATTCTGTAGCTGATGGGATAAGTAATTTGCAAGAGAATAATTAACCTCTGAATGGGGGCTATTATAAAAGTTTCTAAATGTTTTCAGGAAAACATCACAGCCAAGAACACTTTGATTACAAACAATTAGATGTCCACAAAAGAACAATATTTTTTAAGCTTTTTCTTTTAGTTTACTTAGAAATGCTGACTACACAGAGACAATATTCAGTCAGACATCCTGTTTTGTACTCCCATGTAATTTTTTGAAAGAAAAATCAGTATATTTTCTTGCAGGAGATTGGATGGTATGATGACCAGAAAAATGCTGTTGGTGTTCTGCTAACTCGTCTTGCTACAGATGCTTCCCAAGTTAAAGGCGTATGTTGATTCTTTTATGTATATTTTTCAAATATTTTTCCTTAAAAATAGTAATTGCAATTGGCAAGGAATTGCAAGGTTATTTCAGAAAACAAAGTAGGAATTCTACCCCATAGACTGGTAGATATCTTTACATAGCATGCTAACTACACATTGGAAATGGTTTCTCAGCTGATCATTTACAACTATAAAAAATCCAGCAGATATTCACGCACCTTTCAAGTACCCTGCAAGTCTTTAAGCTAAATATGTAACTGTGGACCATGCAAAGTGAAATCTGTATATATGCTTGGACCACAGTCACTGAACCCTAGGTTTTTACACTGTGTTATGGGTGTCACCTGAATGCCACAAAGAGGTTGCATTTGCAACCCTTACTGACCTCAGTGAAGAGAATTGCCACGAAACGTGCTTCACAAACAGTAAGAAATAGACCACCACAATTAAAAAGTGCCACAGAGGACAATGGCCAAGGAAGAAAACTACTCAAGAAGCTGGTATAAGAGAAGTGGTCACTGGACACTGGTGAGAGAATATGGCAAATTCTGCACAATTCCTTCAGCTTCTCGCCTCATCCGCACAGCCTGACAATCTGTCAAACATTTCTGTTTCTTTCTGTCTCGTTGCAGGGAAAAGCAAATTACTGCAGGACGTGTGAGGAAAGGTTTACTAATGTGTTTTTTCCCCTTCATATTTGTACATCACTAATTCTTTAATCCCTACATTTTTCCATCTCCAAAGGTTTTGTTTCTCTCCAGCCCTTCTTCATTGCAGGCTTCAGGGATGAAATAGTCTTTGACAGAATTTAGTCATCTTAATATTTTAAAGTTTGCTTGCTTCAGTGGCAATGAAGTCTATCACACTGTCAGGGCAGTAAAAAGGAAGGGTGCACACAGTTGACTAACTACAAAAAACAGCTAAGTCATGAATGGATGTCCAGAGTTATTGTGATGTCTGGAGTACCAGACACCAGTAAGTCAGTACAAGGCCTCATGCTGCACAGGTTGAAGTTTCCAAATCCATCTTTATGTGCAAACCCTAGAACATATGGCAACAATTCACCTTGGCATTGGTTTAATTGTTAATATTTTAAATTTATTGAACAAGAAAAGTCTCTTCAGGGCAGGAAACCCTTTGGCAAAAGAAAGAACATTTGCTTTCCACCCAAGAGTTTTTGTTTTTACCATCATGCTAAGATCTGGAAAAATGAACTATTTCCACAGGATTATTTGTAGAAGTTCATTCTGCAGATCAGACCCCACCCTGATTCTGGATGCTAATCAACTCTCATTTTAAAACGTTTTTGGTGAAAAGATTATACAGGCTGGGAGGAGGTGAAAATTCTTCAGAGTTAGTCTTTCCTACTCATTATCCCACTGAGATAAAACATTTCTGCAGGGTGGCCAAATGCAGAGTTCTTTTCTCTAAGAAGACAATCTCAAGTGCAGCAATGGAAGAAGCTAAGGATTAATATTTTTCACCATTGTTAGTGTGGAGGGTCTCAATGGTTGGCTGCTGTTAGAACTTGCCACCTTGCCCTACTGTCACAGTGGTCACAATTTACCTTGGGTAGTGTATGAAGTTCTAGATGCATTTCATTAAACAACTGTCATGTCCAACTCTCTAGACTACATTAATACCTCTTGAAGGCCTGAATGCTGGCAGGTGTGAGGAATCTCTAGGAATGGTTACAGAAGTTGGTGCATAATGCCCATACATATGATTGCACATGGTTTCATTTTCCAGCCAAACCTTTGGCCTTGAATACAGCAATTTGAAGTGGTAATTTAAGCAACAAAAATTAAAAATTAAAAATAATTGCATATATTTTGGGGTTTTCTGGGATTTTCTTAGGCAACTGGAAGCCGACTTGCGCTGATGACTATGACTGTCTTTACCCTTGTGACTGCCATCATCATTGCATTTGTATATGGCTGGCAGCTAACTTTGCTTATCCTGGCCTGCATTCCTTTTATTGTTGGTGCAAATGCTGTGAATGCCAGCTCTATGTCTGGTCATGCTGCAGAAGATCAAAAAGCTTTGGAAGAGGCTGGAAGAGTAAGTTCTTCAGTTTTAACTACAGAGTTCTGTGTGAAATCACTTTTAAGGACAACACTGTATTTATATTGTAGCTGACTCAATTGTCCAAGATTAATGAAGGGTGCTGAGAAGAATATTTATATATCTTCAAGAAAAGCAAAACACTGCTAACACAAACCATCTGCAAATTAGAATATAAAAATGCATTTGAAAGCCTCCATAGTGGATTTCTGGGCAGTAGCAGCTGCAGCAGAAGCAGCCCCAGTGCTGGTGCCTAGGGTGAGCAACCTGGCTCTGCACTCCTTTGATGCCTTTCTCTTCTGTTATAAAGGCAGGCCATTAATGTGCTCAAGAGTTTCAGGGTGCTTACTGCCTTCACTCACCTGATAGTGCTCTTCCAGGAGACAGCAGTCCATGCAAAAGAGTAAACTGTGTCCAGATTACTTGTGCTTGTCCCTATTTTATTAAATTTGATTTAATTCATGAGGGCCACAACCCATGAGTTAGGGAAGACACTGCTGATGAATAATTTCATTGCTTAGGACTTTTCTTCACTTCATCCCTATTCTTAAATAAGCACATTCTGATCTAAAATAATAAATGCTAGAGAAGAAATCAAGTGTTCAGAAGATATCTTGCAGATTGCAGTTGTAAGAGATTACCTCTAATTTGCTTTATCTCTTTGTTTAGATTTCAACAGAAGCCGTTGAAAACATAAGAACTGTAGCTTCACTGACCAAGGAAGAAGAATTTTATGAAAGATATGCTGCTTGTTTGAATCATACATATAGGTGGGGTTTTTTCTTTACATTGCACCTTAGTATTTAAGATTTACTGTGAATACATTTCTTGAAACCTAGCCAATATGCTAAAGACTGGGAAGAATATCAATAGCTGTTCATATAGCTTTTGAATTTGTATAGTCTCTATATTTTAATATACATTATTAAGTGTAGAGTGAAAAAAACTTTGGCAGGATTTGTCTTTTATTATGCAAACACTTTAGAAACTGCATTCTTTGCATATGTGTTACAGAATATTGTATTTACCTACAATATAGGATATATGTTCACTCCATGTCAGTGTACTGCAGTGATGCTACTTAACTGCCAGTTCCACCACACCCTTTATAACGTAAAACAGTTTTATTTCCCCCATATGACTTTGAAACCTTAAAAAGAGCTTCATACATTTCCCTTATTTGATCCACTGCATCCCACTGACTTTTCTCCACTGAAATACATTTGAATCACTACAGTTGCCAGATGTTTCTAGCTCCATTTTATTTAAATAAAATATCCCAAAATCTAAATTGCTTCTAATGTAAAGGACGGAATTGAAAATTATGTATTGCACAATTTATCCTCAGCAAAAATAGTGTTAAAATTCAATGTCTGGTGAACTGCTAAGAGCCTAGATTTGGGCAGAATGCTTGCTTGGACTGTCACAGGTCTGATTTACAGCTCAAACTAGAAAGGAGATTTTCTCTTCCTCAGAGAGCATCCTAAACAATGAGGACAGAGTTCACCAGATTCTTATTTGGTGTGTGTTTTAATTAGCTACACAAAATGAAACCCTTCCAGAGGGACAGATTGAGCAATAGTGGTATAGTGTGAATTCTAGTAGGGCTACCCAGCAATGAGTCCACTCTCTGCTCAGTTGGGATGAGCTAGTGGAAGCCTGCAGGCAGCTCTCAAACCAGGCTTGAGCCTGCTTGTTTTCTTAATAAAATAGGTCATATGGGGTAATGATTAACTTATTTAATTTTAACTAACTACTCTAGTGACCTGTCCTGCTATAAAAGCAATGGAAGGGGATTGAATTTAACATAACTGGGGATTAAGGTTTTCATGGCTTTCTGTCCTAAGAGTTTTCTATGTCATGAAGCATGGGGCTTGTACGGTCTGGCACGTATAATTTGTGAGCATGTGTGTTGTGGGCTGATTTGTTGTGGTTTTGGGGATGAGCTGGATTGCTTGAAAATTCTATTCCAGAAGTCTGGCTATCCCCTAACCAGTGTCTGTTGTTTCTCTTTTACAAGTAATTTAAGGAAAGTCTCTTCTTTTATCAGAAAATCTCTGAGAAAAGCCCCTTTCTATGGATTTACCTATGGAATAGCTCAATGTTCAGAGTACTTTATTAATGCAGCAGTCTTCAGATTTGGAGCATGGCTCATTGTTAATTGTCTGAGCAACTTTGAAAATGTATTTATGTGAGTATAACTTATAAAGTATAAAAAAGATCAAAATTAGTACACAGTGTAGTGATTTCAATGCATACAAATTCCGTATCAAATTACGGAGGTAATGGTCTTGGGAATCCAGGAATTCAGTCTGCTTGGAAGTTTTCTTTAGGCATAAGGGCTTTTTTAGGGGAAGGTTCATCTTGGGTGGTGAAACAGCAAAAGTGAGCAGCATACTCAGTACATCTACTCTGGAGAAGCCTTTGCCCTTTGATGTCCCTTCCAGGCAGAAGATGTTAAATGGAGAAGTGATGTGATAATGTTCAGCTGTAAACTAGCTATGGGAGCAAGCTGACCTTCCTAGTACTGGATGACATCTTGAGCGTGAGGGGCTCCAGAAACATCATAACCTAAAGATGATAAAAAGCTTTATTCTGAAGGTATATTTCACAAAAGAATGCATTGCATTGCATACCTGGAATGAATCACACTTTGTCCTTTGCTTTTTAGAGTCTTCTCTTCTGTCATATTTGCAGCTATGAATGTTGGTCAGTCTTCTTCCATGGCACCAGACTATGGCAAAGCTCGAACATCAGCTCAAAGAATTTTTCATCTTTTGGATAGAAAACCTCTAATTGACAGTTACAGTGAACAAGGTGAAAAATTGGTAAGGGTTGGTGTCATTTTGTATGGGAGCTTGGCGGGAGATGTGTTTCTTTGGGGTTTTGGGTGTATTTTTCTGGAAGGAGTGTTCAATTTTTCACAGGAAAAATTGTTGTAACAAACTAAATTAGTAATTATCTATTATTGGCAAGTGTATTCACAGGTGTCTATTTCATAGGGTGTCACAAAAGGATGCTGAATTAGGATGACCTGAAGGGAGCCTACAAGAAAGATGGAGAGGGACTTGTTACAAGAGCATGTAGTGATGGGACATGGGGGAATGGCTTAAAACTGAAAGAGAGCAGACTTAGATGAAATACTAGAAAAAAAAATATTTCCTGTGAGGATAGAATGAGTTGCCCAGAGAAGTTGTGAATATCCCATGCCTGGAAGTGTTCAAGACCAGGCTGGATGGATCTCTGAGTAGTCTGGTCCAGTGAAAGGCATCCCTGCCCATGGCAGGGGTGTTGGAACTAAATGTTCTTAAGGGCCCCAACCAATCCAAACTATTCCATGGTTTTGTCAAACAATATAAATAGTGATACTGACTTATTTAAGGACTGTATTATTTCTGAGTTTCAGACAAAACTGTATGGCCTTTCAGATAGTTTTTTTTCTCTAAATTATAAAAAAAAATACTTTTCATTCTAGTGACTCACAGTGTAAATGGCTTTAGGAAAACTCTGATAATGTCACTTCCAATAAAATTTTTGTTGTCTTTGTAAGAGTTTATAGGAAAAATAAAATGCATTTTTCTAATTTTTTTTTTGTAAATAAGAGATTAATTCCTTTACAGACAGGTACTTTGCCAAAAGCCATCCTATTCCATCTGTGGAAATTTTACAATTAAAAATGGGCTCTTGTGAAGTCAAAACAAGCTTAATGAATAATTTAGTTTGTTTTAAAGTTGGGGGAGGAAAGATGACAAGCAAAAAAAAAACAATAAAAAGTATAAATCAGAAAACATTCCAAAATTCCCCAAAGAGCCTTGCTTCTAAATCAAAATTGTCATTAAGGAGCCTGACCTCAGCACTTATCAAATTTATGCATGTAATGCTTTCAATTTACATATTCTGGAAGGATTACAATGGTACATCCAAGTTCATCTAAATTTAAAATTAACTTCCCATGTAGATTTAGAGGGTAGTTCCTTCTCAGGAAGCTGCAATCCAGTTTTCTATAACTTCAAGCTTATATACAGGATTTTCAGCCTTTAAAGTTCTGAGAATGCTTGCATATTTTCTTGAACCAGGGTTCTCTGATGCAGACATTGAAAGACTTGGCAGGAGGTATCCAATAAACTTACTTGCAAACATTTTTAGTGTGGACTGGACTTAACTGCCAGTGATGCCTATGACTTAGCAAAGCAAATGTTTGAGTCCATCAAATCAGGTTTTTACCTCCTGTGAGAGCATTGTATTAGTGGTGCTGCTGGCATGTACAGAGAGCTGGCTCATACCCCAAAGAACAGGACAGCCTTGGCATGTTCCCCCTTTCTTCCACTTGTGCTTAAATGTCAACTTGTCTAGGATGTCTAATTATCACTGCTTTTTTAAACACAGCTTGTCATTTGTGCTTGTGGATAACCTACTGAAGAATTTAACTCAGCTATCTTAATCTCTGATTTTTATCTTGTGTTACATTTGTTCAAATTGTGCTACCTGCAGGGTAAGATCAGGAAAGAAAATGTTACAGTTTATATCACAAGTAGAAGTATCTCAAATGTATTAGAAATTAAAAATCTGGATATTTTCTACTTTTCTTAAGACAGTGGTTGAACGCTGGAACAGGCTCCCCAGGGAAGTTGTCATAGCACCAAGCCTGGCAGAGTTCAAGAAGTGTTTGGAAAATGCTCTCAGGCACACGGTGTGATTCCTGGGGATGGTGCTGTCTAGGGCCAGGAGCTGGACTCTGATCCTGAGGAGTCCCTTCCATCTCAGCTTATTCTGTGCTTCTGTGATACTCTTTTCAAAGATGAAGTAAGAAATAGACACAAGAGATGCAGAAAACTTCTCCAGAAGGATGTAGTGACTTACAGATCATCCTATACCTAGTGATACTATGCTCAGTCCAATATGTTATTTAAAAGAATTTCAAAAGCATATTTTCAAAACACTTTCCCAAACTTTCTTGGCTCTCTCACTTTAATAACCAAGTCTTAACAAGTGTTGTTATAGTAAAGCCTAATAAATATTAATATGAGCATGTGAACTCTCTTCTGCTTTTCAGAGCCATTTTGAAGGCAACATTGAATTCAGAAATGTCCATTTTGTATACCCAACAAGGC